>NC_135977.1:26109017-26709017 GCF_053455715.1 Rhinoraja longicauda
AATCTGTTGTGACCACAGATTCACGTTGTATCAATCACAATAACCAGAGCCACTTCTTCAACTCTATTTGTCATCAGAGCAGCTCAGTCATCATGAATGATGTGATGGATGTGAGTTCTCAATTGCTTCTTGCTGTTTGTTCAATATTCCATGACATGGAGGGTAATGTTCACCTGTTCAGTACTACTGTGTTTTTGGGGGTTTTGGGGTTGTGTGATTTGAATGCCTATTTAATGCTTTTATTGTTGGACTGTGTTTTTGGGGGTTTTTGGGGTTGGGTAATTTGGGTGCCTGTTTAGTGCTTTTATTGTTGGACTGTGCTTTGGGGTTTTTTTTGGGGGTGTAATTTTGATGCTTATTTAATGCTTTTGTTGTTGGACTGTGGGTGATTGAATTAACATTTTGTTCAAGATGGCCGCGCCGTTGTGTTTGGCTGCCTGCCACTGTATGTTTCTTTTCTTTCCTAGTCAGATGTGCAGCACTTTGGTCAACGTGGGTTGTTTTTAAATGTGCTATACAAATAAATTGACTTGACTTGACTTGACTTGCCTTCAACCACTGAAGGTCACCTCACCTTCTGTCTCCTTTCTCTGTTCGTTTACTTATTTATCTATTTATTCACTTCCCTATGTTCTTTAAATCCCTGTAAAGCGTCTTTGAGTATATGAAAAGCGCTATATAAACGTAATGCATTATTATTATTATTAATGATAATTGGAGAACAAGCAGTATCTCATGCTTCTGCTCTTACCATATATCATTACCACTAAACAGCCAAAGATCAATCTGCCAAGGTGACAATCTGTCAACAAGGGATAAAGCCTATGGTACATGTACATGGGGATCTCCACCTTCTGTATACTAAAACTCTCGTTTGTTTGTTTGTTTGTTCCTGAACTACAACCAAATTGGTACACGATAGCACGACAATTGTAGGCCCACCTTACTCACCGTCGTCCCTTTGGTGCTAATGGGAGAAGTTTCATTGAAATCAGTGTTATATTTTTAAAGTTATTCACGTTTTAAAATTTAAATCTATCTCCTAGGAAGGGAGGGGGGGAGGGAGGGGGGAGAGGAGGGGGATGGAGTGGGGGGGGGAGGGGGATGGAGTGCGGGGGGAGGGGAAGGGGGGGAGGGGAAGGGAGGGAGGGGGAGCGGGAGGGGAGGGTGAGCGGGAGGGAGGGAGGTTCCTAGAACTTATGAGTTTATGAATAGTAAAGAACTCAGAACACTTCCTTCGGTTTAGTCTGTCTGTACATTTTACTTTCATCCAAATCCCTGAAACTAATCCCTTTCCAATGCAGCGATAGAAATGCTGTTTTTCCGTTCCCTGGGCTTCCATCTGAGCAATGACAAACCAGGTCAGGTTTTGCATACTTTGTAACACACACCCGCATCTTTTGGAAACGGATCCGAGCCTCCAATACTCATTTCATTGGGATACCTTTGCGTTAGGAGCGCGAGAGGTGAGCTTGGAAAGATAATATTTGATTCGCCGCGTGGCCGGTAATCTGAGCTGGATTGATTTTGCATCACCGCACCCAGCCAAATAATCTGTCAGATAACTAGCCGCAGCTGAAAGATGTGCCGTGCTCAGAGCTCGTGGAAATTAGCGGCAGTGAAGATCCAAGAATAATCCCCTCAATTCAAGGGGTTCAAGGAGTCTCGAACCTCCCTTAAGAAATGGAGGCACCAGAGACTGCAGATATTGGAATCTGGAGCACAAAAACAAACCGCTGGAGATACTCAGCGGGTCATGCGGGATCTGTAGGGGGAGGGTGAGGAAGAGTCCAGGCTTCAGGTGGAGACCCTGTATCACGACATCCTGATACACTACAGAAATCAATGGATTCTTATAAATATCGGTCCTGCTATTGAAAGGCATATCAGATGCATGCAATGTTCTCCACCACCCCTCTGACTAAAGAAATTCCTCTTTAGCTCCTTTCTAAAAGATATGTTCCGTAATTCAGAGGCTGTGCCCTCTGGACCTGGACTCTCCCACTAGTGAAAACACCCTCTCCCCATCCACTTTATCCAGGCCTTTCATTATTCGGTGAGTTTCAATGAGGTCCCCCCCTCATCCTTCTAAACTCCAGTGAGACCAGGCCCAGTGCCGTCAGACGCTCATCATATGTTAACATTTGAATGCATTATTCGGTCTCAGTTGAGCTACATTTCAGGTAGGAAAATAAACGTCACCACTTCCGCTTCTGATCTTGATTGTGCTGTCTTCGATTCATCTTCCGAAGGGCCTGTTTCCATGCCATATATCTCCAAACTAAACTCGAACTAAACATTTTAAACGATGACTACATTGAGTGTTGGCAACGCAGTCTGACCAAATGGATTTGCTCCAAGGGATTAAACCCCACAGAATGCACAAATTGGCCCGTTCCACTTGTCCAGATACGTTACCGTCTCACCTTCTGCATAAGACCCACTGATTACTGAAAGCGAACTTCATTTGGTCATTTTCAAGCACAATCTGGCAAACTGTTGTGCACTTTACATATCACTTTGCCACCAGACATGAAGGGTCTGCTGTGCTTTGGAAACGTGGGATTTGCACAATGTAAAAAAAAATAGCTTGGAACAACTGACCCAGATCTCCACAAAGCCAGTTGATGAAGGAGCTGGGAGCAGCTGAGTTAATCACTCTGCATTGCACAGTCCAAACAATATTGAAGATCTTGAGCTTCTGCTAACGGAGTTGATTAAGCAACTGAACTCAATAGAATTGATTCATGTGTGGGAAGGAACTGCAGACGCTGGTTTAAACCAAAGATAGACACAAAAAAACTCAGCGGGTCAGACAGCATCTCCGGGGAAAAAGAATAGGTGACTAGCCGGGTCGATACCCTTCTTCAGACTGAGATTCAGGGGAAAGGGAAATGAGAGATACAGACGATGACATGGAGAGATATAGAACAAATGAATGAAAGATATGCAAAGAAGTAATGATGATAAAGGGAACATTGTTAGCTGTGGTATCACAAAATGCTGGAGTAACTCAGCGGGTCAGGCAGCATCTCAGGAGAGAAGGAATGGGTGACGTTTCGGGTCGAGACCCTTCTTCAGACTAATGTCGGGGGGGGGGCGGGTCAAAGAAAGGATATAGTTGGAGACAGGAAGACAGTGGGAGAACTGGGAATGGGGAGGGGAAGAGAGGGACAGAGTAGCTATCTAAAGTTAGAGAAGTCAATGTTCATACCACTGGGATGCAAGCTGCCCAAGCGAAATATGAGGTGCTGTTCCTCCAATTTACGGTGGGCCTCACTATGGCACTGGAGGAGGCCCATGTCGGAAAGATCATGACACAAAAATGTTAGCTCTGGCCTGGGTGAAAATGAGTTACAGACAATGAGACTCAACAAGACGGCTTTGCATCTGGTACAACGATTTGGATGGGGGACGGACAGAGAAAGAGGGGATGCATAGGTTAAGTTAGAGAAATCAATATTCATACCACTGGGTTGTAAGCTGCCCAAGCAAAATATGAGATGCTATTCCTCCAATTTGCTTATGGCATTTCTGCGCTTTGTAGCTTAAATCTGTTTGTTAAAGGGATGAACTGCACAGGAACCAACAAACTGGCAATTTGGAGGCAATTAAATGTTGACAAAATTTGGATTTGGATCATCAGATATTTATTCTCTTCAACTGAAGGGGGAAAATTGTTCTGAAGAGCTAAAGATACACAGCAGTACTCGCACCAAGCACGAGCAGCGTTCACTTGAACACGGACTGTCACCAAAGGAATCCATAAGACCACAAGACATAGGAGCAGAATTAGGCCATATGGCCCGTCGAGTCTACTCCACCATTCAATCATGGCTGATCTATTCCTTCTCAACCCCATTTTCCTGCCTTCTCCCCGTAACCTTTTACGCGCTTACTAATCAAGAACCTCTCTATCTTCGCTTTGAAAATACCCAATGTCTTGGCCTCCACCGCCATCTGTGGCAATGAATTCTACAAATTTACCACCCTCTGGCTAAAGAAATTCCTCCTCATCTCCATTCTAAAGGTACGTCATTTTATTCTGAGGCAGTGTCCTCTGGTTCTGGACTCTCCCATTACTGGAAACATTCCCTCCACGTCCAGTCTATCTAGGCCTTTCATTATTCGGTAGGTTTCAGTGAGATCCCCCCCTCATCCACCCCCCCCCCCATAACCCCCCTCAACCCTCCCCCCCCCCCCTCCCCCCACTCCTTATCTTTCTAAACTCCAGCCAGTAGAGGCCCAGTGCCTTCAAGCACACTTCCTAAGTTAACCCAATCATTCCCGGTATAATTCTCGCAAACCTCCTCTGGACTCTGTGCAAGCCAGCACATCTATGTTAGATAGAGCTCTAGGGGCGAGCGGAATCAAGGGGCATGGGGAGAAGGCAGGCACGGGTTACTGATTGTGGATGATCAGCCATGATCACAATGAATGGCGGTGCTGACTCGAAGGGCCAAATGGCCTTCTCCCGCACCTATTTTCTATGTTTTCTATCCCTCCTCAGATATGCGGCCCAAAACTGCTCACGGTCCTTCTGCCTGTCAAAGTATTTTTAGCAAGTTGGCGTCACGGTGAAAACCTACTTGTTAAAATGGGCAGAATTGTGGCCAAATAGAATCACGGGAGAATGAAATGCTGGAAATGCTGGAAACCAGAGCAACAGACAGCGGCAGAGTCATGCTGCGTGTAGAGTCACTGCCGAACACCGCTAGCGACCTGGGTTCAATACCAACCTCAGGTACAACTTGTGTGGAGTTTGCTCATTTTCCCTGTGACCGCGTGGGTTTCCTCTGGGTATCCTAATTTGTTCCCCACATCTCCAAAGACTTGTCCGTTTGTAGGTTAATTGGGCTCTGTAAATTTCCCTGAGTATGCGTAAGAAAATAACTGCAGATGCTGGTACAAATCGAAGGTATTTATTTCACAAAATGCTGGAGTAACTCAGCAGGTCAGGCAGCATCACAGGAGGGAAGGAATGTGTGACGTTTCGGGTCGAGACCCTTCTTCAGACTGAGTATGCTGCAGGCAGTGGGATAACATAGAACTTGTATGAACGGACAGCATGGACTCGGTGGGCCGAAGGGGCCTGTTTCCCTATTGGTATTGTTCCACTTCGAAACAATCTGCTGGAGGAACCTGGCAGGTTGAGGGGCATCTGTGGGAGAAAGTGGACATACATCGTTTTGGGGTCGTGATCTTGACGGCCAAAACTGTGCAGTCCCTTCGAAATGCTCCTTTACCTTTGCAAATTGCACTCATTAAAGTAGAATCAGGTTCTGTTCCCGACCATTGAAACACTCTGCAATAAGTGAAAATCAAAACGACAGCTCATTAAACATACAGGAATATAAAAAGCATTGAGATTTCATGATTTAAAATGTAACAGAATTCTCTCACTGTCATGGTTATTTTTAATAGTCTTTTCCCCTCAAGCTAATGGAAGAACAGAGTTCTTTGTGAGCAATGAATAGATCAGACGGTACGGCATTAAATTTGCCTTCATTACCTCACTTTACATTAGGGATTAAAATCGGCATTTAAATGCCCTGTAAAAAAAATAAATCGAAGAATATGTTATTAAAGACCTTGTGGTTCAGATTGTAAACTCTCTCACACCCTCAGAGCAGATGAGTTCAGGAGTGGTGGAAGGTTAAACGCACTGAAAGAGACAGCCTGCCAGGATGCTGCCTCCAAGCCACTGACTTCAATGTTCAACCCGAGTGCGTCAAACTGCGGCCAGGGAACCATTTTGATGTGTCACTCGCTCAACTTGAGCAATGTTAACCACTGCTTTGAATGTTAACTGGTTGTGCAGCGGGGCGCAGGTTTCCTGGAGCTCGCCAGACATTGAAAGCAAGACATTGTCAGGGACTGGGGATTTTGAGGGCGTACTTGTCCTCAGCTGCTGCAACCTCACTGCTGCTTTCTTGTTGAGTAACTTCCTTCAGAAAGTTACAAAGCTGATATGATATGAAGTTACAAAGCAGAATGATACAACTGGCTTGTTTCCGATGTAAACTTGAGTGAATGTACCGTGCTGTGGAAATCACAAACTGCCTTGATTGCACTTGGGACTGAGTGACAATAGACAATAAGTGCAGGAGTAGACCATTCAGCCCTTCGAGCCAGCACCGCCATTCAATGTGATCATGGCTGATCATTCACAATCAGTACCCCGTTCCTGCCTTCTCCCCATACCCCCTATGTTTACGTGCGTGCAAGTTCATGTAAGTCGCCTATTGTGTAAGTCGGGACATGCCAAGAGAGAGATTCAAGAGTGTTTTAAAGTCATACTAGACCAAGTGGACCCGTTGTGCCCAAACCTCTCCTGCATTGGTGCAGCACCCTCTCCTTCCCCTTCCCCTCCCCCTCCCTTCTCCCCCCCTCCCCCCCCACCCCCCTTCCCCTCCCCATCCTCCTCAACCCCCCCTTATCCTCCCTCCTCCCCCCCTCCCTTCCTCCCTCCCTCCCTCCTTCCCTCCCTCCCTCCCTCCCTCCCTAGGAGATAGAATTAAACTTGAATAACTTTATGAATATGAATAACTTTAAAAATATAACACCAATTTCAATGAAACTTCTTCCATTAGCACCAAAGGGATGACGGTGAGTAAGGTGGGCCTAAAATCTTTGCGCTATCGTGTACCGTTTTGGCTGTAGTTCAGGAACAAACAAACAAACAAACGAGAGTTTTAGTATTATAGATGTCCCAAATGGAACAATTAACTTTTTACTTGAATATGTAAAACATAGTACACTGTAAACAATATTATAAATAAAAAAGTTCAGTGTGTGTATATCTCTGTAAATATGTCTATTTCTTCATTGTTAATGATTCTGAATCCTGGAAGTAAGAGCATTTAGGAAGAATATTCACCAGAGAGACTGGAGTACATCAAAAAATAAGGAGCTTAGCAACACCTTCCAGCTGAGGTTGTGACCACCCACTTGTTCACAATGTCCTCATGATAGCGAAGTTTACATAATTTCTCTGAGTCCACCCAAATTAATTTCTCCCTTCAATTTCCCAACACCAAACCATACCTGCATCGACCATGCTAGAGTTTCATAGTCTCCCATTGTTTGGAGTAACAAACTTTGCATCATTCAACTCAAGTTAAAAGGTCACTTGCCACTAATTTCTCCCTGAAACATGGGAGGAATGGATCAGGTCGGCGCACAGAGTCTCTTGGCCAAAGTAGGGGCATCGAGAACCAGAGGACATAGGTTAAGGTGAAGGGGGAAAGATTTAATAGGAATCTGAGGGGTAACTTTTTCACACAAATTGTGGTGGGTGTATGGAACGAGCTGCCAGAGGAAGGAGTTGAGGCACGGACCATTGCTACTTTTAAGAAACAATTAGACAGGTACATGGATAGGATAGGTTTGAAGGGATATGGTCCAAACACTGGCAGGTGGGACTAGTGTAGATGGGACATGCTGGTCGGTGTGGGCACGTTGGGCCAAAGGGCCGGTTTCCACATTGTATCACTCTGTGACTATAATTTATACATATTGCTCCTTTCTCTTGGAAATAACACAGACCAGACTCCCCACCGTTGTATAAGAAAATAACTGCAGATGCTGGTACAAATCGATTTATTCACAAAATGCTGGAGTAACTCAGCAGGTCAGGCAGCATCTCGGGAGAGAAGGAATGGGTGACGTTTCGGGTCGAGACCCTTCTTCAGACTGATGTCGGGGGGGCGGGACAAAGGAAGGATATAGGTGGAGACAGGAAGATAGAGGGAGATCTGGGAAGGAGGAGGGGACGGGAGGGACAGAGGAACTATCTAAAGTTGGAGAAGTCGACGTTCATACCACTGGGCTGCAAACTGCCCAGGCGAAATATGAGGTGCTGTTCCTCCAATTTCCGGTGGGCCTCACTATGGCACTGGAGGAGGCCCATGACAGAAAGGTCAGACTGGGAATGGGAGGGGGAGTTGAAGTGCTCGGCCACCGGGAGATCAGTTTTGTTAATGCGGACCGAGCGCAGGTGTTGAGCGAAGCGATCGCCGAGCCTGCGCTTGGTTTCGCCGATGTAAATAAGTTGACATCTAGAGCAGCGGATGCAATAGATGAGGTTGGAGGAGGTGCAGGTGAACCTTTGTCTCACCTGGAAAGACTACCGTTGTAGATGTAGCCCAGTCCATCACACAGACCACACTCCCCGCCATTGACTCCATCTACACTTGCTTCGGGAAAGCAGCGAACATAATCAAAGACCTTTCCCATCCTTTCTTCTCCTTGCTCCCATCGGGCAAAAGATGCAGAAGCTTGAAAGTGCATTCTGCCAGACTCAGGAAGAACATTTTTAACACTTTTATCAAGCTTGTGAATGATCCCTTCCATCAGCTAGGGTACTGTCCAATTCCCCTGTACCTCATTTCAGACATTGGACTTTGTCTCTGGAACTATCGCGATACAACGCTGAGAACTATATTCTGCACTCTGTGCCTTTGCCTGTCGCTCTACCTATTGCACTTGAGTTTGACTTGATAGTATTTATGCATGGTATTATCAGATTTGATTGGATAGCATGGTACACTTGACAATAATAAACGTTAAACCACCATGTTTACAAGTGAGAAGTCACCGTATCCAAGGCAGGCCTAAGTCATCTGTACTCATTTTCTCTACATGAATAACTTTTCAGCCACCCTCACTTCACTCTCTACCAAAAGTCATGCCTGCAATAAACTAAAAATGTAAGTAATGTACCTCATCACCAAGAAGCTCACAAACCTAGTAACCCACCTGAATGCAATGGTTGGGTTGAAAAGCTACTGCAAACTCCTCTACGGCACAGCGGTAGAGCTACTGCCTCACAGCACCAGGGACCCGGTTTCCATCCTGACTGCAGGTGCTTGTCTGTACGGAATTTGTACCTTCTCCCCGTGACCTGCGTGGGTTTTTCTCCAAGATCCTCGGTTTCCTCCCACACTCCAAAGACGTACAGGTTTGCTGACGACCTTCTACCGCAGCACCATAGACAGCATCCTAACACATGGCATCCCTGTGTGGTATCGCAGCTGCACGGAGGCAGAGAGGAGAGCTCTCCAGCGGGTAGTCCATAGAGCTCAGAGGACCATCGGAACACAGCTACCAGCCTTGGAGGGCATCTACAACACACGATGCCTCAGAAAATCCACCAGCATCCACAAAGACTCTTCACACCCCTGCAACAGTCTGTTCGAACTTCTACCATCGGGCAGACGATACAAGGCCTTCTAAGCCCGCACCTCCAGACTCAGGAACAGCTTCATCCCCAGGGCCATAGCTGCTATGAACTGGTCCTGCTGAGCCGGATGGTCACATCGCACAGTGAACCGGCACAGATCTACTTGCACTTTATTCTGTTTTAAAACTGTTCTAATTTGTTTCATTGGGTTGTTTAAATTAATACTGACTAGCTAATTCATTTATTGCATCGTATGGGAGGCGCATTCCCAATCTCGTTGTACCCCTGTACAATGACAATAAAGATATATTGTATTGTATTGTATTGTTGTATTAATCGGCTTCGTGTAAATGTAAAATTGTCCCGTGCTGGCAGGATAGTGTTAGTATGCGGGGATCGCTGGTCGGCATGGACTCGATGGGCCGAAGGAGCTGTTTCCATGCTGTATCTCTAAACTAAACTTTCCTGCAAGCTGCACAGCCTTGTAACTCACACCCCACCAGCCCCCATACGTTCCAATGTTAACATTATGCCCAGTCAATGCCATTGTATTGAAATAGAAAACTTCATAAACTTCACCAAAAAGAAATATTCATTAGAACCATCATCATAGATACATCTGCACAGAGCAACCATTTTCAAATAGTGGTGTATGATTATATTAATGAATTATTAAAAAATAAATTCATTAAAATGCAGATTTTGCCATTTTCACGTCAGCAAGATTTCATTTTTTAGTTTAGTTTAGTTTAGTTTAGAGATACAGCGCGGAAACAAGCCCTTCGGCCCACCGAGTCCGCACCGACCAGCGATCTCTGCACACTAACACTATCCAATTTCCAATTTCCAATTTCACCATGCCATTTAACCTACAAACCTTTACATCCTTGGAGTGTGGGAGGAAACCGAAGCACCCGGAGAAAACCCACACACGGTCACAGAAAGAACGTACAAACAACATACAGACCGCAGAAACCAGGTCTCTGGCGCTGCAAGGCAACAACTGCGCCACCGTGCCGCCTCGATTTAGTGTGTGGCAAATAAATATGTACGTGCAGATGAAACAATAATGTATTGCTAATATATTAAAAATAATTAAAATAAATTTGACAATAATTAGAGCTTATTGTATTAACATGGGATAGAGTTGCGTTTGTATAATTATGTATCAAGCTTTACATGGTATAAAACTCCTGTTGTTGTACATCATCAGTGCATTCTCTGAAATTCCCCAGGGCAATGCAGAATATGGTCTTTCACTTACATTTTCCAGTATTGAAAAGGACTCATAATTCAAGCATAAGATTTCTGAAGATGTAATGTGCAATTAAATATCGAAAACGAACATAGATCAGAATACAATGCTTACATAAATAGAATAGATTTAATTTTATTTTTATAATGGAAGTCATGAGAACATGAGAAGTCAGATTCTAACCACTCTTATTCCTTAAGTGTAACAAATCCAAGGACTACCTATTTAAAAAAATATATTATTATCAGCCTAAAAGCAATGCATTTTTGCAGTTTCTTGTTGCTATTTTAAATTCAATAACAACGTTCGTACATGTAGTGTTTTTTAATGTAGCAAAAACAGGCCATGGGGATTCTCAGCTCTATAATCAATCACAACATCTGACGTCAAGTCACATAAAGGAATGCATGGCACTTGTCAAAAGGGTCGGTGAATGAGGTGTGTTTTATCGTTAAAAAAAAAAGACCCAAAGTGCTGGAGTAACTCTGCGGGTCAAGCAGCATCTCTGGAGAACACGGATCGGTGAAGATTTGAGTTGGGACTTTTCTTCAGTCCCGAGCCAAAACATCACCTATCCATGTTCTCTGGAACATGACCCAGCTGAGTTACTCCAACACTTTGGGCCTTGTTTGGTGTCTCTAGGTTTTAAGGAGTATCCTGAATGAAGAAAGAAAATTGGAACAGTGAAAAGATATAAGGAGAGGGTGGCAGAGCATATATGGCTTTGACATCTAAAATTGCAATTGGTGACGTAACCAAATTTGTGGCCCGATTTGCAGTACTTCAGAGGGAAAGAGACAATGCTTTTGTTTAGTAACATTACTCCATATCGCCACCTCTAAAAAGTTAAATGTCATTATTTCATTTTCCAGTCACGTGACACTTAAGCTTATCCCGAGTCTGAAGAAGGGCCTTGACCCGAAACGTCACCCATTCCTTCCCTCCAGGGATGTCGCCTGTTCCGCTGAGTTACTCCAGCATTTTGTGTCTGTCTTCACATATGTTTATTAGTTGTGCAGTATCCTTTGGTGTACAAAAGAATGTACTGGATGGAGATCTGGAGGAGATTAAAGAGATAAGGTGGGACCGATCTGAAAACAAGGATGATATACATTTAATGTATTTAATTGTGAGTCAGTGCAGATCAGGAGGCATTGAGGTGATTGGGACTTGTTGCAATGTGGGTAGGATAATATCTGCAATGCAGGGATAAATCGAAGGTGGACAAAAAATGCTGGAGTAACTCAGCAGGTCAGGCAGCATCTCTGGAGGGAAGGAATGGGTGACGTTTCAAGTCGAGACCTTTCTTCAGACGGATGTCAGGGGAGGGGGCGGGACAAAGAAAGGATGTAGTAGGAGACAGGAAGACTAGTGGGAGAACTTGGAAGGGGGAGGGGGATAGAGAGGGAAAGAAGAACTATCTGAAGTTAGAGGTCAATGTTCATACCGCTGGAGTGTAAAGTGCCCAAGCGAAATATGAGGAGCTGTTCCTCCAATTTGCGGTGGGCCTCACTCTGACAATGGAGGAGGCCCAGGCCAGAAAGGTCAGATTGGGAGTGGGAGGGGGAGTTGAAGTGCTGAGCCACCGGGAGATCAGGTTGGTTGAGGCGGACTGAGCGGAGGTGTTGAGCGAAACGATCGCCGAGCCTGCGTTTGGTTTCGCCGATGTAGAGAAGTTGACATCTGGTGCAGCAAATACAATAGATGAGGTTGGAGGAGGTGCAGGTGAACCTCTGCCTCACCTGGAAAGATTGTTTGGGTCCTTGGATGGAGTCGAGGGGGAAGGTAAAGGGGCAGGTGTTGCTTCTCCTACGGTTGATGGGGAACGTACCTGGGGAGGGGGTGGTTTGGGTGGGAAGGGACAAGTGGACCAGGGAGTTACGGAGGGAACGGTCTCTGTGGAAAGCAGAAAGGGGTGGAGAAGGGAAGATGTGGCCAGTAGTGGGATCCCGTTAGAGGTGACGGAAATGTTGGAGGATAATTTGTTGTATGCGACGGCTGATGGGGTGGAAGGTGAGGACAAGGGGGACTCTATCCTTGTTACGAATGGGGAGAGGGGGGGGGGGAGTTGTTGCAAGTTAGGTCATGGGCAGCAGAGTTTTAGATGACCACCAGTTAGTCAGAAATGCAATAGAATTCTCCAACCGAGAGTTAATAAGGTGTCGGTGAAGGTGTCAGCAGAAAATGAGCTGCAGTCAAATAATGTGTAGGAAGGAACTGCAATTACTGGTTTATAATGAAGATAGACATAAAATGCTGGAGTAACTCAGCCGGTCAGGCAGCATCACTGGAGAAAAGGAATAGGTGCCGTTTCGGATTGATTGAGACTGAGAGTCAGGGGGAGAGGGAAACTAGAGGTATGAAAAGGTTCTGAACAAATCAAAGCCAGCACCGATGACCAAGGAAAGGTGGAGCCCACAGTGGTCCATTGTTGGCTGTGGAAGAGGGGATAACAAAGGGATATATAGATGCAGGCCGACTAAGGTGAGGGAGGAGCAGAGAGCGAAGGAATACAAGAGTTACTCGAAATTAGAGAAATCAATATTCATACCTCCGGGTTGTAAACTGCCCAAACAAATGATGAGGTGCTGTTCCTCCAATTTGCGTGTGGCCTCCCTCTGACAGTGGAGGTGGCCCAGCACAGAATGGGAAGGGGAGTTCAAATATTTGGCAACTGGGAGATTACCTAGGCCAAGGTGGACTGAGCGTACGTGTTATGGCAAAACGATCGCCCAATCTGCGCTTGGTCTCGCCGATATATAGGAGTCCACACCGGGAACAGCAGATACAGTAGATGAGGGTTGGAGGAGGTGCAAGTGAACCTCTGCCTCACCTGGAAGAACTGTCAGGGCCCCTGGATTGATGAGGTTGGAGGAGGTCTGTGTGGTCAGATAATGCAATGGCGTTGGAAGTAGACCTTCGTAGAGGTAACATAGATATTAGATCTGACACTGGCTCAGGGCCAAATATGAAAATTCTGGATCATCTTCAGACAGTTGCCAGGGAGAGAGAGACAGAGTCATTAGTTAGGGAATGGAGCCTGTAGAGTCTAACGGAAATTAATTAGTCTTTCGAATGTATAACTGGAGACAATTTCTGCTCAGTGACAAAGAGACTGGAAGGTTGAGCAGAGTTGCTAAGCTAGGTATCAACACAGATATATGTGGTCACGAGAGGCAGCATCTACAGAAATAGGAAGGAGCCAAGCATAGATCTATGAGGATTATATATAGTATAAGAAAATAACTGCAGATGCTGGTACAAATCGATTTATTCACAAAGTGCTGGAGTAACTCAGCAGGTCAGGCAGCATCTCGGGAGAGAAGGAATGGGTGACGTTTCGGGTCGAGACCCTTCTTCAGACTGAGGATAGATAGATTCAGATAGATCTATGAGGAGATGTGTTAATGAAATGCTTGCACCTGGATGTTTAAGCGCAGAAGCAGGTGAGTGATGTCCTATCATGCTGGATGATGCGGAGAGGAAATGGAGGAAGGGCCATATTACATCGTGTCAAAGGCTGCAGATACAAGGAGGGGTACAGACGCACTGAGGGACAGAGACACGATGGGGTTCAGGCTCAAGGAGGGCCTCAGTCACAGGGAGGGCTCTATAACCTGCCTTGAGGGCTACAGACACAAGGATGGTTGTAATCACATGGAAGGGTACAGTCACAATCAGGTAACATGTCACAATGACTTAAGTCAGAACAGTTCTGGTTGTGCAGCAGGTCATAGAGCTGATTGGAGGCATTCCTCACAGTTTCCTCACAGACATTAATGAATGTGCTCACCCTACCACTTACAGACCTTGCTGCCTGTGGAAGAGTGTGGACCCTCGTTATATGGGAGCATGGGGTGGGGGAATGGTGTCTGTTATTGCCCAATGTCCGCTATAACCGCGTAAGGGATCATCATTGTATAAGTGGTCGAAACAAACAACTGCAGATGCTGGCCAATACACAAAAGTGCTGGAGTAAGTCGGCAGGTCAGGGAGCATCTCTTGGGAACTGGAGTAGGTAACATTTCGGGACTGGAATTTAGAAGGATGAGAGGAGATCTTATCGAAACGTATAAGATTATTAAGGGGTTGGACACGTTAGAGGCAGGAAACATGTTCCCAATGTTGGGGGGAGTCCAGAACAAGGGGCCACAGTTTAAGAATAAGGGGTAGGGCATTTAGAACTGAGATAAGGAAAAACTTTTTCAGTCAGAGAGTTGTGAATCTGTGGAATTCTCTGCCTCAGAAGGCAGTGGAGGCCAATTCTCTGAATGCATTCAAGAGAGAGCTAGATAGAGCTCTTAAGGATAGCGGAGTCAGGGGGTATGGGGGGAAGGCAGGAACGGGGTACTGATTGAGAATGATCAGCCATGATCACATTGAATGGTGGTGCTGGCTCGAAGGGCCAAATGGCCTCCTCCTGTACCTATTGTCTATTGGGACGAGACCCTTCTTTAGACTCTCAGTCCGGAATCCAGGCGAGTTGAGGCGAGGATCGGCGGAGTCAATGGTCACGGCAGGAGTGTGGGTAATGGTCGGCAGTGACGGTCGGCAGCTGCCACGGCCTGGAAGCGGCCAAGGAAACTGTGTGGACCAGGGGTGGCACCTGCAGCCCAGTCTGGCGGTGACGATCGGCAGGGCCGTCCGCCATTACCAAGAACCGTTTTAAGAGGTCTGTAAATAATGTGGTTGGACTGTAATGGGAGAGGATTCGCAGGGATACAACTTGGGAGACAGTGAATCATACCTGTTACATCAGCCTGGTCAGAGGGTGCGTATTCATTAGAGGTAAAGGGAGAGACTCAGAGAGCAGTTGCTCCCAAGTGCAATCACTACCCTTTAAATGGAAGTCCCTCTTTAATTTTGATCTAGTGGAGAGGTTTTCCACTTTCTTCAGTGAAGCCTAATGATGATATATATGGAGCTAAAAATTCACAGACTGCAATGAATAGTTATTCAAATGAAAGACTGGCAGAAAATTGGGGGCCATTTGCCTCACAGCACCACTGGCTAAATTTGTCCAAAAAATGCGCCAAAAAAACCCCCTTTAATTATGCTGGTAGCTGGAACGAACTCCCATTACATGTTTTCTTAATCCTTCTGCATTCACTCTTTTATAAGCTGCATTTATTAAAGAAAGGCAAGTAAAAACATATGCAGTGCCCCCTGGGAGAGTTAGCACTCAATGGTTGATGTGGCCCAATGGCCGGTCCAACAATTCAGGTTCAATCCTGACCTCTAGTGCCATCTGTGTGGAGTTTGCATGTCTTCCCTGTGACCACTCATGGGTCCTCCGACAGATTAATTTAGTGTAGTTTAGAGATACAGTATAGAAACAGCGGCCTGTTGAGGGGAGCGGCCTCTGAACCCAGCCCCAAGCCTCCAGCAACAACGGACACAGGACCTCTCGGGCAGTTCAGTTTAGTTTAGTTTAGAGATACAGCATGGAAACAGGCCCTTCCGCACCGACCAGCGATCCCCGCACATTAACACTACCCCGCACACACTAGGGACAATTTATTTTTTAAATATTGATACCCCGCCAATTAAACTACAAACCTGTACGTCTTTTGGAGCTTGGGAGGAAACCGGCGATAGTGGAGAAAACCCACGCAGGTCACGCGGAGAAGGTACAAACTCCATACAGACATCACCCATAGTCAGGATTGAACCCAAGTCTCTGGCGCTGTAAGCACTATAAGGCAGCAACTCTACCGCTGCACCAAATCGCTGCCCTAAATGGCCACTCCAAATTGCCCCTAATGTGTGGGTGAGCCATAGAATGTGAGGGACGTTGACAGGAATGTGGAGAGAATAAAATAGGACTTGTATAAAACGTTGGCTGACCCGCTATTGGGTAACTCTGTGAGTAATTGCAGGAACCAATTTAATTCATCTTTATTCCTCTCATTTCTGGATTAAGTTCCATATCTGGCCTCATACTGGTAGAGTTGCTGCCTCACAGCGCCAGAGACCCCAGTTCGATTCTGATCTCAAGTGCTGTCTGCGTGGAGTTTGTATGTTCTCCCTGTGAGCACGTGGATTTTCTCTCAGTGCTCCAGTTTCTTCCCACATCCCAAAGAAGTGCAGGTTTGTAGGTTAATTGGCTTCTGTAATTTGTCACTCATGTGTAAATTGCAGAGAGTTGTGGACATAGCCCAGACCATCACACAAACCAACCTCCCTTCTATTGACTCCATCTACACGCTGCCTGGACAACGTCAGCAGCATAATCAAAGACCAGTCTCACCCCGGTCACTCCCTCTTCTCCCCTCTCCCATCAGGCAAGAGGTACAGAAGTGTGAAAACACGACCCTCCAGATTCAGGGACAGTTTCTTTGCGGCTATTATCATCAACTGAACCATCCTACCACAACCAGAGAGCAGTCCTGAACTACCATCAACCTGATTGAAGTCCCTCAGACTATCTTTGAACGTACTTTACTGGACCTTATCTTGCACTAAACATGATTCCCTTTATCCTGTTGGTTTGTGGATGGCTTGATTTTAACCATGTATATTCTTTTCACTGACTGGATAATATGCAGCAGAAAAGCTTTCCACGTTACCTCGGCACACGTCACAATAACAAACTAAATAAAGGGCCTGTCCCACTTAGGCGATTTTTTTGGCGACTGCCAAAGTCGTAGCAGATCGCCGAACTTTTCTTTTACCCGACGACAATGACCACGACAATGCCGAGTCAGGTCGAGATTACAGCGTCTTCTGAAACATCACGAAAATTCCCACGCTGTCAATGTTTCTCCGGCGTCCTGGTTTTCGCTGAAATCACTGACAAGTCGGTAAGTACTTGAGAGTTGTGAACTATAACACCTTGTATGGGTTACTTAAAAACCAAGCTTCACTGTAAAAAGGAATAAACTGGATTTACTTCCAGTTTACTAATAGCTGTATTAAAAAAATATATATTAAAAAGTGGTTCAGTGGATTTTTGTGAAAAGTGTGTGGGCATTCTTTGAAAATGTAAGGGAGATGCACATCTGGTTCCTGGGTTGCATATCTGGGTTTGGAGCCCACTTTAAATGTAATGGCTGATGGCCATAAACATCGCGAAAATTCCCACGCTTACCTGACCGTCAAACTGTCGCCTCCAATCTACCTGTCAAATGTCCTGAGGGTAAATAAATTGGTTAAACACAAGCATTTTATGGTATTTTGAAATGACTTTACTTATTTTAATATTACATGCTTCTAAATGCATCTTAGAGAACCTATCAAACCTGGGGACAGCATGGGACAGCGCCCGCAATAAGCTACGATGCCTGGCGACAAGCCAGCTGTCGCCGAGAGATTTCAAACCGTTTGATTTCTCGGCGACGCGCCGAGATCCACTACGATCTTTGGAAGACTCCTCACGATCATGCCCGCGACACCCCGGCAAACGTTCGGCGACAGCCTAGTCGCCGGCAGTCGCCTTAAAATCGCCTAAGTGGGACAGGCCCTTAACACTAAAGTAAGGAGTGGATGAGAAAATGGGAACTAGCCCAAGCAGGTGTTTGATGGTCAGCATGGACTCAGTGGACCAAAGGGCCTGTTTCCATGCTGTATCTTCCAATCGATTTAGTCAATCAACATCAGTTCCTAATTTGTGAGATAAGGTGAGGACAATATTGTGACCAAATTCAATTTGAGTGGCAAATTGGCAAAAACAATTGCACCAGGTGCGGATCTGTGCCAGTCACTGATGCCGGGCAAATGCACCAGCACCCCTCTGAATGGAAGCATTGGTCTGTTGGTTCCAAACATGTCACTGAGCCAGACACTGGGGGGGGGGACTAAGGAGAGAGGAATTAATGAAGCAAAGCCGTGAACACAAGGCCAGGTATCGAGCTCTGCCAAAGTCTAACTCTGAAAAGGTGTTGTAAGCAATCAGAAAATAAAAGGGATAAAAGAGAAGAGGAGAAACAAGGAACTGCAGATGCTGGTTTACAAAAAAAAAAGACCCCAATTGCTGGAGTAACTTAGCAGTCGAGCAGCATCCCTGGAGAACATGGATAGGTGACGTTTCAGGTCGGGACCCTTCTCCAATCTGACGAAGGGTGCTGACCCAAAACATCGCCCATCCATGTTCTCTGGACATGCTGCCCGACCCATTTAGTTACTGCAGCACTTTGTGTCTTTCAGAAAATAAAAGACTCAGATGAGGCTAGTTAATGGAATGAGGCTAATGAATGAGTGAATGGAATGAAAACCTCATTTATGAAAATGGCAAAGGCAAAATTGACTTATTGAATTATTTACTTTGAGGAGGGGGGAGAGGCAAGGGCAAATTTGGGGATTTTTTAAAAACAGAAAATGGTAAAACACTTAGCAGATCAGACAATGTTTGCCAGATTCAGGGACAGTTTCTTCCCAACTGTTGTCAGGAAACTGAACCATCCTAGCACCAACTAGAGAGTGGTCCTGAGCTACTGTCTACCTCGTTGGTTGATCGGAGTTTACTGGACTTTATTTTGCACTAAACGTTAATCACGCTACTCCCTTTATCATGTATTTGTACACTGTGGACGGCTCGATTGTAATCGTGTACAGATGCCCTGCGACTTAAGGTGCTTTGACTTACGATATTTCGACTTTGCGATGGTGGAAACGGCAGTGACCTGTAATGAGCCACATCTCGCTTCCGGCCACGTGATCAGGCGTATTAAATGCATTGTGACGTACGATATTTTCGGTTTACGATGGGTTTCTAGGAAGGTAACCCCATCCTAAGTTGAGGAGCACCTGTATTGGCTTTCCGCTGACTGGATAGCACGCAACAAAATCTTTTCGCTGTACCTCGAATAAACTAAGCCCAAACACTGTGGAAAATCGAAATAGAGTTTTGAATGAAATGTCTCAGACTAAAACAATAACAAATGCTACCTGATCCTCCGAGCCTATCCAGGGTTTTCTGTTTCCATTTCAATATTTCATTGACATTTTATTTGATTTTGTGAAATCTTTCCTCATAATGTAAACAAATGTGATGGGAGTAGTTCCTGACACAGATTATGGAGCAGATTAGTTGAGAAGCAAACTTGCCGGTATTTGCTTTACGTTTTAGTGCTCTTGATATCTTTCACTGAGATGATTGATGATCAATTGCACCTCACAAGATAAGAAATCCTGCATGCATGAAACACATTACTTCTAAATGGCACTGTGCTCTAAATGTTTTCACACTGCTGTTGTGAACTGCTTCAAGACTAGGTAAAGCTGGAGGAACAAAAAAACATTCTTCCTTAAGGAGGTTTAAACATCCATGAAATTGGTTGTCAGGTATAAATGTGCATAAATCTATAAAGTAGTTGGAGACTAATAGAACAATCTCGCACTAATATTTACTAGAAAGCTTTCTCAAGGATTTTCTTTATTATTATTCATTGGCGTGGGTGTTTTTTTTTGTTAGGGTTTGGTAAGTGCCTATACTATTCTCAGCACATCTAACCATATCTCTTTAACATGTCAAAAATTGAAGAAAAAGCTCCATTATCAAATGAAACAGCATTCTTGTCAAAGTTACAAATAAAAATAGAAATTCAAGTTTATCTATTAACCCTCCCCCAATTGTTTGAATGTTTGGTAATTACGCTGAAAATGATATGACATTCTATTTGATTAATCTTCATACACCAAGCTTTAGAATGGATACTCCAGGAAATGATTAACGTGGTGTCATTGTTGGTAAGTATTATGACTTAAATGTTTCCTGTTGTAAACATGTGTCTATCGCATTTTCTGTGTGTGTGTGTGTTTTTTAACATTTTCCACTTACGGTGCAGCTTTTCGGAGGCTGTGGTGGCGCTGCAAGTGCGGCTGTGACTCGCCTTCGGATGCTTCGGCCGCGGGCCGCGTGGATATCGGAAGCTCGCAGGTCCCTGGGTGGGGGCCGACATCGGGAGCTCCGGCAGAGGCAGCGTCTTCGCCCGCCCCGAATCGCGGGGCTTGGGTCGGCCCGCTGCGGACCTTTCACCGTCCGGCGCGGCCTGGAATAGGCTGTGGGATTTTCCACAGCCCGGCGGGGGCTTCAATGTAAGGAGCCCCGACCGCCCCGACCGCCCCGACGTGGCAACTTCAACAGCCTGACCGCGGGAGAAGACGGCAGAGAAGAGAAAGACATTCTGGCCTTCCATCACAGTGAGGAGGTTTAGATTTTTTAAATAGATTTAGAGATACAGTGCAGAAACAGGCCCTTCGGCCCATCGGGTCCACGCCGCCCAGCGATCCCCGCACACTAACACTATCCTACACCCACTAGGGACAATTTTTACATTTGCCCAGCCAATTTACCTACATACCTGTACGTCTTTGGAGTGTGGGAGGAAACCGAAGATCTCGGAGAAAACCCACGCAGGTCACGGGGAGAACGTACAAACTCCGTACAGACGGCGCCCGTAGTCAGGATCGAACCTGAGTCTCCGGCGCTGCATTCGCTGTAAGGCAGCAACTCTACCGCTGCGCCACCGTGCCGTCCAGGTAACTGAAGGAGACTCACTGTGATGGATGTTTTTTGTTTTGTTTTATGTTGGTTTTGTGATTGTGGGTTTTATTGTTTTATTTTTATTGCTTCTTATTGTTGGACTGTGGGTAATGGAATTTCATCCAAAGACATGTTTTTGGATGACAATGAAGGCTATTCTATTTTATTCTATTCTATTCTATTCTATTCTATTCTATTCTATTCTTTACAAAAGCTTTACAAATGTCTCGAGACTTTCAGTGGAATAATTACCTTGATAAAATCAGCCTTGACCAGTAATAACAAAGAATTTAGGTCACCGTATTCTGTCCCGAACAATTCCCTCGTGCCAACCCATCATTGAGGTTTCATAACTCGTGGAGTCTCATGTTTCAAAGGACAGCCCTGTAAATCGGTGGGCCGATTTTGCCGAACTGCACAGACAAACGTGATTTATCATTTGATTCTGCAGTTTGCATTAAATTACTGAAAACCCCTGGGTTGAACGCTCCATGGAAAACAGTTCTCAGTGACAAAATTTAAATGGGCCGAGAACAATCATTTATCAAGATGTGGTTTTGACTGATATAACCAAGCATTCCCATCCTGTGGCCACCAATTCAACGAGATAATGTTTAAGATAACAAATTATGGTGTTAAGCGGAACAAACACAAGCATAATCATGCTGTTTCTATGACGATGGTCTGATGCCGGAGATCGATCATTCCAATTAATTTCACGTCGTGAATCCACCCGACAATGTTCATGCACGGCCCTCCCTCAGGGCCCTAAGCCTGCCCTATTTCTTGACGTTCTGGATGGTCCTCCTAATATTTGTTCCGTAGCCTATGTCTTTCTGAGTCGCTGCCTAACAGGGTTCAACGGCTTACAAGAGTTTCTCATTTGCTGCCTGGTTATCAACTTATTTCCAACATCAATATGTCCCCACAAGAACGCCTTTTAATCCCCGTTTCAGAAGGTTTTATTTTTGCCGCATATCTTCTGGCGCAGCGGTAGAGTTGCTGCCTTATAGCGAATGCAGCGCCGGAGACTCAGGTTGGATCCTGACTATGGGCGCCGTCTGTACAGAGTTTGTACGTTCTCCCCGTGACCTGCGTGGGTTTTCTCCGAGATCTTCGGTTTCCTCCCACACTCCAAAGACCTACAGGCCTACATAGGTTAATTGGCTGGGCAAATGTTTTAAAAAAAAATTTTTTTTAATTGTCCCTAGTGGGTGTAGGATAGTGTTAGTGTGCGGGGATCGCTGGGCGGCGTGGACCCGATGGGCCGAAGGGCCTGTTTCTGCACTGTATCTCTAAAACTAAAATCTAAAAAAATCTAGAACAGTTTGAAAAAAATCCCTCATTTACCCTGCCCTGTAAAACGCCCAGGGAATTATTTGAAAATAGCTTCATTTTCCATTTACAGTTAAAACTATGTTTCAATTCCAGAAATTCAATGACCACTCACAATGGGGCAGCATCCCTTTAAATGGCTGCTATGGTTTGTCGGTCAATTGGCTTGGTAAATTTGTAACTTGCACCTAGTGTTTGTAGGATGGTGTGAGTTTGCGTGGATCACTGGTCGACCTGGACTCAGTGGGCCAAATGGCCTGTTTCCACACTGTATCTCTAAACTAAAGTAAATGCAATTCTTTTACATTTCACATTTTGGCTGAATTTTTAATTCAAATTTACATTTAATTTTAATGCTAAAATAGAATATTTTTCAACGGATTAGGAACAGATTTGCTTAAAGAGGTAGATAAAAGACTACACTTGCTCCAAATCATATACAAACTGCAACTTAATTCAAATTTCGGATCATAATGGACGCGAACCATTATGAATTATGCATTCTATTTTGGCCATCTAGTTTGTTCCAATCTAATTGCTCATATTCCTTCCTGGAGTTTGGAGGTCAAATTGGCTAACCCTGCAAAGCTTGAACTGGGATCTATGTCCTAAATCAACCTGCAACGGTCTGACCTCGTGCAGGATGCACAATTAATGCTCTCAATGGTTCAATGGTGCTTTATTGCCACATGTGCAAAGTGCAAACGCACAGTGGATTTATTTTCTTGCAGTCTAGTAGAGTATTGCCATACCATCCCCGACTTAGAACTGGAAAAGCTAGATGCAGGAAAAATGGTCCCAATGTTGGGGAAGTCCAGAACCTGGGTCCACACAGTCTAAGAATAAACGGGAGACCATTTAAAACTGAGATGAGAAAAAAAACTTTTTCACCCAGAGAGTTGTGAATTTGTGGAATTCTCTGCCACAGAAGGCAGTGGAGGCCAAATCACTGGATGAATTTAAAAGAGAGTTAAGTCCCACTTAGGCGATTTTTTTGGCGACTGCCGGCGACTGTCAAAGTCGTAGCAGATCGCTGAAATTTTCTTTTACCCGACGACAATGACCACGACAATGCCGAGTCAGGTCGAGATTACACCGTCTTCGGAAACATCGCGAAAATTCCCACGCTGTCAATGCTTCTCCGGCGTCCATCGTCACCGGTTCCATCCTCTCGGCCTCTGGTCTGTAGGGGTCAAGACGCTACCCCGCCGGTCTGCCGGGTCTTACTGTTGGCCGCGATCAGCTGGCTCGGCGGCTCCCCCTGCAGGCCATGGCGCCCTCTTCTGACCTCCTTAGTTAGCACGCCAAGTGCTCTTTGTACAGAGTGCTCCTCATGTACGATGGAAGACGAGAGGACTTTCGAGCAGAGGAGTCTGATATTGATTCAATTGAAGTGACTGATTGAGAGATGTAGCTGTGAAGCAGGTCCTTCAGTCCAAGCCGACCATCGATCACCCGTTCACACTTGTTCTGCATTATCCCACTGCCGCATCCACTAGGGGCAATTCGCAGAGGCCAATTAACATTCAAACCTGCACGTCTTGGAGAAATGGTGGGAGAAATCAGAGCCCCAGGAGGAGACCCTTGCGGTCACAGGGAGAACATGCAAACTCCACACTGACAGAACCCGAAGACAAGGTCGAACCCAGGTCTCGGGCGATGTGTGGCTACAGGTCTACCAGCTGCACCACAGCACTGCCCTGTGGTGAAGGGAGTGCGGGAGGAGGAGACTCCGGTGAAGCCTCGCTCCATCAAGGACGTGTAGGGAACAACCCCCCACCGTGTCTATTCACAACAAACCTGCAAGTTGCCTCAGAATTAAGGGGCGCTCTTTTAGAAAGGAGGTGAGGAGGAACTTCTTTAGTCAGAGGGTAGTTAATCTGTGGAACACATTGCCACAGAGGGCTGTGGAGGCCAAGTCAGTGGATATTTTTAAGGCAGAGATAGACACATTCTTGATTAGAACGGGTGTCAAGGGTTATGGGGAGAAGGCAGTAAAATGGGATTAGGAGGCATAGATCAGCCGTGATTGAATGGCGGAGTGGACTCGATGGGGTGAATGGCCTAATTCTACTCCTATAACCTGTGAACTTGGTGGTCGAAGATCCCTCAGGTGGGAAATGGCTGCCGTAGCTGCACTGCAGATCCTTTGTGTGAGGTGAACACATGGTGTTAGCCGCAATGTGTGCAGCGTAGGTTCACTAGGTTAA
The DNA here is from genome assembly GCF_053455715.1 of Rhinoraja longicauda. Classification (NCBI taxonomy): domain Eukaryota; kingdom Metazoa; phylum Chordata; class Chondrichthyes; order Rajiformes; family Arhynchobatidae; genus Rhinoraja; species Rhinoraja longicauda. The sequence continues at coordinate 26,133,485 of NC_135977.1, forward strand.
TTCCCGGAATGGCGGGACTGTCATATGTTGATAGACTGGAGTGACTAGGCTTGTATACACTGGAATTTAGAAGGATGAGAGGGGATCTTATCGAAACATATAAGATTATTAAGGGGTTCGACACATTAGAGGCAGGAAACATGTTCCCAATGTTGGGGGAGTCCAGAACCAGGGGCCACAGTTTAAGAATAAGGGGTAGGCCATTTAGAACGGAGATGAGGAAAAACTTTTTCAGTCAAAGAGTTGTAAATCTGTGGAATTCTCTGCCTCAGAAGGCAGTGGAGGCCAATTCTCTGAATGCATTCAAGAGAGAGCTGGATAGAGCTCTTAATGATAGCGGAGTATGGGGAGAAGGCAGGAACGGGGTACTGATTGAGAATGATCAGCCATGATCACATTGAATGGTGGTGCTGGCTTGAAGGGCCGAATGGCCTACTCCTGCACCTATTGTCTATTGTCCAATCCAGGAGTGCTGGCATCAAGGCTGAGTTGAACGTTGATCGACGTTTGGTCCATCATTTGAATCTGACGTTGGATTACATAAGTTGCCTGCTCGATGTTCTTTCTCTGTCCAAGTACATCTTGCGTGCACGGGCTTTTCCTGACATGGTGCCACAGAAAAAGGAGACAAAGTGCTGGAGTAACTCAGCAGGTCTGGCAGCATTTCTGGAGGGCATGGATACCGCGCCAGAGACCCGAGTTCAATCCTGACTACGGGTGCTGTCTTTACGGAGTTTGCACGTTTTCCACTGTGACCAGGTGGGGTTTTTCTGGAAGCTCTGGTTTCCTCACACACACCGTAGACGTGCAGGTTTGCAGGTTAATTGGCTTCGGTAGGAATTGTAAATTGGCCCTACTGTATAGGACAGTGCTAGTGTACGGGGATCGCTGGTCGGTGCGGACTCGGTGGGCCGAAGGGCCTGTTTCCACGCTGTATCTCTAAACTAAACTACATCCCAATGCAAAAATGAAGCATAGCTTGAGTTTTGTTGTGATTGTTAATACCAGTAATTCTGCTGTCTGTGTAATGACAGATAACAAGGCAGTAATCATAGACTGAGCCCGTTAATCATTAAATTTACTGATCGTTCTCTGATAATTATCTTTTAAGGAATCAGACTTCCTAACCATTAATCATTTGAATCATTATGCAAAGACTTGACAGTTCCATTTTATTACATTCACATTCATTTCACAAATGAAACTCAAGGTTGAGCAATCTTAAAAGATAAACCGCAGACCAGCTCCGAGAACTAACCTATTTAATTGTGGGAGAGTATGTCGGATGCATTAACAAAGAGATTTGAATGGTAAATATCATGATTTTTAATGATCATGTTTATATCCATGCTAAGAAAATATTCCACCTTCACTCACACCAAATCAATGTGGACATAATGAGCAATGAGGGCAGTCTGGACAATTTTTCACTTCCTCTTCCCTAGATTCTCAGAAGAATCCAGTCGCAATCAAGATGTGCAGGAAGGAACTGCAGATGCTGTCTGAAGAAGGGTCTTGACCTGAAACATCACCTATTCCTTTCCTCCAGAGATGCTGCCTGACCCCACTGAGTTACTCCGGCATGTAGTGTCCATCTTTACAGTCCAGATACTGGATCCAACTACCTTCAAAGTCTTCATCAGTTACCTCCTTTCAAGAGTCACGAATCAAGAGAGCTAACTGTCATACGTGTAAGAAAATAACTGCAGATGCTGGTACAAATCGAAGGTATTTATTCACAAAATGCTGGAGTAACTCAGCAGGTCAGGCAGCATCTCAGGAGAGAAGGAATGGGCGACGTTTCGGGTCGAGACCCTTCTTCAGACTGAATATTGGTTTTTCTAACTTCAGTCTGAAGAAGGGTCTCGACCCGAAACGTCGCCCATTCCTTCTCTCCTGAGATGCTGCCTGACCTGCTGAGTTACTCCAGCATTTTGTGAGTAACTGTCATATGTACTGCATGCAACTAGCACCTGGCTAAGAGATTGCACCACCTTCGGAAACATCGCAAAATTCCCACGCTTACCTGACCGTCAAACTGTCGCCTCCAATCTACCTGTCAAATGTCCTGACGGTAAATAAATTGGTTAAACAAAACTATCTTCTGATATCTTCAAATGCCTTTTCTTAATTTAATATTACGTGCTTCTAAATGCATCTGCGACAACCTAGCAAACCTGGGGACAGCATGCGACAGCGCCCGCAATAAGCTATGATACCTGGCGACAAGCCAGCTGTCGCCGAGAAATTTCTATCTGGAATTTTTTTCCGTGACGCGCCAAGATCCGTTACGATTCATTGAAGACTCCTCACGATCATGCCCGCGACACCTCAGCAAACGTTCGGCGACAGCCTAGTCGTCGGCAGTCGCCTTAAAATCGCCTAAGTGGGACAGGCCCTTTACTCCGGCTTTTTGTGTCTATCTTTGTTTTAAAACCAGCATCTGTTCCTACCCATAGGTCCCTCCTGCACGTGAATTTATGTTGGATGGGAGACAATTGAACATTCTGTGGATAACTCGCTTCTATAAGATCTCCCCTCATCCTCCTGTGTTCCACGGAATAGAGTCCTAGCCTGCTCAACCTCTCCCTATAGCTCAGGCCCTTGAGTCCTGGCAACATCCTCGTTAATCTTCTCTGCGTCCTTTTCCAGTTTGACAACATCTTTCCGATAACATAGTGCTCAAAACTGAACACAATACTCTCACCAATGTCTTATACAACTGCAACATGACCTCCCAACTTCTATGCTCAATGCTCTGACTGATGAAGGCCAATGTGCCTAAAGCTCTTTTTTATTTTAGAATATGTGAATAGATGACCCTAGGATCGTAAATAACTGACCCAAGCTCTTTGCTCTTGGTCACTAGAGCTCATGACATACCTGTCTGGTAACCGCACCAGCCCCTCAAACAGCAATATGAAAATCACTCACGCACAATCATGCAATAGTTTTTACTACAAATAGTGAATATTTCACCTGGGCAGCTTACAACACAACGGTATGGATATTGATTTTTCTAACTTCAAGTGACCTTTGCTCTCCCTCCTCCCCCACCCTCTCTGACTAGTTTCACTGTCCCCCCTGATTAATTTTACTGATTGTGTGTGTAAGAAGGAACTGCAGATGTTGGTTTAAACCAACAAGATAGACACAAAAAGCTGGAGTAACTCAGCGGGAAAGGCAGCATCTCTGGAGAGAAGGAATGGAGAGAAGGGTGCCGTTTTGAGTCGAGACCCTTCTTCATTTTTTGTATTAACGGCATGTGATTGTGCTTGGAATCTTTTGAAGTAATCGAGGGGAAAGTGTATTAATCAATTAACATTAAATTAGCCGATGGGGGGAGCTACCCTGTTGACGGACAGAATAAAGGACAGGCAGAAAGCATTAAGTAAGCCCATTCCTTCTCTCCTGAGATGCTGCCTGACCTGCTGAGTTACTCCAGCATTTTGTGAAGGAACTGCAGATGCTGGTTTACACCGAAGAAAGACACACAGCGGAACAGGCAGCATCTCTGGATAGAAGGAATTGGTGACATTTCAACTCGAGAAGTCTGAAGAAGAGTCTCGACCTGAAACGTCACCCATTCCTTCTCTCCAGAGATGCAGAAAGCACTTTCCTTCAAGCATATCCAAACTATTTTGAGTTCTTCCTTCACCTGTGCATCGTGGGCACTCTTCAAACACAACAGAATCACATTCAGTCTAGATTAACAAATTGATTTCTTATTTACCAAATAACCAAAACATAGGCAGGCTCTTTATACATTCCTTGCAAGTAGACAGCTCAACTTGTAACTCACATGGACTGCAGACAGAAAATCCAATACGACACACAATCCATTATGACAGAAAGCCTTAATAGGCAATCAATGTATCTTGGTTGTTGACATGATATCAATTAGCACTGGAGGGCTGTCCAATTACTCTACTTGTTTAGTCAAAATCAACAAAGCTGTAACTCGAGATAAAGATCTTGATCGATCGGCCTTTTACTCGGCTGAAGGAACCAATTGATTTATTGGAGACAGTGGAAGGTCGATGACTGACTGGGAAAGCCAATAAAAAACAAACCTCGTGGGACTCCAGCCACATCCTTCAGACGCTGTGCATTTGTCACACCTCTTGGCTCAATCTGCTTTAGCAGTTCCCCCCAAGCAGGTGATCTTCACGGACTCGCCAGCCACCTGCCACTTTTGCCGGTTGGAAGAGTCTGTGTACCACATGTACATGGAGTGTGTGAGGTTGCAGCTCCCTGTTCCAATATCTAAAGGGGCTGCTCTTTGCGTTTTGGCTGCACTTTTCACCCACCACCCTCATCTTTGGACACCCTGTGTGATGGGGAGAGGGCGGGGCCGAAGATGTCCTTGTTGGGTTGCTCCTGGGCCAGGCCAAACTGGCCATCCGCGACTCATGGTGCCAGGCGGAAGAAGGCTCTGCCCGAGCCAGCTGCCTGCCCCTTTTCCGGGGTTACATCCGTGCCCGGGTGGTGTTGAAGAAGGACTACGCGCTGTCCACGGGCACCCTGGAGGATTTCCGGGACCGCTGGGAACCGCGGGGAATTGGATGTATCCTGGATGGGGATTGTAATATAATTGTATAATAGTTTAAATTGGTATATTTGTTTGTATAGTATTCTGGTGGGGGGTTCTGTTTTGGTTTTATTGTATTGTATATATTATTTTAATATTTGAATAAATATTTTTGATTTTTTAAAAAAGCAGGTGATCTTGAGCTCTTGTTGGCTTTAAGTTGGGATAGTTTAACCCTGGGGCAGGTGGGGTTCACCAGCTGCGAGGAGGAGGAGGAGGAGGAGGAGGAGGAGGAGGAGGAGGAGGAGGAGGAGGAGGAGGAGGAGGAGGAGGAGGAGGAGGAGGAGGAGGAGAGAGGGAGAACGTACAAGGTTCAGTTTAATTTATTATTGTCACGTGTACGAAGGTACAGTGAAAAGCTTCTTGCTGTGTGTTATCTAGTCAGTGAAAAGACTATACATGTTTGCAATCAAGCCGTCCACAGTGTATAGATACAGGATAAAGGGTATAACTTTTTGTGCAAGATAACGCCCGATTAAAGATAGTTCAAAGGTCTCCAATGAGGTCGGTGGGAGGTCAGGAGCACTCGAGCTGGTGAGAGGAAAGTTCAATTGCCTGATAACAGCTGGAAAAAAACTGTCCCTGAATCAGGAGGTGTACATTTTCAAACGTCTGTATCTCTTGCCCTGATGGGAGAGAGGAGGAGGGAGTGGCTGGGTTGAGGCTGTCCTTGATTATGCTGGTGGTCTTGCTAAGGCAGCAAGAAATGGAGATGGAGTCAAAAGAAAGGAGGTTGGATGGTGTTATGCTCTGAGCTACGACCACAACTCTCTGCAATTCCTAGACACAAAATGCTGGAGTAACTCAGCGGGACTCAGTCTGGGCCTTTCTTCAGACTGAGAGTCAAAGTCTGAAGACGGGTCTCAGCCCGAAACGTCACCCATTCCTTCTCTCCAGAGATGCTGCCTGTTCGGCTGAGTTACTCCAGCATTTGTGTCTATCATCGGTGTAAACTAGCATCTGCAGTTCCTTCCTACACATTCTCTGCCTTTTATTGCAACCTTGGATGTAGCTGTTCCCAAACCATGCTGTGATACATCCCGATAAAAAAAAGCGTTAACCGCACATCTCTTGAAGTTGGTGGGGGGTGTTGGGAGCATGCTGAACTTCCTAAGCCTTGGAAGGAAGGAGAGATGTTGATGTGTTGTTTTCTTGGCCATTGCTTCGTTGTGGCTCGTCCAGGCCCAATTGCTGGCGATATTTATTCCTAAGAACTCGAAGCTTTCAACCATCTCTACTTCAACGCCATCAATGTGTGTACCGCTTCGCTTCCTGAAGCCAATCACAATCCCCTTTGTCTTGCTGACATTGAACATTGATTCTGCACTCTCTCCACCTTAGTGACATCTTCCCGACAGCAGGCTGACCAACATTGACCACAATGCTCCAGGTTTATTTACATCGGTGAAACCAAACGCAGGCTCGGCGATCGCTTCGCTCAACACCTGCACTCGGTCCGCGTTGGCCAAACTGATCTCCCGGTGGCCGAGCACTTCAACTCCCCCTCCCATTCCCAGTCTGACCTTTCTGTCATGGGCCTCCTCCAGTGCCATAGTGAGGCCCACCGGAAATTGGAGGAACAGCACCTCATATTTCGCCTGGGCAGCTTGCAGCCCAGTGGTATGAACATCGACTTCTCCATCTTTAGATAGTTCCTCTGTCCCTCTCTTCCCCTCCCCCTTCCCAGATCTCCCTCTATCTTCCTGTCTCCACCTATATCCTTCCTTTGTCCCGCCCCCCTGACATCTGTCTGAAGAAGGGTCTCGACCCGAAACGTCACCCATTCCTTCTCTCCTGAGATGCTGCCTGACCTGCTGAGTTACTCCAGCATTTTGTGAATAAATACCTTTGATTTGTACCAGCATCTGCAGTTATTTTCTTATACACAATGCTCCAAGTAAGGCCTCGCCATCGTCCATCACGTAACAGAATTAGGACACATTTCTTTTCGTTGATTTGGTGAGGGTTGAGATCAAGAAATAATGAAGGCAGCATGAAAGAACATAATGGCAAGGATGGGCGGCACAGTGGCACAGCGGGCAGAGCCATTGCCTCACAGCGCCAAAACCACGGCTTTGATCCTGACCTCTGGTCCCGTCCCTGTGCAGTTTGCTCGTTCTCCCTGTGACTGCATGGATCTTCTCTGGGTGCTCCGGTTTCCTCCCACATCCCAGAGAGGTACGGGTTTTGCAAGTCAATTGGTCCCCTGTGAAATTGCCCTTGGTGTGTAGACAGTGGATGCCAAAGTGGCTAGTACGAATGGGTGGCCAATGGACAGCATGGACCCAGTAGGCCGAAGGCCCTGTTTCCACGCTGCATAGCTAAACTAAACTGCACTGGAGGTTTTATCTCTCTTCTCCTTCCTGTCAGTCGACTTCAATCTGGATCTGATTGAGCCACGTGCTACTTACTCTATATCCTTAACGGGGTCATTGAAGAAGCCCTGAAAGTTACATCTGTTTATTCAATGACACTATCTAACTTCAACTTTCTGAACATACTGTGTTTCAATCAAGTGCACCGACTATTCCAGACAGTAAAAGTGTTAGCAATTTTCTTTGACTGCTGAATAATGTTCCCACAGGCTCGCCTTTCACTCAATAGCTTAATCACTTCAGTTATCTCAAGGGCACCCTCATTAGTCAGACTCATCTAGCACAATTCCAGCATTTGTCTGTGACACAAAAATACAAGTGCCTTCAATCTTCCAACTTCAGCATTCAGGATCCAAATTTCACATTCATAACATGTAAATCCTGCACATAGCTTCCAACAGGCATTAACCTCCCAAGGCAAGAAATCCTGATGCAACTTTCCTCTTGCCTGAAGCACTAGTTTCTTGAAACTAGTTTGGGGGGTATCTTGCAAGTGCCTTTTCACTAAAAGAAGCAAAGATTGGATCATAGATTCTTTGGCCCTCTGATCTTTCATAGCCTCGTAGAGTTGCACTGCACAGAAACAGACCCTTCAGCCCAACCAGGATACCTATCTATGCTAGTCCCATTTTAGGCTCATAGCTCTCCAAACCTGGCGCAGCGGTAGAGTTGCTGCCTTACAGCGCTTGCAGCGCCGGAGACCCGGGTTCGATCCTGACTACGGGCGCTGTCTGTACGGAGTTTGTACGGTCTCCCCGTGACTGCATGGGCTTTCTCCGAGATCTTCGGTTTCATCCCACACTCCAAAGACATGCAGGTTTGTAGGTTAATTGGCTTGGTGTATGTGCAAATTGCTCCTCGTGTGTGTACGCGAGTGTCAATGTGCGGGGATCGCTGTTCTGTGTGGACTCAGTGGGCAGAAGGGCTATTCCTGCACTGTATCTCTAAACTAAACTAAACTAAATAGGCAATCACATCCCGTGCTGGGAAATTATGGGACACATATTTTTAAGAGCTACAGAATTGAATTGTAATTTAAACCTGGTTATAAAATGGTAGTGGATATTGTATGGGCACATTGCACATAATAAGATTTGATCATGCACTTGTGTTTGCAGCTTAAGGCATACGGAGCATGTAAAGAGGTGTTAATTATTGCACTGTGCACACATGATGCTTCTCGTGAGAAACATATTCATACATCAGTGATTAATGCATGGTAGAGATCACATACAGGAAGACAGGTATAAGCACAGACCATCGAGCCGCGGCCTGTAGAGGGGAGCAGCCTCTGAACCCAGCCCCAAGCCTCCAGCAACAACGGACGCAGGACCTCGGTGTCACCGACCCGCTCCTCCTTCCACTTTGCACTCTAAAGACATACAGGTTTGTAGGTTAATTGGCTTGTTGTATGTGTAAATTGTCCTTAGGGAGTGTAGGGTAGTGTTAATGTGCGGGGATCGCTGGTCGGTGCAGAAGGGCCTGTTTCCATGCAGTATCTCTAAACTAAACTAAACTGAGGGGCAAACCCCAGTTAGAAGCACTGTTGTTTTGAACCCCTCTAGGAAGCACTGTTGTGGGGAAATGGGATCAGCAGTAGGCATCTTGCAATGTAAAAATGGCACTGCTAACCGAAGGTCTCGGAGAAAACCCACGCGGTCACGGGGGGACATACAAACTCCATACAGACAGCCCCCGTAGTCGGGATCGAACCCGGGTCTCCGGCGCTGTAAGGCGGCGACTCTACCGCGGTGCCACCGTGCCGCCCTGTTGTCAAGCCCCGACTGGCAGCCGGCCACTGAACCCGCCCGGATTGGGTCCGAGGCTCATCTCCCGCTCGCCCCCAAAGACCACGAAGTGGAAGGAGGAGAGGGTCGGTGACACCGGCAGATGCTGGACCAAGGGCTGGTAGGCGGTGGAGGACCAGGGAGTCTAACCTGCTGCACCATCAAGGTCGTCTGTGGGAGGCGCCCCCTGAGGCACGAAGGCTGAAGGCTGAAGGAGCCGAGAGGAGGGGGACGGCTCGCTGGTGAACCGAATGAGGGGGAGAGACAGACGGGGCAAAGACGAGCCGCAGAAAGATGGCGGACCGCAGAGAACAAAGAGCGACCATTGGGAGTCCAATGAGTACTTCAATCACAATCACAATCACAATCACAATCACAATCACAATCACAATCACAATCACAATCACAATCACAATCACAATCACGATCACGATCACGATCACGATCACAATCACTATCTTACTTTATTAGCCAAGTATGTTTTGCAACATACGAGGAATGTCATTTGCCGTACAGCCGTAACAATAAAAAGCAACAGAACACACAAAATACATTTTAACATGAACATCCACCACAGTGACTCCTCCACATTCCTCACTGTGATGGAAGGCGGAAAAAAGTTCAATCTCTTCCCTTCTTTGTCCTCCAGCGGTCGGGGGCCTCTAACCCTCCGTTGACGGGACGATCTTGACTCCCGTAGCCGGCGGCGGGCCTTCCTCGTCGGGGCGATCAAGCTCCTGCATCGGGGGTGGGGGGGAATCTCAGCTCCCCCACGCCGGGCGACCTACCCTGGGTCGGGGCTTGTCGAACCTCGTGCAGCTTGGAGCTTCCCGACTTCGGTCTCAACCCGAGACTGCGAGCTCCTCGATGTTGAAGTCCGCAGGCCAAGGTTGGAACGTCGATTCAGGCAAGAAATCGCAAGCTCTGATGGTAAGTCCACGCCCCGGGATGAGGCTCAAAGTCAGACCCGGGCAAGGCCACCAGCTCCACAATGTTAGGCCGCAGAGCGACCGGTGATACGATCTGGAAAACAATCGCATCTCCGGCAAGGTAAGAGATGAAAAATAGTTTCCCCGACCCCCTCCCCCACCCCCCCACATAAAACAAACCAGAGAACATTAACACAGACTTTTAACACTCACCAAAAATAACAAAAAAAGGATGAAAAGGACAGACAGACTGCAGGCGAGGCTGCCATCGTGGCGCTACCCGGTGTACTTTGTAACTTTATCTGCACCAGACTATTTGCGTTCTTTGTGTATGATACGCAAAAACAAAGAATTTGACTGTGCACAGGGATATGTGACAATCAAGTATCACTGAACCATTGAACCATTGAATCGGATCATTGAAGGGGCCTGACCTTGTACAATTTAAGTACTGGTATGTTTGCTAGGATGACAATTAGAACAAGGTTTGGTCACAGAGAACTTTGGAGTTGGAGTGACCTGGAGATTACAGAGTTTGGAAGTGAAATGACTTTCTCTCTAAAATTAAGTGCTTCATTTATGGTTCTGTTTGTGTCCATCACAGGCAAGGACAGGAGGAGGAGGAGACACGAGAGACTGCAGACGGTGGCATCTCGAGCAAAACACAAATTGCTGGAGGAACTCGAGGTCAGGCAGTATCCGGGAGGGAATGGACTGGAAGAGAGGGGCAAGAAAGGGCCTCCACCACAGGGCAGGCCGAGAGGAAATGGGTTTTAGTAAGGAGTGTCTACCCTCAAGAGTCATCTGAGAAGCGTACAGCTCCACCAGTCTAAGGACCAACGTATCTAGAAACTCTCCAGAAACAGAGGACATAGGTTTAAGGTGATGGGGAAAAGATTTAATAGGAACCTGAGGGGTAACCTTTTCACACAAAAGGTGGTGAGTGTATGGAATGAGCTGCCAGAGGAGGTAGTTGAGGCAGGTACTATCGCGTGTTTAAGAATCATTTAGGCAGGTGCATGGATTGGACAGGTTTGGAGGGATATAGGCCAAACACAGGCAGGTGGGACTAGTGTAGATAGAACATGTTGGTCAGTGAGGGCAAGTTGGGTCGAAGGGCCTGCTTCCATGATTCTGAGATTCTCATGCTTTGCACATTTTTTTAGTTTAGTTTAGAGATACTGCGCGGAAACAGGCCCTTCAGCCCACCGAGTCTGCGCCGACCAGCGATCCCCGCACATTAACACTATCCTACACACACTAGGGACAATTTTTACATTTACCAAGCCAATTAACCTACAAACCTGTACGTCTTTGGAGTGTGGGAGGAACGAAGATCTCGGAGAAAACCCACGCGGTCACGGGGAGAACGTGCAAACTCCGTACAGACAGCGCCCGTAGTCGGGATCGAACCCGGGTCTCTGGCGCTGCAAGTGCTGTAAGGCAGCAACTCTACCGCTGCACCACCGTGCCAGCCTGGAAGCACAGATCTTGCTGGCTTTGCAGTGAGAAGAGGAGGAGGAAAAAAAGAGGGGCAGAAGGGGGAAAGGGAGTTTCTTTCGATGTTTGCTGGGGTGCATCTCATCTCCCCAGGGTTCAGTGGAGATGCCAACCAGCAGTTCACGACTTGTGTGGCAAGACGGTCAGTGCCCGAGTGCAGCTAGACCTTTTAAAGCTTGCACAGGCAAGCAGCCAGTTAACATCACGTCAGATAAGCGTCAGTCAATGTCCACCCAGATGGTGTGGGAGTTTCATTCCTTCCCCTTGACATTCACCGACATTCGCATCGCCCGCTCAACCCTCACAGCAGCGCCCCGAGGAGAGGCATTGATCAGAAACGGTTGTGGTTTAATTCCCATGGCAACGAGACCGTGTCAGAAGTGGCTGCGATAAGCAAGCCAGTCCCTCACCTTGTCGAACTCTTCCCCCATCCGTGAGGCACAAGGGAGGTCCCATGAGGCTCCGAAGACACAGGTAACAGATGGTATCAGCTCAATGTAACTTCGAATAGAATGAAGCCCAAAGCAGACCTCTGCAATCCCACCCCCTTACTCTTCCTCATCGCACAGTGTACTCCAGCATTAGTGGACAGTAATACATCTACAGTAGGTGATGGTGGTGATTTCAGGCGTATGCTGATGTAATTGAGCCGTATGTCCACGTGACATAGCAATACCACCAAGTCTGTGGCTTAGGCAAATGGGGCCTGGCAGTATTTTTTTTCCCCCAATTATTTTGTTCTGGCATTTGCACCAGAGGGTGTGGAGGATTCGTCCACCTTCCACCAGGCAGCTTTTCAATTGCTGACCACCGTTTACAGACCGACAGCAGATCTTTGATCTGATCCATTGGAAGTGAGATGCTTGGGCTCGGTGTACAGTACGCTGATTCTGATGCAGTCATAGCCACAGAGGCACACAGCATGGAAACAGGCTCTTCAGCCCAACTTGCCTATGCCGACCAAGATTCCCCCATCTTCATAAGTTATGGAAGCAGAATTAGGCCACCTGGCCCATCAAGTCTACTCCGCCATTCAATCATGGCCGATCTATCTCTCCCTCTCAACGCCTTTCTCCTGCTTTCTCCCCCATAACCCCTGACACCCGTACTAACCAAGAATCTATCAATCTCCACCTTTAAAAAGATCCATTGACTTGGCCTCCACAGCCTTCTATGGCAATGGATCCCACAGATTCACCAACCCGCTGACTAAAGAAATTCCAACCTACACTAGTCCAACCTGCCTGCATTTAGCCCATTTCCCTCCAAACCTTTCCTATCCATGTATCTGTCCAAATACCTTTTAAATGTTGTTATAGTACCTGCCTCAACTACTTCCTCTGGCAGCTTATTCCGTGTTAAAACCCCACTGCTGGAATGAGAGCAGAAAACAAAGTGGTTGAGGAATCCGGCTAGCCAGGCGGCATCTGTGGAGGGAAATGGACAGGTTGGTTTTGGGTCGGGACCATCCTTATGTTTGCTTAGTTTAGTTTACTTCAGTTTAGTTTCATTTATTGTCACGTGGACCGAGGTAGAGTGAGAAGCTTTTGTTGAGTGCTAACCAGTCACTGGAAAGACAATACATGATTACAATCAAGCCATCCATAATGTACAAGGAAATAACTGCAGATGCTGGTACAAATCGAAGGTATTTATTCACAAAGTGCTGGGGTAACTCAGCAGGTCAGGCAGCATCTCAGGAGAGAAGGAATGGGTGACGTTTCGGGTCAAGACCCTTCTTCAGACGTTCACTCTGTGACTGTACATGTATCCACAGTGTACAGATACATGATAAAGGGAATGACGTTTAGTGCAAGATAAATTCCAGTAAAGTCTGATTAAAGATAATCCGAGGGTCTCCAATGAGGTAGATAGTAGCTCAGGACCGCTCTCTGGTTGTTGATGGAATGGTTCAGTTGCCTGATAACAAATGGGAAGAAACTGTCCCTGGATCTTGCGGACTCTTTGTCCAGATTTATAAACACTTCTTTTCCACTTTTCTCCATTCCCAAAATATTACTAGAACTGTAATGGATAGCTGGGCTCATGGATATACAAGGGACGGAGGGAGATGGATCATAGGCAGAGGAGATTGGTTGAACCTGGCATCATGTTCAGCACAGACATCACGGGCTGATGGAACTGATCCTGTGTTATACTGTTCTTCAGTCAGAGGGTGGTGAATCTGTAGAATTAATTGCCACAGGAGGCTGTGGAGGCCGTCAGTGGATATTTTTAAGGCAGAGATAGATAGATTTTTGATTAGTACGGGTGTCAGTGGTTGTGGGGAGAAGGCAGGAAAATGGGGTTAGGAGGGAGAGATAGATCAGCCATGATTGAATGGCGGAGTAGACTTGATGGGCCGAATGGCCTAATTTGACTCCTATCTGCTCTATTTATGTAAATATGTAAATGACAATGCGTCTGTGTGACACAGAAAAGTCACTGAGTGTGTGACTTAAGCAAATGTGATAGTTTGGTTGGTTTCCAATACAGCTCACACTCATGCCTTGAAGTTCTTGGTTTCTCATGGAGCTTATTACAGATGACAAAGATACCCCAGTGACCACATCAACATACAACCAAGTCTGGTCTGAAGAAGGGTCCTGGCCCGAATCGTCACCAATGGGCAGGGGTAGGACATATGCTTTGCATGTATGAGGCCCCGGATTCAATCCTCGGCATTTCCACTCTCTTGGCCAACACAGTGGCGAGCGGTAGAGTTGCTGCCTTACAACGCCAGAGACCCTGGGTTCAATGCAGACTACAGTTGCTGCCTGTACGGAGTTTGTACGTTCACTCTGTGACCGTGTGGGTTTTCTCCCGTCTCCTCTCGCATTCCAAACACGTGCAGGTTTGTAGGTTAATTGGCTTCTGTAAATAGTCCCTGGTGTGCAGGAAATGAAACAGCAATAACGTACAACTAGTCGACGTTGGTCGGCGCAAACTCGATGGGCTGAAACGCTTGTTTCCACGCTGTAACTAAAACTAAAAGCTACCCATGTTCTCCAGAGATACTGCCTGACCCTCTGAGTTACTCCAGCCCTTTGTATCTCTTCCTTTGTCAACCGGCATCTGCACTTCCTTGAATCTTGAAATACCACTCGGCTTCTTACCCTGACTTCATACTGCACTCATAATACCAAAAAATGTGAACCTAAATTGAGTTAAAAAGGTTTGAGCTAAAAGGTCTCAATGGTAATATCCATTCACTCTAGGAGGTAGACTACCATAGCAGGGTATATATAGTATAAGAAAATAACTGCAGATGCTGGTACAAATCGAAGGTATTTATTCACAAAATGCTGGAGTAACTCAGCAGGTCAGGCAGCATCTCAGGAGAGAAGGAATGGGTGACGTTTCGGGTCGAGACCCTTCTTCAGTCGGGTCTCGACCCGAAACGTCACCCATTCCTTCTCTCCTGAGATGCTGCCTGACCTGCTGAGTTACTCCAGCATTTTGTGAGTAAATACCGTAGCAGGGTATGTGCTCAGTTTTTCAGAGTGCTAAACGGGAGACTACAGTGCACACATCAAGTTACCTGTGGGAATGCAAGTCAGCGCCTTGTCCTTTTAACGAGCTTATTTTTCCCCTGCGTTGCCCAAATTGCATATTTACAGACTGCAGCCACGTTTGATGTATTTTTTAAACAAACATCCATGTTGTATTCTGTTTCTTATCTGCCCATGTGGAATAAGAGCTTACGGAGATTAATGGCTCAGGGAGTTCTGAAAGGCTACAGTTGGCCTAGCATTTGTGGCGGGTTTTTTTCTGCTGAATTATTCCTGTATGGGATTATTTATATATATATATTTTTTTTAATTTCCATTTGTTTACATTTCTTTTAAGGAATTTCTTTTTACATTTTCTGACAGTGTCCTAAAATTTGATAAAGATGCCTTTAATTTAGTTTGGAGACAAAGCGCGGAAATAGGCCCTTCAGCCCACCGAGACGTGCTGACCGCCGATCCCTGTACACTCGCACTATCCTACGCACGAGGGACAACTTATCATTTTAACTGAAGCCAATTAGCGTACAAACCTGTGCGCCTTTGGAGCGTGGGAGGAAACTGGAGCACCCCACACGGTCAGGTGGAGAACGTACAAACTACTTACAGACAACACCCGTGGTCAGGATCGAACCTGGATCTCTGGCGCTGTAAGGCAGCAACTCTACTGCTGCACCACCGAGCCACCACTGTGCTGTTGCAGTGGATCTAACTATGCTCTATTCCATGAATTAAATCACTGACTTCCACCAGTCGCATGCTTATTGCTTCACATTTGTATTGAAAGCGAATTAATTAATACTAAATTCCGAGAAGCTGCTTTCTATAAAAGGGGCTCTAAAACTCACACTGCAAGCCGCATCATGATGGAATAAATGATCTTGTGCATCAGGAGAAATGTAGTGAAGGAACAACCTGCTCATATTTGTGGCGCGTGAGTTATGTTTGTTCCTGAGCTGTGAAATGCCTGCAATAATTCAATCGCCTATGAGAAATCCTCTTCAGCTCACAGAAACTCATTAAAATACCTGCTAGTGGCATTTCCGCCGAGAATAGCTATTGGAATAGCTATTGGAAAATAACATTTTTATGATCAGATAAAAGAAGACCCATGGGACTTTGAAGTCACACAAAAAAAAATTAATCTTACGGAGCACATTAGCTTCTCACAGTTTGCATTTCCACAGATATGACCTGGAGCTTTCACTGGCACATTGTATGTAACTGAGCTCAAACCCTAAAACTGCTCGCTGCATCTCAGTGTAGATTGTAGCAACATGGAACGAACATTTTTAAAGTGTAGGGGAAAAGATTCAACAGGAGTCTGAGGGTTAACCTTTTCACACAAAGGGTGGTGGGTGTATGGAACAAGCTGCCAGAGGAGGTAGTTGAGGCTGGGACTATCCCAACGTTTAAGAAACAGCTAGACAGATACATGGACAGGACAGGTTTGGAGGGATTTGGGCCAATCGCTGGGACTAGTGTAGGTGGGACATGTTGGCCGGTGTGGGCAAGTTGGTCCGAAGGGCCTGTTTCCACGCTGTAGTCTTAAATATGCTCTTCATGTGATCACGCTGCAGTGTAAAGCTTGCGACAAATTTGTTGTCATTTTAAAGCAAAATGTCGTGCCACTGGGTGTCATGCAAGGGACTAAACTGTAAAATGTATCATGGATGAATGGAGTTAGCAATATGAATATTCTTCTGAGATTAATGGGCCAGATATCGCTGTCAGAATAATGTTTCAGCCAAGCGCACTGGCAAGGATTGACGTAGATGGGAAGGCAACTATAAATAGAGGAGCAAAAACATGATCAAAGGTCAATATCCAAAGATGTGTTGTCAGAATTATTTCATGCCGATGGCTTAATGGGAAAACTATCTCACTGATAATGTGCTGATGGCCATGAAGTGCTGCTTTGCCTTGTAGTCGATGCAAACCCAACCTTCTCAGAGTAAGTTAGACATTGTGGTAATATGAAAGTTAAATAGTTAGAAAGCGGCACAAAGCGCTGGAGTAACTCAGCAGGTCAGGCAGCATTTTGTGGAGAACACGGATGGGTGATGTTTCGGGTCAAAATTCTTCTTCTGACGGGTCTCGACCAGAAACGTCACCTCTCCATGTAATCCAGAGATGCTGCCTGACCTGCTGAATAAGGGGCCTGTCCCACTTAGGCGTTTTTTAGGCAACTGCCGGCGACTGTAATAGTCGTAACAGTTCGCCGAAAAAATGGCTACTGGACCCCCCCCCCACCCCCCCCAAGACAATGTCTACGACAAGCTACAACAACCTACCACCTAGTCGACGTCAAGCTACGGCAAGCTACCGACAACCGGCGACCCAATCGTCGCGACTTAGGACGTCCACCTACGACCGCACCTACGACAACCTACGACCACAAAGGCGGCAACCTACGACAACCGAAGTCAACCTACGCCTACCCGCGACAAGCTACGACAAGCTACGACCCTGTCGGCGACAACTGAAGACATTTCACGTCACTTTGACCTCCGGGTTTGTCGCAGGTTGACGTTGGTAGTCGCCAATGGAATTCACCGAAGTCTGCACCGGCGACAACCTACGTCACCTGGCGACAACCTATGACAGCGCCCACATCAGGAGACATCAAGCTACGATCATTGGCGTCAAACCAACAGTCGCGGCGACCAGAAAAACGCTACGACTCTTTGGAGACGACTCACAACTGCACAGGCGACACCCCGGCGACCGTGTGGCCACAGCCTCGTCGCCTGTAGTCGCCTAAAACAATCGGCTAAGTGGGACAGGGGTTTTACTCCAGCTTTTTGTGTTCTTTTGTGTATTAACCAGCATTGGAAGTTTTTTGTTTCTACTTGTGCAACCAAGAAAGCGAATTGCCCACGAAATAAACTGCCCTTTCAATAAGTTAGGGTCCCGATTCTCCAACCTACATTATTGCGGACACTGCACTTTTTCTCTGGAAATGTTACACCACAATGCTGAGAACTATCGTTTGCACTCTGGTATATTTCCCTTGGCTTTATCTTTACTCCTGGTATTTGGCTTCATTGTATTGATGTACGGTATTATCTGATGGCAGGGTTGTGGGGGGAGAGGTGGGGGGGCAGGACAAAGCCTGGCAGGTAATAGGTGAGGCGGAGTTTTGATAGGCAGTTGGTGGACAATGGATAGAGGAGATGAAAAGCCAGAAGGTGCGAGTTAAAAGGATTAAAAAAGTATGAATTGTGAAGCCAGAGGAATGACACTTCCCCTCCCCTCCACTGTGCCCCACATGGATTCTTCCTTCTTCCCCCACTCCCCCCCTTCATCCCCTCTCTGCATGGACACACCTATTTCTCCCCCCCCCACTTTTTCTTCCACGTACATTTCCTCATAATACACAACTCTTCGATCCTGTTGTCTCACTTCTGCTTTCTCATCTCTGCCCTTTGTCCAACCATCTGCCCATTAACCCCCCCCCCCCACCCTCCTCATCTATATCAACCTATTACCTGCCCCGTTTTATCCTGCCCCTCCTCTCTTCAACTGTCCTTCCACCCCCCCCCCCCCACAAACAGTCTGAAGAAGGGTCCCGACCCGAAAAGTCACCTATCCATGTCCTCCAGGGATGCTGCCTGTACCCGCTGAGTTAGTCCAGCACATTGTGTCTTTGTTTTAGTCTGAAGAAGGGTCCTGACCTGTAACGTCACCTATCCATGTTCTCCAGGGATTCAGCCTGATCCGCTGAATTACTCATGCACTTGGTGTCTTTTTTTGTAAACCAGCATCTGAAGTTTCTTGTGTCCATATAGTATTATCTGATCTGACCAACACGTAAACACAAGCTTTTCACTGTACCCCGATGCATGTGACAATAATAAACCTAAACCTAAAGCATGCAAAAATAACACAAAGCAGTGGACCTACATCGCTTTAGATACCATTAGTGTGTGATATCCATGTGCATTGACCATGTAAGGACTTTAGTGTGGAAGCAAACCCAGTTTCCACCCTTACCTCATTCAACCACAATAAGCACAAATACATTTAGACGTCCCTTGCACCAACTACACCTCTATAGTCAACAGTGCTTTTATTGTCACAAATGTTAATTGTTAACACAGTGGAATTATTTTCCTTACAAACAGTCCAGTACAGTGCCTCCATACAGTCCAGTACAGTGTCCGATCCCCGATTAGTAAGTGCACAGGAATAACCTACTGAGCTGCAGGCACGAGCTGCCATGTTTTGGCACCAAGTTCAAAGGTCACGCTCTAGTTCTTATGAGCGGTGCCTGTACCAGGCAGGGCCTAGGCTGTGTCAGAAAGAACTTTATATCGAAGGTAGACACAAAATGCTGGAGTAGCTCAGCAGGCCAGGCAGCACAGGCTGTTGTGTGCTTCCGGGGGGGTGGGGTGGGGGTGGAGGGGTGGAGGGGGGGTGGAGGGGGGGTGGGGGGTTGGAGGGGGGTGGAGGGGGGTGGAGGGGGGTGGAGGGGGGGTGGAGGGGTGGAGGGGGGTGGAGGGGTGGAGGGGGGTGGAGGGGGGGTGGAGGGGGGTGGGGGGTTGGAGGGGGGTGGAGGGGGGTGGAGGGGAGGAGGGGGGGTGGAGGGGTGGAGGGGGGTGGAGGGGGGGTGAGGGGGGGTTGGGGGTGGAGGGGGGATGGAGGGGTGGAGGGGGGGTGGAGGGGGTGTGGCAGGTTGGAGGGGGGGTGGGGGGTTGGAGGGGGGGGTAGAGGGGTGGAGGGGGGGTGGAGTGGGGGTGGCAGGTTGGAGGGGGGTGTGGGTGTGGAGGGGGGCACAGACTTGGGGATCACGCACCCTGTTTCACTGACATTTTCGCATCTATGGGGCATCACATTCAGGTGCACACCTCAACATGGGGGGACACAGGCCTGTCTCAGCCGCTGTTGGCATTATCCAGAGTTCAGAAGGACAACAAACTCCACCCGTACAAGCAGATCTGTTATGGTTGCACATTGTAGCTCTGCCTGAAAATGGTGGGCTACCTCTCTCACGCTAATCATAGAATCATAGATCGTCACAAGCCGAAACGTCACCCATTCCTTCTCTCCAGAGATGCTGCCTGACCCGGTAAGTTACTCCAGCATTTGGTGTCCATCTTTGACGTAAACCAGCGTCAGCAGTTCCTTCCTTTTTATCAACCTTTTGGAAGACTTGGCAGGGTAGATACTAAGAAACTGGAGAGACCATAACCAGAAATGATAAACCTCCTCAACCTCAGTAGAAGCAGCTCACAATGGGATTCCCACAGCTCGGACAATCTCTTTTCCGATCTCTGATGGTATTATGCAAGAATTTAAGAAAGTCCCTGGGATCCAATACTAGTGATATCGCTAAACTCACTCAACAGTCAAAGACGTAGAGGAATTCTCACTGACAACAAACCGCGAGGGAAAAGCACAATTTTTTATTAATTCACTTTAATATTTTACAGGACACTAAATAAAATTTGGAATAAATCCACATGATTGAAGCAGAAGCTGAAACATCATCGATAAACTTCTTAAACTTTTATTGTTTTACAATCTATCATATTTTGAAATATTTATCAGAGATGATTACACTCCATGTAAATCAGATTAGTTGTTTCAATGACAGAGACATTGCTGTAAATAATTTTTGTTGGTGCACCATTATAAATTCACAAACCTTCTGCAGCAGACAAGACTTTATGGGCAATTATAGCTCCTTCACATTGCAGTAGACTGAAAACAAGATCATATGTAGACGGATGCTGATACATGTCCTTTGGCCCACCAAAGGTAATCCCCGCCGACCAGCAAATCCCGCACTCTGGCACTGTCCTACGCACACTAGGGACGATTTACAATGTTACCAAGCCAATTAACCTACAAACCTGCACGTCTTTGAAGTGTGGGAGGAAACCGGAGCACCCGGAGAAAACCCACGCGGTCTGTGGGAGAGCGCAACATGGGTCACATGAAAACCACTGGAATAGTTCCTCCCACTTTAGATAGTTCCTCCGTCCCTCTCTTCCCCTCCCCTTCCCAGTTCTCCCTCTATCTTCCTGTCTCCACCTATATCCTTCCTTTGTCCCGCCCCCCTGACATCAGTCTGAAGAAGGGTCTCGACCCGAAACGTCACCCATTCCTTCTCTCCTGAGATGCTGCCTGACCTGCTGAGTTACTCCAGCATTTTGTGTCCATGTTCTGAGATGGTAATTGTTCAGCACAGCAGAGTGGAGTGAGGGATTTTAGAGAACAGAACACATATTAGTTGGTCCACAACCGAAAGGGGGGAAGATTAACAATGGATGAATTAACAATGGATGGGACTTTTCATATGGAAAGCAGGACTTCTGATAGATTTACCCTGCAGCGTTATCAACCTTTTCTCTTGAGACACTGACTGACGTGCAGACCAGTTGTGATAATCTCTATTTTGGGTTCTCACTTATAAATACTGGAATATAAAATGGGTTTTCAAAGCCGGTTGCAGAGAGTGCAAGTTGTTTTGCTGACATTACGGAGCAACCAGCCAAAGCAGGCAGATTTCTTTTGAAATGTGCAAACTCCAACCAGACGGCACCAGACATCAGGGTCGAACCCAGGACTCTGGAGCTGTGGGGCAATGGCACTAACTGCTGCACCTCTGTCTCCCTCATCTGACACATCTGAGAACAAAGGCATGAGCTATGAAAAATGGTGAAAAAGGGCAAATTCCAAAAGGAAGATCTTTTATCCCAGTGAGGATGAAGGTTTTCCTTTGTAAAAAAGTGCCACACAAACATATTCAAGAAACTGCTTGTTTTGGGCTTCAACTGGCTTTACATTAAATTTTGTTTAGTCACACAAGCATTCGTTTGCTTGTTTAGTTTAGTTTAGTTTCAGCTTATTGCCATGTGTGTCGAGGTACAGTGAAAAGCTTTTGTTGCATGCTAACCAAAGACTAGCGGAAAGACTACACATGATTACAACCGGACCATCCACAGTGTAAAGATACATGATAACAGGAAAAAAATTTAGATTTACATTTAGATATACAGCGCGGAACAGGCCCTTCGGCCCACCGAGTCCGTGCCGCCCAGCGATCCCCGCACACTAACACTGTCCTACACACACTAGGGACAATTTTTACATTTACCCAGTCAATTAACCTACATACCTGTACGTCTTTGGAGTGTGGGAGGAAACCGAAGATCTTGGAGAAAACCCACGCAGGTCACGGGGAGAACGTACAAACTCCGTACAGACGGCGCCCGTGGTCAGGATCGAACCTGAGTCTCCGGCGCTGCATTCGCTGTAAGGCAGCAACTCTACCGCTGCGCCACCGTGCCGGCCCTGGATGCAAGATGAAGTCCTGTAAAGTCCGATTAAAGATACTCCAAGGGTCTCCAACGAGGTAGATAGTAGCTCAGGACCGCTCTCCAGTAGTTGGTAGGATGCTTCTGTTGCGTGATAACAATTTAGTGGATGCTGAAGATATCAATTTAAAAATAAATGGTATTTTGATATTTTTCAGTAATTATTACATTCGCAGGAAAATCTGAATTCACACAAGCACTAAGTGATCCATTAAACATAATTAACAGATGAAGGAAAATATTAGTTACACAAACATTTCACTGCATTTCAAGACTTTGTGTAAACTGGGTCCTTTGTCACTTCCTTGTTATATACCTTAATTTTTTCACGAGAAGTGAGAATATTAGTTAAAGTCAACCAGCATGGCAATCATTAAAATTATGGTCTAAAATTGATTTTCAAAACTTAAAGTCTTATAACTGGGCAGCACGGTGGCGCAGCGGTAGAGTTGCTGCCGTACAGCGCCAGAGACCCAGGTTCGATCCTGATTACAGGTGATGTCAGTATGGAGTTTGTACGTTCTTCCCGTGACCGGGTATTTTAAAAACTATAAATTGTCCCTCGTGGGTGTAGGATAGTGTTAGTGTGCGGGGATCGCTGGTCGGCATGGCCTCGATGGGCCGAAGGGCCTGTTTCCGCGCTGTATTTTTTAAACTAAACTAAACTAAAGAGTTAAGACAATAGAATCAGTTCCACTTTTTGCAGGTCGGAAATGATAAACAGAGGTAAGATATAACTCTCCTTGTCCATGAGCCAGGGACAATACTTGCCTGTGGACCATTGAAATGGTAACAGCAAAAGTTCCATGTCCCACAATAATATTTTCTTGCTTTATATTATTCTGAAGCAAACTGTGCAATTATTTAACTTCGCTCTACATAACAGAAATACAGCTGCAAAATAAGAGCCAAACCCAGAGGTCCAAATGACGCCATAATGCGCAAACGCTAATGGCCTACAAGAAATGGATTTGTCATATCACATCTGATCTGTCGGCAAGGCCAGCAACATAATCAAGGACGAGTTGCATGCTGCCAACTCCCTCTTCTCCCCTCTCCCATCAGGCAAAAAGGTACAGAAGTGTGAAAACGCACACCTCCAGATTCAGGAACAGTTTCTTCCCAGCTGCTATCAGGCAACTGAATCATCCTATCACAACCAGAGAGCAGTGATGAGCTATTATCTAGTTCATTGGTGACCCTCAGACTATCCTTGATCAGACTTTGGTGGCTTTACCTTGCACTAAACGTTATTCCTTTATCTGTAATTGCATTGATTGTTATCATGTATTGTCTTTCTGCTGACTGGTTAACACGCAACAAAAGCTTTTCACTGTACCTCGGTACACGTGACAATAAACTAAACTAATGTGATAACTGTTGTACTTCGTGGTCCGGTACCTGTTGTACCTTTAGTGACTCTGGACGGACCACAAGTACACGTGTATAAAAGGTTACAATGCTGGAGCTCAACTCCAGGCTGTTTATTCCGTGGTCATCTGGATCCAGAGTGACCACCTAATCACACCAATCACTTATATACACAGGCATACAAAGTAGTCCTTGGATACACAAAGTAGTCCCAGCAATATCACAACATCCCCCTTGTCTTATATATTACAACATCCCCCTTGTCTTATATAAAATTGTTTTCTTTACCATTCGAGGGCTAAAATATATTTAACAAACAAAACCAAAACACCATTGCTTTTTGCAAACAAAACCAATAACACAACTAAACACAATTAAACATAATTGCTTTTTTTCGCCATCATGGTGGTCACTCCTCTGCGGAATTTCACTCATCGCCGGGTGGTCACTCATCTCCATGTGGTCACTCATCTCCGGGTGGTCACTCATCTCCGGGTGGTCACTCACTCCGTGTGGTCACTCCACAGATATATACATTTATACAAAAACATCAAATATAATACTTTAAGCTTTCATTACACAGATCACTACACAGGTCATTAAACACAAAATATTCATTTTGTTCCATATCTTCCCCTCAAGAAGACGTGCTGTGTAGATCAAACGTAGTGTAGGCTCTAGATGCTCCACCACCATGATTTGCCTGCCACTGCTGGCCTCCCACTACTGGGCTCCCTCTGCTGGGTTGGCACTGCTGGGCTCCCACTGCTGGGTTGGCACTGCTGGGCTCCCACTGCTGGGTTGGCACTGCTGGGCTCCCACTGCTGGGTTCCCACTGCTGGGCTTCCACTACTGGGTTGGCACTGCTGGGCTGGCACTGCTGGGCTCCCACTGCTGGGCTCCCACTGCTGGGCTGGCACTGCTGGGCTCCCACTGCTGGGCTGGCACTGCTGGGCTCCCACTGCTGGGCTCCCACTGCTGGGCTCCCACTGCTGGGTTGGCACTGCTGGGTTGGCACTGCTGGGCTCCCACTGCTGGGCTGGCACGGCTGGGCTCCCACTGCTGGGCTGGCACTGCTGGGCTCCCACTGCTGGGCTGGCACTGCTGTAATCGCGGTGCGATCGCGCCTCCGCTGCAGTGCGCGCTGGCCCCGCCCACAGGTGCTCCCCGGCAGCTGTCGCTCAACTTTTCGAATGCGCTGCCGCTGCGCGCTGGCCCCGCCCACAGGTGCTCCCCGGCCCCGCCCACAGGTGCTCCCGGCAGCTGCCGCGCAATTCGAACGCGCTGCCGCTGCCTCGGGTCCAGGGCCGTCCCGACTCTACGGTCGACGCGCCTGGGTAAGTATGCAGAGCCTCGGCCTTACCGGCCGCTGCACCTCCGCGGGTGGTCGGTCCCTCCGGTCGCCGACCCCCTCCGGTTGCCGCACACCTCCGTGGGTGTCAGTCTCCTCCAGGGCTCTCCCGGTCACCGCACACCTCCGTGGGTGTCGGTCTTCCCCGGTCGCCGCACACCTCCGCGGGTGTCGGTCTTCCCCGGTCGCCGCACACCTCCGCGGGTGTCGGTCTTCCCCGGTCACCGCACATCTCCGTGTGTGTCGGCTCTCCCGGTCTCTCCCCCGCGAAGCAGTCGCAGGCTTCTAATCTCGGGCCTACACAGGTGCTGGGGCGCGACGTGGGCCTACACGCACCGCCCTCAGCAGCTTGCAGCGTCACGTCGGCAACTCGGTGCCGACTACTGAGCAGGTAACTATACCAACTCACACTGGCCCTGTCGGGATGCACTCCAAACGTCCCGTACCGAGCTGGAAACTTTTCTTTTGTTTTGTTTCCCTTCAGGGCTTTTTTTTTCTTCTTTTTTTTCTTCTTTTTAACCTTTTCTGATCGGGCATGCTTCATTCCCTCCCTAGGCGAAACACCAAGCCGCTGCCACCATGTTGTACTTCGTGGTCGGGTACTTGTTGTACCTTTGTTGTGACTCTGGAAGGACCACGAACGAGTACACATGTTTAAGATGTTATCATGGTGGAGCTTAACTCCAGGCTGTTTATTCCAAGGCCGCCTGGATCCAGAGTGACCGCCTAATCACACCAATCACTTATATACACAGGCATACAAAGTAGTCCTTGGATACACAAAGTAGTCCCAGCAATATCACAACATCCCCCTTGTCTTATATATTACAACAATAACGTTCATGAATACAAACTTACTACAGAAGAATGATTAATTTTACACCTGCCTGAGATATCCAATCAGTTATCAGTGACCATGTAAACTGATGATCATTTATAATGTTTTCAAACTTACACCACATGTCTATTGAACCAAGTCAAAGTGCTGCAGGGACTCTGGCAGGCAGCGGTAGAGTTGCTGCCTAACAGCACCAGAGACCTAGGTTTGATCCTGATTACGAGTGCTGTCTGTATGGAGTTTGCAAGTTCTCCCCGTGACCACATGGGTTTTCCCCGTGTGCTCCGGCTTCCTCCCACACTCCAAAGACGTGCAGGTTTGTAGGTTTACTGGCTTCAGTAAAAATCGTAAATTGTTCCTGGTGTGTCGGATAGTACGAGTGAACGCTGGTCAGTGTGGACAGTGGGCCGAAGGGCCTGTTTCTACACCATTCACTAAATTAAACTAAACTAAGCTATGCCTCTCACTTATCATTTAAATCATGGTTTAACATTGATTTTCAAAACTGAAAGTCTTATACCTGGGTGGTGTGATGGGTAGAGTTGCTGCCTTACAGCGCCAGAGACCCAGGTCCGGTTCCTCCACCAAATCTCCCCTCAACCTCTGCCATTCCAGAGAAAACAACCCAAGTCTATCTAACCGCCCCCTGTAGCTGAAACCCTCCAACCCTAGCAGCATAAACCTCCTCCCCAAAGTCTCTGCATCGTTCCCGACGTGGGACGACCAGGACTGCACACAATACTCCAAATACAGCCTGACCAAAGTCCCATAGAGGTGCTTCATGACTTCCTGAACCAAACGAGGGTTTGGGAGACCGACGGGATGGATTTGCTGGCTGCCACTGGGCTGCAGGTGTCTTCTGCTGTGTGACAACTACCTAAAGAAGCAATTGCAACTTGCGACTGGTTCGGGTGACAATCGCTACTCAGGAACGGAAAGCCCGCTGTCATCTGGGGAGGATGTGTATGTGCGTGTGTCGGAGTTTCAATTGAACATAATGCTTCTTTTTTTTTGCCTTAACATGCAATATTTCACTGAAAATTCTGGAATGTGCCTTGGAACAATTTTCTATGTTAAAGGTGTCATTTAGTTTCAAATTGATGCTGTTGTTCCCCTCATTAACAGTCAGTTCTCAATGCTGCACCAATTTGTTAGTTGGTTCAAAGAGCAGAATCCACTAATGAGACCGCACAGACTTCAGAGATGTCTGTTGCTTTACATGAGGTCAAAACATACATAGATTTTCTCCCAAGCTGGGAAACAAGATTGATCACTTTGCAGAGTAACTCAAGCAAGGAAGCAAGTTTAATTAACTCATAGCCTGAGTGTTTTGTGACCATTACCAACTCCTTGTGCATCACACAATCAGCAAACCAAAAGCTTAGCCAAAGGAGAATTGTGCACACAGCCCAGACCATCACACAAACCAAACTCCATTCTATTGACTCCATTTGTACTCACACTGCCTCGGCAGGGCCAGCAGCGTAATCATGGACGAGTCACACCCAGGCCACTCCCTCTTCTCCCCTCTCCCATCGGGCAAAAGGTAGGGAAGTGTGAAAATGCACACCTCCAGATTCAGGAATAGTTTCTTCCCAGCTGTCATCAGGCAACCGAACCATCTGAACCAACTGACCATAGGATGAGAGTTTGACGGCACTGGGCCTGTACTCGCTGGAGTTTAGAGGAATGAGGGGGGGATGGATCTCACTGAAACGTACAGAATAGTGAAAGGCTTGGATAGAGTGGATGTGGAGAGGATGTTTCCACTAGTGGGAGAGTCTAGGACTAGAGGTCATAGCCTCAGAATTAAAGGACTTTCCTTTAGTCAGAGAGAGGGTGGTGAATCTGTGGAATTCTTTGCTTCAGAAGGCTATGGAGGCCAAGTCAATGGATATTTTTTAAGGCAGAGATCGATAGATTCTTGATTAGTATGGATGTCAGGGGTTATGGGGAGAAGGCAGGAGAATGGGGTTAGGAGAGAGAGATAGATCAGCCATGATTGAATGGTGGAGTAGACTTGATGGGCTGATTGGCCTAACTCTACTCCTATCACTTATGACCTGATGATGTTACGATCCTATCGATAACTAGAGAGCAGTCCTGAGCTACTATCTATCTCATTAGAGACCTTCGGACTATCTTTGATCGGACTTAACTGGACTTTAACTTGCACTAAACGTTGTTCACGTTATTCCCTTTATCATGTATCTGTACACTGTGGATAGCTTGATTGTAATTATGTATTGTCTTTCCACTGACTGTGTAGCACGCAACAAAAGCTTTTCGCTTTACCTCAGTACAGATGATAATAAACTAAACTCAACTCAACAGTGACTTGATGGGTGGGTGGAAACACACTAATAATGTCTTTGTGTTGCCATGTGGCAGGTTCAATGGTTCAACGGTGCTTTTATTGTCGCATGGGCGAAGCGCAAACACACAGTGAAATTCTTTTCTTACAAACCGTCCCTTAGAGTATTGCCAGACCTAAGCACGTCCCCGATTAGCAAATGATACAGAAATAGTCTCCAAAGACGTACAGGTATGTAGGTTAATTGACTGGGTAAATGGTTTTTTTTAAATTGTCCCTAGTGTGTGTAGGATAGTGTTAATGTGCGGGGATCGCTGGGCGGCGCGGACTCGGTGGGCCGAAGGGCCTGTTTCCGCGCTGTATCTCTAAATCTGAAACAAATCTAAAAATCTACTGATCCCGCATGCAAGAAACGCCATGTTGTGTTTATCCTATTGCGAATGGGATTGCTCTAGTTTAGAGATCCAGCATGGAAACGGGCCCTTCGACCCACCGAGCCCAGACTGACCATTCACCCTAGTTTTATGTCATCCCACTTTCCACTGGTTTACTTGACGAGGAGACCTTTGCTTCTCTGGGTTACATCATTGCACCTCCTTCAAAGAAATGACTCAAATCACTGAGTACCTGCACTCTGAAAGAGCTACCAGGCTACGGCCCAGATGGCCAGCTGACATATTGAGCATTCCTTTCAAGATGATTCCCTTCAACAAAGTATATTGCAAAGAATGGACCGACTCACAAAGCTTTGAGAATCACTTCGACTTCTTTCACTGAGAAAATACGGGAGACCTCAGAATGGGGCCACTTACTAAAATACAAGATACAAAGAGCTGGAGTTACCTAGCATTTCAGGCAACATCTCCGGAGAATATGGACAGGTGGCGTGTTGGGTCAGAACCCTTCTTCAGACTGACTGTGGTGCATAGGGAGAGAAAGCTGCACAAGAGATGGGGGCCGGACAAAGCCTGGCAGGTGATAGGTGGAAAATAGACACAAAAAGCTGGAGCAACTCAACGGGTCAGGCAGCATCTCTGGAGAAAAGGAATAGGTGACGGGTCGTGAGTTACTCCAGCTTTTTGTGTCTATCTCTGGTGTAAACCAGCATCTGCAGTTCCTTCCTCCACAAGTTATAGATGGATACAGGTGGTGGTGGGGGGGGTGGGGGGGAGGGGGAGGGAGGGGGAGGGACACAGGCCCTTCTGCCCACCAAGTCCGTGCCGACCAGCGATCACCAGGTTCAACCCCCATACACTATCACTATCCTACACACAAGGGACAATTTACAATTTTTACCGAAGCCAATTAACCCACAAACCTGCACATCTTTGGAGTGTGGGAGGAAACCGGAGCGCCCGGAGAAAACCCATGCAGATCACAGGGAGAATGTACAAACTCCATACAGAGAGCACCCGTAGTCAGGATCGAACCCGGGTCTCTGGCGCTGTAAGGCAGCAACAAATAACAGGTGTGAGGAGGCCCGAGGTATGAGGAGTACAAATCCTAGTGCAGACGGGCTGGGTCTAATGGCCTGCATTCCCTGCTATGAATTTCATGCAATTTTTATCTTTCTATTCTTTGGAATTAATCACATGCATCTGGACTTTGGAATTCATTTTGTTTGGCACTCGTGCTGCAAAACAAGCTTACCTGAGATAACAAGAATTAAACCTTTGAGTGCACACAAACAGTTTAGCTTGTAAAATATTCAACTCATCTTCCACATAAAAGGTAGTATAAAGGAAAGTCTGTTTTTTAGTAAAACTTTATGTTGGGATATTTTGTCATTCACAATCTTTGAAATTATAAATACTAAACATGTTCACGTTATTCCCTTGATCAAGTACCTGTGCAATGCGGATGGCTGACTTTCTGTCTTTCTGTTAGACCAATTGGACTCGTTGGGCCCCAACCTGCATTGGTTCAGCACCCTGTCCTCCCCCCCTCCCCTCCCCTCTCTCCCTAAACCCCCCCTCCCCTCTCCCTTCTCCCCCACTCCCCCCTTCCCCCCTCCCTCCCTTTTCCCCTCCCCCTCCCCTCCTTTTAAATTTAAAAATGTGAATAACTTTAAAAATATAAGACCGATTTCAATAAAAACTACTTGCATTATCACTAAAGTGACAATGTGTGGAGTGAGGTGGGCCTAAAATTGTCACGCTATCGTGTACCGTTTTGGCTGAAGTTCAGTCACAAACAAGATAACAAACGAGAGTTTTAGTCTATAGACGTCTCAAAGTAAAAGAATAACAAATGCTACCTCTGAGCGTTTCCAGCATTTTCTGACACTAAAACGAAACTAGAAATGAACTAAAATTAAGCCAAAGTAAGTGTAATGGAATATTTTCCATTTTAATTCAGCCAAAAAGTGAGGCCATTAATGAGGCTACATTTGATTATGGCTTTGTAATCAAACAGCTGTTTGATTGATTTATTGAGCAGTGATGCATGGTTAATATTGTGGCCTCACCTCTCCAAAGACTTACGGGTCTGTCCCACTTAGGCGATTTTAAGGCGACTGCCGGCGACTAGGCTGTCGCCGAACGTATGCCGGGGTGTCGCGGGCATGATCGTGCGGAGTCTTCAATGAATCGTAGCAGATTTCAGCACGTCGCGGAAAAGTTTTCCAGATAGAAATTTCTCGGTGACAGCTGGCTTGTCGCCAGGTATTGTTGCTTATTGCGGGCGCTGTCGCATGCTGTCCCCAGGTTTGCTAGGGACCTCCTACCCCCTCCCTCCACCCCCCTCCCTCCCTAGGAGATAGATTTAAACTTTAAAATGTGAATAACTTTTAAAATATAACACTGATTTCAATGAAACTTCTTCGATTAGCACCCAAGCGACGACGGTGAGTAAGGTGGGCCTAAAATTGTTGGCTGTAGTTCAGGAACGAACAAACAAACAAACGAGAATTTTAGTAGATAGATGAGAATAAAACACTCTTGATTCTTTACTATTGTAAGAGTCGGTGGCTGGCAGGAGCTAAATGAGAGACGAGGAAAAATGGAATTAGGGACGGAAGGGCCTGCTTCTGTGTAGCATATCATATCATATCATATATATACAGCCGGAAACAGGCCTTTTTGGCCCTCCAAGTCCGTGCCGCCCAGTGATCCCCGTACATTAACTATCCTACACCCACGAGGGACAATTTTCACATTTACCCAACCAATTAACCTACATACCTGTACGTCTTTGGAGTGTGGGAGGAAACCGAAGATCTCGGAGAAAACCCACGCAGGTCATGGGGAGAACGTACAAACTCCTTACAGTACAGCACCCGTAGTCAGGATCGAACCTGAGTCTCCGGCGCTGCATTCGCTGTAAAGCAGCAACTCTACCGCTGCGCTACCGTGCCGCCCATGTCTGTCTAACCACGACATCTTTGAAGATTATTAAAAAATGTTACGTAATTCACCTTGAAAATTCACGTTATATGGTTGCTTCAATAGGGAGCATATTAGTTTTGTATTCGGTGGTAAAATCCTTTTGCGACTGCCACTTCTAACTCTGACAAATGTGTGAACAGCACATCATGCACAGGCAGCAATGTTTACCCACTGCACCTACAGATGCGATGTGTCGTAACACTCACATTAAAGCTTCAACTGCAGCTTTCATACTGTGTGCACTGCTCAAACACAATATTCCACTTCACCGCAGTGTAGAAATCCCTGTCAACATGCAGTGAAAACCAGCAGCAAATGACGACAAGGTCTGTAGGCATAAGTAGCTTCAGGCTTTTGCGTATTGACAGGTGACAACATTGATGCCAAACAGGTGGGAGAAGCGGAACAGAATACAGTAATAACTATAAACGCACATTTCCAGGAACAGGAGGCATTGATGCCTTCTTGCTCATTTCAAAGCTTGTATCGCCACGTACAAGATTCATGCACAAATGATTTTTCCCATCGCAATCTGTGACTCCGGGGCAGAATTAGGGTAGAGAGCTGTGCATTTTTGAAACTAAAATTCTTTAAAGAAGTCAGCCATAGATTTGGTGCTTTATTGACTAAGGTGTAAAGAAGGGAAGGATAAGTGCACCAAGCTACGCGCTTATCAACTCATTCATTATAAAGGGAATCATACTTCCAATCAACCTCCTCAGAGTACACATGCTTAGCTTGATGATATAAACTACTCCTGCCAGCCTTTCTTGATACTTGCCTTCCCCGCCTCTCTTCCTACCATGCCGCTCTGCCTCGGATAACTAGAAGGGATAAATAAGTAATTCACATTTCACCGTGAACACGAGAGGGAAAATGAACCAAATGTGGCAGGAACAGCGAATTCATGTAATGATTCAATCTTCTAATGTCTTTTCTTGCTTGGCTTCTGAAAAATACAGGAACTCAAAGAGAAATAGAATTTACAAATGTATTCAATATCAAAAAGACTGATCTTTGAAATATCACCCTTTCTTGGAGATGTCATGATTGTTGATTTGTATGAATGAAATATAGTGGATGGAATTACAATAATAGTATTTCATTCATTTCATCGGGCTTTATAGATTGAGAAGCTGAACTATTGTCATTCTGCATTCTGTGCCTCATTAAGCTTAATTCACACCTGCATGAGTTTATGCATCAATTATGTCATGGTTTGCCATTTGCTGTTACATTCAAAGTTTTACTATAATTGTGCAGAGAAAACAAAGCTGCTTGAAGTGATTTGTAAGAAAGTTCTTTTGTGGGTAAAATATAATTGTACAACATCGGGGCGGCACGGTGGCGCGGCGGTAGAGTTGCTGCCTTACAGCGCCAGAGACCCGGGTTCGATCCTGACTGTGGGTGCTGTCTGTACAGAGTTTGTGCGTTCTCTCCGTGACTGCATGGGTTTTCTCCGGGTGCTCCGGTTTCCTCCCACACTCCAAAGACATACAGGTTTGTAGGTTAATTGGCTTCGGTAAAAATTGTAAATTGTCCCGAGTGGGTGCAGGATAGTATCAGTGTCGCTGGGATCGCTGGTTGGCGTGGACTTGAGGCCTGTTTCCACGCTGTATCTCTAAAACTTTTAAAAAATGAAACAGTGTGTTATACACTTGGGGAGGGACTGCGATAGTTTACAAGGCTAGTTAACTGAATTCAACCTACTGTCAGAGGACTGGAAATCAATCCCTGTGATTAGTTAATCAATAAAATGGTGTCTTAAAACTTGACAATCAAATGATTTAGTATGACTTTCCCTTCATTGCAGTTGGGAAAATGATTCCCTGCAGGATTCCTGACGACTTAATTCTAACCATTTATGTCAGTTTTGCGTTGATTTATTCTGGAATAGCACAAGTGAAGGAGGTGATTATCACCAACCTGATACTCCAAGGTCTCTGCTATGCTTTTCAATGGATGTTCAAGCTTTCAGTTGTGTCTCTGTGCTTGCAATGTTCCCCAGCACAAAATATGGTCAGATATGGAATTATGACATTTCATGTTTCAAGTCATAATTTAGATTAACAAATAACTGAAAAAAACGAAAAAAAATCTTCAAAAATATTTTAAATATATTTTAGTAAACATACCTGGACATTACTTAATAAAAAAATATATGTACACCAGATTCCGATGTGTATTAACCCGTGTCTTGATGATGCAGCTTCATAAGACTTTGGTTAGGCCCCATTTTGTGTGTATTATGTGCAGTTGTGGGCGCCCCATTACTGGAAGAACGTGGAGGCTTTGGAGAGGGGGACAGAGAGGATTACCGGAATGCTGCTTGGATTGCAGGGTATTAGCTGTATGCAGGTAGGTTGGGCAAACTTGTTGAGGTTGAGAGGAGACCTGGTAGAAGTATATAAAATGATGAGCGGCAGAAACAGTCAGAACCTTCTCCAAGGTGGAAATGTCAAATGCTAGTGGGCATAGTTTAAGGTTTAAGATAAGCGGGGCAGGTTTTTTATGCAGAGAGTGGGAAGTGCTTGGAACATGGTGCCAGGGGTGGTGGTAGGTGTGGATAAAATAGTGGCTTTTGGGTAGGCACAAGGATCACTTGCAGGCAGAAAAGCTTAGCTAGACTTGGCATCATGTTCGACATGGACACTGTGGGCCGAAGGGCCTGTTCCTGTGCTGACTGTTCTATGTTCTACGTAAATCAAAATCAAGGTCCCCCGTTGCACTTCTTAAAAAGATCATGGCGTATTTATAGATCAGCTATTTTGGGTGCTGGTGCTTTGTACCCATCTATGAGGCTATTCGATGCATTCCTAAGGTTTGAAAGTCCACATGGTTTGGCTGATACTGAACTTTTATTTGGCTGGAACAAGGATGGCACGGTGGCGCAGCGGTAGAGTTGCTGCCTTACAGTACTTACAGCGTCGGAGACCTGGGTTCCATCCCGACTATGGGTGCTGTCTGTACGGAGTTTGTACGTTCTCCCCGTGACCTGCGAGGGTTTTCTCCGAAATCTTCGGTTTCCTCACACACTCCAAAGACGTACAGATTTGTAGGTTAATTGGCTTGGTATAAGTGTTAATTGTCCCTCCTGTTTGTCGGATAGTGTAAGTGTGCGAGGATCGCTGGTCGGTGCGAACTCGGAGGGCCAAAGGGCCTGTTTCCGCGCTGTATCTCTAAAACTATGTGTCAAGTGGGCTTTTCTGAGGGAGACTGAGAATGCAGAGAGGACAGACAGGGGAAGTGAAACTGCCAAAAAGGGAGGTGGTGGAGCACAGGTGGTCGGGCACAGGTGGGGGCACAGGTGGTAGCACAGGTGGTGGGGCACAGGTGGGGGCACAGGTGGTCGGGCACAGGTGGTAGGGCACAGGTGGCGGGGCACAGGTGGTCGGGCACAGGTGGGGGCACAGGTGGTCGGGCACAGGTGGTTGCACAGGAGGTTGGGTACAGGTGGTGGGGCATGTGTGGTGGGGCACAAGTGGTCGGGCACAGGTGGTAGGGCACAGGTGGTCGGGCACAGGTGGTCGGGCACAGGTGGTCGGGCACAGGTGGTCGGGCACAGGTGGTCGGGCACAGGTGGTCGGGCACAGGTGGTGGGGCACAGGTGCTGGGGCACAGGTGGCCGGGCACTGGTGGTCGGGCACAGGTGGTGGGGCACAGGGGACAAGGCACAGGAGCTGGGGCACAGGTGGTGGGGCACAGGTGCTGGGGCACAGGTGGTGGGGCACAGGTGGTGGGGCACAGGGGACAGGGCACAGGTGGTGGGGCACAGGTGGTGGGGCACAGGTGGTGGGGCACATGTGGTGGGGCACAGGGGACAGGGCACAGGTGGTGGGGCACAGGTGGTGGGGCACAGGGGACAGGGCACAGGTGACGGTGCACAGGTGGTGGGGCACAGGTGGTAGCACAGGTGGTCGGCACAGGTGGTCGGGCACAGGTGGTGGGGCACAAGTGGTAGGGCACAGGTGGCCAGGCACAGGTGGTGGGGCACAGGTGACGGGGCACAGGGGACAGGGCACAGGTGGTGGGGCACAGGGGACGGGGCACAGGTGGTGGGGCACAAGTGGTAGGGCACAGGTGGCAGGGCACAGGTGGCAGGGCACAGGTGGTCAGGCACAGGTGGTCGGGCACAGGTGGTGGGGCACAAGTGGTAGGGCACAGGTGGCCAGGCACAGGTGGTGGGGCACAGGTGGTAGGGCACAGGGGACAGGGCACAGGTGGTGGGGCACAGGGGACAGGGCACAGGTGGTGGGGCACAGGGGACAGGGCACAGGTGGTGGGGCACAGGTGGTGGGGCACAGGTGGTGGGGCACAGGTGGTGGGGCACAGGGGACAGGGCACAGGTGGTGGGGCACAGGTGGTGGGGCACAGGTGGTGGGGCACAAGTGGTAGGGCACAGGTGGCAGGGCACAAGTAGTGGGGCACAGGTGGCGGGGCACAGGTGGTGGGGCACAGGTGGCGGGGCACAAGTGGTAGGGCACAGGTGGTAGTACAGGTGGTAACACAGGTGGTGGGGCACAGGTGGTCGGGCACGGGTGGGAGCACAGGTGGTAGTACAGGTGGTAACACAGGTGGTGGGGCACAGGTGGTAGCACAGGTGGTGAGGTACAGGTGGTGGGGCACAGGTGGTAGGGGGACAATAGGTGCAATGGGCGAGGAGCGAGGCCGGTGGGAGAGGAGGACTTCCGGGGGTCTGGCCCACCCCGCCCTCGCGATCGGCTGCAGGAGATGCCCCTGCGGCGAACAAGCGTGGACGGGCGAGGAGAAGAACATCGCGTCCATTGAAGGCAATGGCTGGAGGCCCTGCAGCAGCCTGGGGTTCGCCTGAACCGGGCTCTGCTCGTAAGAACCAGAGCGCGGACTGAACTTTGCAAATGGTGCCAAAACATCGCGCTTCATCCATGCGGGCTGAGTGGACTATTTCTGCACACTTGCTAATCGAGGATGTGCTTAGGTATGGCAATACTCTACTGGACTGTTTGTAAGGAAAGTACTTCACTGTGTGTTAGCAGGTCGCACATGTGACATTCAAAGCACCATCAAACCATTGAAGTCAGGTCGGCCCGCAGGCAGGGTTAATCCACATATATCCACAGGAAGACAGCAACCAGCAAGTTCACAGACTTGCTCAGGCTTCTTTTCACAAAAGAGGTGGTCACGAAACTCTTACAGCTGCTGCAGCCAAATAAAACATTATATTAGGACAAAGGACAACGTTGTCTATGGGTGCCCTCCTCAAATGTATGGCAACATGGTGGCACAGCAGTAGAGTTGCTGCTTTACAATGCTAGGGGCCTATTCAATCCTACTACAGGTGCTATCTGTGTGGAGTTTGCACGTTCCACCTGTGACCCCGTGGATTTTCCCCAGGTGCTCCGGTTTCCTCCCACATTCCAAAGACGGGCGTGTTTGCAGATCAGTTGGACTTTGTAGATTGCCCCTGGTGTGTAGGGATTGGATGCAAAAGAGGGATAACATAGAACAAGTGTGAATGGGTGATCGATGGTCGGCGCGGACTCGGTGGGCCGAAGGGCCTGTTTCCACGCTGTATCTCTAAACTAAACAAAACACTGCAGATTCTAAGACGTTGCATAGGTCTTGGTGACCATTGGCTCTTAGCCCTTCCCCAAGGATGTGGCAGATGGTCGAAGCAACGTCTTTGAGCAGCCAGAATACTGCTGCATTTTGGAAGGACACTGAATGTTTGTAGACAAAGACAACTTCACCTCCATTGTTTGCTGCCAAAGACAGGTAGAGAAAGCACAATGATTTGGATTGATTGCAAGCATCTCATGGCCTTACATAAACCTTGACAGACACTAAAAGCAGGAGTAACTCAACAGGACAGGCAGCATCTCTGGAGGGAAGGAATGGGTGACGTTTCGGGTCGAGACCCTTCTTCGGAAATCATAAATTTTCAAGATTCTGCTCCCTCAATGAGTAGGAAGTTTGCAACTACAGTTTGCAAATCTAGCAGTGGAATAGCTATTGTGCTGGCAGCAGTTTGTATTCCTTCAGTCCACATTGGTCCTCTGCATAAAATCATGAAGGGAATATCTAGGGTTAATGCAGTGTTTTTTTACCCAGGGTGTAGAAATCAAGAACAGAGGACATAGGTTTAAGGTGAGAGGGGAAAGATTTAGTAGGAACCTGAGGGATAACTTTTTCACACAGAGGGTGGTGGATGTATGAAACGAGCTGCCAGAGGAGTTAGGTGAGGCTGGTACAACATCAACATTTAAAAGACTCATGGATAGGTACATGAAGAGAAAAGGTTTAGAGGGACATGGATCAATGGCAGAAATATGGGACTGGCTTTAGTGTTGTTTAGTTTAGTTTAATTTATTGTCAGGTGTACCGAGGTACAGTGAAAAGCATTTTGTTGCGTGCTAACCAGTCAGCGGAAAGGCTATGCATGATTATAATCAAGCCGTCCACTGTGTACAGGGAGTAAAGGTTAAAAGAGTGATTGTAATGAGTGATTGCAGATCCACTTCTGGGACCGGCACGCAGTGAGTCACCTGGCTTGGGCGCCATCTTGGAGGGCATCTTGGTCGCCATGAACAAGTTGGGCCGAAGGGCCTGTTTCCATGCTGTATGACTCTATGACCCCATAAGTTCATTAAGAGCAGAATTAGGCCATTCGGCCCATCAAGTCTACTCTGACATTCAATCCTGGCTGATCTATCTCTCTCTCCTAACCCAATTCTCCTGCCTTCTCCCCATAACCCCTGACACCCGTATTAATCAAGAATCTATCTATCTCTGCCATAAAAATATCCATTGACGGCCCCCACAGCCATCTGTGGCAATGAATTCCACAGATTCACCACCCTCTGGCTAAAGAAATTCCTTATCTCTTTCCTAAAGGTACATCCTTTTATTATGACCCTGTGCTGACTTTGACAGCAAGTCAAGTGGTGTCTGTTGGGTGGCAAGGACTCTGGACACCTTGTTGCTCATTCTCTTGTTTATATATGAAATTCTCAAATCACCATGCGCTAGACTGACCTGAGGAGGCTATCCTTGCAGTCATCGTTCAGTTACCATTACGAGGTGTATTCTTAACAGAAGGTGCCTTTTGTATCAACCATTCACAACAATCAAGTCCCCTCCTGCGGGTAACACAAAGTCCCCTCCTGCACGGTGGCGCAGCGGTAGAGTTGCTGCCTTACAGCGAATGCAGCGCCGGAGACTCAGGTTCGATCCTGACTACGGGCGCCGTCTGTACGGAGTTTGTACGTTCTCCCCGTGACCTGCGTGGGTTTTCTCCGAGATCTTCGGTTTCCTCCCACACTCCAAAGACGTACAGGTATGTAAGTTAATTGACTGGGTAAATGTAAAAATTGTCCCTAGTGGGTGTAGGATAGTGTTAGTGTGTGCGGGGATCGCTGCGCGGCGAGGATCTGGTGGGCCGAAGGGCCTGTTTCCGCGCTGTATCTCTAAATCTAAATCTAAAAATCTAACACGCAACCAACAGTGCAAGATTAACCCATACTGCAAGTTCACACGTTCTACTCTGGGGATATTTTCCGAAGATAAACACAAAATGCTGGAGTAACTCAGTGGGACAGGCAGCATCTCTGGATAGAAGAAATAGGTGACGCTTCGGGTCGACACCCTTCTTCAGACCTAAAACGTTACCCGTTCCTTCTGTCCAGAGATGCTGCCTGGCCCGCTGCGTTACTCCAACATTTTGTGTCTGTCCATCGGTGTAAACCAGCACCTGCAGTTCCCCTCTACACACAATAGACAATAGACAATAGGTGCAGGAGTAGGCCATTCGGCCCTTCGAGCCAGCACCGCCATTCACTGTGATCAAAGCTGATCATGCACAATCAGCACCCCGTTCCTGCCTTCTCCCCATATCCCCTGACTCCACTATCATTAAGAACTCTATCTAACTCTCTCTTGAAAACACCCAGAGAATTGGCCTCCACTGCCTTCTGACGCAGAGAATTCCACAACTTCACAACTCTCTGAGTAAAAAAGTTCTTCCTCATCGCCGTTCTAAATGGCCTACCCCTTATTCTTAAACTGTGGCCCCTGGTTCGGGACTCCCCCAACATCGGGAACATGTTTCCTGCCTCTAACGTATTCAATCCCTTCTTGGACTCACCTTATTGGATTGTACAAGCTAGAGACAGGTAACATGTTCCCGATGTTGGGGGAGTCCCGAACCAGGGGCCACAGTTTAAGAATAAGGGGCAGGCCATTTAGAATGGAGAGGAGGAAGAACTTTTTCACTCAGAGAGTTGTGAAGCTGTGGAATGATCTTATATGTTTCAATAAGATCCCCTCTCATCCTTTTAAATTCCAGAGTATACAAGCCCAGTCGCTCCAGTCTTTCAACCTACGACAGTCCCGCCATTCCGGGAATTAATCTAGTGAACCTATGCTGCACTCCTTCAATAGCAAGAATGTCCTTCCTCAAGTTTGGTGACCAAAACTGCACAAAATTCTCCAGGTGTGGTCTCACTAGGGCCCTGTACAACTGCAGAAGGACCTCTTTGCTCCTATACTCAACACCTCTTGTTATGAAGGCCAAAATACCATTGGCTTTCTTCACTGCCTGCTGTAACTGCATGCTTCCTTTCAGTGACTGATGCACTAGGACACCCAGGTCTCGTTGTACGTCCCCTTTTCCTAACTTAACACCATTCAGATAATAATCTGCCTTCCTGTTCTTACCACCAAAGTGGATAACCTCACACTTATCCACATTAAACTGCATCTGCCATGCATCTGCCCACTCACACAACCTGTCCAAGTCACCCTGCAACCTCATAGCATCTTCCTCACAGTTCACACTGCCACCGAACTTTGTGTCATCTGCAAAATTGCTAATGTTACTTTTAATCCCTTCATCCAAGTCATTAATATATATTGTAAATAGCTGCGGTCCCAGCACCGAGCCTTGCGGTATCCCACTAGTCACTGCCTGCCATTCTGAAAGGGACCCATTTATCCCTACTCTTTGCTTTCTGTCTGCCAACCAATTTTCTATCCATGTCAGTACCCCACCCCCAATACCATGTGCTCTAATTTTGCCCACTAATCTCCTATGTGGGACCTTGTCGAAGGCTTTCTGAAAGTCAAGGTACATTATATCGGCACGGTGGCGCAGCGGTAGAGTTGCCGCCTTACAGCGAATGCAGCGCCGGAGACTCAGGTTCGATCCTGACTACGGGTGCCGTCTGTATGGAGTTTGTATGTTCTCCCCGTGACCTGCGTGGGTTTTCTCCGAGATCTTCGGTTTCCTCCCACACTCCAAAGACGTACAGGTATGTAGGTTAATTGGCTGGGCAAATGCAAAAATTGTCCCTAGTGGGTGTAGGATAGTGTTAGTGTGCGGGGATCGCTAGGCGGCGCGGACCCGGTGGGCCGAGGGGCCTGTTTCTGCGCTGTATCTCTAAATCTAAAAATCTACATCTACCGGCTCTCCCCTGTCCATTTTCCTAGTTGCATCCTCAAAAAATTCCAGAAGGTGAGTCAAGCATGATTTCCCCTTCGTAAATCCATGCTGACTCGGAACGATCCTGTAACTGCGATCCAAATGCTCCGCAATTTCGTCTTTTATAATTGACTCCAGCATCTTCCCCATCTTCTCCAACATACTTTCCCTCGTGTCTTTACCATCTGCTGCACCGTCTTACTGCAAGTTAATGATTCAAACTACATATTCTTCAAAGATCTTACCACTGCGATTGTCAACGTTACTCAAATGTAAGTTCATGAACCGAGTAGCAAGTGTGTTTCAGTGTGTACGCTTGTCGGAAGTGGTCACTGGATTGTCAAGGGCGTTTTTACAGCAATGTCTAGCTTTCCAAAAATAGTGTGCAAGTACACACTAATAAATCATTTCCCATAATCATTGCTCAATAGGTCTGTTCAAAGCAGAAGAAGAACCCTTCATGCCTTCTTGTGCCCTGTGGAAGAAGTCCCAATGGTTAGTGGTTATGGAATATTAATGTGAAGTGCGCAGCTGAACATTTTGCCCTGAATGTGGATACTTTAAAGGACGTTTATTTTTGATGCTAATTGAACCGCTGCTGAAATATTCATTCCATGTGTGTAGCAGTCACTCAGCTGACGGTGAAAGGCTTGGATAGAGTGGATGTGGAGAGGATGTTTCCGCTAGTGAGAGAGTCTAGGACTGGAGGTCATAGTCTCAGAATTAAAGGAAGTTCCTTTAGGAAGGAGGAATTTCTTTAGTCAGAAGGTGGTGAATCTGTGGAATTTTTTGCCGCAGAATGCTGTTGAGGCCAAGTCAATGGATATTTTTAAGACAGAGATAGATAGATTCTTGATTCGTACGGGTGTCAGGGGTTATGGGGAGAAGGCAGGAGAATAGGGTTTGGAGGGAGAAATAGACAGCCATTATTGAATGGCGGAGTAGGCTTGATGGGCCAAATGCAGATGTTAAGCTCACCGGCCTATAGTTCCCAGCAATTTCCCTGCAACCCTTCTTAGACAATAGACAATAGGTGCAGGAGGAGGTCATTCGGCCCTTCGAGCCAGTACCGCCATTCACCGTGATCAAAGGTGGTGAATCTGTGGAATTTTCTGCCGCAGAATGCTGTTGAGGCCAAGTCAATGGATATTTTTAAGACAGAGATAGATAGATTCTTGATTCGTACGGGTGTCAGGGGTTATGGGGAGAAGGCAGGAGAATAGGGTTTGGAGGGAGAAATAGACAGCCATTATTGAATGGCGGAGTAGGCTTGATGGGC
Source organism: Rhinoraja longicauda (assembly GCF_053455715.1). Lineage (NCBI taxonomy): Eukaryota > Metazoa > Chordata > Chondrichthyes > Rajiformes > Arhynchobatidae > Rhinoraja > Rhinoraja longicauda. The sequence goes on from NC_135977.1 coordinate 26,175,497, forward strand.
CAAATGGCCTAATTCTGCTCCTATCACACGACCTTATGACAGCAGGCCCTTGTCAGAGCCTTGTTAGTACAGAACAATGGGGCAGGAGGCATTAACATGGCCAACATCAGAGAGCCAGGCGGTCTTCAGTGACACTATATCCTGCCCACGCCTCTCTGACGAACAGTAACTGGTGACAAATAGGTACTGGTGGCTCAGCTTTTTAAGTCTGCCATCGCTGAAATTTGTGAAATTTCATCCGCGTTCACCTGTGAAAATCAGGGTTACATTGAGCCTCAGCTTGTTCAATGGAGATTAGTGCAAGTGGCCATAGAACATCAATGGTCTATCTCCTCACTTGTTGCCTACCCCAGCTTCAGATCACTTCACTTATGAAGTGATGACCACATTGGCTTTGATTTCATTGAACCCTGGGCAGCATCTCAGGCGCATTAATTTACCATCATTGTTTTGTGTTTATTGTCACGTGCACCGAGGTAGAGTGAAAAGCTTTTGTTGCACGTTAACCAGTTAGTGGAAAGACAATACATGATTACAATTGAGCTATCCACCATCAGCCGTTGAGTTACTCCAGCATTTTGTGTCAATCATCGGTGTAAACCAGCATCTGCAGTTCCTTCTTATACAGGTTTGTAGGTTAATTGGCTTCGGTAAAATTTTAAATCGTCCATAGTGTGGGGGATTGTGCTTGTGCACAGGGGTCGCTGGTCGGCGTGGACTCGGTGGGGCCAAGGGCCTGTTTCTGCCCTGTATCTCTAAAGTCTAAAGTATCCAAAATGAACCAATGATATGACATCACTGCATGCACATTTTGAATTTCAATTATTTTGTAGGATTTGGGAGGTTTCTGCGCAACATATTATTTTTCATTTGGCCCAGTGGAAAGGTATCAATTGGAAGATACAAAATCACCATAAAGATCAGTGTGCTGTTAATCAACACCGACTACATAGCAGACATATAGAAACTAACATCCGTCAAAATTAATTGCAACATTTACTTCTTAAATGCAAAGCAGCCGTGCATGCTGTGCTTCCTTAAAAAGATTGATGGAAAAGGATACACAAGGAATTGCAGATGCTGGGATCTTGAGCAAGACACAAAGTACTGGAGGATGTCAGTGGGTCAAAGGTGGCACCTGTGGAAGGTATGGAACGGGTGCCATTTTGAGTCAGGATCATTCTTCTGAAGAAGGAATAACTTCTGAATACTTCTGAAGAAACGGAGAATGCAGACTTAGCTTTGCTGAATGCGTTTCCACTGCTTTTTTTAAACTCGGCTGGAACCCATTGCATCCTTGACGTAAAAACGAACAACTTTGCAATTATACCAGCAGAGAAAGTAAACTGCTGAGAACACATACTGGGAATGGTCTGTGGCCCACATGGCTTTCAGCAATTAATTTTATCTAACAGAAAACCATGGTGAGAGGGTCTCCAAGTTCCCAATGTGTAGTCCCAGCGGGAAAAGCTCTACTCAATGTGTAGTCCCAGCGGGAAAAGCTCTACTCAATGTGCAGTCCCAGCGGGAAAAGCTCTACTCAATGTGTAGTCCCAGCGGGAAAAGCTCTACCGATGGAATGATTTTGTAAAAACACCCTTCATCCATCTGTTGGTTTTCATCACTTGGTCAGGAATGATTTCAGAATCATAGAGTCATAGATATACAGCGTGGAAACAGGTCCTTCGGCCCAACTTGCCCACAGCTACCATGTACCACTACATTTTTTTTTAATCCTTGGTGATACCTTGTGTCAAAGTCTATGATTCTTCACATGGGTTTTGAATGATAAATTCACCAATGTTCCCATTGGTCTCAATATACTGTACACCTGGATGAGGAAGTTGACAATGCAGATAACTTTTTTGCAGACACAAAGAACTGCAGGTGCTGGTTTCCACAAAAGGACACAAAGTGCTGGAGCAACTCAGCAGTTCAGGCAGCAACATTTTTATATTTGGATGAGCACTTGAAAAGTGCTGAAGCCATGTCTAAAACAAGTATCCACAAGGCTGAACAGTTACAGTGTAACAGCCAGCTTCTTGTCTTCCTTATAAAGATCCAAAAAGCGATTACCTTATGACGTAGAAACGGAAGCAGATAGCTTCCTTACGCACATAACAACAGAGAGATCTCCATGACGTTTCATTTGAAGTTAGTCTTTATTTGAAGTTGCAATACAACATATTGGCACATCTCTTATCATTCACTGATTTATGACTTGTTGTTAACTTCTGTGTGGTAAAAATCCAATATCTTATCGTCGTGCCTACGTAACGTATGACTTACTAAAATCTTATTATTTTAGCAAGCTTCTATAATCAAGATTCTTCTTGCTGACCTTATTGTCAACAGATTTCTTCGTTGTCACGCTAAAGTATTACGGAAATGTTAAGCAAGTTATACTAAGGACCTGGTCCCGTCAATGGCATCTCCCAGTCCATACGCAAGCATAATATTAACCTCTTAGTGTCCAAAAATACAGCAGGATACAAAGTAACGTAATGATATATTAAAATAACTAATAAACGCAAAATGGCTCCAACATACAGTATTAATCTCATTGCAAGTATGGAACAGCCTGGTTGGCAGTCAAGTCAAGTCAAGTCAATTTTATTTGTATAGCACATTTAAAAACAACCCACGTTGACCAAAGTGCTGTACATCTGATTAGGTACTAAGGAAAAAAAAAAGAAACATACATTAGCACGCAAACAGTTCACAGCGCCTCCTCAATGAACCTCAAATGCTAGGGAGTAGAAATAGGTTTTGAGCCTGGACTTAAAGGAGTCGATGGAGGGGACAGTTCTGATGGGGAGAGGGATGCTGTTCCACAGTCTAGGAGCTGCAACCGCAAAAGCGCGGTCACCCCTGAGCTTAAGCCTAGACCGCGGGATAGTCAGTAGCCCCAAGTCGGCCGACCTGAGGGACCTGGAGTTAGAGAGGGGGGTTAGAAGATTTTTGATGTAGGGGGGGGAATGTCCATTTAGGGTTTTATACGTGAATAGGGGGGGGCGGGATCTCGTACAGGACAGAGGCACATGAGAGGCTAGAGGTTGGTGTGGAGGGTGTTGTGGGAAAGGTTAGTGGACAGAACAGGCAGGTGAAAAACACAGAGCGAGGAAGGAGGGTTGGTTTAAACTGCACGTATTTTAATGCAAGGGGCCTGACGGGTAAGGCAGATGAGCTTAGAGCATGGGTAGGTACGAGCGACTGGGACATTGTAGTCATGACTGAGGGAGGAACAGGACTGGCAGCTCAATGTTCCAGGGTACAGGAGCTTCAGGAGAGACAGGGGCGAGGGAAAAAGAGGAGGGGGGTTTGCATTGTTGGTTAAGGAGGATGTCATGGCTGTGATCAGAGGTGACATTGCGGACGATTCACAATAGACAATAGACAATAGATGCAGGAGTAGGCCATTCGGCCCTTCGAGCCAGCACCACTATTCAACGTGATCATGGCTGATCATTCTCAATCAGTACCCCGTTCCTGCCTTTTCCCCCTACCCCCTGACCTCCTTAAGAGCTAATGAGGTTCATCTAGTGAGGCTATATGGGTGGAGCTGAGGATCAAGAATGGGATGATCACCTTGTTGGGGGTATACTACAGATCCCCGAATAGTCAATGGGAATTATCAGAACAAATGTGCCAGGAGATTGCAGACAGCTGCAGGTCAAATAAGGTTGTTGCGGTAGGGGGTTTTAACTTTCCCAATATTGACTGGGAAAATCATAGTGTGATTAGTAGATGGGGAGAAAGCAGGAACGGGGTACTGATTGATAGTGATCAGCCATGATCGCATTGAATGGCGGTGCTGGCTCGAAGGGCTGAATGGCCTACTCCTGCACCTATTGTCTATTGTCTATTGTCTATTGTTTAAATGGGGTGCAATTCCTCAAAAGTGATCAGGAGAGTTTTCTGAAGCAGTATGTGGAGGCCCCCACGCGTGAGAGGGCAACGCTGGATCCAGTATTGGGAAATTGGGAAGGGCAAGTTAATGAAGTGTTTGTGGAGGAGCCTTTTGGGACCAGTGACCACAGTTTGATTAGGTTTAAGATAGTTAAGGATCGGGACGGAGAGGGTCCACGCGTTAAAATTCTCAACTGGGGTCAGGCCAACTTTGAGCGTATGGGAGAAGGTCTCGCTCAAGTTGACTGGGAGCAGGTTATTAGAGGGGAAAGGAACATCGGCCAAGTGAGATGTTTTTAAAAGTGTGCTGACGAAAGCTCAGGATGTGTACGTCCCCGCTAGAGTGAAAGGCAAAGCAGGCAAACGTAAGGAAACTTGGCTGACGAGGGAAATTGAGGCGTTGGTCAATAACAAGAAGGATGCATGGGACAGGTGTAGGCAGCTAGGGTCAAGTGCATCCCTGGAGGAGTTTCGGGAACTAAGGAGTAAACTGAAAAAGGAGATCAGAAGGGCAAAAAGGGGCCAGGAGATAGCTCTAGCAGGTAGCATTAGGACAATCCCAAAAGATTTTATAAATGCATAAAGGGGAAAAGGGAAACTAGAGAGAGAGTGGGATCTCTCAGGAATCAAAGCGGTCACCTCTGTGTGGAGCCACGGGAGATGGCAAGGTCCTCAATGAGTATTTCTCCTCTGTGTTTACCGAGGAGAAAGACAGTAGGACGGAGGAACTTGGGGCAGTCAATGGAAGTGTCTTGAGAGCAGTCAGTGTTACCGTCGAAGAAGTACTGAAGGTACTGTTGTGTATGAAGGTAGACAAATCTCCAGGGCCTGATCAGATATATCCGAGGACATTGTGGGAAACCAGAGAGGAAATTGGGGGAGCCCTGGTTGAAATTTACGAGTCGTTCTCAAATGCAGGAGAGGTGCCGGAAGACTGGAGGGTGGCAAATGGTGTGCCTCTTTTCAAGTGGAGGCCAATTCTCTGAATGCATTCAAGAGAGAGCTAGATAGAGCTCTTAAGGATAGCGGAGTCAGGGGGTATGGGGAGAAGGCAGGAATGGGGTACTGATTGAGAATGATCAGCCATGATCACATTGAATGGCGGTGCTGGCTCGAAGGGCCAAATGGCCTGCTCCTGCACCTATTGTCTATTGTCTAAGAAGGGCTGCAGGGAAATTGCTGGGAACTATAGGCCGGTGAGCTTAACATCTGCAGTTGGAAAGTTACTAGAGAGTATTCTGAGGGATAGGATATACAGGCATTTGGATGGGCAAGAGCTGATTAGGGATAGTCAGCATGGTTTTGTACGTGGGAGGTCGTGTCTCACAAATCTGATTGATTTTTTTGAAGACATGACCAAAAAGGTTGATGATGGCAGAGCTGTAGATGTTGTGTAAATGGATTTCAGTAAGGCAATTGACAAGGTTCCACATGGTAGGCTGCTCTGGAAGGTTAGAGCACATGGGATCCAAGGAGAGATAGCTGAATGGATAGCAAATTGGCTCCATGGAAGGAAGCAGAGGGTGATGGTGGAAGGTTGCTTTACGGACTGGAGGCCTGTGACTAGTGGTGTGCCTCAGGGTTCGGTGCTGGGCCCGTTACCGTTTGACATCTACATCAATGATTTGGATGAGAACATACAGGGCAAGATTAGCAAGTTTACTGATGATACAAAAGTGGGCGGTTTTGCAGATAGTGAAGATGGTTGTGAAAGAGTGCAGCAGGATCTGGATCGATTAGCCAGCTGGGCGGAGGAATGGTTTAATACAGAGAAGTGTGAGGTGTTGCATTTTGGGACGTCGAACAAGGGCAGGATCTACACAGTAAATGGTAGGCCTCTGGGTAGTGTTGTAGGGCAGGGGGATCTAGGAGTACAAGTGCATGGTTCCTTGAAGGTCGAGTCGCAGGGAGAGAAGGTGGTCAAAAAGGCTTTTGGCACATTGGCCTTCATCAGTCAGGGTATTCAGTTTAAAAGTCGGGAGGTCATGTTGCAGTTGTGTAAGAGGTTGGTGAGACTGCATCTAGAATATTGTGTTCAGTTCTGGGCACCATGTTATAGGAAAGATATTGTTAAGCTTGAAAGGGTTCAGAAAAGATTCACGAGGATGTTGCCAGGACTAGAGGATGTGAGCTATAGGGAGAGGTTGAGTGGGCTGGGTCTCTATTCCATGGAGTGTAGGAGGATGAGGGGAGATCTTATTGAGGTATACAAAATCATGAGAGGAATAGATCGGGTGGATGCAGAGTCTTTTTGCCCAGAGTAGGGGAATCGAGGACCAGAGGCTATAGGTTCAAGGTGAGAGAAAAAGGATTTAATAGGAATCCGAGGGGTAACTTTTTCACACAAGGGGTGGTGGGTGTATGGAACAAGCTGCCAGAGGAGGTAGTTGAGACTGGGACTATCCCATCGTTTAAGAACCAGTTAGACAGGTACATGGATTGGACAGGTTTGGAGGGATATGGACCAAGCACAGGCAAGTGGGGCTAGAGCACCTGAGACATTGTTGGCCAGTGTGGGCAAGTTGGGCTGAAGGGCCTGTTTCCACACTGTATCACTTTATGCCTCTATGACTCTATGAGGAATGAAATGCATTAAACAATGCCAGCAATGGCTAGCTCAAAGACAATAGACAATAGACAATAGACAGACAATAGGTGCAGGAGTAGGCCATTCGGCCCTTCAAATTCAAATTGCTTTCATTGTCATTCAAAAATAGATTTGAATGAAATTGTCATTACCATGCAGTCATAAACAATAAAGAGCACAAGACACACAATTACATAAGTTTAACACAGACAACCATCACAGTGATTCCTCCACTGTGATGGAAGGCAAAGAAAAGTCTTATCTCCTCCTCTGTTCTTCTCCTGCGGTCACGCAGTCAAACTGCTGCTTCGAGGCGATTAAGGCTCCCGACTTTTGAAACCCCCGCCGGGCGATGGAAGGCCCCAGGGCCGAGCCGAGCTGGCCGATGAAGGTCCTGCGAACGGGTCGATCGAGCCTTGTGATTCGGGGCGGTCGAAGCTGTGACGGCTGGAGCTCCCGAAAGCCAGTCGCCAGCCAGGGACCTGCGAGCTCCCGATGTTGCGGTCCACAGAGCCCGCAGTGAAGGTGGAGATGGTAAGTCCAGGCCCTGCGACCGGAGCCTTCAAGGTCGATCCCAGCTGGAGGCCGCCAACTCCTCGGTGTTAGGCCGTAGCGCAAACGGAGATACGACATGGAAAAAGGCCGCATCTCCGTTGAGGAAGAGATTTTTTTTTAAAGGTTTCCCTCCATTCACTCACTAATTTCTGCAAAGATGCAAACAATCATATATTTTGGATTTTCCCGGTGATAATAAATCATTAATTTACTCCCTCTATTGTGCTTGACACAGGGGCTAATTAGCCAGCGAATGCAGCGCCGGAGACTCAGGTTCGATCCTGACTACGGGTGCTGCACTGTAAAGAGTTTGTACGTTCTCCCCGTGACCTGCGTGGGTTTTCTCCGAGATCTTCGGTTTCCTCCCACACTCCAAAGACGTACAGGTATGTAGGTTAATTGGCTGGGTAAATGTAAAAATTGTCCCTAGTGGGTGTAGGATAGTGTTAATGTGCGGGGATCGCTAGGCGGCACGGACTTGGAGGGCCGAAAAGGCCTGTTTCCGGCTGTATATATATGATATGATATGATATGATAATGTTATTTAAGCTTTTATCAAATTGGTGTTGTTCTCCTTACGCTCCTGAGAAAGTTCATGCAATTACACCTTTACCATTTTCCCAGCAAAATAAACGTGACAAAATTGGCTCCGCGAGTTTAACAGAAACGATGGCATGATCAGAAGGAGGGCAGCAGTTTCTGTGTTGTGGAGCACCATATCTCTGTGACTCAAAGTTGAGAAGGAAATCTTATCCATAATTTAAGATTTTCTAGTCTTTATTACCTGATACGTATCAATACCAAATATTCAAATTACTTTGACAAATAAACCATAACTGCCAATTTGAAGAATTGTCTGTACGGAGTTTGTATGTTCTCCCTGTGACCGCGTGGGTTTTCTCCGGGTGCTCTGGCTTCCCCCACACTGCAAAGACGTACAGGTTTGTAGGTTAATCGGCTTCTGTCAATTGTAAATTGTAAATGGTCCCTCGTGTGGAGGATAGTGCTAGTGTATGAGGTGGCCGCTGGTCGGCGTGGACTTGGTGGGCCAAAGGGCCTGTTTCCACGCTGTATCTCCACAGTTTGAAGTCCAAACCAGGACTTAGGGGCTTGGGAATGAAGCCCAGATCTCCGAAGAAAAAGAAATAAACTTGAAGAAAAAAAGGCTGCAGAGTGCTGCAGCTGGTAGAGACCCGGGTTCAATCCTGTCCGTGTGGAGTTTGCACGTTCTCCCAGTCACGGCATGGGTTTCTTCCGGGCGCTCCGGTTTCCTCCCACATCTCAAAGGCGTGTGGATTCGTAGGTTAAGTGGGCTCTTTAAATTGCCCGTCGTGCGGAGGGAGTAGATGAGAAAGTGGGAATAAGACAGAACTAGTGTGAACGGGTGCTGGATAGTAGGCGTGAAGTCGATGGGCCGAGGGGCCTGTTTCCATGCTACATCTCTAAACTAATCCCAAACTTTGCAAACATTATCGCATCAAGTGCAAAATGCAGCAATCAATAAAAGTTCCGTTTGCTTATGGAATACCATGCATAAATGCAACAGCGGCTGTGGAGAATATTAGCAAGTAGCCAATTTGACAGACTGTGACTTTGCTAACCTCCTTCTCCATGGTCTTAGCCACACGTCAAAACAATTAGACGATATCCCTCTGTTTATACTCAAAATCCAGTTCACATCAGTAAACTTTCAGCCAATTCTTTTAATCAATCTTCAAACCAGCAGTATTTAAATTGATGGCTTTCATACTTTTAAAACCTGCATTAAAAAGGATTAGCTATGGGTGCATGCGATGGTCTTTCAAATCATTCATGACAAACTGCCATCACACACTGTGCTGCAATCTTAGAAAGACATATTGTAACGATGTGTAGGAAGGAACTCCAAATGCTGGTTTACACTGAAGATAGACAACAAATGCTGGAGTAACTCAGCGGGACAGGCAGCATCAAAAAATAGAAGGAATGGGTGACATCTTCAGTCTGAAGATGGGTCTCGACCCGAAACGTCACCCATTCCTTCAAGGCTCAGTCTGAAGAAGGGTCTCGCCCCGAAATGTCACCCATTCCTTCTATCCAGAGATGCTGCCTGTCATGCTGAGTTACTCCAGCATTTTATGTCTATCTTATTGTAAAGATAACATTGGCAAAGAAATTGGATTGTGCCTTCAGTGGCCTCTATGTTGTGCAACATTATTATAAGAGAAAAGAAATTCAATTTAGACCTTTCTCAACACATATATGCAGTCGTTCCCTGCATCCCTATTCCCACTGTGTATACATCCAAAGAGGTTTCTTGGTCTTTTAGCTTGAGTGCTCTGACTTCAGTTTTCAGTTCATTTCATCATTCCTGGAGACGTTTACACGTTCTGTAAGTGCTTGGAGAGAAGAAATCAGTATTCAATGATAAGGTATCTTTCGAGAGCTCCACTCTTCCAGTAGCTACTGCAAACAATGTAATTCAATATATAACAGGTGAATGACAATGAAATCGAAACAAAAGCAAACGTCACAGATGGTGTCGGCATGTGCAATAAAACGTTGCAAATACTGAGCGGGGCAAGATGTCTCTGTGGTAAGGACGCCAGGCTAACGTCTCAAACCAAGACTTTTATTGGGACAATTGACCATCTGCATTGCAGTACTCTTGTAAAATGACCCAGACCACAGTCACGCCATGTAAATCTAAACTGACACTCCAATGTGGCATTGAGGGAGTGTAGGAGAGCTTTTTGTGGATGGCATGTGTTATTCAGCTGCTATCTGCGATGTCAGGAGGGTGCAATGAAAGATCCTATAGCAGACAAGTTACCCCTCTGCTTTATCACGGGAAACAGAAACAGATTATCTCACTGTTCCTGCGTTCTTAATTTTAAAAGGTAGACACAAAGTGCTGGAGTACCTCAGCGGGTCAGGCAGCATCTCTGGAGAAAAAGGATGGGCGACGTTTCGGATCGGAACCTGAAGAAGAACCTGAAGAAACATTGCCTATTCCTTCTCTCCAGAGATGCTGCCTGTCCTGCTGAGTTGCTCCAGCACTTTGTAGTCTATCTTCAGAATAAACCAGCATCTGCAGTTCCTTCCTACGCTTCTTAATTTTGCAGGCTTGTTTTGTGCAAATTGCCAGTCTCATTCACTGTTTACTGTTAGATATTCTAAAGTACTTTGCAGTCAAAGATCAAGAAAGATGCATTAAAAAAGTGACTTATATTACCTATAAAATCTAGCCTATATTTTCACACTGCTGACTCTCTATTTTTCTGGATCACAAAAATGTCATATTTTGAGGGCGAATGTGTTAGACAAGAGAGATCGCCGTCTTTAATATGCCACTTTATTTCCACGTGTTTGGCCCGTGTTGTGGGTAAGTGCAAGGAAATAAGAAATTAAGCTAAATCAGGCTGTGCATTCCAGAGAGCAGAGCTTATCCATCAATTCCTCTACATCTACATCTAAGGTTAGTAGCCGGGTTAGTAGCCAGGTAGGACAGAAATCAATTGATTGACTGATTGACTGATTGGCAGGCAGACAGACAGACAGACAGACAGACAGACAGACAGACAGACAGACAGACAGACAGACAGACAGACAGACAGACAGACAGACAGACAGACAGACAGACAGACAGACAGACAGACGCCCACTGAGTCCACGTTGACCATTGATCACCCATTCTACATTATCCCACCTGCTCATCCACTCCCTGCACACTAGAAGCAATTATATGGTGATAGGCGAATTGCAGTGAATCAAGGCTGGTGGTGCAGCGGTAGAAATTGGTGCCTTACAGCGGCAGAGTCCCGGGTTCAATCCTGACTACGGGTGCTGTCTGTACAGGGTTTGTACGTTCTCCCCGTGACCTGCGTGGGCTTTCTCCGAGATCTTCGGTTTCCTCCCACACTCCAGACATACAAGTTTGTAAGTTAATTGGCTTGGTATGAATGTAAAATGTAAAATTGTCCCTAGTGTGTGTAGGATAGTGTTAAGGTGCGGGGATTGCTGATGGGTACGGACTCGGTGGGCCGAAGGACCTGTTTCCGCGCTGTATCTCTAAACTATACTGAACTAAACTAAACTGAAGGCTGCTTGGTAGGCTGGAGTTTTGACTCTATTAATATTTGGAACAGAACTGTGGCAGAACTGGTCGAGCTGCAGCCTCACAGCACCAGAGGTTTGATCCTGACCTCTGGCGCTGCTTGTATGAGGTTTCCACATTCTCCCATTAACCGTGTGGGTTTCCTCCGGGTGCTCCGGTTTCCTGCCACATTTTCAGCTTAATTGTTCTCTGTAAATTGTTCCTAGTGTAGGGATTGGAAGGGAAAGTGGGATAATATAGTGCTAGTGTGAATGGGTGATTGATGTTTGGCGTGGACTCAGTGGGCTGAAGGGCCTGTTTCCATGCTGTGTCTGTCGTTCCAGGGCAGCGCGGTGGCGCATCAATAGAGCCACTGCCTTACAGCGCAGGTTCAATCCTGACTACAGATGCTAGTCTGTACGGAGTTTATAGGTTCTCCCCATGACCTGTGTGGAGTTTCTCTGAGATCTTCGGTTTCTACCCACACTCCAAAGACGAACAGGTTTGTAGGTTAATTGGCTTAGTATAAATGTAAAATTGTCCCCAGTGTATGTGGGTTAGTGTCAATGTGCGGGGATCGCTGTTCGGTGCGGACGTGCTGGGCCAAAGGGCCTGTTTCCATGCTGTAACTCTGAACTATTTTCCGCGCTGTGTCTCTAAACTAAACTAAACTAAACTACGTTAAAGATGCCGATGAATACTTTGTCTTCAAGATTTGCAAGGTTCCAATTTTACTCAGATTCAATATTTTAAATTACTCCAGGAGAGGTATTAATTTACATTACATCTTAGTGTTTTTAAAAATAAATTGTTCCAAGCAGTTATTCCCTCACCTTTCATTTACGTGAAATATGACAAGGACACAGTGGACTGCATTAGGTTGCAGCATTCACGAGCTGCAACACAAAATCTCTGATTCATGCAATCAATTGCATGTTTCACAATTTCCCTCCTGGTATGTTTCATTTTTGCCTTAATTTACTCTGTAAATACATGTACACTCGCAGCGATGCATGTGTTGTGAATGGTACGTTGTGCTTTTCCCACCTTTATCTTAAGATGAATCCTTTCCCATAGCTAAGAACACAAGAACATTCAATTCCAATGTACAGGAACACAGGAGGCAACAGAGAGAGTGTTAGACTCACCGCAGTGCATCACAGCCACAACTCTGCCCACAATCAAAAGCACCGGCTGTACATCAAGTCCTGCCTCGATTTGTATGGCAGTAGACAGACTGCAGTGGATCAAGGTTGCTTGGGTGGCTGGAGGTATGACTCTATTAATATTTGGAACAGAACAGTGACAAAGCTGGTGGAGCTGCAGCCTCACAGCACCAGAGACTCGGGTTCCATCCTGACCTCTGGTGCAGTTTATGCATCCAGCATCCAGGGTCTCCACCATCTGGGCCGTGCCACCTGCTCGCTGCTATCAATGGGCAGGAGGTTCAGAAGCCTGTCCCACACCTCCAGATGCAAGAACAGCTACTTTCCTGCCTCCACCAGGTTCTTGAACCAGCCCATATCCGACCTCGGGATCGGACGCAATGGACTACCTCTTGCACTACAGCAAACATGTTTTCTATTTGTATTTTACACTAGTCTCTTGCTTTTTGCAGTGCCTTTTTATTTTCGCTGCCTTGCAGTATTTATAGTTCATGTTTTTGAGTATTGCCTGAGTCTATGTCCCTGTAGTGTGGCTGCAAGCAGGCTGTTCATCGTGCCTGCACCTTAATGTCCTTGTGCCTAAGACAATAAACTCTCCTAGACTTGCCCACTTAGTGAGTACCTACCCATCAACTCAATCCCCTGACAAGCAGCCAATTTCCTAACCAGGTGAATATGCTCCTTCCAGTCCACAAGAACGTGTAAAAGTCTCATGAGACACTTTCACAAATGTTTTCTGAAATTATTTCTGCTTCAGTAATATCAGCAGAAATTCCACCACTCAATTTAGGTCACCTCTTCAAAAAAAGTCAATCATATTTATCAACCTTTTTACAAATTCATGCAGACTGATAAGCTGCAAATGTAATATGTTTAATCACCATAACCCAGTAATGTCCCAAAATAGATGATTGCAAAATGCTCAGTAATTTTTATTACCCATCTCAAGTTTTCTTAAACAGAGTAGTTGTGACAGGCAAAATGTTCCAGTCTAAAGAAATGACTTAGTGAATCAGGAGAACTTTGTCACATGTGCCACATGCAATGTTCTCAACTGGATTATGTAAAACCCCTGAAATGAAAACGTTTGTTATCTAGGAATTTGCACTCTTCCATCTCCTTATTTTCCACATAACTGTTATTTTGTTTACTTCAGTTTTGGAGACTCTTCCCCAACTCAATGTTAGCTTCCTTGGAATTAGGTCCATGTTTATTCTAACCACTACCTTTTTGCTGAAACAATTGCAAAACTCTCTGTTAATTTTGCCATCGCTTTAACTTTCTTTCCATTGAATTTTTTGTAGCACTTACGATCGATTTTGTTCCGTTATTCTTGCATCTGCAGTATTTGTCAAGATCCGAACCATTTTCTTTCACTTTTGGTCTGTTCCTTACCATTTTAGTCACCATAGCTATATTTGCTGGTAAGTAGTCATCGTGCATCTTTGACATTTAAACAGATTCTATAATATACATTCTTTTTTTAAACAACCCGCACTAATATTAATATAATAGATAGGGTAAATGCACAGTCTTTTACCCAGACTAGAGTAATCAAGAACCAGAGGACATGGGTTTAAGGTGAGGGGGGGAAAAATTCAATAGGAAGTCGAGGGTCAACATATTTTACTCAAAGGGTGGCGGGCGTATGGAACAAGCTGCCTGGAGGAGGTAGTTGAGGCTGGACTATGACAACGTTTAAGATACACTTGGACAGGTACATGGATAGGACAGGTTTTGAGGGATATGGGCCAAACGCAGGCAGATGCGACTAGTGCAGACGGGGCAAATTGGTCTGCATGGGCAAGTTGGGCCAAAGGGCCTGGTTCCACAAAGTAAAGTATGTCGTTCATATTCTGTAATTTTACCCATTAACACATTATTGCAGACTCATGGCGTGAAAGTCAAAAGCCTCAGCAATATCTAGAATTGTGGTATTTATTCACAAAATGCTGGAGTAACTCAGCAGGTCAGGCAGCATCTTGGGAGAGAAGGAATGGGTGACGTTTCGGGTCGAGACCTTTCTTCAGACTGATATCAGGGGGGTGGGACAAAGGAAGGATATAGGTGGAGACAGGAAGATAGAGAGAGATCTGGGAAGGGGAGGGGAAGAGAGGGACAGAGGGACTATCTAAAGCGGTTGTTTTAAATTTCTTGTTCTCGGTACAGCGTCCTTCACCGCCCATAAAGTTTCATTGAATCAGTGATATTCTCAATAACAAATCGTATGGTTGTAGAACAAAGGTGAACAAAATAGCTGCATGCAAATAAGTAGTTGTAGAGAATCCGGTATAAAGTTATAGAGTTAGCAGTTTTGACAAATGATTTAAAAAAAACTGTATCACACCATCATATACAATTATGAAGGGCAGAAGAAGTTAATGAGAAATTAAGATCCAGGTCTAATCCCTTACTTAACTTAGAGTGCAGTACCTGCTTATCTTGTGAGCCCCGAATGTTAAATAAGCTGACCAGATATAAAGTTGATCCCAGACTAATAATGTTCAAATTAGCAATTCCGCACCATAAAGATTCCCAGTTAGTTTCAGCTTCTCTGCATTCATCAATCAATTAAATGAGATTATTAACCAGTCAACTGAGAACATTTATTACAAATGATTTAGCCACGTTACAGGATTCAACAGGTTATGGTTGTTGAGGATCAAGAGGAACTAGTGGTTCCACTATTCTTACATTTTCAGAAGGCATATATGCTGCAGCAAAGATTATTGCAGATAATAAAATCTAACGGTGTAGGATATATTGCACAGGTTCAGATTATTAGTTTAGTTTGATATAGCAAACAGGCCCTTCGACACACCCACCAGCGATCACCTGTACAGCAGTTGTGTCCCGCACATTAGGGCCAATTAATACAAGCCAATTAACCTACAAACCTGTACGTCTTTGGAGTGTGGGAGGAAACCGGAGCACCTGGCGAAAACCCATGCAGTCACAGGGAGAACGTACAAACTCCGTACAGGGAGAACGTACAAACTCCATACAGACAGCACCCATAGTCAGGATCGAACCTAGGTCTCCGGCACTGTAAGGCAGCAAATCTACCGCTGCACTACCATGCCACCTCATAAGGTGTTGGTTACAGAGCATTTGCTGGCCAACAGAAAACAGCATTGGCATTAGTGAGTCTTTTTCTGATTGGCAATATATGTGGTTCTCTCCAGAGATGCTGCCTGTCCCGCTGAGTTACTCCAGCATTTTGTGTCTATTGTGTGGGACGATTGGTTGCAGGGCCTCAACTTTTCGTTATTTCGATGAAGACATCAAAGGTATGGTTGCCAGTTTTACAACACAAGTGCATGTGAAAATAAGTGGAGGAGGTGACAAGGAGGTTGCAACGGGAAGTGCTCATTAAGTGAGTGGCAAAGATCTGGCGGATGGAGTACAAAGTGGGAAAATGTGAAGTTGTCCACTTTGGAATCAATTCTAAAAAAGTATTGAAATGGTGAGAGACAGTAGCATTTGAGTGTTCTACTGCGCGAATGGTATGTTGGCATTCATAGCGAGGGGATTTGAGTATAGGAGCAGGGAGATTCTGCTGCAGTTGTACAGGGCATTGGTGAGATCACACCTGCAGTATTGCGTACAGTTTTGGTCTCCTAATCTGAGGAAAGACATTCTTGCCATAGAGGGAGTACAGAGAAGGTTCACCAGATTGATTCCTGGGAAGGCAGGACTTTCATATGAAGAAAGACTGGATAGACTCGGCTTGTACTCGCTGGAATTTAGAAGATTGAGGGGGGATCTTATAGAAACTTACAAAATTCTTAAGGGGTTGGACAGGCTAGATGCAGGAAAATTGTTCCCGATGTTGGGGAAGTCCAGAACAAGGGGTCACAGTTTAAGGATAAGGGGGAAGTCTTTTAGGACCGAGATGAGAAAGTTTTTTTTCACACAGAGAGTGGTGAATCTGTGGAATTCTCTGCCACAGAAGATAGTTGAGGCCAGTTCATTGGCTATATTTAAGAGGGAGTTAGATGTGGCCCTTGTGGCTAAAGGGATCAGGGGGTATGGAGAGAAGGCAGGTACGGGATACTGAGTTGGATGATCAGCCGTGATCATATTGAATGGCGGTGCAGGCTCGAAGGGCCGAATGGCCTACTCCTGCACCTATTTTCTATGTTTCTATTAGCAAAAGGCTGGAATAAAACCACAGCAAATATTTAAGGAAGTTAACAATGTTATTGTTTCTTTGCGAGGGGGAATTAAACTCAAAAGACTAAAGACGGACACAATTATACCCTAGCACGGGTGGCGCATGCAGTAGAGTTGCCGCACTCTCGACCTTACATTGGATGTTCACACGACCTCGATCGATTGGGCTGTGGCTCACGTAACATTAAGTGGAGTTTCCTGTGTGAAAATTAACAGGATTTTTTTTTTGTTTTTGTAATTCACAATTGGCTTTCAGAACGGAACAATTCCTGGGAAGTGGATTTTAACCAGATGCACTGATGCACCCTCTCATTCTTGCTGGCATTGCCTGTTCCACTGGGTTTCATCCTCCAGTTCTTTACTATAATCCATGAAAAATGCAGGAAGCAGCCACAACCACAGTACCTCGGCTTCACGGACCATCATCAATCAAGAGGGATTATGAAGAATCCCTGTCAAATCCGGCAGTCCTCGGAAATTAATTACCATTCTGTTCCTGCAATATCATGAAGTGCAAGCTGCAGCACCAAGCAATGAATCTGCCACAAACTAATCCCAGCACGGATTGATTTGCAAGTAAAGAAGCTGGGCACAAAAAGCCAGGGTAACTCTGTGTTTATTCACAAAACGCTGGAGTAACTCAGCAGGTCAGGCAGCATCTCAGGAGAGAAGGAATGGGTGACGTTTCGGGTCGAGACCCTTCTTCAGACTGAAGACTGAAGAAGGGTCTCGACCCAAAACGTCACCCATTCCTTCTCTCCTGAGATGCTGCCTGACCTGCTGAGTTACTCCAGCATTTTGTGAATAAATACCTTCGATTTGTACCAGCATCCGCAGTTATTTTCTTACACTAGAGTAACTCTGTGGGTCAGGCAGCGTCTCTGGAGCAAAGGAATAGGTGACGTTTCACGTTGACACCCTTCCTCAGACTGAGAGTCAGCGGAGAGGGAAACGAGAGATATGAAAAGGTACATCGAACAGATGAATGAAAGGTATCCAAAAGGACAAAGCAAAGCCTGCAAGGGTGATCAAGGAAAGGCGGTGCCCCACAATGGTCCATTGTTGGCTGAGGAGAAGGTGATGACCAGTGACACAAACAGTGAAACTCAGCAGGACGACAGTGAAACTAGTGTGATGAATAGGGTGGAGGAGAGACGGAGGGATGGAGAGAGAGGGGATGCAAGGGTTACTTGAAGTTAGAGAAATCAACATTCAACCAAAATATGAGGTGCTGTTCCTTCAATTTGCGTTTGGCCTCACTCTGACAGTGGAGGAGGCCCAGGACAGAAAGATCAGGATGGGAATGGGAAGGGGAGCCAAGGCCAAATAAAGCTGGATCATGTACCCGTCCCTTTACAATTTTCCCAACTGCACCTCCAACAAGCCGCCAATGGAGGGAACAATCTGCCGGATGACGAGACAATCGTTCATCCTTCATGAACCCCACTCCATAACCAAAACCGCCACTGTGCCATTACAGTGCCAGCACATCAGCACGTTTGCAGACTCAACTTCAAATCAATTTTCTGATCTTTATTGAAGAGTGCAACTTTCAGATCTTTATCGATGGGTCTTTCTCCGACCATCTGGAATACAAAGGGCCTCTACTAATGTGTGCTGCCAAAGCCAAGGACCACAAAGGCATCTCGCAAATGTAGATCCGTTTCCATTTTTCAGAAGCCACCTCTCGGTGAAAGCAGACAATAACATTCCAAGTTAGACTGAAAAAGCTGGAGTAACTCAGCGGGTCAGGCAGCATCTCTGGAGAGAAGGAATGGGTGACGTTTCGGGTCGAGACCCTTCTTCAGACTGAGAGTCAGGGGAGAGGGAACGAGACATGGAAGGGTACAAAGAACGTGTAAGGTGTGAAAACGACAGTTCAAAGCAGGCGACGATCAAGGAAATGTAGAATGGTTCATCGTTGGATGAGGGGAAGGTGACAGCGAGGCATAGAAACAGTAAAATTAATCAGGAGGACAGTGAAACTAGTGGGAGAAATAGGGTGGGGGAGGGACAGAGGGTGAGGGATAGAAGAAGGGTCTCGACCCAAAACGTCACCCATTCTTTCTCTCCAGAGATGCTGCCTGTCCTGCTGAGTTACTCCAGCATTTTGTGTCTATCTTTGGTGTAAGCCACCCTTCCTTCCTACACATAATATTCCAAGTGATCAGTACCACCAGTGTGCTAAGTGCAGCCTTTAACTGTGTGAAAAAGTATTGAAAGAGCAAAACGTCATACCCAACACCAAGCTTAATGCTGATTGCTGCTCCCGGACATGTTTTGGAGGCACTGACAACCTATTGCTAGGTACCTAAAAGCATAATATTAATTAGATCACAGGCTAGGGTCAATAGACAATAGACAATAGGTGCCAGGAGGAGGCCATTCGGCCCTTCGAGCCAGCACCGCCATTCAATGTGATCATGGCTGATCATTCTCAATCAGTACCCCGTTCCTGCCTTCTCCCCATACCCCCTGACTCCGCTATCCTTAAGAGCTCTATCTAGCTCTGTCTTGAATGTCTTCAGAGAATTGGCCTCCACTGCCTTCTGAGGCAGAGAATTCCACAGATTCACAACTCTCTGACTGAAAAAGTTTTTCATCATCTCAGTTCTAAATGGCCTACCCCTTATTCTTAAATTGTGGCCCCTTGTTCTGGACTCCCCCAACATTGGGAACATGTTTCCTGCCTCTAACGTGTCCAACCCCTTAATAATCTTATACGTTTCGATAAGATCTCCTCTCATCCTTCTGCTGCCCTCATTGAGGGGCAGAGTCTGGTGGGGACACCCCTCAAACAAGGGAAGGGATATCACTGGAGTAGCAAGGGTGTTTTGGTTAATGATAGGTGGAAACACGACTGTTTATGGCCCTATTGAATGCATAGAAAATGTATGAAGAGCTTTTGTACAGTCTTTGGGTTTTTTTCTGGATGAAGTTTATTTTTGATTGTCTACACAAAATTGCCATTAGTATCAAGGCATGGGCAAACATCGGTACCCACATGAAGGCCAACATTGCTAAACCCCTGACCAGCTCTGATGACAAGGTTACATTACCTGACACCAGGCTCCCAAAACAACCCACAGCAACTTAGACAGTCGCAAACCTTTTTCCCAGAGTGGAAAAATCAAATACAGGAGTGCGTGACTTTAAAGAGAGAGAGGGGTAAGGTTTAATGTAGATGCGCTGGGCAAGTCTTTTTCACACAGAGTGTACTGAGTGCCTGGAACGTGGGGCTGGGGGCTGGGGGCAGTGGTTGCCAAAGATACGATTGTGGCATTTAGGAGAATTTTCAATTGGCAAATGGATATGCAGGGAATGGAGGGATATGGATTATGTGCAGGCAGTTCAGAGTTGGTTTTGGTATCATGGTCGGCACAGACATTGTGGGCCGAAGGGCCTGTTCTTGTGCTGTACTGTTCTATACAATCACAGTGGGAACACGCATTGACCCTAACTATTCACTTGCACTCTGCACCACATACGCTCTGCCCTTCTTCTGGCTGATCAACCATTTTCAGCAGAAGTGTAAGAAAATAACTGCAGATGCTGGTACAAATCGAAGGTATCAGTCTGAAGAAGGGTCCCGACCCGAAACGTCACCCATTCCTTCTCTCCTGAGATGCTGCCTGACCTGCTGAGTTACTCCAGCATTTTGTGAATAAATATTTTCAGCAGAAGGCTCTTCTGACCAATGCAATATCATCACGACAACAGTATTAAGTGCATAAGGTTGAGATAATGTGCCTTTCAAGTTAGGCAGAAAGGAGGCCATAGTTATCTGAGAGTATTAGCAGTTGTATAATGGCACTGCAGTGAATCTAGTGATGAAACTGTGGGTAGTGTGTGCTGGATATGCCATTTTAAAATAAAACTCACCTTGACACCTCATGTTAAATCAGTAAATTTCGTTCTTCATTGTAAAATAAATTCTTGGCATTGATCTGTAACTGCCTGGAGCCACTGGATCCCGAACAGGAACTGAGAGCCAATTTTACTCCCAACTTCCTTTTAAATGATCTATACTATTCACCTCAATCACTGAAGACGTTTTTTTCCAAATTCCCTGCTGGATTTTGTGGTGATTATGGACTCCAGTTGAGATCTTCTTTATAAGTGGAAACATTCTCTCTCTCTCTATCTCTCTGTTTAATTTTTAATAACCTATTATTTTAAAGATCTCAATAAGCCCCATAATGTAAACGATATACGTTATAATAATAATAATAATAATAATAATAAGCATTTATTTTATATAGCGCCTTTCCAGAAGCTCAAAGCGCTTTACAAAAACAGTCATAACATAAAAACAAACAGACAAACTATCCTAACGGAGAAACGGCGAATAAACAACGCCAGCGTCCTCTCACGTCAGGGTCTGGCAGTAGACAACAAAAAGCACAGGACACACAGATACAATTTTTACACAAACAGCCATCACAGTGATTGCTCTAGGCACACCCTCACTGTGATGGAAGGCAAAGTCTTATCTCCTCCTCATTTCTTCTCCCGTGGTGCCACAAGGTGATCGAGGCTCCCAACTTTTTGAAGCCCCCACCGGGCAATGGTAAGTCCCAGGGCCGAGCCAAGCAGGCCGATGAAGGTCCTGAGCCCCCACTGCCACTATACACTGGACATTACTAACACAGGTAAACTTGCAAATGAACATAATGCACTTGCATGGGATGGTCTTTATTTCCTAATAAAATATATCCATTTTGTGCACAGCCAATATATTTCTGGATTTAAAAAAATATATTAACTTCATACATGCACGTAAAATATTTTACATAAATCCAGCCAAAATGAAAAATGCACAAAGTTGTGTAAGGATATATTGACACGCTAACTACTGTTCCTCAGAATTCTATGACAACAAAATGTAATGATGGAAAATGTAGGGATTTAAGTGTGAAGCTTTTACCGTTGCATTTTACACATTTTGTTGTCTTGCGAACTCCCACAGAATTAACATGTTGCATTAACATTTACCGTCATTCAATGATGGGCAAAAATAACATTAGAGATAATTAAAGCAGACAAGAGTGCTGGAGTACTCAGCACTCAGTGGGTCGGGCAGCATCTCAGGATATTCTGGTCAGATGCTGCCTGACCCACTGAGCTACTCCATCACTCCATGTGTTCGTTCATAGACCAGTCGAGTGGATGTGAAGAGGATGTTTCCACTAGTGGGAGAGTCTAGGGCTGGAGGGCTCAGCTACAGAATTAAAGGACGTACGTTTAGGAAAAAGATGAGGGAGAATTTCTTTAGTCAGAGGGTGCTGAATCTGTGGAATTAATTGCCACAGAAGGCTGTGGAGGCTGTCAATTGATATTTTTAAGGCAGATATAGATAGATTCTTGATTCGTATGGGTGTCAGGGGCTATGGGGGAGAAGGCAGGAGAATGGGGTTGAGAGGGTAAGAGCTCGGCCATGATTGAATAGACTTGATGGACCGAATGGCCTAATTCTGCTCCTATCACATGAACGAATGAGCATCTGCAGTTCCTTATTGCTACATCACAGGCCTCTATTATTCCTACAGACGTACGTGGTGCAAAATGGCTTCAATTTAACCTCTTAAATGGAGAGAATTGCAATGGAAGTAGTTAAAACTCACATGGCTAAAAATTGTGCAGAAATCCACTGAAAACGCCCGGTAGATAGATTTGAAGGATATCCAGGACATTCTGGAGAGAGCGGCAGTGAAATAAAACGTATTCAGTAACAGGAAGAGCTTCACAGATGCTGTGAATCAGTTGGGTAGCAAGATCATCCATTCCAGAGTGATATCTTCCACTGCTCAGGTTTAATTCCAAATGATCAATATCACTTGTAGGGAACATTGCAGAATTAATTATTGATCATTGCCATTAGAAATGAAAATATCATATCTCTAGACTGTGAAGAAGTAGTAATTCAT
Source organism: Rhinoraja longicauda (assembly GCF_053455715.1). Taxonomy (NCBI): domain Eukaryota; kingdom Metazoa; phylum Chordata; class Chondrichthyes; order Rajiformes; family Arhynchobatidae; genus Rhinoraja; species Rhinoraja longicauda. Next base: position 26,197,892 of record NC_135977.1, read on the forward strand.
GTTGGTCTTTTTCATGGAAGTGTCAGTGTGCCTTAGCCTAACTGAAAGGAAGCATGCAGGTACAGCAGGCAGTGAAGAAAGCCAATGGAATGTTGGCCTTCATAACAAGAGGAGTTGAGTATAGGAGCAAAGAGGTCCTTCTGCAATTGTACAGGGCCCCAGTGAGACCGCACCTGGAGTACTGTGTGCAGTTTTGGTCTCCAAGTTTGAGGAAGGATATTCTTTCCTAGGTTAATTCCCCGAATGGCGGGACTGTCATACGTTGAAAGACTGGAGCGACTAGGTTTGTATACACTGGAATTAAGAAGGATGAGAGGGGATCTTATCGAAACGTATAAGATTATTAAGGGGTTGGACACGTTAGAGGCCGGAAACATGTTCCCAATGTTGGGGGAATCCAGAACCAGGGGCCACAGTTTAAGAATAAGGGGTAGGCCATTTAGAACTGAGATGAGGAAAAACTTTTTCAGTCAGAGAGTTGTGAATCTGTGGAATTCTCTGCCTCAGAAGGCAGTGGAGGCCAATTCTCTGAATGCATTCAAGAGAGAGCTAGATAGAGCTCTTAAGGATAGCGGGGTCAGGGGGTATGGGGAGAAGGCAGGAACGGGGTATTGATTGAGAACGATCAGCCATGATCACATTGAATGGCGGTGCTGGCTCGAAGGGCCGAATGGCCTACTCCTGCACCTATGGTCTATTGTCTATTGTCTATTGTCTATTCAGAGATGTCCAGCAAGGGATATCCTAATCAGTGAAAATTAAACTGAGATTCCAGTCAGGCTAAAAACTGATCAATTACTTAAAGTGGATGAATGAGATGGGCAGCATTGCAGATTGCTGTAGAATGAACGGAAGTAAATTCCAGAGGCCCTAACACTAATCTCCCAAACACCTTTAGATTCAGGAGTTGAGCACAGACTAGAGAAGGTTGAATACTTTAGACTTTAGAAATAAAGTGCGCAAACAGGCACTTCGGCCCGCCGAGTCTGCGCTGACTAGCGATCGCCCCGTACACTAACATTCCACCACTGTGGCTGTGCCATCCAGATAACAATTATAATAATTATCTTGATAAGAATTATCTTGGAAGAGAAGAGAAGTGCCGGGATCTATTTTAAATCACGAGAGTACAGAGAGAGTAAGTGGAGACAAATTGTTTCTATTGGTAGAAGGACTGGCCCAACCCAACCTGAACGTAGAACATAGACCTGATCTTACCCTGACATGATCTGTTACATTGGGCCAAGTGTCTACGCTCCAAGTGACACTGATTCTGCAAACTTTTGCTGGGATGCACCTCAAAGCATCACTTCATTTAAATGGGCCCCTGAAAATGGGTCTCAAATCCTCCAATTCCCTTTCAATTAAAATCCTTACAGTCCTATGGAGCCTAATTGAAAGCATTTCATTCAAGTTTAAAGCATTAATGAAAAGATGTTGTTGATCATCGTGACAAGAAATATTCTGTCAACCTTTGGGGCTGTAGGGTTCACAGTACAAGATTACACAGGGTCTCGACCCAAAACGTCACCCATTCCTTCCATCCAGAGATGCTGCCTGTCCCACTGAGTTACTCCAGCATTTTGTGTCTAACTTCGATGTAAACCAGAATCTGCAGTTCCTTCCTACACAACACTGCATGAAACTTTTGTGGTGATTATTGAACTAAAACCTGCCCAATTAGTAAAATGGAGGGATTTCCAATGGGTCTCTCCATGCCTGAAGTGTTGCATATGGAAGAACAGTCGATATTTTATTTGACGTGAGCTGGCCATGTTCCTATTTTAATCCATCTTCCTTCCTGCTCCAATCATCTATCTGATATATTCCAAATGTTGAGGGGATGTCAGGCTTAATCACTAACTCCTAAGGCCCACAGCAAAGAATTTCACAAGTAATTGGCAGAACTGTTGCAGTGCGCCATTAATCTTCAAAACACTGCCTCCCTCCAAACCAAAATAACCTTCAATTAATAACCTGAGGTCGCAATTATCCAGAAGAGATTACAAGACAACCACTTGCTGATCCCATATTAATGGTGCACTGTTCATTAAAACGAAGTGTTAAAGTAGTGTATTCTAGTTTTGACGTTCAGTGCCGTGACAGTAAGGCTCCCCCAACAATCTCCGTCTCTGAGACACACCACACCACACCACACCACACCACACCACACCACACCACACCACACCACACCACACCACACCACACCACACCACACCACACCACACCACACCACACCTTTGTTGCAGCAAAGTGACTCACTCATTTTTCATGCCAGCTCTTCTTCAGTAAATTGTCAAAACCTGTCAGGTTAACATTGCGCCAGGACCCAGGTGTTAGAAGTGAAAGGGAGGGTTCGCTAATCCACCGTGAATCCCAGCCCAGCAAACTTCACCGTCTAGACTGCTCGCAGCAGTCAAAATGTAATTTTCAGCTCCGTAATCAAGTACTAATTCATTTTCCGGACATGAACAAATTAGCCCCAGCCAGAACAGGAGCTTCATCGGGTTTTGGATCTCCTATTTCTATGAAACGATTTTAGTTTCAATACGTTTTATTAGATAGAGTGCATGGCAGGTGACCTCTACATCACGTGATTGAACTGGAATGGACGGAGAAGCGGAATGTACCCAGTTTCCTTGGTCAGGAAATTAGATTTGTTTAATTAGGGAGAGGATGTGGGGTCAGAATTTGCTGGCAGCTCTGTGTCAATCTGCTCCTATTTGCGCCTGGTTGGTGTCAGACTATTATTCTGTCACACGCTCTCAAGTCCCGAATGTGTGAGCCAGGAATCTGTCAGCGATTCCTTGACTGTGCTCCAAGTTCAAATGTTCTTGTAAGCCACCGTGGAGCCCGGTCTGAAAGCAATTCCTCAATTATTAGACAGCACGCACCAGATACCGGGAAGAATTGTCTGCAAAACCTGCACCATGTGTTAGATCCGCTAAGAGTCAAGAGTGTTAAATTGTCATGTGCACTGACAACAGACAATTAGATTCTTACTTGCAGCAGCATAACCGGCATGTGAATACAATACTCGTAGATAACATACAATAAATAGGAGAAACAATAAAACTATTGACTAGTGCAATGAGCCCAAAGTTCTGAGTGCAACATAGGCAGTCATAGTTCATAGTTTAATGTTTTGGAGTGTTCAAAAGCCTGATGGTTGTTGGGAAGAAGCAGATCTTGAACCTGGAGTTCAAGGTTTTCCAATTCCTCTACCTTCTGGTCGGAGTGAAATGAGAGCGTGGCCAGGGTGGTGTGGGTTTTTGATGATGCTGGCTGCCATCTTTAGGCAACACTTCCTAGAGATCCCTTCGACGGTGGGGAGGTCAGTACCTGTGATGAACTGGGCAATGTTCACCACTTCTTGTGATCACCTTCATTCCTGGGTGTTTGAGTTGCCAAACCAGGCTGTGATGCAAGCAGTCAATATGGTCTCTACTGTACATCTGTAGAAGTCCGAGACAGTGCTCGCCGCCATACCAAATCTCCTCAATCTTCTAAGGAAGACGAGGCTTTGTTAGCAGGCATTCTGTTGTAGGAATGGCAAAGCCATTCATGGGAGTGGAAATGAATGCTGTGAGGTAGCAGGGAAAGTGCAGGAAATGTACATTTTCTTTAAATCAATTGAGATTTTCTTAACCTTTTAGTGCTCAATAGTTTAGTTTTGAGATACAGCCTGGAAACAGGCCCTTTGGCCCACCGAGTCCGTACCGACCAGCGATCCCCGCACATTAACACTATCCTACACACACTAGGGACATTTTTTACATTTACTAAGCCAATGTACCTACAAACCTGTACGTCTTTGGAGTTTGGGAGGAAACCGAAGATCTCGGAGCAAACCCACGCAGATCACGGGGAGAACGTACAAACTCTGTCCAGACAGCGCCCATAGTCAGGATCGTATCCAGGTCTCCGGCGCTGCAAGGCGGCAACTCTACTGCTGCGCCACCGTGCCACCTTAATGATTTAAAATTAAAAATTTAACTGTGCTTATGTTTACATTTTTAATAGTTTTTGAATATTATATGTTCATAGCCTGACAGCTGGCAGAGGTTTTCAGACTTTACATGGTTTGGAATTATTTCACACCACTGCCTGTCGTATCCCACTCTCTCCACGCCCACAGCCCCACGCACAGTAAAATAAAGACACAAGAAGCTGTGGTTGCTGGAATCTTGAGCAAAACACAGTGCTGGTGGAACTCAGTGGGTCAGGCAGCATCTGTGGAAGGAATAGATTTTTTAGGTTTAGATTTAGAGATACAGCGTGGAAACAGGTCCTTCGGCCCACCGGGTCCGCGCCGCCCAGCGATCCCCGCACACTAACACTATCCCACACACCCTAGGGACAATTTTTTTTAATTTAATTTAATTTTTTTTAATTTTTACATTTGCCCAGCCAATTTACCTACATACCTGTACGGCTTTGGAGTGTGGGAGGAAACCAAAGATCTCGGTGAAATCCCACGCAGGTCACGGGGAGAACGTATAAACTCCATACAGGCAGCACCCGTAGTCAGGATCGAACCTGAGTCTCCAGCGCCACAGTCGCTGTAAGGCAGCAACTCTACCGCTGCGCCACCGTGTCGCCCACATAGGCAGACGATGCTGTGGGTCAGGGCCCTTCAGACTGCTACGAGCATGTCACTTACTCCTCCCATCTGTTAACCAAACTCCCCTCTCCACTTATCACTCGCCAGGCTTTGTCCATCCCAATCTCTCTTTACCAGCTCCCACCACCCCATTAGATTGAAGGGTCCCAAACTGAGATGTCATCTGTCCATTCCTTCTGCAGATGCTGCCTGACCCACTGCGTTCTTCCAGCACTTTGTGTTTTCCCCTGCCCAATGTTTTAAACGTCAAATCACATCAGTAGCTACCAGCTGGAGGACGTTAAAAGAGGAAATTAAATGCTTACCTGTCAGAAACGTCAAAAAATAAACAGAGCTGCATGCCTATTAAACACAAATTTAGCATTAAAAATTCAGGTAAAAACATAACTGGCAAATTCTTCCATCGGATGATAAACTGTACCAAACTGAATGGTGGCACAGCGGTAGAGTTGCTGCCTAGCAGCGCCAGAGACCCAGGTCCCAACCTGACCACGGGTGTTGTCTGTACAGAGTTTGTACATTCTCCTCGTGTCCTGCGTGAGTTTTCTCCGGGTGCTCCGGTTTCCACACTCCAAAGACGTACAGGTGAAGCATCCACAAAGACTCTTCACACCCCTGCAACAGTCTGTTCGAACTCCTTCCATCGGGCAGACGATACAAGGCCTTCTATGCCCGCACCTCCAGACTCAGGAACAGCTTCATCCCCAGGGCCATAGCTGCTATGAACCGGTCCTGCTGAGCCGGATGGCCACAACGCAAAGATCAACTTGCACTTTACCCTGTCCAAAACTGTTACAACTGTTCGTTTCATTGGGTTGCTGCTGTCTAAATTACCTAAATTAGTGCATCGTATGGGAGGCGCATTCCCAATCTCGTTGTACCCCTGGGTACAATGACAATAAAGATATATTGTATTGTATTGTATTGTATTGTGTGTAGGTTAATTGGCTTGATATAATTGTAAATTGTCCCTAGTGCTTGTAGGATAGTGTTAATGTGCGGGATCGCTGGGCCGAAGGGCCTGTTTCCGTGCTCTATCTTGAAACTAAACTAAAAATCAAAATACTGAAACCTTCAATACATTCAAAACTCCGCTGCCCGTCTACTCACCCACTCCCCAATTCGTGACCATATCACCCCCGTCCTTTACAAGCTCCACTGGCTCCCCATCCCCCAGAGAATCCAGTACAAAATCCTCCTCATGACCTACAAAGCCCTCCATAACCTGGCCCCATCCTACCTGACTGACCTCCTCCACAGACACACTCCCATCTGCACGCTCCGCTCTGCTGCTGCCAACCTCCTGTCCCCCTCCCCATCCGGACCAAACTCAGATCCTGGGGGGACAGGGCTTTCTCCATCGCTGCTCCCACCCTCTGGAACTCACTACCCCAAACCGTCAGAGACTCCTCCTCACTCACCACATTCAAAACATCACTGAAATCTCACCTGTTCAGCACTGCCTTCAACCACTGACCGTCACCTCACCTTCTGTCTCCTTTTACTGTTCGTTTACTTATTTTCTATTTATTTTCTTCTCTATGTTCTAGTAATCCCTGTAAAGCGTCTTTGAGTGTTTGAAAAGCGCTATATAAATGTAATGCATTATTATTATTATTATTATTATCCATAGAATGCATTTACCACCGAGCCAGTCTAACAGCTAGTAATGCAGATCTGCCAAAGGAACAGGCAAGTCAAATGATCAAAGGAAGAGACACTGTGCTCTATATCATGGAACTTCCTATCCCACATTATGCAGAGTTGTGGAAAAGTAAACAACATTTCTCGTGGCCATGCTCTATTTTCAGAAAACAGCTGGCTGTTATCATCCCATTTCCTCAACCTCCCAGTTCTTCTGGACCCTTCTTTGGACTGAAGAAGGGTCCTGATCCAAAAACATCACCTGAAGAAGTCCCGACCCAAAACATCACCTGTCCATGTTCGGAGAGAAGGAATGGGAGACGTTTCAAGTCGAGATCCTTCTCTCGGCCCGAAACTTCACCAATTCCTTCTCTCCAGAGATGCTGCCTGACCCGCTGAGTTGCTCCAACACTTTGTGTGTATTTTTTTGTAAACCAGCATCAACAGTTCCTTGTTTTCACACTTCCATCAAGCCTAGGTTGCTCCTGAGGTTCTGAGCACAGTTAATGTCTTCGATCATGTTCTTTGATTTTTTTTCCTGCATGAATGAGATGTCATGAAATTCTATCACTTTTCTGTACTCATAGACAATAGACAATAGACAATAGGTGCTGGAGGAGGCCATTTGGCCCTTCGAGCCAGCACCGCCATTCAATGTGATCATGGCTGATCATTCTCAATCAGTACCCAGTTCCTGCCTTCTCCCCATACCCCCTGTATATAAATTGTATATTGTGATGTCAAATTCGTGTTACTATAATTTCAATAGGGCAAATTCATTTCATTTTAACAAAAGTAAAGGCTCAGTTAATAACATTTCTTGAAAAAAATGCTAACTTTATTTAAAATGGCGTTTTGACTCAAAGTAGGTGTATTATTCCACCACACGGGACAGGAAATATTTTTGCTCCACCCCACCCTGTTTCATATTATCCTTGCAGAAAATTGTTAATTCCTCTCACTTTCACAAATTAGTTCAATATACCAACTGTCCAAATGTATTTTGAATGTTGTTATTGTTCTTCCTCCAGCGGCTCGTGTAAGAAAATAACTGCAGATGCTGGTACAAATCGAAGGTATTTATTCACAAAATGCTGGAGTAACTCAGCAGGTCAGGCAGCATCTCAGGAGAGAAGGAATGGGTGGCGTTTCGGGTCGAGACCCTTCTTCAGAATTATTGAACTAATTCAGAAGTAGGGTCTCGACCCGAAACGTCACCCATTCCTTCTCTCCTGAGATGCTGCCTGACCTGCTGAGTTACTCCAGCATTTTGTGAATAAATACCTTCACTATACCAACTTGGTTGGTATGGATAAGTTGGGCCAAAGGGTTTTCATGCTGTGTGACTATGACTCATTTTCCCCCATGAGTCCATCTAAACCATTTGACCCAATATTTCCTTGCAACGAGAGTTGGTTTATGAACACCTCTTAAATTTATCAACGCTATTTTTGGATTCTCCACAAATGGAAACATCTTCTCCCCATTCATCTCAGCTCAGCCCTCTTTCCTTTAAGGTCCTCCACTCAAATGAGCCTTTCCCGATAACTGTTTCTTCAGTTTTGTGTCAAAAGTGCAAGCATTTTTGACATCTTCATTGTCACCACTTTACACTTTTTGTAACTTGAAGATATTAATTGTGCCCAGAGCCTCGTGAGCAATTTAAGCTAGGCTTGATGGAAGTGTGACAACAAGGAACTGCAGATGCTGCTTTAATCTCACCAACATATAACCAAGATGTGAATGATATGATTTCTCTAATTTCAAGTAACTCCTGCATTCCTTCCCCCCCCCCCCCCCCCCCCCCCCCCCCACCCACTCACCCACCTCTCCCCTCCTCCAACCCAGTCGTTCTACTAGTTCCACTGTTCACATCCATGTATCCCTCTCGTTAGTACATCTTCCCCAGCCAACAATGGGCCATTATGGACTCTGCCTTTCTTGAGGTCATCAGTTACCAGCCCTGTTTTTCTTCTGGCCTTCTCTATCGTTCAGACTGAGGAAGGGTTCCAACCTGAAACACCACCTATTCCTTTTCTCCAGAGATGCTGCCTGACCCATTGAGTTACTCCAGCATTTTGTGTCTATCTTCGGTATTAACCAGAGTCTGCAGTGCCTTCCTACAGCTAGTTATTTTTCACTTTATAAAATAGCGCAGGATTTAAGGAAAAAATAATTCTGCGAAATCCTTCGCCATTTTTCAAAGTGAAAAAAAAAGCAATGTTTGTTATTGTCACTGCGATCTCCATCAATTCATAAGACAAGGCTCACAGCAACTGAGCGAGATGGAGAAGATTGACATCATTTATTTACACATTTTGGTCGATCACCATTTACCCTCTGGCGATACAGCCACTGAGACCAAACAAATATATTGGTTAACAATAGTAACCTCTGGCAATGTGTACCACTTTAGTCCAGTTTACTTTAGAGATACAGCATGGAAACAGGCCCATTGGTCACGGACGCCGCGCCGACCGGTGATCCCCGAACACTAACACGATTCCACACACTGGGGACAAGTTGCAATTTTAACAAAGCCTATTAACTTACAGATCTGTACGTCTTCGGAATGTGGGAGGAAACTGGAGCACCCGGAGAAAAGTCCACTCGGTCATGGGGAGAATGTCCAAACTCCATACAGACAGCATCCATGGTCAGGATCGAACCCGGATCTCTGGCGCTGTAAGGCAGTAACTCTGCCGCTCAGCCACCACGCCACACCCAAGTTGGACAGTTCAACTGAGTTGAACTATGAAACAGTTTGCGTATCGCAATGACCAAAACATTTACTGTTTCTCAGATTCTTCAACAACGTTAAACACAATCATCTGAACTTCCAACACTGCCAGCTCCGTCAGCATTTTGTCTTCCTCTGTTCTCAAATGGCAAAATTCAATTGTGCATCTCTTGCTCAGTCTCTGCTGCCTTTGGGCCATTAACTTGGTTGCCGCTTCCGTAACCCAAGCCTTCGCAGTGAGCTGGGCAGCTGCCTCTTCAGTTACCTAATCATTAGGTCATCAAATGAATGTCAAATCCTCAGATCTAACTGGCGGGTGCTTATTCGGAACTTCAACAATCGGCAAAGATTTTTATTGCAATGGTATCATTTAGTTGACTTGAAATGTTGATTACCAAAGCCTCAAGTGCCAAATAAGTCTCATCTGAGACTGCAATAATTGATGTTGCAATTATTGAGGCATGGAGGTGTACAACATGGAAACAAGTCCTACGGCCCAACTCGTCCCTCCCCATCCAAGCTAGTCCCATTTGCCTGTGCCTGGCCCATATCTCTCTAAACCTTTCCAACCCATGTATCTGTCCAATGATCTTTTAAAGAGTGTAAGAAAATAACTGCAGATGCTGGTACAAATCGAAGGTATTTATTCACAAAATGCTGGAGTAACTCAGCAGGTCAGGCAGCATCTCAGGAGAGAAGGGATGGGTGACGTTTCGGATCATTTTGTGAATAAATACCTTCGACATGATCTTTTAAATGTTGTTTTGGACCTGCCCCAACTACTTCACCTGGCACCTCGTTCCACATACCCACCACTCTCTGTGCGAAAAAGTTGCCCCCTAGGTTCCTATTAAATCTTTCACATCTCACCTTAAACCTATACCCTCTAGATCTTGATTTTCACTGGAAAAAAGACTCTGGGCATTCACCGTATCTATTCAATACTTAATGAAGAAAGGGATACTATACTATCGAGTGAAATGCTTTGACTTACAGTGGTGATGCACAAACCATTCTAGGTGTAAAGCTTACTAAGTGTACATCATAGCTCTCTTGCTTTGATTTTCATAATATTTTGTTACCTCTCATTCAGAGCAACTTCAGAACAAATCCCTTCCCTCTGCTTGCTCTGTCACCTGTTTCTTCTGTTCCAGCCTTTGGCATTCCCATCTCCCAAAGTGTAAATAAAACAGCATCTTATGCCCCACTCTATCAATGTCCATATCAGGTAAATTAGATTAAACTGTAAATTTATTATTTCCTGCATGAAGGAAACATTAGTTCTCTTGAGTCATTCGATTCAATAACATGCCTTTTACATTTAATTAGTTAAACAAGAACTATTAAAGAAATAGTTATAAGCAAGACTTCAAACTTTACTTTAAACATTAGACTTTAGAGAGATAGCACAGAAACAGGCCCTTCAGCCCACTATTTCCATGCCGACCAGCGATCACCCAAAACTATCCTAAACACTACGGACAATTTAAAATTTTACTGAAGCCAATTAAACTTCAAACCTGTACGTCTTTGGAGCGAGGGAGGAAATCGGAACACTAGGAGAAAACCCACCAGGCCACAGGGAAAATGTACAAACTCCGTACAGACAGCACCCATAGTCAGGATCAAACCGGGGTCTCTAGCACCATAAGGCAGCAACTCTACCACTGCACACCTGAGATGTGGTAGTAGAGATAGAATATGCCTCTAAAATTAGCTACCAGGTTTTATATTATGAACTAAATACTGTGAAGAATGAGTCTTCAGCTCATTTAACAATTAGCCCATTCCGTCCCGCTTCCTAAAAAAAAATGCAATACTGAATCAGGACACGACTCTGATGACCCAGGTAATGGCCCCTGAACAAAATGTTTAAACCACCATCAAGATCTTCAGAAGGGTCCCTAACCGAAACATCACCCATTCACCTTCTCCAGGGATGCTGTGTGTCTTTCCTTGGTAAACCGACATCCACAGTTCCTTAGTTCTTCTATTTTTGATTCTATGACGTTGACCCATATTGGTCTCAACTAGTACACAAACTCTCAGCCACTTTGGTTAACTTGAGATTAACTGATTGTCCAGATTTTAGCAAGGATGTTCTTGTTCCACCCTCGATAACTTTGAGTACATTCCAAAACACTGGCCTTCTTCATGTTGGCTGACCACTGCTGTGCGTGCTGACCTAAACTGACTCAAATATAAGACAATTATTCATTCTGAAATTCTCACGTTGGTTTACAAATCACTCTCTGGACTTGCCCAGCTCCATTTCTATGATCTATCCAGGCCCTACAACCTTTCAACGACATCTCTACTCCTACAATTCTTGTTTCAAAATCCAAATGTGATTACTCCATCGATGGCAGCCACATTTCCAGCCACCAAATGCTCATCTCCAAAATGTGCACTTAGAAACATAGAAACATAGAAAATAGGTGCAGGAGTAAGCCATTCGGCCCTTCGAGCCTGCACCGCCATTCAATATGATCCTGGCCGATCATCCAGCTCAGTAACCTGTACCTGCCTTCTCTCCATACCCCCTGATCCCTTTAGCCACAAGGGCCACATCTAACTCCCTCTTAAATATAGCCAATGAACTGGCCTCAACTACCTTCTGTGGCAGAGAATTCTACAGACTCACCACTCTCTGTGTGAAGAAATGTTTTCTCATCTCGGTCCTAAGACTTCCTCCTTATCCTTAAGCTGTGACCCCTGGTTCTGGACTTCCCCAACATCGGGAACAATTTTCCCACATCTAGCCTCTCCAACCCCTTAAGAATTTTATATGTTTCTATAAGATCCCCCCTCAGTCTTCTAAATTCCAGCGAGTATAAGCCTAGTCTATCCAGTCTTTCTTCATATGAAAGTCCTGCCATCCCAGGGATCAATCTGGTGAACCTTCTCTGTACTCCCTCTAAGGCTAGAATGTCTTTCCTCAGATTAGGAGACCAAAACTGACCACTGACCACTTCTTCTCTTGCCTCCTTTATACCTGCCTATAACCTACTGTTTTTATTGCCATTGCTTATCTACTTCAATCTTTCCTTACATTGAACAAATTTTGTTTGAACAGCACTCCTGCAAAGTGCAATGCAACACTTTACTCTGTTAAAGGTGCTGCATAAATAATGTTTTTACAGAACTTTGAGTAATGACCAAGAGGTCACCAGCTACATCTTGCTTTACACTGGCTAAGCCCAATTAGCATCATGCTCAAGACAGGGGAAAAAAATCATTCAGACAGCTTATGATTAATCATTCATAATAATGTTTAAGTAAAATTGAGGCAGCCAAGCAGCCATATGCGATTGATAGCATATGCACTGCATATGCTTGAAATACTGCACATCACACATTAATCTCAATTTGACAGAAGCACTTCATTTATGTTGCTTATAGTACATTCACAACCATGATATAGCTTTCATATTCTTTGCTTTATTATAATTTAGCTGCAGAACTAAATAAGCAACTTTTGAAATGCAGTTTATATACATAGACAACTTAAACCGATCAGCCAAAACATTATGACCACTGACAGGCGAAGTGGATAACATTTGATTATCTTGTTACAATGGCACCTGTAAGGGGTGGGATATATTAGGCAGCAAGTGAACAGTCAGTTCTTGATGTTGATGTGTTGGATGCAGGAGAAATGGGCAAGAGTAAAGATCTGAGTGACTTTGAAAAGGGCTAAATTGTTACGGCCAGACGACTGGGTCAGAGCATCTCTGAAACAGCAAGGCTTGTGGGGTGCTCCCGGTCAGCAGTGGTGAGTACCTACCGACAGTGGTCCGAGGAGGGACAAACCACAAACCAGCGACAGGGTGTTGGGCGCCCAAGGCTCATCGATGCGCCAGGACAACGAAGGTTATCCCGTCTGGTCCGAACCAACAGAAGGTCTACTGTGGCACAAGTCACAGAAAATGTTAATGGTGGTCACGGGAGGAATGAGTCACAATACACAGTGCATCGCACCCTGCTGCGTATGGGGCTGCACACGGAGGGCCAACAGCATATTAGGCAGGTGGTCATAATGTTTTGGCTGATCAGTGTATAATCGCTTAGATAATGATTTAAAATAATTCCTAATAATTACTCAAATAAGTAATACTCAAATTATTAAGACCAATGCTGCTAAATCAACTGTTGCATTGTAACCACTAATGTATTACAATTCATAGAGATGTTTTAAAATTATTTTAATTATTAAGATAATATTATAGTCATACATTAATAATATGAAAATAGTATATTTAATGAGCAGATTTAAATATTTGGGTTGTTTTAAGTTCATCCTTTCCTGTCAGTGTTTAAATTCATTTGGTCATGAACATTACAATTCCTAACTACTTCATTAAAATAAAATGATATTTTTTTAAATCGCCTGTGACTCCTGATGCACTCATTGAATTAATGTGGACAAGAGGCTTCCCTCCATTCCAGGTTCTTCCCTTTTCTTACCCCATCATTGGAGCTGATGACATTGCTCAAGAGAGGTAGTATAAGTTAACGGAGCTGGAAACCACGATGCACCTGCACCACCTCCAACCTCATCTATTGCATCCGCTGCTCCAGATGTCAACTTATTTACATCGGCGAAACCAAGCGCAGGCTCGGCGATCGCTTCGCTCAACACCTGCGCTCGGTCCGCGTTGGCCAAACTGGTCTTCTGGTGGCCGAGCACTTCAACTCCCCCTCCCATTCCCAGTCTGATCTTTCTGTCATGGGCCTCCTCCAGTGCCATAGTGAGGCCCACTGGAAATTGGAGGAACAGCACCTCATATTTCGCCTGGGCAGCTTGCAGCCCAGTGGTATGAACATCGACTTCTCCCACTTTAGATGGTTCCTTTGTCCCTCTCTTCCCCTCCCCCTTCCCAGTTCTCCCTCTATCTTCCTGTCTCCACCTATATCCTTCCTTTGTCCCGCCCCCCTGACATCAGTCTGAAGAAGGGTCTCGACCCGAAACGTCACCCATTCCTTCTCTCCTGAGATGCTGCCTGACCTGCTGAGTTACTCCAGCATTTTGTGAATAAATACCTTGCTCAAGAGGGGAATAGATAGGGTGAATGCTCAGAGTCTTTACTTGAGGTAAGGGAATCCAAAACAAGAGAACATACAGTATGTTAATGGTGAAGAGGGCAAGATTTAATATGAACCTGAGGGGCAACATTTTCACTCAGAGAGTGGTCAGTACATGGAACAAGCTGCCTAAAAGGATAGCTGAGGCTGATGCTATAGCACCTTTTAAAGGACTAGAACAGGTAAATGGATAAGAAAAAGGTTTCAGGCCTTCTGGACCAAACACGGGTAAATTGGACTATTTTTGATGCTGCCTCTCGGACGGCATGATCGTGTTGGGCCGAAGGGCCTGTGTTTTGGTGCTGTGACTCCTAATGCAAATTGCAATTAATGTAGGCCCAAGTAAAAATAAACAGAGTGGAACCAAAAATTAGACCCCACGTATGAAGGCAGCACAGTGGTGAGCCGCCATCTCACAGCGCCAGAGTCCCCGGTTCAATCCTGACTAAGGGTGCAGTCTGTGTGGAGCTTGTACGTTCTCCCTGTGACCGAATGGGTTTTCTCCAGGTGCTCTGGTATCCTCCCACATTCAAAGACATGCAGGTGTGTAGGTTAATTGGCTTCTGTAAATTGCCCCAGGTGTGTACGATAGAACTAGTGTGCGGGTTATCGTTGGTCAGTGTAGACTAACCGGGGGAGGGGGGGGGTAGTGGTGGAAGAATGGAGGAAGAATGGAGGGCAACGTGGGTAGTGTTTGTTTGGGTAATGTTTCCACATTAAAACCTATTTTCAAATGCACTGCACTTTTTTTCAGCATTCCGAATGAATCTCTGGGCCATTTTGAATTTGGGTTTGAACTGCATGCTGCACATCATCCCAAAGCTTTATTTCACATGGTGAAATGTTTAGCAAAAATTAACTTATTCATTTTTTAACACTCCTGGTTTAGTACACCCTGTGAATGCATTCAATTTAATTGACTGCTCACCCGACATGATGACATCTCTGTTGCATCATGCTATAGATCCCCAAACAAGGGCCTCTGATTGCAAACCACATTGGACAAAGAAAAATCCATGGAAAGGGAAATCTACACCAGGGTGGCGGCCATTTTGGGCAAGATGACTGATGGGATGCAGGACAAAGAAAACCTACAGTCCATCTTCTGAAGAGATCTTGTTTGTTTTATTTGTTAATAACCACATTGCTATATTTAAACCGGTCTAGTTTACTGCGTGTGTAGGAAGGATCTGCAGATGCTGGTTTACACCAAAGATGGACACAATTACCTGCTTGCATGAAGGAAGGCTGGGACAAAGCTTGGCCAGTAACAGGTGAACAGATGAGGGCTTCGTTTTTTTTTGAGAGGCAGATTGTTGGGCAAAGTCCAGAGGTGAAAAGACAGATGTGAGCCCAAAAGGATAAAGAGTTGTCAATTGTGAGGCTCGAGGATAGAGAAGTCGTCAATTGTGAAGCTGGAGGAAGGAATGTAGGAGGAGGGGGGGGGGGAAGGAGGAGAGGAGAAATTGGTGAGAGATCAGCCAGAGGACAGGGGAGGAAAGAAAAGGGGGTGGGGGAGGGTGGTTGTGGGATAAAGAGGAGGAGGAAGGGGACTGTTTGTAAACGTTACCTGAAAGTGCAGAATTCTACGTTCATACGATTGGGTAAAGCCAGATTCAGGGTGTGGGTATAACACAGAGATCCCCCCTGCGGTCACAGTTAGAATTTTGAGCAAAAACAAATAAATCATAGATTATGATTTTCACCGAGTAATCTACTTTGTGGTTCCAAATGATACTGGGTTACTGGTCAACTAACCGACGTGCTTATTGTCCCAGTATTTTGAAGATTTATACGTAAAAACATCAGGTTTTCACTCAAGGGTTTAATAGCAAACTGGATAAGAAATATGCAAATGAATGAGCTAACTCAATATGAACCTGTACCCAAAGAATCCTTGTAATTTAAAAAAATATAATTGCATTAAATTGATTATTTAATATAACTAAATTACTTTGTTGATATAATTATAGATAGCAGTGCCGTATCTTGCATTTTAATGGGGTTTGGCAAAGTGCTTGACTTGACTGCAGGAAGCGAGATATTCTTATTTAGTCGATGAGAAATTTCATCCCATCATAAAAAGCTATTTCACTTTATTGCAAGCACACTTCACAAAAGACTCTCGCCACCAAAGTTTTTAACAATCCCACACTTTGCGCATTATATGAAAGTCCAATATGTAACCAACATACACCAATGAACATAATTTTTGAAGAGGAAGATCCATTTGCATCTTCAAAAAATATAATAATTTACTGACGTGTAAATATTTTTTAGATTTTTTTTTAGATTTAGAGATACAGCGCGGAAACAGGCCCTTCGGCCCACCGGGTCCGTGCCGCCCAGCGATCCCCGCACATTAACACTATCCTACACCCACTAGGGACAATTTTTACATTTGCCCAGCCAATTAACCTACAAACCTGTACGTCTTTGGAGTGTGGGAGGAAACCGAAGATCTCGGAGAAAACCCACGCAGGTCACGGGGAGAACGTACAAACTCCGTACAGTACAGCACCTGTAGTCAGGATCGAACCTGAGTCTCCGGCGCTGCATTCGCTGTAAGGCAGCAACTCTACCGCTGTGCCACCGTGCCGTCTTCTTGATTGAAAGATAC
This sequence comes from Rhinoraja longicauda, assembly GCF_053455715.1. Classification (NCBI taxonomy): domain Eukaryota; kingdom Metazoa; phylum Chordata; class Chondrichthyes; order Rajiformes; family Arhynchobatidae; genus Rhinoraja; species Rhinoraja longicauda. The sequence continues at coordinate 26,214,605 of NC_135977.1, forward strand.
AGCAGGGAAACAGGCCCTTCGGCCCACGCTCACCATCGATCACCCGATCACTATTGCTCTTTATTATCCCAATTTCACATTGGACAGCACAGTGGCACAATAAGATCCCCTCTCATCCTTCTAAATTCCAGTGTATACAAGCCCAGTCGCTCCAGTCTTTCAACATGACAGTCCCGCCATTCCGGGAATTAACCTAGTAAACCTACACTGCACACCCTCAATAGCAAGAATATCCTTCCTCAAATTTGGAGACCAAAACTGCACACAGTACTCCAGGTGCGGTCTCACTAGGGGCCCTGTACAACTGCAGAAGGACCTCTTTGCTCCTATACTCAACTCCTCTTGTTATGAAGGCCAACATTCCATTGGCTTTCTTCACTGCCTGCTGTACCTGCATGTTTCCTTTCAGTGACTGCTGCACTAGGACACCCAGATCTCGTTGTACGTCCCCTTTTCCTAACTTGACCATTCAGATAATAATCTGCCTTCCTATTCTTACCACCAAAGTGGATAACCTCACATTTATCCACATTAAACCGCATCTGCCATGCATCCGCCCACTCACACAACCTGTCCAAGTCACCCTGCCAACCCATAGTATCTTCCTCACAGTTCACACTGCCACCCAGCTTTGTATCATCTGCAAATTTGCTAATGTTACTTTTAATCCCTTCATCCAAGTCATTCATGTATATTGTAAATAGCTGCGGTCGCAGCACCGAGCCTTGCGGTACCCCACTAGTCACTGCCTGCCATTTTGAAAGGGACCCATTTATCCCCACTCTTTGCTTCCTATCTGCCAACCAATTTTCTATCCATGTCAGTACCCAATATCATGTGCACCACTTTTGCCCACTAATCTCCTATGTGAGACCTTGTCGAAGGCTTTCTGAAAGTCAAGGTACACCACATCCACTGGCTCTCCCACTGTTACATCCTCAAAAAATTCCAAGGGGTATGGGGAGAAGGCAGGCACGGGTTACTGATTGTGGATGATCAGCCATGATCACAATGAATGTCGTTGCTGGCTCGAAGGACCAAATGGCCTCCTCCTGCACCTATTTTCAATGTTTCTATGTTTCTAAAACGTAGCCTGCCGATCTGAAGAAGGATTCCGACCCGAAACATCACTTATCGATCTGAAGAAGGGTCACTACCTGTGATTTCACCTATAGACAATAGACAATAGACAATAGACAATAGACAATAGGTGCAGGAGTAGGCCATTCAGCCCTTCGAGCCAGCACCGCCATTCAATGCGATCATGGCTGATCACTATCAATCAGTACCCCGTTCCTGCCTTCTCCCCATACCCCCTCACTCCGCTATCCTTAAGAGCTCTATCCAGCTCTCTCTTGAAAGCATCCAACGAACTGGCCTCCACTGCCTTCTGAGGCAGAGAATTCCACACCTTCACCACCCTCTGACTGAAAAAGTTCTTCCTCATCTCCGTTCTAAATGGCCTACCCCTTATTCTCAAACTGTGGCCCCTTGTTCTGGACTCCCCCAACATTGGGAACATGTTATCTGCCTCTAATGTGTCCAATCCCCTAATTATCTTATATGTTTCAATAAGATCCCCCCTCATCCTTCTAAATTCCAGTGTATACAAGCCCAATCGCTCCAGCCTTTCAACATACGACAGTCCCGCCATTCCGGGAATTAATCTAGTGAACCTACGCTGCACGCCCTCCATAGCAAGAATATCCTTCCTCAAATTTGGAGACCAAAACTGCACACAGTACTCCAGGTGCGGTCTCACCAGGGCCCGGTACAACTGTAGAAGGACCTCTTTGCTCCTATACTCAACTCCTCTTGTTACGAAGGCCAACATTCCATTGGCTTTCTTCACTGCCTGCTGAACCTGCATGCTTCCTTTCATTGACTGATGCACTAGGACACCCAGATCTCGTTGAACTCCCCCTCCTCCTAACTTGACACCATTCAGATAATAATCTGCCTTTCTATTCTTACTTCCAAAGTGAATAACCTCACACTTATCTACATTAAACTGCATCTGCCATGTATCCGCCCACTCACACAACCTGTCCAGGTCACCCTGCAGCCTTATTGCATCTTCCTCACAATTCACGCTACCCCCCAACTTAGTATCATCTGCAAATTTGCTAATGGTACTTTTAATCCCTTCGTCTAAGTCATTAATGTACATCGTAAATAGCTGGGGTCCCAGCACCGAACCTTGCGGTACCCCACTGGTCACTGCCTGCCATTCCGAAAGGGACCCATTTATCCCCACTCTTTGCTTTCTGTCTGTTAACCAATTTTCTATCCATGTCAGTACCCTACCCCCAATACCATGTGCCCTAATTTTGCCCACTAATCTCCTATGTGGGACCTTGTCGAAGGCTTTCTGAAAGTCGAGGTACACCACATCCACTGACTCTCCCTTGTCAATTTTCCTAGTTACACCCTCAAAAAATTCCAGTAGATTTGTCAAGCATGATTTCCCCTTCGTAAATCCATGCTGACTCGGAACGATCCCGTTACTGCTATCCAAATGCTCAGCAATTTCGTCTTTTATAATTGACTCCAGCATTTTCCCCACCACTGATGTCAGACTAACTGGTCTATAATTACCCGTTTTCTCTCTCCCTCCTTTCTTAAAAAGTGGGATAACATTTGCTATTCTCCAATCCACAGGAACTGATCCTGAATCTATAGAACATTGAAAAATGATCTCCAATGCTTCCACTATTTCTAGAGCCACCTCCTTAAGTACTCTGGGATGCAGACCATCAGGCCCTGGGGATTTATCAGCCTTCAGTCCCATCAGTCTACCCAAAACCATTTCCTGCCTAATGTGGATTTCCTTCAGTTCCTCCATCACCCTAGGTTCTCCAGCCCCTAGAACATTTGGGAGATTGTGTGTATCTTCCTCAGTGAAGACAGATCCAAAGTAACGGTTTAACTCGTCTGCCATTTCTTTGTTCCCCATAATAAATTCCCCTGCTTCTGTCTTCAAGGGACCCACATTTGCCTTGACTATTTTTTTCCTCTTCACGTACCTAAAAAAACTTTTGCTATCCTCCTTTATATTATATTATTGGCTAGTTTACCCTCGTAAACTATCTTCAAATCTGAAGAAGTGTCTCAACCTGAAATATCACCTATCCATGTTCTCCAAAGATGCTACCTGAGCCTCTGAGTTACTGCAACACTTTTTGGCAGAAAACCAGAACAGGTTTGAGAGAAAAAAGGTTGTACTGAATAAAATTAGCGAAAGGAAAGACTTGAAGAAGGAAGAATTAGGAAAATGGAAGACTTAAAATGTATTCAAAGAACCTGTATTGTAAGGGAAAGTAAGTTCGAAATATATTTTTAAAGCCTAAATCAAAAATGAACACAAACGCTTTAAGAAACAATCTTTCAGCTTTGCATGATGCTAATCATGGTTGGTTTAGATTAGTTCAGAGATATAGCATGTAAACAGGACCTTCGGCCCACCAAGTCCAATCCAACCAGCGATCCCCGTATACAAGCATTATCCTACACACTAGAACAATTTACAATTTTTACCAAAGCCAATAGACAATAGACAATAGGTGCAGGAGCAGGCCATTCGGCCCTTCAAGCCAGCACCGCCATTCAATGTGATCATTCAATCAGTACCCCGTTCCTGCCTTCTCCCCATACCCCCTGACTCCGCTATCCTTAAGAGCTCTATCCAGCTCTCTGGTTAAGCCAAATTAACCTACAAACCTGCACGTCTTTGGAGTGTGGGAGGAAACCGTAACACCTGGGGAAAGCCCACGCAGGTCATGGGGAGAACTGCACATCGTGTATGTGTATGTGACAAATAAACTTGACTTGACTTGACGTACAAACTCCGTCAGGATCAGTAGTCAGGATTGAACCCAGTCTCTGGCGTTGTAAGGCAGCAATTCTACCGCTGCGCCACCTTAGACAATAGACAATAGACAATAGACAATAGGTGCAGGAGTAGGCCATTCAGCCCTTCGAGCCAGCACCGCCATTCAATGCGATCATGGCTGATCACTCTCAATCAGTACCCCGTTCCTGCCTTCTCCCCATACCCCCTCACTCTGCTATCCTTAAGAGCTCTATCCAGCTCTCTCTTGAAAGCATCCAACGAACTGGCCTCCACTGCCTTCTGAGGCAGAGAATTCCACACCTTCACCACTCTCTGACTGAAAAAGTTCTTCCTCATATATATATATTTTTCATATTTCAGATACAGCGTGGAAACAGATCTTTTCGGCCCACCAAGTCCGCACCGCCCAGTGATCCCCGCACACTAACACTATCCTACACACACTAGGGACAATTTTTACATATACCCAGTCAATTAACCTACATACCTGTACATCTTTGGAGTGTGGGAGGAAACCGAAGATCTCGGAGAAAACCCACGCAGGTCACGGGGAGAACGTACAAACTCCTTACAGTACAGCACCCGTAGTCAGGATCGAACCTGAGTCTCCGGCGCTGCATTCGCTGCCGCCCGTTTCATCTCCGTTCTAAATGGCCTACCCCTTATTCTTAAACTGTGGCCTCTTGTTCTGGACTCCCCCAACATTGGGAACATGTTTCCTGCCTCTAATGTGTCCAATCCCCTAATTATCTTATATGTTTCAATAAGATCCCCCCTCATCCTTCTAAATTCCAGTGTATACAAGCCTAATTGCTCCAGCCTTTCAACATACGACAGTCCCGCCATTCCGGGAATTAACCTAGTGAACCTACGCTGCACGCCCTCAATAGCAAGAATATCCTTCCTCAAATTTGGAGACCAAAACTGCACACAGTACTCCAGGTGCGGTCTCACCAGGGCCCGGTACAACTGTAGAAGGACCTCTTTGCTCCTATACTCAACTCCTCTTGTTATGAAGGCCAACATTCCATTTGCTTTCTTCACTGCCTGCTGTACCTGCATGCTTCCTTTCAGTGACTGATGCACTAGGACACCCAGATCTCGTTGAACATCCCCTCTTCCTAACTTGACACCATCCAGATAATAGCTGCCTTTCTATTCTTACTTCCAAAGTGAATAACCTCACACTTATCTACATTAAACTGCATCTGCCATGTATCCGCCCACTCACACAACCTGTCCAAGTCACCCTGCAGCCTTATTGCATCTTCCTCACAATTCACACTACCCCCCAGCTTAGTATCATCTGCAAATTAGCAAACCTTGTTATCGTTTGTTAAACCCGTTTAGTTCGGTTTAATTTGCTTTTAAGGGCTTGTGGGGCGAGGTGGTTTATGTCAAATCCTTTGCACGTTTGCATGAACATGTAAATTTACAAAGCCGTGCTGCCGATTTGGTGCCTCACTCAAACGGGGTGGAAACGCCGAGAAGTGAGTGCAGACTTCAGTCTTCGAGTACAAGTATTGCCTTAATATGTCTCATTAAATTTAGTAAGCAGTAGGTTGGGAAGAGGGATATTTGTAACACACCTACATGTATACCTCTGTCTGAATGTATTCTTTGGTTAACAGGGGACAAAAATAGATGTGTGATGCTCTTGCCAAAGGCCAATCTGTCTATGGAACGCACTAAAGCACACAAATCCCTTTGCAGCCTCTCATCAACATTACCTAGGCTCAGCCACTGGATAAAATGTTATGTTTGTTTGGAACATCCATCAATTTTTCCTTTTTGTAAATCACCCCACTTTTTTCCCTCATTGTTTATGTGTTCGTTGTCTGAGGATGCAATTTCCCTGCCTCTAAGTCAGAGCTAAAGGGCTGCCTCAAAATAAAAGCATCACATCTGGAACCTTAAAATTGTCCATTTAAAATTCAGAAATAACAGCCTGGACCACAGTCTGCATTAAAAATGTAATTGCATTCCAAAACAAGGTGATAACTTGTCACTTTATTGCTGTAGGCAATGTTATGAACTTCACTCCAAGATGCTGCCTTGACCCGCTGAGTTACTCCAGCATTTTGTGTCTATCTTCGGTATAAACCAGCACCTGTAGTTCCTTCCTACACAAGATATTTTAGGTGTCAGGTTGTTCTCAGGATCATAAATATGGAAACCAAAGGCATCAACTCCAAGCAGCAAAACGGTTCTCTTCTTATTCTATTAAAAAAAACAAAAAGAACTAGGTTTAGGCTCAGAAATGTAGAAATTGGAAAAAGGCTCTCTAGCCCACTGAGTCCGTGCCAATCAACGATCATCCATGGAATTCTGTGGAATTCTCTGCCTATCTGTGGAATTCTCTGCCTCAGAAGGCAGTGGAGGCCAATTCACTGAAAGCATTCAAGAGAGAGCTAGATAGAGCTCTTAAGGATAGCAGAGTCAGGGGGTATGGGGAGAAGGCAGGAACGGGGTACTGATTGACAATGATCAGCCATGATCACATTGAATGGCGGTGCTGGCTCGAAGGGCCGAATGGCCTCCTCCTGCACCTTTTGTCTATTGTCTATATCCATACACTGTTTCTATCACACACGAGGGACCATTTTACAAAAGCCAATTAGCCTACAAACCTGCACGTCTTTGGAGTGTGGGAGGAAACCGGAGCACCCGGGGAAAACCCACACGGTCACAGGGAGAACGTACAAACTCCGTACAGACAGCACCCATAGTGAGGATCGAACCTGTGTCCCTGGCGCTGTGAGGCAGCAACTCTACCGCTGTGCCACCGGACTACCATAATTGACGATGGAAAAGTGTTACTCCAACTGCAATGATGTCGGTTCAAAGAAAATAGCAGTAATTTATTAAACGTCTGAATCGCAGACGACATATAAGATAAAGTTCTGAAATTGTCTTTGAATGGGGAACCAATACCATTTTCGATTAAGAATATGAAGGAATCCCTGGCAAACATACAGGGCATGAATGGGCAAAGCTGGGTTTCGCCATCCACAGGTGTGTAAATAAGAAGCAGGTTTAGTGTTGTCACGTGTACTGCGGTGCAGTGAAAGGCTTTGTTTGCATGCTATCCTAGAAAATAATATTATATACGAGTACAATCAATCCATGCACAAGTACAACAGGTACTGTAAAGAAAAATATACTAGGGTACAGAATATAGTGTTTCAGCATAGTATTACAATAGTATTATAGTTACAGAGAAAAAGCACAAAATCCTCAATGAGATAAGTTGGAAGACTTTATAATTTTAGAGATACAGCGTGGAAACAGACCTTTTGGCCCATTGAATCCACAGCGACCAGCGATTACCCCATATGCTAGCACTATCCTACACACTAGGTACAATGTACCATTTACAGAAGCCAATTAACCTACAAACCTGCACATCTTTGAGTGTGGGAAGAAACCGGGAGCACCTGAAGAAAACCCACGCGGTCACAGAGAGAACGTACTAACTGTGCAGACAGCATCCCTAGTCAGGATCAAACCTGGGTCTCTGGCGCTGTAAGGCGGGGCGGCACGGTGGCGCAGCGGTAGAGTTGCTGCCTTACAGCGAATGCAGCGCCGGAGACTCAGGTTCGATCCTGACTAAGGGTGCCTTCTGTACGGAGTTTGTACGTTCTCCCCGTGACCTGCGTGGGTTTTCTCCGAGATCTTCGGTTTCCTCCCACACTCCACAGACGTACAGGTATGTAGGTTAATTGGCTGGGCAAATGTAAAAATTGTTCCTAGTGGGTGTGGGATAGTGTTAGTGTGCGGGGATCGCTGGGCGGCGCGGACCCGGTGGGCCGAAGGGCCTGTTTCTGCGCTGTATCTCTAAATCTAAAAAAAAATCTAAAAGGCAGCAACTCTACCGCTGCACCACCGTGCCATCCCTGCTTGAGGGACTGGACCCTAGTTTATGGGTGAACTGTTCAGTATTCTGATACCAGTGAGGAGGAAGCTGTTTCTGAATCTGAAGCCACGTGCTGTCCAGCCTTTGTATCTACTGCCTGTCTGGAAAGGGGACAAGAGGAACTGACCGGAGTGAAATGGTCCATAATTGTGCAAAAGCAAGATGGCTCTGCAGTTACCTTCAGTGGCAGGAGACCTTACAAGGCCCACTTAAAATACAAGGTCAAAGTTAAGGCCTCTGAATGCCAGGAATTCCAGTATTGCGAATCTTTCATTACGTTGCTGTATACTGACTCTAGGAATTAATTTTTGTCCTTTGCTGAATGTTAGATCTGGCACAACTGCAAAATTCCTATTTCATTCTTTTCTTTAAATCCTACTAAATTATTAAGTTTCCATTTTAACAAGTATTTATTCTGTACTTTGCCCGACTGCAGAAATCACATATGGACAATTGCATCTTGCTTTGCAGATAAGATACTGCAGTAACTCGTTATGTGTATACATTCACTGCAAAATAATCAATATTTAATAAAACTTGATTAGTTGGAGTTACTTCTCTCCCGCTGCTCCCAAAGACCAATTTAATTATGTTCGATGTTATGCCTCTTCCATATAATATAATTTTTAATGTGCAAGTTAAACAAAGCAAAAACTGATTTGCCACGATGCTTTAAGATGATTCACATTGTGAACAATTTTGATTTGAGCTAATGTCATTTAGCTGAAATTAACCCAATCATTCCAGAAGAAACAGATTGCTGTTGAATCTGAACCAGTGAAAGGATTGAACTCTCCACGCTAGATAAATAGGAAGGAATTTGATCGTCTGGGTGTGGTAGTAACAGTAAGACAACTAGTTGTTCACCATTAGTAATGCTTGAAAACGATGGCAATTCTGGGATTATCATCTGTGCACATTCAAAGCCGGAGAGGCTGTGATGGTTGTTAACTATTTACCTCAACACTGTGGGTTGTATTGGAAAACATTGAAATCACACAGAATTCCAGCAGGGACTGAGTAAGACTAATTATCCAGTACTTACAAGGGAAACCACACAAAGATTATCCACTAGATTTGAAGTACTGCAAGGAGTGTTTTCCCAGAACAGATCTTAATGGAAGACAACAGTTGTGAGCCACCTAGGTAGCAAAGCTCCAACTGCCTTCTCTCTTTTTCTTATCTGTCTGCCTTCATCCATCATCTACTTGCCTCTACCTCCCAGCACCATCTCTCCTCCTCCACTACCTGACTCCATATGCACGTTCCCTTCACCCCTCCCTGATCTCCTATCACCTACAGGGCAACCATGGTGGCGCAGCAGTAGAGTTGCTGCCTTACAGCGCTTGCAGCGCCGGAGACCCGGGTTCGATCCCGACTGCGGATGCTGTCTGTACGGAGTTTGTACGTTCTCCCTGTGACTGAGTGGGTTTTCTCCGAGATCTTCGGTTTCCTCCCACACTCCAAAGACGTACAGGTATGCAAATTAATTGGCTTGGTGTATGTGTAAATTGTCCCTAGTGGGTGTGTAGGATAGTGTTATTGTGCAGGGATTGCTGGTTGGTGCAGACTTGGTGGGCCAAAGGGCCTGTTTCCGCGCTGTATCTCTAAATCTAAAACAAATCTTCGGTTTCCTCCCACACTCCAAAGACGTACAGGTATGTAGGTTAATTGGCTTGGTGTATGTGTAAATTGTCCCTAGTGGGTGTGTAGGATAGTGTTATTGTGCAGGGATTGCTGGTTGGTGTGGACTCGGTGGGCCTGTTTCCACGCTGTATCTCTAAACTAAACTAAACCCCTATTGCCACATCACTCTCCTCTTTATCTTCCCTCTCCACTTTCATTCCTGATGTCGGATTTCGACCCGAAACATAGACAAATCCTTTTCCCTTCACAGATGCTGCCTGACCTGCTGAGATCCTTAAGCAGATTGTTTGTAGCTCCAAATTCCACCATCTGCAGTTTTTTGTGTCATTATTGTGTGATCCTAATCCATAACTGGTCAAGAAAGCCATGCTTTATTCTCTCTATTGATTTTTTGTATGGGGTTTTTCTGTCCAATCTCTAAATACAGCTGGCAGGTGAGCAAATGACAGTACAATGTCTTTAAAATTCATACAATAAAGCAAATAAACAGGTCCTTGGGCCCACAATGACCATGCAGACGCCATTATCTTACTCGCTTCCACCACCACCTCTGGCAGCGCATTCCAGGCACCCACCATTTTCTGTGTAAAACTTGCCCCGTACATCTCCTTTGAACTTTTCCCCTCTCATCTCAAACCTATATCCTCAAGTCATTTGATATTTCTAATCCGTGGAAATTGGTTCTGACTGAATACTTTATATGAAGTAGGGTCTCGACCCGAAACGTCACCCATTCCTTCTCTCCTGAGATGCTGACTGACCTGCTGAGTTACTCCAGCACTTTGTGAAATAAATACCTTCGATTCGTACCAGCATCTGCAGTTATTTTCTTACTTTATCGATGCCGCTCATCATTTAACAAACTTCTACCAGCTCTCCCTGCAGCCTGTGACACCCAAGAGTGAACAACCCACGTTTGTGTAACGGCTGATCGCAACTTGGTGGGAAAGTTATGGGAGCCGCCTTTGTGCACTTAGGGAATCAACATCAGCAATGGGGTGGGTGGGGGCATTATTTAGCAGGGGGGACATCATTTGGCAGGGAAAACGAGGAGTTGTTAGTGAAGCCTGAAGAATAACGGGTAACCAGGGTCCAACATGCCTTAAACACTTGGCGGGTTGTACCATTTTCCCAGTTCCTCTCTCTCCATTATATCCACTCCATTGATGTGACCTTTCCACGCAAGTGTCATAGAGTCATACGGCTTGGAACCAGGTCTTTCAGCCCAACTTGCCCGTGCTTACCAACATGCCCCATCTACACTCGTCCCACCTGCCTGCCCGCCCTTTGTCGAGTCTGAAGAAGGGTCTCGGCCCGATACGTCACCCACTCCTTCTCTCCAGAGATGCTGCCTGCCCGTTAAGTTACTCCATCATTTTGTGTCTACCAACAACATCTGTATTAATTTTGAATGTTAATGGGTTAATCTCACGTAATGAGTAATTGTGATTATTATCTAGCTTCAAGGAAGCCACTTTACCACATTTCGGGGGTACTTAAGTTTTCATGAACTAAAATTGAGGCAGATCATTGAGATCAACTTAATCCCAGCACAGACAAGTCAACACAGGGAGCAGATTTAATTGCACAGTTTTGTCCAGTAATATCAGATATCTGTGAAATAATAATAAAATGCAATCGACATTTCAAATTTGAAAGTAAACAGTTTAGACAGGGTATGCCCTCTATGAATAAAATTGTCTGGTACATCCTTAATTTATTTTATTGCAATGTCACTGTGAAATCAATACAGTTCTTCAGAACCCAAAGTGGTGTGTGTGGATGAGCTGATTTACTCTTCAAAAATGCATTGATGGAAAAAAAATTACCATAAAACACTTAGCAATATATTTTTGAGTTACTGGAAATTAGTTCCACAATAGAAAAATTGCATGAGGAAAATTGCATAACAAAGTTTCCAAATAACAGCAGGAAACTAAATAGAAGTGATGATGTTTAAGCGATTTCACAACGGAGCAAAAAAAGCTTAATTACAAAAGTGTCATTCCGATGCGGTTTGAGGTATAATAATGGATGTGGATGGGGGGGAGGGACATTTAGCAAGTCTCATGACATTGAACAAGGGATTCAAGAATAATGGATATGTTGACAATCTGACGGCAGGATTTTTACCTCCTGTCACTGGCACGGTGGCGCAGCAGTCGAGTTGCTGCCTTACTGCGCCAGAGACCCGGGTTCGATCCTGACGACAGGTGCTGTCAGTACGGAGTTTGTACATTCTCCCTGTGACCGTGTGGGTTTTCTCCAGGTGCTCTGGTTTCATCCCACACTCCAAAGATGTACAGGTTAATTGGTTTCAGTAAAATTGTAAATTGTCCCCAGTGTGTAGGATAGTGTTAGTGTGCGGGGATCGCTGGTCGGCACGGACTCGGTGGGCCGAAGGGCCTGTTTCTGCGCTGTATCTCTAAACTAAACTAGACCTGGGCGATGAGCAAAGCTACAATCTCAAAGGAGGCGTGGATCCCTCCAGAGGCTATCCGTCGAAGCATGAAGAGTAGTTGTGGGGGTGGGATATTGAAGAATAGGGAGACCAAAGGAGATGAAGTGAAGTGACAACAGGAAATTAAATTACAGAGCTCTTTCATGTTGAAAATATCTGACTTGCTGCAGGGAAGACAGCATGGATTCTGCAACAATAACCAAAAAAGAATACATTGTCAAACACTTACTTTAATTGCAAAATAGCTGATGCCATGCATTTCAAGAGCTTGTTCTATCTTTAGATAGTCCATGTTTGCTTCATCCCTTGACAAAATGCATAATTTGTTTGCCTTACAAACCGATGCAAACGTACTGTAAAGCAAACATTTGCAAAACAAACACACAAGTAAAGCAAATATCTGCCAAGCAAACAATGTTCTCTCTTAATTGCCAATAATTTGAATGTCTCTCCAAAATTTCTCAAGCAGTCAAGATTAATTATTTGAAGCGAAAGTCAATAGCTCCTAAGAAAATTGGTCGTAATGAGCGATGTATGAAGGTTCATCTAAAGGGCGGCACGGTAGCGCAGCGGTAGAGTTGCTGCTTTACAGCGAATGCAGCGCCGGAGACTCAGGTTCGATCCTGACTACGGGTGCTGCACTGTAAGGAGTTTGTACGTTCTCCCCGTGACCTGCGTGGGTTTCCTCCGAGATCTTCGGTTTCCTCCCACACTCCAAAGACGTACAGGTATGTAGGTTAATTGGCTGGGTAAATGTAAAAAAATAAAATAAAAAAATTGTCCCTAGTGGGTGTAGGATAGTGTTTAATGTACGGGGATCGCTGGGCGGCACGGACTTGGAGGGCCGAAAAGGCCTGTTTCCGGCTGTATATATATGATATGATATGATATGATAACGTAATGCATGTCAATATATTCTTGCCTTCTAGGTATAAAGATGTCCGTCAATGAGGGTTGGTGATTGAATGATTTCCAACAGTTAAAGTTAGCCTTTAGGCAACCGCTTCTTAAAATGGAGGTGCATTAGAACAGGAGTAAGCAATGGCAAGGGTTTACATTTGAGTCCAGTATGGGAAACTAAGAATGGTGCAATGTAGAAGTTTAATTGAGTTTTGTTTTAGTTTAGAGATACAGAGTGGAAACAGGCCCTTCATCCCACCAAGTCCATGCCAACCCAGCGATCCCCGCACACAAACACTATCCTACACACCCGAGGGACAATTTGCAATTTTACCACGCCAATTTACCTACAAACCTGTAGGTCTTTGGAGTGTGGGAGGGGAACTGGAGCTCCTGGAGAAAACCCACGCAGGTCACGGGGAGAATGTACAAACTCCGTACAGACAGCACCCGTAGTCAGGATCGAACCTGGGTCTCTGGCGCTGTAAGGCAGCAACTCTACCGCCCGCGCCACCGTGCTGCCCCAAAGTGGAGCTCCAGGATTGCTGCAGGTGGTGGAGGACAGGCAGCTGTGATATTCGCCTGTCACCTGCTCAGCCAGCAATGAAATCAGGTGGCATTGCAGATTAACTGGGCAGTGTGGCCCAGAGGACCTGCGGCAGGAATCCCATATTTCACTCATCGCACTGCAAGCTGCAGGCACTTTACCCCAACACACCTCAATGGTTCAATGGTCCCTTTATTGTCACGTGTACCAGGGTACAGTGAGATTCTTTGTTTGAATACAGAACAGTGAGATTATTGCCAGACATAAGTACAATCCCTGGTTAGCACATGATGCAAAGAACCAGCCCAGTTGCAATTGTGGCCAGGTTTTGGTGCCATTTCACAGTCCCAGCTGCAGCTGGCCATCAGGCCTGTTGCAGCCATCCCGTGAAACGTCGCCTCTCTCTCCTGGCCCGGCCATCTTCAATCCGCCTGCCCTGCATGGTCACTTTCCAGTGGTGATACCCAAAGAAACACCTAGCTGAGCACCCCAAGAACCATCGCCACGTTTGATAATGACAGAGCACGTAAGAGAAGTGACACAGAGACACTTGCTGAAACATTTGTAATCTTCAATAACGTGTGGACAATCCACCTGGACCTCTTCCACAGTCCCCATCACCATGATTACAAACTTTAAATCGGTCCAATTCACCCGACTAATCAAGGGATGGCCGTGGAGGCCAGATACAGCACAGACAATGGGCCTGATTGCATCGCAAAAGACTTGAAGTCCAGAAGAAGCCATCCTCTAGTTAAGCTGTGTCAGTGCAGTGACAACACTGGTATCTACCCAACAATGTAGAGATTACCCTTGATGCATTGCCACTATTAAATGAAAGGCAGCATCTCATTCTCAATCGTTTGTAAAGTGAAGGATACTGTCGTTGTATGTTATCTAGATGGAGTTTTATTCTTCATCCTTCTTGCCGATACCCATTTGGGCTTTGTCAAGCTCACTTAACTGCTGATCTTATCACGGAATTGGTCTGGAGAATGGATAAAGGTGTTCTGAAGGTGAGATAAGTGTGACTCTCCTTATCAATTGGCTGACTGTGACACTGGAATTTAGAAGGATGAGAGGGGATCTTATCGAAACGTATAAGATTATTAAGGGGTTGGACACGTTAGAGGCAGGAAACATGTTCCCAATGTTGGGGGAGTCCAGAACAAGGGGCCACATTTTGAGAATAAGGGGTAGGCCATTTAGAACGGAGATGAGGAAAAACTTTTTCAGTCAGAGAGTTGTAAATCTGTGGAATTCTCTGCCTCAGAAGGCAGTGGAGGCCAATTCTCTGGATGCATTCAAGAGAGAGCTAGATAGAGCTCTTAAGGATAGTGGAGTCAAGGGGTATGGGGAGAAGGCAGGAACGGGGTACTGATTGAGAATGATCAGCCATGATCACATTGAATGGTGGTGCTGGCTCGAAGGGCCGAATGGCCTACTGCTGCACCTATTGTCTATTGTCTATTGACATCAAATCATCCAAATAAAATTATCAACATGAATTAAGGAGAAAGCTGTCCATCAGTTGAAGTCATACGTAACATTAAGGTTGTCAGAGAAGAACCATCTCAAAAATCCCCGATGCCACTGCAGGAGATGTGAGGAAAGTGACCCAGTCCGAGACAACGCCAGAGGGTTTTAATGAATGACCTGCCATTTCCTCAGATGATAAAGCAAGTCATGGTCATTGAGTGACACCATGTGGAATCAGGCCCTTCAGCCCAACTTGCCCACACCAACCAACATGTCCCATCTACACTAGTCCCACCTGCCTGCATTTGGCCGATATTTCCTCCAAACCTGCCATATCCATGTACCTGTCTAAATGTTTCTTAAATGTCACGATAGTACTTGCCGCAACTACCTCTTCCTGCAGCTCGTTCCATACAAGCACCACGCCTTTGTGTGAGAAAGATACCACTCAGTTTCCTATTAAATCTTTCCTCCCCTCATCTTAAATCTATGTCCTCTGGTTCTTGATTCCCTTACTCTGGTCTTGAGACTCTTTGCATCAACACAATCTATTCCTTTCATGATTTTGTACATCTCTATACGATCACCCCTCATCCTCCTGCATTCCGAGGAATGGAGTCCTAGCCTGCTCAACCTGAACACCTCAACTAAGTCCTCAAGGTCTTTAGACACAACAGGTAACATTAGCACTACACAGTTGGAAAAGGTGACTTTTGTTCTATACACATTGCCCGTGTGTGTGCATGAGATGTGCACTGGAGTTACACTGATGAGCCAAAACATTATGACCACCGACAGGCGAAGTGAATAACATTGGTTATCTTGTTACAATGGCACCTGTCAATGGGGTGGGATATATTAGGCAGCAAGTGAACAGTCAGTTCTTGAAGTTGATATGTTGCATGCAGGAGAAATGGGCAGGAGTAAAGACCTGAGCGACTTTGACAAGGGCCAAATTGTTATGGCCAGACGACTGGGTCAGAGCATCTCTGAAATGGCAAGGCTTGTGGGGTGCTCCCGGTCAGCAGTGGTGAGCACCTACCGACAGTGGTCCGAGGAGGGACAAAGCACAAACCAGCGACAAGGTGTTGGGCGCCCATGGCTCATCGACACGTGAGGCCAACGAAGGCTATCCCGTCTGGTCCAAACCGACAGAAGGTCGACTGTGGCACAAGTCACAGAATATTCTAATGGTGGTCACGGGAGGAATGTGTCACAATACACAGTGCATCGCACCCTGCTGCGTATGGGGCTGCACACGGAGGACCAACAGTATATAACAGTATAACAGTATAACAGAGCTTTATTTGTCGTTCGGTACCGAGGTACCGAACGAAACTACATAGCAGTCATAGAAAAAAAGAACACAAGACACATAGCCCCAACACAAACGTCCATCCCAGTGACTCCAAACACCCCCTCACTGTGATGGAGGCAACAAAACTTCCACTGTCTTCCCCACGCCCACGGACAGACAGCTCGTCCCCGACCGACCCGCACAGTCCCCGCAAGGGGATGGAAGTCCCCCCGGCCGAATCGCACCGGGCGCTGAAACGCCCCGCAACCAAGCCTTGCGCAGCTAAGTCCCACGGTCGAGCCGCACCGGGCGATGTTAAGTCCCGCGGCCGAGCTGCACCAGGCACTGTTAAGTCCAGCGGCCAAGCTGCACCGGGCGATGTAAAGTCCAGCGGCCGAGCCGCACCGGGCGATGTTAGGCCCCGCAGCCGAGCCGCACCCCGCGCCGTGAGGAAGAGAAAAGTTTCCCCCGCCACCCCCCACCCACACCCACACCACCACCCCCCACACATACACAACCAAACAAAATACAAAAACCATCCCAACACCGACACACAACAAAAAAAAAGGAAAAAAGACGAACAGACTGCTAGCGAGCCGCTGCCATTAGGCGCCGCCACTTCCGCATTAGGCAGGTGGTTATAATGTTTTGGCTCATCAGGTCGTAATGTTATGGCTGATCGGTGGGTGTACCACCATGTCGTCAGCAGATTGACCTTGTGGTCTCGTTCTCACCCTTGGTTTGGCGTGGCTTGGCTGGCAAAGTGGACATCCAGAAAACAAAAGCACCATAATTACATCCAAGATACTACATTCAATGTACATGAATTGCAAACCATAATCATACTCAGTGTCAGTGCGAGGGGAATTAAATCCCCTTTTGATTTCTGCATCAGGCAGAACTGACAAAATGTGCCCCACTTATTTCACCAAAACAACTTTACAGATGCCTCAACTGTGTGTAATTGCAGCAAGCCTGCTTGATTGATGTCATTAATTATATGTACGTGATCATCCAATAATTAGCTGCTTAATTAAAAGCATGTTAATGGTTTCATCAGAATCAAGACAATTCACCTTCAAGCCACTTTTTCATTTATTAAATGGACTGGCAATTCATAATCGGGACAACTGAAAGCAATACTATGAGCCTCAAGATATAAAATATTTTGGATGTATTAAAACTTATGTAGATGGTAGTTCAGTGCCAACTAATGCAACTTTGCTAATAGAGTAATACAGTGTGGAAACAGGCCCATCGGCCCAACTTGCCCACAACGACTAACATGTCCCGTCCACACCAGTCCCACCTACCTGCATTTAGCCCATATCCCTCATAGCCTGTACTATCCGTGTGGTCTCATTGTTTCTTAAACGTTGTGATAGTCCCTGCCTCAACTACCTCCTTTGGCAGCTCGTTCCATACACGCACCACCCTTTGTGTGAAAAAGTTACCCCTCAGATTCCTATTAAATGTTTGATTCCTATCAGATGTTTGAAGTAAATTACATTTCTTAAAATTCATTCACTGACTGTGGTGCAGAGGTAGAGTTGCTGCTTTGCAGCGCCAGAGACCCATGTTCGATCCTGACTACGTGTTCTGTCTGCACGGAGTTTGTACGTTCTCCCTGTGACCATGTGGTTTTACCCAGGGTGCTCTGGTTCCCTCCCACATTCCAGAGACGCACAGGTTTGTAAGTTAATTGGCTTTGGTAAAAATTGTAAATTGTCCCTCGTGTGTAGTGTGTGCTAGTGTAACGGGGGTCGCTGGTCGGTGCGGACTCGG
Organism: Rhinoraja longicauda; assembly: GCF_053455715.1. Taxonomy (NCBI): domain Eukaryota; kingdom Metazoa; phylum Chordata; class Chondrichthyes; order Rajiformes; family Arhynchobatidae; genus Rhinoraja; species Rhinoraja longicauda. The sequence continues at coordinate 26,232,490 of NC_135977.1, forward strand.
TGGGCTGATGGACCTGTGTCTCTAAACTAAACCGAACTGGACATGGACACTGCTGTCAAGATTGGCAGCATCTAGACCATTTGTAATTGTCCGCTAGGAGGTGATGAGGTGACTTTCTGAATTGCTGCATTGCAAGTAGTGAAGATATTTGTTCAGTACTTACTGTTAAATGGGGAGTTCTAGATTTAAATCTCATTGTATAGTAAAAAGGCAACATATATTGGCATTGAAATAAAAGATCAGCAGATTCTTAGTGAATGATGGAGCAGTTGCATGGAGCCAAATGGACTACTGCTTATACTTTCTTATACTTTCATTTGTGCACATTAGGATAGTGGAACCCACAGAATGCACTGTTTCCAAGTGCCTGCGTTCTTGTCCTACCAGTCTTGGCCTGTGGAGATCCTGTATGGCGGCATATGCTCATAGAAGCATTAGCAAGACAACCTGAAGATGGTGGACACTGTGGCCACACAGAATGAATGCTTAAGGTGAAGGATGAGAGCGGATTAGGTGAAATACTTTTCCTTGAATGTTGTTGAGTTCCATTCTCATAATTGAAGTTGCAAATTCTCTGGAAATCTGTGGAGTGGAGTGGCAGTGGAGGCCAATTCTCTGAATGCATTCAAGAGAGAGCTAGATAGAGCTCTTAAGGATAGCGGAGTCAGGGGGTATGGGGTATGGAGTCAGGAACGGGGTACTGAACATGATCACATTGAATGGCGGTGCTGGCTCGAAGGGCCGAATGGCCTCCTCCTGCACCTATTGTCTATTGTCTATTAATGGACAGCATTCCATCACCCTTCTAACTCCTGCTTTATACAGATAGCAATGTTATAAAGATAGACACAAAATGCTGGAGTAACCTAGCAGGACAGGCAGCATCTCTGGAGAGAAGGAATGGGTGACGCTTCGGGTCGAGACCCTTCCTCAGACTGATCAGTCACCCAATTCCTTCTCTCCAGAGATGCTGCTTGTCCTGCTGAGTTACTCCCGCATTTTGTGTCTACCTTCGATTTAAAGCAGCATCTACAGTTCCTTCCTACACATTTTAACAATGTTTTAATGCATGTTTCCTAAACATGAAGTGGACCTAACGCAAATGATGAATTAGGGAACATAATTTATATTATGCGGACCAAATTGGTTGGAGCATGATTTTGATCAGGAACTGGAGAACCACTTTACAGTTACTTTGGAAATTGACAAGCAGTAAAATAGCTGCCTTGGATTTAAACAGTTTGGGGAAGAAAAATAACAGTTTCCATGTAACCATGTAACAGTAAATAGATATGATTGTCTTTTAAGAACCACAGCTGCTACTTTAATTGTGGATGGCCATTGATACACTTCTGCTAACACTTGTGCAAAAATATTCAATTAATAATGTAATATAAAATCTTTAGTGTTTTTAGCACGCAGTAACAAATATAAGCCTATTGCTATTTCTCCCAATTTCAAGTAGTCCCCTCCTAACCCCATCTTTGCCATGCCCCCCCACCCCCTGTATGCACACAGTTCTCCCACCATCTCCCACTCAAACACCAACCACCCTACTCTTTTCCATTCCTTCCCACGCTCATCACCTATCTCCAATTCGCCTCTTTATCCTCCTTCTCCCTCCTCCCCTTCCCCTTCTACCTATATCAGTTCCTCCACTGTTGAGGGCGGCACAGTGGCACAGCAGTAGAGTTGCTGCAGGTTCGATACTGACTACGGGTGCTGTCTGCACGGAGTTTGTATGTTCTCCCTGTGATTGCGTGGGTTTTCCCTGAGCTCTCCGATTTCCTCTCACACTCCAAAGATGTACAGGTTCGTGGGCTCCTATATCTTCTTCCCGATGGCAGGGGTGAAATGAGTGCGTGTCCAGGGTGGTGTGGGTCTCTGATGGTGCTGGCTACCATTTTGAGGCAGCGATTCCTGAATATCCCTTCGATGTTGGGGAGGTCAGTACCTGTGATGGACTGGGCCATCTTTTTGGCTCCTGGGCGTTCGAGTTGCCGATCCAAGCCTTGATGCAACCAGTCAATGTGCTCTCCACTGTACACATGTAGAGGTTCAAGAGAATCCTCTCTGACGGTCCGAATCTCGGCAATCTTCCCAGGGAGTAGAGGCGTTGATGAGCTTTCTTTTAATTGCATCAGTTTGCTGGGTCCTGATATGAAACATGGTCTGTTCATTCCCACCACAATAGACAATAGACAATAGACAATAGGTGCAGGAGTAGGCCATTCAGCCCTTCGAGCCAGCACCGCCATTCAATGCGATCATGGCTGATCACTCTCAATCAGTACCCCGTTCCTGCCTTCTCCCCATACCCCCTCACTCCGCTATCCTTAAGAGCTCTATCCAGCTCTCTCTTGAAAGCATCCAACGAACTGGCCTCCACTGCCTTCCGAGGCAGAGAATTCCACACTTTCACCACTCTCTGACTGAAAAAGTTCTTCCTCATCTCCGTTCTAAATGGCCTACCCCTGATTCTTAAACTGTGGCCCCTTGTTCTGGACTCCCCCAACATTGGGAACATGTTTCCTGCCTCTAATGTGTCCAATCCCCTAATTATCTTATATGTTTCAATAAGATCCCCTCAAAGAAGGACCTCTTTGCTCCTATACTCAACTCCTCTTGTTATGAAGGCCAACATTCCATTAGCTTTCTTCACTGCCTGCTGTACCTGCATGCTTCCTTTCATTGACTGATGCACTAGGACACCCAGATCTCGTTGAACTCCCCCTCCTCCTAACTTGACACCATTCAGATAATAATCTGCCTTTCTATTCTTACTTCCAAAGTGAATAACCTCACACTTATCTACATTAAACTGCATCTGCCATGTATCCGCCCACTCACACAACCTGTCCAAGTCACCCTGCAGCCTTATTGCATCTTCCTCACAATTCACACTACCCCCCAGCTTAGTATCATCTGCAAATTTGCTAATGGTACTTTTAATCCCTTCGTCTAAGTCATTAATGTATATCGTAAATAGCTAATATAACACAGACATTTGTGCCACCTGATTACAATTCACAGCTGATGTAGCAAAAACGTACTGTTTTGTCGACTAATTGGCTTGGTATAATTGCAAATTATCCCTGGTGTGTGTCGGACAGTGTAAGTGAATGGTGATCTCTGGTTGGCACGGACTCGGTGGGCCGAAAGGCCTGTTTCAGCGCTGTATCTCTAAACTAGATTAAACTATCTTGCATGGCTGAGCGATGGGAAGATGGCCAAGCATGGTTTACAAGCTCATTTTCCCTTAATAAAATAGAGATTGTAACGCCACCCCACCGCAATCAAAGTGACGTAGCGATTCGATGGAAATAAATTACTTTAAATAACTCTCTCATTAGAGGAAGGGACAAAGAGGATTGCAAAAAGTGGTGGACACTGCCCAGTCCAACACGGGTACTGACCACCCCACCATTGAAGGAGATCTACAGGAGTCACTGCCTCAAAAAAGCGGCCAACATCATCAGAGACCCACACCATCCGGGCCACGTTCTCATTTCACTCCAACCATCAGGAAGAAGATGTAGGAGCCTGAAAACTGTAAGGTCCAAGTTCAGGAGCAGTTTCCTCCCTGCAACCATCAGACTATTATGGGCGGCACGGTGGCGCAGCGGTAGAGTTGCTGCCTTACAGCGAATGCAGCGCCGGAGACTCAGGTTCGATCCTGACCACGGGTGCTGTACTGTACGGAGTTTGTACGTTCTCCCCGTGACCTGCGTGGGTTTTCTCCGAGATCTTCGGTTTCCGCCCTAGCAGCTGCCGCTCACCTGCGGTCCATTTGTCTTTGTGTTTTTGTTGTTTTTTTTTGTCTTAGTTGTAGTTGTGATGTGGTGTTTTGTGTTTGTGTACTATGTGTGTATGTGGGGGGGAGGGGGAAACTAACACTGTAAATATGTGTCCCTTCCGAACGGAGACCCGACCTTTGTTTTCTGGGCCGTGTCTCCGTTCCTGCTGCGGCCTACCATCGGCCCAACTCCTGGAGCTGTCAGCCTCCATCGGACTTACCATCCAAGTCCGTGGATCGGACTTACCATCACCGGAGCCGGCCGTCTTCGGAGGCTGCGGGAGCGGCTGCGACTTGCCTTAGGTTCGGGCCGCGTGGATTCCGACATCGGGAGCTCCGGCAGCGGCAGCATGTTCGCCCACCCCGGATCGCGGGGCTTGGGGCGCGGACATTTCACCGTCCGGTGCGGCCTAAGATGGCCGCGGGATATTTCTCTGCTGGGCGGGGGTTTCAATGTCGGGAGCCACGACCGCCCCGACGTGCAGCAACAGCGGCAGCGACAGCGTGTTCGCCCGCCCTGGATCGGACTTATCATCAGCGGAGCCGGCCATCTTCGGAGGCTGCGGGAGCGGCTGCGACGCGACGCGCCTTGGGCTTGGCCCGCTGTGGACCGTCCGGTGCGGCCTGCAACCACAACAACCTGACCGCGGGCGAGGACAGCAGGAGAAGGGAAAGACATTGTGGCCTTCCATCACAGTGATGAGAGAGAGGACTGGAGGAGACTCACTGTGATGGATGTTTCTTTGATGGATGTTTCTTTTTTGTGTGTTTTTGGGGTTGGGTGGTTTGAGTGCCTGTTTGATGCTTTTATTGTTGGACTGTGTTTTTGGGGGTTTTGGGGTGTGTGATTTGAATGCCTATTTGATGCTTCTATTGTTGGACTGTGTTTTGGGGGGTTTTTGGGGTTGGGTAATTTGGGTGCCTGTTTAGTGCTTTTATTGTTGGACTGTGGGTGATTGAATTAACATTTTGTTCAAGATGGCCGCGCCGTTGTGTTTGGCTGCCTGCCACTGTATGTTTTCTTTTTTTTCCTAGTCAGATGTGCAGCACTTTGGTCAACGTGGGTTGTTTTTAAATGTGCTATATAAATAAATTGACTTGACTTGACTTGACTCCAAAGACGTACAGGTTTGTAGGTTAATTGGCTGGGCAAATGTAAAAATTGTCCCTAGTGGGTGTAGGATAGTGTTAATGTGCGGGGATCGCTGGGCGGCGTGGACCCGGTGGGCCGAAGGGCCTGTTTCTGCGCTGTATCTCTAAAATCTAAAAAAAAAAACTATTAAAACAATATAATCTCCAAATTAGCTCCAAACTACATAGACTTGGGGGGCATTGTTTTCGTCTTTGCGCTGTTATTGGTTTAAAAAAAATGTATTGTTGTTTATTGTCATGTTTACAGAGTTTATTATCATGCTTACATATCAATTTTGCTGCTGCAAGTAAGAATTTCATTGTTCTGCTTCAGGACATGTGACAATAAAACACTTTTGTCTCTTGTTTTACCTCTTGTCTCTCTTGTTTTTTACTGACACCTAATGCTGCCTCTTCTGGGTCCAGTTCCACTCCACTCCAAACCAGCTCCACTGCAGAGTTTGAACATTACGGCAGAGCTTATAAATTATGACAATCGCATTGCCAAATATAGACGGGAACAAGTGCTGCAGGCGAGAGCTAACAGTTTTACAATGGATTTTCCCAACAACAAAACCAACAGTGGCATTTCCAGTGCATATGCAGATGCTCTGTTGTACATTTTTAATATGTCAGTGATGTTTTCTAGCTGTTGTGCAAACTGGAGGAAAGGAAGAAGTGGTAAGCCTAGCTCCACAATATTGTAATGAATGGCATCAGAAACACATGACTGATAAGAAAAAAACAATGATTGAAAATGGAGAGAGAAAGGAAAATAATTCTGCTGTTCATGAGAACAAGCGTTTGTACGTATGTTGGACTTTCAAAGAAAATAATATTTAGTTTTAGTTGAGTTTAGTAATACAGCGTGGAAACAGGTCCTTCGGCCTACCGGGCCCACACCGACCATCGATCACCCGTTGACACTAGTTCCATGTTATCCCACTTTCGCATCCACTCCCTACACACTCAAAGCGATCTACAGAGTGCCGGTTAACCTATAAGCTCAGACGTCTTTGGAATGTGCGAGGAGACCGGCGCATTTGGAAGAAACCCACACAGTCACAGGGAGAATGTATAGACTCCACACAGACAGCACCCAAGGTCAGGATTGAACTTAGGTCACTGGTGCTGTGAGGCAGCAACTCTACCAGCCATGCCTCCGTGCCGCCCTTCATATTAAAAGAGCTCATTCACACCTAGAGGCGTCTATAAATTGGATGTTTGTAATCCGGGGACGGCCTGTATTAGCATTTATCATAACCAGTGGACCATGTTAATTTTCTATAATCTGACATGGTGCCCCAAGTTAACAGACGAACGTAAAAACAGAGCACCTTCATGAGATGAAAATGAATGTTATCGCATTCTAAATACAAAATCTACACACGGTGACACAATTTAAAACTATCTCACAAATAAAACTATCTCACAAAAAAAACTGCAACACAAATGATATTGCATCTCTCAAGATTACAGTAATTCACTTTTCAAAATGCGATGTAAAACCAAACGACAGACTTTCTGTAACTCAGGGGGTCAGGCAGCATCTCTGACAAAGGGTTCTGACACGAAACCTATTCCTTTTCTCCAGGGATGCTGCCTGACCTACTGAGTTACTCCAGCATTTTGTGTCTAATTTCAGCATAAACCAGCATCTGTAGTTCCTTCCTACATAACACGGATAGGCAATGTTTCGGGTCGGGACCTATTTTCAGACTGATTGTAGCGGGAACTATTTTCAGACTGATTGTCGTGGGGGTGGGGGGGGGGGGGGAAAGCTGGAAGAGAGATAGGGGGCAGGACACCTCTCTGCCAGCATTCTACGCCCCCTCACTACAATCAGTCTGAAGAAGGGTCCCGACCTGAAACATTGCCTTTCCATGTTGCCTGAATCACTGAGTTACTCCAGGACTGTGTCTTTTTCCGTAAACCAGCATCTGCAGTTCCTTGCATCTACAGACTCAGAGCTGTAGAGCAAAGATTATCAACACACTCATACCTTTTAGGTATAAGAAAATAACTGCAGATGCTGGTACAAATCGAAGGTATTTATTCACTAAATGCTGGAGTAACTCAGCAGGTCAGGCAGCATCTCAGGAGAGAAGGAATGGGTGACGTTTCGGGTCGAGACCCTTCTTCAGACTGATGTCAGGGGGGCGGGACAAAGGAAGGATATAGGTGGAGACAGGAAGATAGAGGGAGATCTGGGAAGGAGGAGGGGAAGGGAGGGACAGAGGAACTATCTAAAGTTGGAGAAGTCGATGTTCATACCACTGGGCTGCAAGCTGCCCAGGCGAAATATGAGGTGCTGTTCCTCCAATTTCCGGTGGGCCTCACTATGGCACTGGAGGAGGCCCATAACAGAAAGGTCAGACTGGGAATGGGAGGGGGAGTTGAAGTGCTCGGCCACCGGGAGATCAGTTTGGTCAATGCGGACCGAGCGCAGGTGTTGAGCGAAGCGATCGCCGAGCCTGCGCTTGGTTTCGCCGATGTAAATAAGTTGACATCTAGAGCAGCGGATGCAATAGATGACCATACCTTTTAGGTTATTTCTACTACTGTGGCACTGTTTGGTATTTTTAATAAACAAAGGCACAATCGTTTTCATTTAAAAAATGGGGGAAAAAACGTCATAATATATCATTTAAAATCATCGTGTTCTTTTCAGACCACATTCGTGACAAGCTGCCTCACTGCTGCAAGTTATGGGTCTCCTGTGATAAAAGCGACCCATCTCCATGCCTCTACCTCCCGACTGATTTACGGACAACTTCACGGAATGAGACAGCTCTTCACATAAAAGAACTTTCATGCCATCGGCACCTTCTAAGCTGCTGAAATAGTATTTGACAATCAAGACACTTTACGTACCACAGCTCTTTGAAACCATTTCAGAGCTACAGATTCATCACGCAATGACATTGGAACAAAGCTGCAAAAGCCTTTTGGCTGCTGCTTTTACTCCCATCTACAGACAGGTTCAATAGGATATTAATCAGTTGCTCGTATAGTTAACAACTGGCGTATTTCAGAGCCCGCTCACATTTTTCTACTTTCGATCCCAAGAGACTGGAATCACTCATCCATGGAGATTGCATCTGGAGTTTTACATCTCTTCATCGACAAGTTGGTATCGAAGAGAATGAAGGTGGTTATCACGAATTACAGCGTGACCTTGATCAGCTGGGGCAAGTGGACCGAGAAATGCCTAATGGAGTTTAATTCAGGTAAGTGTGACATCAAGCCAGGGCTGGATCTTCACAACGACCCTAGTGGGTGACGTAGAGCAGAAGAATCTACTATAGGGGTAGAAGTATATTGTTCCCTGAATGTGGTGCTGTGAGTAGATAGAGTGGTGAAGAAGGCTATTGTGCATTGGCCTTCATCAGTCAGGGAAATGATGATAGATGTGGGCCGTTAGGTTGCAGGGCACTGATGAGGCTACACTTGTATTGTGTTCAGTTTTGATCATCTTGCTGTGGGAAAGATGCCACTAAGCTGGAAAGAGTTCACAGAAGATTTAGGGGGATGTTTGCCAGAACATGAGGGCCTGAGCTATAGGGAGTGATTGGGCAGGCAAGTACTTGGAGCGCCAGAGGATGAGGGGGTGATTTAATGAGGCGTATAAAATCATGAGGGGAATAGACAGGGCGAATGCACAGTCTTTTTCCCACGCTCAGGGAATCGAGAACCAGAAGGCATTGATTTAAGGTGAGATGGGAAAGATGTAATAGGAAATGGGGAACTGACAACACTTTGACACAGAGGAAGGGAGTTAGAGGGACAATCTGCCAGAGGAAGTGGTTTAGGCAGGTACAATAACAATATTAAAAAGACATTTGGAGAGGTGTACGGATTGGAGAGGTTTGGAGGGATCTGGGCCAAACGTAGGCAAATGGGACTAGTTTAGATGGGGCACCTTGGTCAGCATGGATGGGCTGGGCACAAGGGCCTATTTCTGGGCTACATATCTCTATGACTCAGTATCCCTTTACAGCTTGTGCCATAACAAATCCAATGGGTTATGATTCAAAGCCATCTTTACTGTCACCACCCTTATTGAGTAGGAACATAGAAAAATAGGTGCGGGAGTAGACCATTTGGCCCTTCAAGCCAGCAGCCATTCAGTATGATCGTGGCTGATCATCTAAAATTAGTACTCTTTTCCTGCTTTTTCCCCATATCCCTTGATTCCTTTAGCCCCAAGAGCTAAATCTAACTCTCTCTTGAAAACATCCAGTGAATTGGCTTCCGCTGCATTCTGTGGCAGAGAATTCCACAGATTCACAACTCTCTGGGTGAAAAAGTTTTTCCTCACCTCAGTCCTAAATGGCCTACCCGTTATTCTTAAACTGTGACCCCTGGTTCTGAACTCCCCCAACGTCGGGAACATTTTCCCTGCATCTAGCCTGTCCAATCCTTTAGGAATTTTATATGTTTCTATAAGATCCCCTCTCATCCTTCTAAATTTCAGTGATGACAAGCCCAGTCGACCCATTCTTACCTCATATGTCAGTCTCGCCATCCGGGGAATTAACCTGGAGAACATATGCTGCACTCCCTCAATAACAAGAATATCCTTCCTCAAATTAGGAGACCAAAATTGCACCCAATACTCCAGGTGCAGTCTCACCAGGGCCCTGTACAACTGCAGTAGGACCTCCTTGCTCCTAAACTCAAACCCTCTCACAATGAAGACCAACATGCCATTAGCGTTCTTCTTCACTGTTGTACGTGCATGCTTAATTTCAGTGACCGATGCACACCTAGGTCTCATTGCACCTCCCCTTTTCCTAATCTGACACCATTCAGATAATAATTTGCCTTCCTGTTCATGCCACCAAAGTGGATAACCTCACATTTATCCACATCATCTGCCATGCTTCTGTCCACCCACCCAACCTATCCAAGTCACCCTGCATCCTCATGGCATCCTCCTCGCAGCTCACACTACCACCCAGCTTTGTGTCATCCGAAAACTTGGAGATGTTACATTTAATTCCCTCGTCTAAATCTATAAATATTTATTGTAAACAACTGGGGTCCCAGCACCGAGCCTTGCGGCACCCCACTTCCAAATGATGCTTCCAAATCTGTTTCATTCAGATGACTTGTCAGTAACCTCTCTAACAGCAGCCCAATATAACCCAATAACTAAGCCAAGAATCTTTAAGAGACGATTCTTTACGAACCGATATGTACTGATACATTTTTTCACAAATGGCAACCTTTCTTATCATACTTCACAGATTTGCAGGTTCTGCCGGACTAAGGGGTGATTCGTTAACTTCTGTTATGTGTAGGTGCACTCTTCATTCTTAATTAGCCTGGGTGGGTGGGGTGGGTGGGTGGGGTGGGTGACTGATGGTATGGTTGGATTCTTGGGATTTTACATTACTTTTTAAAAAAAAATAATTTCCATTTCTTTTATGTTTCTGTATATTCTTGTATTTTTCTTTTGTGTATTATTTGAGTGTTTCCTATTAAAAATAATTTTTTTTTTTTTTTAAAGAACCGATTCCTTCTGCACGTTTTTCTATGCAAATTGTGCCTATTCAAATGAAGTGGTTTAGGTTTTCTACAAAATTCATTACACCTGCTCACTCGATTTCTGATACAGGCTCGATTTTATTCAGACTTGGAAAATCAGGGCCTAGGTAACATACTTGTACTCGAACAGTAACCAAACTGTCCACTGGGTCAGATTGCTCTGACTAAAGACAAGTGGGTGGCGCAGTGGCGCGGCGGTAGAGTTGCTGCCTCACAGCGCCAGAGACCCAGCTTCGATCTTGACTACAGGTGCTTGTCTGTACGGAGTTTGTACGTTCTCCCTGTGACCTGCGTGAGTTTTCCCCCGGGAACTCCGTTTTCCTCCCACACTCCAAAAACATGCAGGTTTGTAGGTTAATTGGCTTTCAGAAATTTGTAAATTTTCCCTCAGGTGTGTTAGTGTGCGGGGATCGCTGGTCGGGACAGAGTCGGTGGGGCCAAAGGGCCTGTTTCTGAGTAGTATCTCTTAAAACTAAAACTAAAATTAACTAAGTCTGGCTTGGCGTTTTGCTCCAATTCCTCCCCTGTAGCTCTCCCGCTTGGATACCAACATTACAGAATATAACAAGTAGAACAGGACAGATCTTGACTCATTCCGGGCTGTAATTGAAGACATGGACTGAGATCTCCAGACTGTGAAATTGATATTTTAGAAAACCAGAATGGTATTGTTCGGCTTTCATGTTGATACTTTGTGCTGGGTTCTTCACAGGAATCATGAGCCTTTTGCTTTTGGAATAGCCTGTGGTCGTGAGTCAGACTGCTTGATGAAACAGAACAGGAGGGAGGACTAGGAGAGTATGAACGCCTTATGAAACTGGCAGGAAAGAAGGCAAGGACTCAGTTAAGTTACCACATGTGTCCAGCAACTGATGCCTCACATTAAGTTATCAAAATGACCAAATACCTAATTGTTTGACACTACCTTACAGATATCTACTGGTGCTGCCAATATCACAAGAAGCATTTTGGAAGAAGCTATTTATAACAACAGTTATAGTCTTGGCTGTGCATTGTTTTTCTGACTCTATTTCTCACTACATTAGCTCCATTAGATGAAACCATTTTGGTTCCCCCCACCCCCAGACATAAACTCACAGTGTAAAAGCTAACGGTGAAACACTTCTAAAACAAAGTGCTGTAATATAGAACAGACCAGTTCAGGAACAGCGGACGCTGGTTTATACCAAAGATATACCAAAGACACTTCAGCCCACGATGTCTGCATCGTTCATGAACTTATCCCATTTGCCTCTGCAAGGTCCATAACCCTCTATTCCCTGCCTGTTCATGTGTCTGTCGAAATGCCTCTTAAACGTTACAATTGTATCTTCTTCTAGCACTTCCCAAAATCTGACCTAAAGGCACCGCAGCAAGATAAACTGACTTGGCACAGATCCATCTTGGCAGAGGCAGGGTTACATTTCAAATTCATCTGCGTGCAGAAGGGTCCCGAGCCAAAATGTCATCTATCCACATTCCCTAGAGGTGCTGCCTGAGCTACTGAGTTACTCCAACATTTTGTGTCTTTTTTTTAGTTTAGTTTAGTTTAGTTTCGAGATACAGCGCGGAAACACTGAGTCCTTTCGGTGCACTGAGTCCGCACCGACCAGCGAGCCCCGTACATTAACACTATCCTACACACACACCCACTAGGGACAATTTTTGTATTTACCAAGCCAATTAACCTACAAACCTGTACGTCTTTGAATTGTGGGAGGAAACCGAAGATCTCGGAGAAAACCTGTGCAGGTCACGGGGAGAACGTGCAAAACTCCGTACGGACAGCACCCGTAGTCGGGATCGAACCCGGGTCTCTGGCGCAGTCAAGAGAGAGCTAGATAGAGCTCTTAAGGATAGTGGTGTCAGGGGGTATGGGGAGAAGGCAGGAACGGGGTACTGATTGAGAATGATCAGCCATGATCACATTGAATGGCGGTGCTGGCTCGAAGGGCCGAATGGCCTCCTCCTGCACTTATTGTCTATTGTCTATTGACTCTACCGCTGCGCCACCGTGCCGCACTTTGCATAAACTAATATCTGTAGTTCCTTCTATCTCATCTTCGTGTCAATTTTGCTTCCTGGTTGTTCCCGATGTGATGTGCTCTTTTTTAAAAAATTATCAAAAAATGTATTCAATTATTTAAAAACAATATTTCCAATGCAATAAAATAAAACAGAACCCGCCACCAGAATACAATACAAACAAATATACCAAAGGAAACTATTATACAATTGTATTACAATCCCTATCAATAGACAATAGACAATAGGTGCAGGAGGAGGCCATTCGGCCCTTCGAGCCAGCACCACCATTCAATGTGATCATGGCTGATCATTCTCAATCAGTACCCCGTTCCTGCCTTCTCCCCGTACCCCCTGACTACGCTATCCTTAAGAGCTCTATCTAGCTCTCTCTTGAATGCATTCAGAGAATATCCAGGATGCATCCAATCCCCTGCAGTGCCCAACGGTCCCGGATATACCCCAGGGTGCCCGTGGGCAGCGATGTGCTCTTGGGTGTGTTCAGGAAGGTTTCAGGCGTACAAGAGCATAGCTTGAGGTTTAAGATCGCAATTCAAGGGCAAGACATTTATCGTTATTCTTAGGATTCAGCTGTTGGCGGCTGTGCAGCAGAAACAGATAAAAATCTAAATTACCTTTTTTGCAACCGGTACCCACGCGAGTGAAACCTGCCCGAGACAGCCCAGCTGTTGGCGGTTGTGCAGCAGAAAACAGGAACAGATTCGTGTGCCTGTGTGGACACTGCCAAATGTTGGACTAATCTGGCATTGCCCGTTCCTACTGGGTGGAGCATCGCACTGAATTTACCTTCCATCCATACAGTTTACCAGTCGCTTCACAACTTCTCCCCCTATTTCCTCCTCCACCATGTTTATAAGTTGTCATTCTGTGCCTGGGTGGACACAATACGTATACCATTAACTTATTTTTGAGCTGTCCATTTTGTTCCCCGATGGCAGTTGTTTAATTCACTCCACTTTACTCAAGGGGAAATAAAAAGCAATTTATTCATGTTCTTTGCAGAGATAATTGCTACAAATGCTGAAGGTCATTCTTTAAATAAATGCTGCTTAAGAAAAATCAATAAATAAACGGGCATAATTGCATTTTGTTTGCTTTGCAACATTATTACACGCTCCTGCCTTAAAAAGGGTGAAATTCAAAAGATTCTGCAGTGTTTTTCATGTCAAATAATGTATTTTTGAAAATAAGAAAAAGAAACAGAAGTTAGTTCATATTTTGAGTGCGATCTGCAGACTAAGATGGTATTATTCATTTCAAGACTTTCTGCTCCACATTCCAAAACTCCAGAAATCATTTAGACGCATTACAATTTCCCCTCAAACTTTCCAATGTAATTATCTTAGCTTAGTTTCGAGAGACAGCATGCAAATTGGCCCTTCGGCCTATTGAGCCCACACTAACCATCACACTAGTTCTACGTTATCCCCAGTGCAGCTGAGGCTCACCGCAGCGCCGCTCCCACACCTCCGTGACAAACAAACAAAATAAACAGCGGGGAATTTTAACCAGTGGGGAATTTAACAGTGGCACCAGAGACAGCTCCGACACCTCAAAAATTACCGCTGGTTATCCCGCTTTCCCATCCACTCCCTGCACGATTGGGGCAATTTACAGTGGCCAATAAACCTCCAAATCCGAACGTCTTTGGGATGTGGGAGGAAACCTGCGCGGTCACAGGAAGAACGTGCAAATTGCTCGCAGACAGCGCCCGAGACCAGGATGGAACCCGGGTCCCTGGCGCTGTGAGGCAGCAGCTCCACCAGCCGCATCACTGTCGCCATACTATTATACGCCGGGTAAATATTTGCACTTGGCAAAGAAAAGAATATCAACAAACATGAATTTTCTCCCATGTTTTTGTCATATTTATATTGAGAATTTGAAGACCAGGATCAGTATTGTTTGGATAGAAACATAGAAAAATAGAAAATAGGTGCAGGAGTAGGCCATTCGGCCCTTCGAGCCTGCACCGCCATTCAATGTGATCATGGCTGATCATCCAGCTCAGTAACCTGTACCTGCCTTCTCTCCATACCCCCTGATCCCTTTAGCCACAAGGGCCACATCTAACTCCATCTTAAATATAGCCAATGAACTGGCCTCAACTACCTTCTGTGGCAGAGAATTCCACAGACTCACCACTCTCTGTGTGGAGAAATGTTTTCTCATCTCGGTCCTAAAAGACTTCCCCCTTATCCTTAAGCTGTGACCCCTGGTTCTGGACTTCCCCAACATCGGGAACAATCTTCCCGCATCTAGCCTCTCCAACCCCTTAAGAATTTTATATGTTTCAATAAGATCCCCCCTCAGTCTTCTAAATTCCAGCGAGTATAAGCCTAGTCTATCCAGTCTTAATTCATATGAAAGTCCTGCCATCCTAGGGATCAATCTGGTGAACCTTCTCTGTACTCCCTCTAAGGCTACAATATCTTTCCTCAGATTAGGAGACCAAAACTGTACACAATACTCCAGGTGCGGTCTCACCAAGGCCCTGTACAACTGCAGCAGAACCTCCCTGCTCCTATACTCAAATCCTCTTGCTATGAATGCTAACATACCATTCGCTTTCTTCACTGCCTGCTGCACCTGCACGCTTGCTTTCAATGACTGGTGCACCATGACACCCAGGTCACGTTGCATCTCCCCTTTTCCTAATTGGCCACGATTCAGGTAATACTCTGCTTTCCTGTTCTTGCCGCCACTATATTTGCCGCGGATTAACTATATTTCTATGATGCTTCGTGACATCATAACCATATTGTTCTTAATGAACAGATTTCTGAATTTAGTGGCAAGAGCTTTTCTGAAGCTCACAAGAACACAAGGACTTGGCCGGGACAAGTTTAGAGGGATATGGACCAAACGCAGGCAGATGGGACTGGTGCAGCTGGGACATGTTGGCCGGCGTAGGCAAGTTGGGCCTGTTTCCACACTGTATCACTCTATGACTCCTGAGCCAAAGACTCACACTTGACCTCTCCAAGGCACTTCACCTCAACAAGGCCGCTCCCAACAGGCCGCTCCTCTGTCCTGGTTGGGTTGCTCCTGGGCCTGGCCAAGCGGGCCATCCGCGACTCACGGCGCCAGGCGGAAGAGGGCTCTGCCCGAGCCAGCTGCCTACCCCTTTTCCGGGGTTACATCCGCTCCCAGGTGTTGTTGGAGAGGGACGACACGCTGTCCACGGGCACCCTGGAGGATTTCCAGGACCGCTGGGCACCGCGGGGGATTGGATGTATCCTGGATGGGGATTGCAATATAATTGTATAATAGTTTCAATTGGTATATTTGTTTGTATAGTATTCTGGTGGTGGGTTCTGTTTTGGTTTTATTGTATTGCATATATTATTTTAATATTCGAATAAATATTTTTGATTTAAAAAAAAGAAAAAAAAGAAAAAGATAAATAGGTTAATTGGCTGGGTAAATGTAAAAAATTGTCCCTAGTGGGTGTAGGATAGTGTTAATGTACGGGGATCACTGGGCGGCACGGACTTGGAGGGCCGAAAAGGCCTGTTTCCGGCTCTATATATATGATATGATGATAAATAAATAAATAAATAAATAAATAAATAGATAGATAGATAAATAAACAAATAAATAAATAAATAAATGGACGGATAGATAAATAGATAAATAAATATCATACCATATCATATCATATATATACAGCCGGAAACAGTCCTTTTCGGCCCTCCAAGTCCGTGCCGCCCAGCGATCCCCGTACACTAACACTATCCTACACCCACTAGGGACAATTTTTTTTTTTTTTACATTTGCCCAGCCAATTAACCTACATACCTGTACGTCTTTGGAGTGTGGGAGGAAACCGAAGATCTCGGAGAAAACCCACGCAGGTCACGGGGAGAACGTACAAACTCCTTACAGTGCAGCACCCGTAGTCAGGATCGAACCTGAGTCTCCGGCGCTGCATTCGCTGTAAAGCAGCAACTCTACCGCTGCGCTACCGTGCCGCCCTTTAGATGAACCTTCATACATCGCTCATAGGTGCTAGCAAGATCTCAATATCTGGATCATTAATTTTCTCATTTGCTATTGGAGCCAGCAAACTTGCTTTGATTTTCACGAGTTTTGCTGATGAAAAGTAAATCAGATTATGGCAATTCCAGTCACCGGCAAAAATATGCTCCCAATAAACAAATTCTATTCTAACTTTATACTTATCCTGTCATATTAGTAATACAAGGGCAATTGTATGTTGGAAGAGGTGTCAAAAAGCAGATTAAAACTCTTCTAGGGTGGAATCTATTTAATACTAGACCAAGTGCACTCGTCGGGCTCAAACCTCTCCTGCATTGGAGCAGCACCCTCTCTTCCCTCTCCTCCCCCCTCCCCTCCTACCCCCATTTCCCCCTCCCCCTCCTCTTCTCCCCACACACCTCCCCCACCCCTTCCCCTCCTCCCCCTCCCCCCACCTCCTCCTCCCCCCACCTCCCCCTCCCCCTCCCCTCCCCCTCCCCTCCCCCTCTACCCCCCTTCCCTTCCCTTTCCCCCTACCCCTCCCTTCGTCCTCCTCCCTCCCACCCTCCACTCCCCTCCCCTCTTCCAACAAATCCTCCTCATGACATACAAAGCCCTCCATAACCTGGCCCCATCCTACCTGACTGACCTCCTCCACAGACACACCCCCACCCGTACCCTCCGCTCTGCTGCTGCCAATCTCCTGTCCCCCCACATCCGGACCAAACTCAGATCCTGGGGGGGCAGGGCTTTCTCCATCGCTGCTCCCACCCTCTGGAACTCACTACCCCAAACTATCAGAGACTCCTCCTCACTCACCACATTCAAAACATCACTGAAGTCTCATCTGTTCAGCACTGCCTTCAATCACTGACCGTCACCTCACCTTCTGTCTCCTTTTCTCTTCGTTTACTCATTTATCTATTTATTTTCTTTTATGTTTTAGTAAACCCTGTAAAGCGTCTTTGAGTGTTAGAAAAGCGCTATATAAATGTAATGCATTATTATTATTATTATTAACTTCCCTTATCCTCTCTCCTCCACCTCCCTCCCTCCCTCCACCCCCCTCCCTCCCTCCCTCCACCCCCCTCCCTCCCTCCCTCCACCCCCCTCCCTCCCTCCCTCCCTCCCTCCCTCCACCCCCCTCCCTCCCTCCCTCCCTCCCTAGGAGATAGATTTAAACTTCAAAAAGTGAATATCTTTTAAAATATAACACCGATTTCATTGAAACTTCTTCCATTCACACCAAAGGGACGATGGTGAGTAAGGTGGGCCTAAAATTGTCGCGCTATCGTGTACCGTTTTGGCTGTAGGTCAGGAACAAACAAACGAGAGTTTTAGTATGTAGATAAAGCAAGAATAAGATGGCACGTTTTTTGGGTGCAAGCAGAAGATTCTATCATGATGAAACATAACTATATTCCAATCATTATGCCATTGAGTTATGATTTACTTCATATCACCTACTCATATTGTTATAATTTCTTCATGAAATAAAACGCTGCCATATCGGTTGACTGTCACAGAATAAAAGACTAATTACGAAGGAACTAACTAACCTCCATACAGTATAAGTCAATAAATGGTGGGAATATCAATCAATCCCTGAGTTTTATTCAAAAGAGACTATAATTAGTTTAGTTGAGTGGCCCTTCAGCCCACCGAGTCCAAGCCGGCCAGCGATCCCCATACACTTACTTGCACTATCCTACACCCACTCGGGACAATTTTACAATTTTACCAAAGCCAATTAACCTACAAACCTGTATGTCTTTGGAATGTGGGAGGAAACTGGAGCACCCGGAGAAAACCCACGCAGTCACGGGGAGAACGCACAAACTCCTTACAGAGAGCACCCATAGTCAGGATCAAACCTGGGTCTCTGGCGCTGTGAGGCAGCAACTCTACCACTGCACCACTAATCTTTGTTGAAAATACAGAACATTTGAATTTTCCCCATTTGTCAAATAAAAAACGAACTGCTTTTCATCCAACTCACATTGTTTTATTCACAAAATGCTGGAGTAACTCAGCAGGTCAGGCAGCATCTCGGGAGAGAAGGAATGGGTGACGTTTCGGGTCGAGACCCTTCTTCAGACTGATGTCGGGGGTGGGACAAGGGAAGGATATAGGTGGAGACAGGAAGATAGAGGGAGATCTGGGAAGGGGGAGGGGAAGAGAGGGACAGAGGAGCTATCTGAAGTTGGAGAAGTCGACGTTCATACCACCGGGCTGCAAACAGCCCAGGCGAAATATGAGGTGCTGCTCCTCCAATTTCCGGCGGGCCTCACTATGGCACTGGAGGAGTGCAATGTGAACTCAGAACTTAAGAGATTTACATCATGCCTCCAGGTTAAGACATCCTTATCCTATTTTGCATATAATGTACTACGGGAATGCACTTTTCAACCAAGCTGAGACCAAATCCAGCATGTTGAATTTTAGCAATCAGATCCAAATATAAAACAAGGAACAAAATATATTACTCTGAAATCAACGTGGTATGAATAACATGAGCATTGATTATGTCTTTTGTAGTCATTGCTAGTGGCTTTCCTCCCATCAGAGCTGATGGCTTTGAATTGTGCTCTCTGCAAAGAGGCTCAGACAATATCACATCAGGGAAGATAAACACAGCTTGCTGCAATTACTCTTAATTCTAGACATTATCATAATCGTTGCTGGAGATGCTTCTGCAGACACTGGGAAAGAAAGGTTTCAAGGTTTCAAGGTCAGTTTATTGTCACCTGTACCAATTAAGGTACAGCAAAATTTGATTTACCATACAGCCATGCTAAGTGAAAAGCAACAAGACACACAACCACATAAAAGCAAACAGAAACATCCATCACAGTGGATTCCACATTCCTCACTGTGATGGAAGGCAATAAAGTTCAAGCTTCTTCCTCTTTGAACGATCTGATATCCCGGCTTACCTTGCAGAGTATTTCCTTGTGCAGAAACCGTTGAGGCACACACGGGATGATGCGATCACAATTATTATTCATTCGATCAATAATTCAAAGGTTTCAAAGGTCTTTTATTGTGAGGTGTACCAATTAAGGTACAGTGATATGCGAATTACCATACAGCCATACTAAAAAAAAAACACCAAGACACACAATGACATAAAAGTCAACATAAACATCCACCGCAGCGCATTCCCCACATTCCTCACTGTGATGGAAGGCAATAAAGTCCAATCTTCTTTGTCTCTATTCTCCCGCGGTCAGGGCAGTCGAACCGTCCATCGGGGCGATTGAAGCTCCCACAGCCGGTGGTAGAAGTCCCCGCGTCAGGGCGATTGAAGCCCCCGCGTCGGGGCGATCGAAGCTCCTGCGGCTTGGAGCTCCCGAAGTCAATCTCTAACCAGAGACCGGGAGCTCCACGATGTCAAAGTCCGCAGGCTCCCGCGGTTGGAGCCCTAAAGTCAATCCCCGACAGGGACCGCCAGCTACGTGATGTTAAGTCCGCATACTAAAACTCTCGTTTGTTTGTTTGTTCCTGACCTACAGCCAAAACGGTCCAGCAAAGGCCGTCAACTCCTCGATGTTAGGCCGCAGTGTGGACGGAGATACGATACGGAAAAAAAATCGTACCTCCATCTAGGTAAGAGATTAGAAAAAGTTTCCCCCAACTCCCACCCACACCACCCCCCACATAAAACACAAGCAAAAGAACACTAAAAGCATACATCTAACACATACAAACAATCAACAAAGAAGGAAGGGATGGACAAACTGTTGGTGAGGCAGCCATTGTTGGCTTTCATTCACTCTTTCAGTTATTCATTCATTCGAGCTGCGATGACCGGTAAGTTGCTATAGTTCCATTGACACAATGGAACATTGTTATAGTTCCATTGACACATTCAGCACATGTGTCAGCTTGTTAATGGAGCCTTTAGCACCACCGAGTATATCCAAAAATCAGCATTTTCTTTTGTAGCTCAGATCCGCCGCAGATATTTGGTTGAATTTAGTAGACTTAGTAACTAAGGTCCGTAAAACCAACTTGGACTTGCACAATATCCCTAGAATCACAGAAATCTCCAGTGCAGAAGGAGGGTATTCAGCATATTATGCCCACGTTAGCCAAATATTGAACATTTGGTCATGGAACTTTCCCCATTCAGGGACGAGAGGATTTGAGTACAGGAGCAAATAAGTCCTTCTGCAGTTGAATAGGGCCCTGGTGAGACCACATCTGGAGTGCAGTTTTGGTCTCCTAATTTGAGGAAGGACATCCTTGCTATTGTGGCAGTGCAGCGTAGGTTCACGAGGTTAATCCCTAGGATGGAGGGACTATCATATGAGGAAAGATTGGAAAGACTAGGCTTGTATTCACTGGAGTTTAGAAGGATGAGAGGGGATCTTACAGAGACGTATAAAACTATAAAAGGACTGGACAAGCTAGATGCAGGAAAAATGTTCCCAATGTTGGGGGAGTCCAGAACCAGGGGATACATTCCAAGAATAAAGGGGAGGTCATTTAAAACTGAGGTGAGAAGAAACTTTTTCATCCAGAGAGTTGTGAATTTGTGGAATTCTCTGCCACAGAGGGCAGCGAAGCCAATTCACTGGATGAATTTAAAAGAGAGATAGATAGAGCTCTAGGGGTTAATGGAATCAAGGGATATGGGGAGAAGGCAGGCACAGGTTACTGATTGTAGATGATCAGCCATGATCACAATGAATGGCGGTGCTGGCTCGAAGGGCCAAATGACCTCCTCCTGCACCTATTTTCTATGTTTCTATGACTTGATAATAATGAGAGATTTTGTCTCTATCTCCTTTTCAGCCAAAGAGTTCCAAATTGCTATTACTCCAGTAGTAAAAAATATCTTCGACTCTGATCCAATCCTTTGGCCAACTAACGTCAATCAATGCAACCTTATTGTCCTCTTTGTATGGGAACAGGTCCTACCTATTCATCTTTTCATAATTTTAGATAAATCAATGATCATTCCAAAGAAAATAATCCCTTTTGCTGCTCTTTCTTCATAACACTCCAACCTTGGCAACATCCTTATATATTTTCTTTACACACTCGGTCTGCTGCTACAACATTCTTTCTCTGGTGTGCAGGAAGGAACTGCAGGTGCTGGTTTAAACCGAAGAATGACACAAAATGCTGGAGTAATACAGCGGGACAGGCAGCATCTCTGGATAGAAGGAATTTCCAAAAGGCACCAAGAAAGGATATGACCCATTTATTCACAAAATGCTGGAGTAACTCAGCAGGTCAGGCAGCATCTCGGGAGAGAAGGAATGGGTGACGTTTCGGGTCGAGACCCTTCTTCCATGTTTTTCAACACCAAAAAGCAAGGTGCAGTCAGTAAATATCCAGTTACAAATATTTTGTCATTGATCCCTTCCAAGGTATAAGTACAGACCACTGAAAAAGTAATAGTATCCACACTTGTTTAGTTTAGTTTAGAGATACAGCGTGGAAGCAGGCCCTTCAGCCCACCGGGTCCGCGCCGCCCAGCGATCCCCGCACATTAACACTATGCTAAACACACGAGGGGTAATTTACACTTATACCAAGCCACTTTACCTACAAACCTGCACGTCTATGGAGTGTGTGAGGAAACCGAAGATCTCAAAGAAAACCCACGCAGGTCACAGGGGGAACGTACAAACTCCGTACAGACAGCACCCGTAGTCGGGATCGAACCCGGGTTTCCGGCGCTGCAAGCGCTGTAAAGCTGCAACTCTACCGCTGCGCCACCGTCCTGTCGATTGTACATAAACAAGCTACTTGGATGATGTAATGTCAAAGGAAAAGCTCTCTTAACAGCATAAGAAATAATCCAACTATCTATAAGGAAAGGTAGACACAAAATGCTGGAGTAACTCAGCAGGTCAGGCAGCATCTCTGGAGAGAAGAAATGGGTGACGTTTCGGGTCGAGACCCTTCTTCAGACTTCACTCAATCTTGAGTGGGGAAAAGATGTCAGAACAGTTCAGGTCTAGCCCCTTAACGCCATAGCATCCTGAGATATGTACACTAGTATGCTGCTTCATGAGCATGCTAGATAGAGCACGCAAAGAATGGATAGGACAAGTTTGGAGGGATGTCGACTAGTGCAGGTGGGACTAGTGCAGCTGGGACGTGTTGGCCGATGTGGGCAAGTTGGGCCGAAGGGCCTGTTTCCACACTGTATCACTATGACTCTAAACAGAATGAAAAGGATATGCAAAATGCTTTTTCATTTTAAATCTGTAGACATAATAGTGCATGGACCAGAGAACCTGCAGGAAAAATGTCAGGCATTCTCTTCGCATCAGTCCTTCTGCATTCTCAGGGTAGAACTTGGTAAAAAAATAAGCAGCAAAAGACAACCTCTGCTTTGGAAACATCGTGATCTATAACATATTGAGGTGCCAGAGACTAATCCTTGATTTTTTTTAAAGGTAAATAATTATAATTTTTCAAAAATATTACATTACATACAAAATATACCGTTATATAAAGTACACTGTTATCCATTTGAACCATCCAACTGCATTCTGTAAGCAATAAAAAAAACATGATTCTCGTAGAAGAAAAATGCTCTCCCATTTTACTCACAGTACACTGAAGAAAGCCGATTTTCTAAAAATAATTTGGAAGAAACTTTGAAATGAATAGTGGATTTCTAAAGCAATGTACAAATGGCTTAAGGATGAATTTTAAAATGAAACACTGTTTCACATTGAATACCTTTAAAGTTCAAGCACATTAACATTGCATTTGCACATTGTGAGAGTTCTATAAAAAATACTAAAAGACCTGAAACACAAATATTGATCCATAAACATTATTTTGAAAATGTAGCAATCAAAATGACACAGTTTACTTGCCATGTAAAGCAAAATGGAAAATTATACTGTCCTCAATGTTTGGCTCCCTGACCCTTCAATGAAATTGGTTTTGAATTAATTGCAGATCGATGAAATGAGAGGCCGCTTTGTCGGCTGCTGCAAGTGACTGTGATAGATTTTGGCCTGCTCAAGCCAATTGCACAAACAGCCATGATCACATTGAATGGTGGTGCTGGCTTGAAGGGCCGAATGGCCTACTCCTGCACCTATTGTCTATTGTACCAATTTTCAACTTTTCTTGCAGAGAGTACCAAAATGGAAAATGGAACTCATTCCTGAACGATAAGGAGATTTTGAGAACGCGGAGTTATACTTTTGGACAGATTAACCCAGTGGGCCTCTCGACACTGAAGTATTTACCCTTATTCTCTTCTGTATCCCACACCATTTGTTAGAATTTGATGCAGAACAACCTACACCCCATCAGTAGTCAAAGAACGCAGACAACCTATTAGTTTCACTTCCTTATTCCCCAACATCGTTTGCCTTTCTCAGTCTGTGAGGGACCCATATAAACTTGTGCTAATCTTTTCCTTTCTACCAATCTTCCATCTCCTGTTAACGTGTTAAAATATTTTTTTTCAATAGATTCATCTTGTATTCTATTGTTGTTTCATTGTCAATATTCTGGTCCTCCTTTTACTGAATTCTGAAATGTTTCAGTCTTTACTTTGATTTACTTTAGAGATACAGCGTGGAAACAGGCCAAGTAACCTACAAACCTGCACGCCTTTGGAATGTGGGAGGACCCAGAGCACCTGGAGAAATGCCACGCAGGTCACGGGGAGAATGTATAAACTCCGTACGGACAGGATGTAACTGGGAAAATGTTCAAGGGAGAGCCAGTGGATGTAGTGTACCTGGACTTTCAGAAAGCCTTTGATAAGGTCCCACATGGGAGATTAGTGGGCAAAATTAGATCACATGGTATTGGAGGTAGGGTACTGACATGGATAGAAAATTGGTTGGCAGACAGGAAACAAAGAGTAGGTATTAACGGGTCCCTTTCAGAATGGCAGGCATTGACTAGTGGCGTACCTCAAGGCTCGGTGCTGGGACCGCAGCTATTTACAATTTACATTAATGATTTAGATGAAGGGATTAAAAGTAACATTAGCAAATTTGCAGATGACACAAGGTTGGGTGGCAGCGTGAACTATGAAGAGGATGCTATGAGGATGTAGGGTGACTTGGACAGGTTGGATGAGTGGGCAGATGCATGGCAGTTGCAGTTTAATGTGAGGTTATCCACTTTGGCAGCAAGAACAGGAAGGCAGATTATTATCTGAATGGTGTCAGATTAGGAAAAGGGGAAGTACAACGAGATCTGGGTGTCCTTGTACATCAGTCACTGAAAGTAAGCATGCAGGTACAGCAGGCAGTGAAGCAAGCTAATGGTATGTTGGCCTTCATAACAAGAGGAGTTGAGTATAGGAGCAAAGAGGTCCTTCTGCAGTTGTACAGGGCCCTGGTGAGACCACATATGGAGTATTGTGTGCAGTTTTGGTCTCCAAATTTGAGGAAGGACATTCTTGCTATTGAGGGAGTGAAACGTAGGTTCACGAGGTTAATTCCTGGGATGGTGGGACTGTCATATGTTGAAAGAATGGAGCGACTGGAATTCAGAAGGATGAGAGGGGATCTTATTGAAACATTTAAGATTATTAAGGGATTGGACACACTGGAGGCAGGAAACATGTTCCCGATATTGGGGGAGTCCAGGACCAGGGGCCACAGTTTAAGAATAAGGGGTAGGCCATTTAGAACGTAGATGAGGAAAAATCTTTTCAGTCAGAGGGTTGTGAATCTGTGGAATTCTCTGCCTCAGAAGGCAGTGGAGGCCGATTGCAGATAAATACCAGATGATTAATTGACTCATTCCAGAGCATTAGATCTGATATAGCCTGTTCCCCCACTGGTTCTCAACAATGGATAGGCAGTTTAAAGTGCACCATCAGCGCCTTATTACCCGTCTGAAGAAGGAAACGTCACCTATTCCTTTTCTCCAGAGATGCTGTCTGACCCGCTGAGTTACGCCAGCATTTTGTGTCTATCTTTAGTTTAAACCAGCATCTGCAACTCCTTCCTACACATCTTACCACATTTGTTACATACACCTATAATTTCCTGAATTAAAGCCTGCCTCACATTATCCATTACTATTTAGGGTTTTTGTCTCCTTACTCACATGACCCCTGCAACACCAACACAATGCCTCCCACCAGGACACTTTAAGGCTAAGGTAAGACTTTACATTTTTAAGAACTTTGATCCTTGTAGGATGCAGGCTGGGGCTGAAAACGGCTTGCAGAGGCAGGGGGCAGAAGTGGAGGACATCAACGACATAGCCTGGCCAGGCTGATTCCTGGAACTCCAAACTAGTGCTGCTGCCAGGACAATGGGCCTATACGGACAAGTTAAGACTCTGCATTTTTAACAACTCTGAACTTAAAGATGGTGCCGCATCAAATCACACTGAGGAAGTACATGGCGACTCTTATGTGCTTCCTCGGTGTAATCTATTATCCTTACACTCTTGTACAGGTGCTCCTCAACTTACGATGGGGCTACATTCCGAGAAACCCATCGGAAACCGAATATATTGTAAGTCGAAATGCATTGAATACACGTGATCGAGTGGCCGGAAGCGAGCTGCGGCTCGCCACAGGTCGCTGTCATTTGCACCATCGCAAAGTCGAAATATCGTAAGTCGGAGCATCGCAAGGCGGGGAGCACCTGGTACTTGGATACGATTGTGCTAATGTGTAGTAATCACATTTACGTTGAACTGTGTTGACTAGATACTGTGCAAAAGAAAAAGGAATTTCACTGTATTGACTGGTTCCTGGAATGGGCAGGGTTGCTGCATGAGAAGACCGAGTGGTCTGAAGAAGGGTCTCGACCCAAAACGTCACCCATTCCTTCTATCCAGAGATGCTGAGTTACTCCAGCATTTTGTGTCTATCTCCAGTGAACTGGCACCGTATTCTCTATAAATCAGAAGAATGAAAGGAGATCATTTCAAATCATAAAAAAAGCTTTTAAAGGACTTACTGGCTAGTTGCAGGGAAGATACTTCCCATAACTGAAAAGTCTCGGACCAGGGAGTGCAGTTTTAGAATACACTAGACCAAGTGGACCCGTTGGGCCCAAACCTCTCCTGCATTGGTGCAGTACCCTCTCCTCCCCCATTCCCCCCTCCCCTTTCCCCTCCCTCCCCCTTTCCTTCCTTTCCCCTTCCCTCCTTCCCTCCTTCCCTCCTTCCCTCCTTCCCTCCTTCCCTCCTTCCCTCCCTCTCTCCCTCTCTCCCTCCCTCCTTCCCTCTCTCCCTCCCTCCTTCCCTCCCTCTCTCCCTCCCTCCTTCCCTCCCTCTCTCCCTCCCTCCCACCTCCCCCCTCTCCTCATCCCCCTCAACCCCCCTTATCCTCCCTCCCTCCCTAGGAGATAGATTTAAACTTTAAAATGTGAATAACTTTAAAAATATAACAGATTTCAATCAAATTTCTTCCATTAGCACCAAAGGGACAACGGTGAGTAAGGTGGACCTAAAATTGTCGTGCTATCGTGTACTGTTTAGGGCTGTAGTTCAGGAACAAACAAACAAAATGTGGTGTATTTACCATTTTGAGTATTTGTGTTTTGGCAGCTGAGCCTTGCCGTAGTTCCGGGTATAAAGCATTGTGGGATACCTGATAACACTCTCTGGTGGTGTTGAAGTAAAGCAGCCATATGTTGTATGCTAACCTGTCTCACTCGTCGATTCTTATCATAATACACCACAGTTAAAGTTGGCGACGAGGATAAAACAAGCAGAAAATGCCTATGATAGGTTCCATAGGGGAGTTCGCCCCGAAGACAGAGTCTTGGTCGGCGTATGTGGAACGTTTAGAGCAGTTTTTTGAGGCTAACGACATTGCAGTGGAGAAGCAAGTACCTACTCTGTTAAGTGTGATGGGAGCATCTACATATGGTCTGTTAAGGAACCTGGTGCAGCCGCTGAAGCCAAAAGATAAGTCCTACGACGACATTGTGAACATTTTAAAGACTCATTTTGAACCCAAGCCGTTGCTTATTGCGGAGAGATTCCGCTTTAACCGATGCAACCAGCGGGCGGATGAATCTGTGACCAGTTACGTTGCGGAGCTGAAACAGTGTGCAGTTAACTGTGAGTTTGGAGCGACGTTGAACGAGACGCTTCGGGACCGTTTTGTCAGTGGGATTTGTAATGAGGCAAGCCAGCGACGGCTGTTGTCGGAGTCCAACCTGACTTTTGCACGGGCATTTGAAATCGCCCTCAGCATGGAGACTGCGGAGAGAGACACGCAGCAGCTGCGGGGACACGAGGTACGTCCGAACCAAGTGCATAAAGTGGATGCGCACACGGTTAAGCAAACGGGGAGGAACTGCCATAGATGTAACGGCAAAAATCACAGCCCACAGGTGTGTCGCTTTAAAGATGCAAAGTGTTACAACTGTGGTAAAACCGGGCATATTAAAAGGGCATGCAGAGGAAAAGTGGCGGCGGCACCGACACAGAGCAGATATAAACGACAGACTGATAAAAACACAAAGTATGTGGAGGCAGAGGAAATAGTGTTGCCAATGTTTTCATTAGTAAATGGCAACAACTGTAAACAAGCATACCGGGCATGTTTTGTGGTTAATGGCAAAGAAGTCAAACTAGAAATTGACACCGGAGCTGCCGTGAGCATCATCTCAGAGGAGCTGTTTCAGACCACCTTTTTAAAGCAACCACTAGGGCTTGCTGAAGTCACACTGAAGACATACACAGGGGA
The DNA here is from genome assembly GCF_053455715.1 of Rhinoraja longicauda. Taxonomy (NCBI): domain Eukaryota; kingdom Metazoa; phylum Chordata; class Chondrichthyes; order Rajiformes; family Arhynchobatidae; genus Rhinoraja; species Rhinoraja longicauda. The sequence goes on from NC_135977.1 coordinate 26,260,662, forward strand.
GGTTATTCCTGTGTTGGGACAGTTTGAAGCCACTGTCAAATATGAGAGTCAGAGTGAGCAGCTACCAATGATTGTGGTAAAGGGAGCAGGACCAGCTTTGTGTGGAAGGAACTGGTTAAAAAAGCTCACCTTAAACTGGAAAGAAATTAAACATGCCAGTGACAAGTCTTATCAGGAAGACATAAAGCATATTAAGGAGATGCCTCACCTGACATCAATACAGGATGTACTGGAGTTACACGCTGAAGTGTTTAAAGATGAACTTGGCACTCTGCGTGATGTCAAAGCAACAATTCTGGTGGAACCAGGGGCCCGCCCAAAGTTTTGCAAAAGCCGCCCACTGCCATTTGCCATGAAAGCACGAGTGGAGGCTGAATTGGACCGACTGGAAAAGGCCAACATAATTACTCCAGTCAAACATAGTGAATGGGCAGCACCCGTTGTTCCGGTTGAAAAAAAGGACCATACCATTCGTCTGTGTGGAGATTACAAACTCACTGTAAACCAAGCTGCCACTACAGAGACTTATCCCTTGCCACGGATAGAGGAGTTGATGGCAACCCTCAGTGGAGGAAAGGAGTTTTCAAAGATTGACCTCGCCTCAGCGTACCAGCAGGTACTTCTGGAGGAAGAATCAAAAAAACTGTTGACCATTAACACACACCGAGGCTTATTTGTCTATAACAGACTGGCTTTTGGTGTGAGCGCAGCACCCTCCATCTTCCAAAGAATCATGGAGAACCTCATGAAAGATCTGGATGTAGTGGTGTATCTGGATGATCTCCTCATCACAGGAAAAACTGAACGAGAGCATCTGCAAAACCTGCATAAAGTGCTACAGAGACTGCAGGAGAGCGGACTGAGAGTCAGGGAGTCAAAGTGTGAGTTTGGAAAGAAACAAATCGAATACTTGGGTCATGTGTTAAACAGCCAGGGCATTCAGCCGTCACCGGAGAAAGTCAGAGCAATAAAGGATGCACCAGCCCCCACCTGTGTGAAAGAGCTGAGAGCTTTCTTGGGACTAGTGAATTATTATGGACGGTTCATGCCCAACCAAAGCACCGTGCTTGCTTCCCTGTACAGGTTGCTGAAAGACCAGGTGTCGTGGGAGTGGAAAAGTCGAGAGCAGAAAGCTTTTGACAAGTGCAAATCGCTGCTCACAAGTGACAAGATCCTGGTGCACTATGACCAAAAGCTTCCTCTCACTCTGGCCTGTGACTCCTCAGCGTATGGCATTGGAGCTGTCATACAACACAAAATGCCTACAGGGGAGGAGCGCCCCATCGCCTTCTCATCACGCACATTATCCCCTGCTGAGAAGAAATATTCTCAGATTGAGAAAGAGGGACTGGCGCTCATTTTTGGTGTAAAGAAGTTTAACCAATACCTGTGGGGGAGGAAATTCAAACTTGTGACTGATCACAAACCCCTGCTAACACTGTTTGGAGAACACAAAAGCCTGCCTACCATGGCTGCAGCTCGAATCCAAAGATGGGCAATAATTCTCTCTGCCTATGATTATCACATTGAGTACTGTGCCTCAGGGAAACATGGTAATGCAGATGGCCTCTCAAGAGTTCCGCTGCCTGACACAAACGACGCAGGGACCACAGCCATCACTGACAGCGTATACACACTGTTAACTGAACATCTTGAGCAGGCTCCACTGAACGCAGACCAAGTGGCACGTGCAACACACACAGACAACGTGTTGTCAAAGGTGCTGAAATTTGTCATGGATGGCTGGCCTGCTGAAGTGGATGAGACTCTGAAAGCTTTCCACACGCGTAGATGTGAACTTTCAATAGAGCGAGGATGTGTCCTGTGGGGCACCAGAGTGGTGATTCCTGAAAAGTTGAGAAAAACTGTTTTAAAGGAGCTGCATTCTGGCCATCCAGGAATTGTGAAAATGAAAGCACTAACACGCAAGTACGTATGGTGGCCTAAAGTTGATGCAGAGGTGGAGCAAGTTTGCAGAGCATGTGAGTCATGTCAATTGGAGCAAAGGATGCCTCGTCAGGTGCCTTTGCATCCATGGGAATTTCCTGGCCAGAGCTGGAAAAGACTACACATAGACTTTGCTGGTCCATTTTTGGGACACACTTTCATGTTGGTGGTGGATGCTTACTCCAAGTGGTTGGAGGTGTTTAAAATGTCTAGCATCACATCACAAGCCACTATCACACGACTGAGAAGACTGTTCGCAGCTTATGGATTGCCGGAGCACATTGTCACGGATAATGGAACGCAGTTCACGTCAGAGGAGTTTAAAAACTTCATGCAGCAGAATGGAATCCTTCATTCTACAAGTGCTCCTGGTCACCCTGCCTCGAATGGCCTGGCAGAACGGTACGTTCAGTCATTCAAGGGTGGAATGAAAAAGCTGACACACACCGCAATGGATGTGGAGGACAGGGTCTCCATCTTTTTGATGCAGTATCGCACCACACCAAACTGCACTACTGGTCAGTCACCTGCTGACCTGTTTCTGAACAGACACGTGCGCACCCGTCTGGATTTCATCCGTCCGGACACAGCAGCCGCTGTTCGTAAAAAACAGTACAAGCAGAAGTTTCACCATGACCTCCGTGCAGCAGACAGGTGTTTCTCAGTGGATGACCCAGTGTATTTATACAATACGGCTGGGGGAGGACGCAAATGGATTCCTGGAGTCATAGTGGATCAAACAGGACCGGTGTCTTACAAAGTACAAGGAGGAGACACCGACATCACCTACAGGAGACATGGAGATCAGCTGAGATTCAGAGTCATGGGAGATGGACTGGATCAGGACACTGAAAACTCAACCACTGACACTTCTGCACCGAGCCAACCCGCACAGCCGGAGGACATGTCATCATGCAGCGAGCCAGGGACTGTGGACCGTACAGCTGCAGCTGCTGCGCCGCTGAGTCCACGCCGATCATCAAGGGTCAGGAAGCCTCCAGACCGCTATGTCCCTTAAGCTTCTTTTTTTTTTTTAAAAGGGGAAATGTTCGGCATGAAGGACTGTTTAGTTGTTTAAGTTGTTTTCATTAATATGAACACACAGATGGACTGAGACTTGTTAAAACTACAAGAGGGTCTCTAGTGATAACAAGTAACTTTGCATAGTAGTAATTTTGGGAATGGTTATTGTTAGTAATAAGGCACTTGCTAATTTCAGTTATTTAAGATTACCTTCATTTTAAAAAGGGGGTAATGTGGTGTATTTACCATTTTGAGTATTTGTGTTTTGGCAGCTGAGCCTTGCCGTAGTTCCGGGTATAAAGCATTGTGGGATACCTGATAACACTCTCTGGTGGTGTTGAAGTAAAGCAGCCATATGTTGTATGCTAACCTGTCTCACTCGTCAATTCTTATCATAATACACCACACAAACAAACGAGAGTTTTGGTATGCAGTGTAGGAATAATGTGGAGGCACAGTTGTTGTAATCATTCAAGACACATAGATTTTTGGACATTAAGGAAATCAAGGGTTAAGAGCACCGTGTTGGAAGATGGCATTAAGGTAGACAATCCGTCATGATCATAACGAATGCCACAGCAGGCTCGAAGGACTGGATCATTTGCTCCTGCTCCTATTTCCTATGAAATAGTGGTGTTAAAAATTATAGAGGGATCAACAGAATACGTCAAGCATAATAGTGTGATCAGTAACCAAGTGATGAAGAATTGTTAACTGTCCAAGGAGCTGAGGAGAGGTGATTGGAGATGCTTTCCCCCGTGATGAGTAATGAAAATCTTCAACTTAGTGCTCAGCACGGATAGTGGAAGCCATTTTAGCAGAAATATTTAAAACTTAACTAAGTACATACTGGAAAAGGGAAATATTGTGGGAAAAATTGATGGGCTTTCAGGAGCCAACGTGAACAAAGTAAATATAAGATAAAAAAGTGATTTTAATTGCATGATTCTGAACAGGCTGTCATTGAGCAGTTCCTGGGTTATTAGAGAAGTCCAAGACACATCTGACTTGAGGTTTATGGACACTGTTTTTCTCCCCATCATTAATTGATCCAATATGAATGTAACCAGAATCAATCACTTTAGCGATCCGTCCCGGGTCCAGTCACAATAAACGAGAAATTAATTGGGGCATTTTCAGTCCAAATCTGTATCTGATGGCATCGCTGGCATCAGGTGACTTCCCTGGGATCAGATGGGCACGAATAACGCCAATTCTCATGCACTACGTATTTCAACTTTCTGGAAGAAACCGGAGGGCCAATGTGGGGGAAATGGCAACTAATTACATTCACAGAGAAAACAAATGGTCCAATTCTACATTTAGATGCCTTTTAAAGAACCGCCGCAGCTCGCAATTAGTCATGTTTAGCACCACAGTAAAGGTCACTGGAGACTGATGTCACTGATCTCCTAATGTGCTCAGACTAAAGAGGAGCACCCCTGTCCTGTAGCACTAATGAAATACTGCAGCCACAATTACCCAGTGCAGGTAGACATCTTGGTATTCCTGACAGCTCCTGCCGCATGGAAGATGTAAAACAAATACAGTGATCTTTGCTTCATATATTTTTACTTTTCCATGTTTCCGTTGATATGCAACGGTATGCACACATGTGTGATGCCTCTGCTGCCAGGTCACCGAGACATTTCAAATGATGTCTTTTTGCAACTTTGAATATGGGTTGTGGACCATCACACAAACCAACCTCCTTTCTATTGAATCCATTTATACCTCACGCTGCCTCGGCAAGGCCAGCAGCATAATCAAGGACAAGTCGCACCCTGGCCACACCCTCTTCTCCCCTCTCCCATCAGGCAAAAGCCATAGAAGTGTGAAAACGCACGTTTCCAGGTTCAGGGACAGTTTCTTCCCAGCTGTTATCAGGCAACTGAATCATCCTACCACAACCAGAGAGCAGTCCTGAACTACTGTCTACCTCTTTGGTGACCCGAGGGTGTGACTATCCTTGATTGGACTTTGCTGCCTTTATCTTGCACTAAATGTTGTTCCCTTATCATGCACCTATCCGTTGTAAATGGCTCGATTGTAATCATATATTGCCTTTCTGCTGACAGGTTACCACACAGCAAAAGCTTTTCACTGTACCTCGACACACGTGACAATAAACTAAACCAAAATGAAATGCAGCCCTCTCTCTTCTTCAGTAATGCATGTTGCTGTTGTCTAGTTACCACAGAAGTGTTTGCCTTAAAGCAAAGATGTTTTCGCCATTTGCCTCACACCCGGGGTGAACTGGAAATGCTCCTGGAGGAACCTATTCAGGTCACAATTTAACGCATGATCTTAGGCGTTAAGCACATTTATACCATTACATACTTGTTCATAGCCTATGTAACAGTCTGATTAGGTGTGGATGCTACAAACAGCAAAATTGTTAGCACATAGGTCATAAGGAATAGGAGTAGAATTAGGCCATTCGGCCCATCTAGTCTACTCCGCCATTCAATCATGACTGATCTATCTCTCCCTACTAACCCTATTCTCCTGCCTTCTCCCCATGACCTCTGACACCTGTACTAATCAGGAATCTATCAATCTCTGCCTTAAAAATATCCACTGACTTGGCCTTCACAGAATTCCACAGATTCACCACCCTCTGATTAAAGAGATTTCTCATCTCCTTTAATTCTGATGCTATGACCTCTAGTCCTAGACTCTCCCACTAGTGGAAACATCCTCTCCACATCCACTCTATCCAAGCCTTTCACTATTCTGTATGATTCAATGAGGTGAAATTCAATTTCAAGGCAACCTCTAATAAAAGAATGGATTGGGAGAGAAGAGATGTCCAAAATATGAACCTTTCAGTGAAAAATATAATAATAATAATAATAATAATAATAACAATAATAATACATTTAATTTATATAGCGCTTTTCAAGAAACACAAAGACGCTTTACAGAGCAAACAAGACATAAAAACAAACAAACAGACAAAAGATTTGTCCAGACGGCGAAGCGGCGAACAAACAGCGCCAGCGTCCTCTCACGTCAGGGTCCGGCAGTAAACAATAAAGAACACAAGACACAGAATTACAATTTAACACAGACAACCATCACAGTGATTGCTCCAGGCACACCCTCACTGTGATGGAAGGCAAAGAAAGTCTTATCTCCTCCTCATTCTTCTCCCGCGGTCAGGCAGTCAAACTGCTGCCTCGAGGCGATCGAGGCTCCCGACTTATGAAACCCCCGCCGGGCGATGGAAAGTCCGACGGCCGAGCCAAGCAGGCCGATGAAGGTCCTGAGCCCCCACCGAAGGCCCTGCGAGCAGGTCGATCGAGCCTCGCGATTCGGGGCGATCGAAGCTGCTACGGCTGGTGCTCCCGAAAGCCGGTCGCCAGCCAGGGACCTGTGAGCTCCCGATGTTGCGGTCTACAGGGCCCGCGGCAGAAGCCTCCGAGATGGTAAGTCCAGGCCCTGCGACCGGAGTCTTCAAGGTCGATCCCAGCTGGAGGCCGCCAACTCCACGGTGTTAGAAGGATGAGGGGGGATCTTATTGAAACATATAAGATAATTAGGGGATTGGACACATTAGAGGCAGGAAACATGTTCCCAATGTTGGGGGAGTCCAGAACAAGGGGCCACAGTTTAAGAATAAGGGGTAGGCCATTTAGAACAGAGATGAGGAACGGAGATGAGGAAGAACTTTTTCAGTCAGAGAGTGGTGAAGGTGTGGAATTCTCTGCCTCAGAAGGCAGTGGAGGCCAGTTCGTTGGATGCTTTCAAGAGAGAGCTGGATAGAGCTCTTAAGGATAGCGGAGTGAGGGGGTATGGGGAGAAGGCAGGAACGGGGTACTGATTGAGAGTGATCAGCCATGATCGCATTGAATGGCGGTGCTGGCTCGAAGGGCTGAATGGCCTACTCCTGCACCTATTGTCTATTGTCTATTGTCTATTGTTAGGCCGTAGCACGAACGATAAAGGTCGCATCTCCGTTGAGGAGGAGATTTAGAAAAAAGGTTTCCCCCACCCCCCCCACCACCCCGCACCCCCCACAGATACAGAGCTAAAAATAGTTCAATACATACATTTAAACGGTAACAATAGACAAAGACAGAAAAAAGACAGAGAGACCGCCGGTGAGCCGCAGCTGCAGAACGCAGCCATGCCCCCTTCTTATGGATAAATTATGATCCATTGCTAAGCAATTTCTTTTTAAATGCTAAAAGTGTTGTTGTTTGCAGCATTCACACCTAATTAGACTGCAACATAGGCTGTGAACAAGTGAACAAGTTTGTAATGGCATAAATGTGCCAAGCGTGTTTTCTGTAAAAAAAAGTTATTACTTAAGAAACCAATACAAAATGCTGTCTATGCTAGAAATTGGAATTAATCCATGATGGAATTACTCAGTGGGTCAGGCAGGATCTGTGGGAACAGAAGCAGCGGCTTCATTTCAGGTTAATGATCTGTCTGACAGCTTTGAAGTTTTTTGCTCATTCATCCCAATTTCACACTTTCCTTTAATGTAAGCTCCTCAATATTTTAATGCATACTAACCTCCTTAATTTCCACTACAACAGTCAAGGAGCAAGGCAGCAAAATATTAACTGTAAATCTCGTTAATGTTTAATACAAATTCAGATTTTCTATTTCTTTGATCTTTATGACTTGCTGTAAGTTTTTTTCTGATCTTGCTTTTCTACTTAAATTTATCCTTCCTTTCTTTGCGCACTCTCACTCCATTTCAACATCCAGTTCTTAGCTCAGTCTGCTGTAGCAAATACTGTAAATACTGCATAAATTAATTAAATCAATGAATAAAAATGCACTTAATGTCTCGGACAGTTGCACTCAAAATATTTTTTTAATATTAGCATTTTTATCCTGACCAATTGAGATTCAAATGTTCCCAATTTCTTTAGTTCATAACCTGCATCTCATTTTCGACTGCACTGTCCTCCGTCCCCCTGGTGGAGGGGTAGACCTCACGGCCCTCGACAACAGCACATTGCACTGGCTACAGCGCCTGGAGGGCGTTACATAATTTCTGCTGCCTCAAACGCAAGAAGAGGATCTCATCTAAACCTAACCTACCACTTAATCCTTTGCAGGCTGATCTTTTCTTTTCTTGTGAGCTTTTTCTTTCCTAAAACGTGGGCACGCCGGTGTGGAGAATGGAAGGGATGGACAAGGCAGATAAAAAAAGCAAGTAAAAGGTAACACAAATTAGCGCAGAATCAGACACAACAAATATCATCCTAAAATGGGTCAGAGGACTGATTGAAGAAATTCCCTTGAAATTACAAGCGAGATTTGGAGATGCAGAATTAACATGCAATGGATTCTCACCCCCAGGCTTGTCTTTGAAAAATACAGACAATACAGGAAACATCTGTTCATCTGCAGCGTTGATTTTTTAATGACGAGTTTTCTAAATAACCAGCAAAAAAAATTGGCTCCATACATGATAACTCTTTCTCACTTTACTCACAACGTAGAAGGGAATTGTTTGGCTCAGGATCTGTGAACAAAACCGTCAATCCCAATTCCCTCACAGATCTCTCTGCAATCTATTCTTCTTCCATGTGCATGAGAACTCCATGTGAATTCTCCGACCGCCCACACTGTTAGTAACTAATTAACAAATCGACCAGCATATCGATGGGACATGGGAGAAAACTAGTGTGCCTGGAGGAAAAGAGATGATAAGAATCACATCCGTACATCTCAGACATCACCTGAGGTCAGGATTGAACCTTATTATCAAATGAGGTCAATTGAAAACATGATGATTTCCTCATCTATAAAAGACAAGTAACAATAAATCCCATAGGGTGTTGCAGCCTAATAAATCAAAGCTCCCATCAGGACATTTGCTTCATTCACAGTGAAGCACAGAGAGTCTTGGCAAGCCATATCTTTCACAACAATTGACAGAGGTCAAAGCCAGTTTTACCTCTGTTCAAAATTGTATGCCCAGCAGTGCAGAAATCAACTTTTTGGCAAAGAATTCACTTATTTCAAGCGGTGCTCTGTGTCTAGACAGAAGACTTACTTTCAATTACTGTGGATTCATTTCCACAAAACAGAAAGCTTATATCTTGAAGTTGCTTATCCCCTCCAACGGCAATTGTGTCAAATCCAGAATGAACCTCAAATCATCTTATTCAGGAATTATGGTTGACATCATTTTTTCCTCCGTATCAGATATTTAGTTACTAATAATTAAAAATTGCTCTCAAGACTGCATACTATTGTAAAAATTCATTCTCCAAATCATCCAGATCTACATTTCTTTCCCATTCTCTCCCAGAAGACATTTCCTTCACTTTGCAAATTTACAGGTGTTCTCACTAATCCTGAAGTGTCAATTGCAAATATTCAAATTATTATTTTTCAATGCTTTCACTAAATGCTTTGAGGTTATGTTTTTAACTCTTGTACAATTGCTCACATTATAAATCCTGGCTTATGCCAAGATTACCATGATGATATTTAGCAAGCCAATTCCATCCAATTAACCACCTTCTGGAACAACAACTTAACATGCACTGCCTTGAAGGTACACAGGATCACGTATGATGCATTTACAGGAGCGTATAATTGAGAAGTAGGCTACTCTTGAAGACCTGTTCTGCCCTTCAAAAATTAGGGCTTATCCAAATGTAACTTCAACTGCACCTTCTCACCTGCACCTTGTCCATGAGTCCTGATGAATTTCATCCTCTGGGGTTAAAAGAAGTGGCTGGTGAGATAGTTAATACATTTGTTTTTTAAATTTGCAATCTTTCTCTATATTTTGGGACGGTTCCATTAAATTGGTAAAAATGTAAATGTAACTCTTATTCGAAAAGGGTGATAGAAAGAAAGAAATTACGTCAGTTGGCTTAATAACTGTCGTAGCGAAATGTTAAAAGGTATTAATAAAGATATTATAGTAGAGTACTTAAAAAATAGTTTTGTGAAAGGGGTATCATATTTGATCAATTTATTGGCCTTCTTCGAAGAAATAGCAGGTGATGTGGATAAAGGAGAACATAGACATTCCAGGAGATATAATCAAAAAAACTGGAGTAACTCAGCGGGACAGGCAGCATCCCTGGAGAGAAGGAATGGGTGACGTTTCGGGTCAAGACCCTTCTTCAGGTTCCGGAATCCATTTTTAACTCTTGTACAATTGCTCACATTACAAATCCTAGCTTATGCCGAGATTACCATGATGATTTTTAGCAAGCCTATTCAAGAGATTCAAGAGATTCAAGATTCAAGATTCAAGATTCAAGATTCAAGATTCAAGATTCAAGATTCAAGATAGCTTTATTTGTCATCCAATATTGGACGAAATTCAGTAACCCACAGTCCAACAATAAAAGCATTAAATAGGCATTAAAATTACACAACCCCAAAAACACACAAAAAAAGAAACATCCATCAAAGAAACATCCATCACAGTGAGTCTCCTCCAGTCCTCTCCTCACTGTGATGGAAGGCCACAATGTCTTTCCCATCTCCTGCTGTCCTCTCCCGCAGTCAGGTTGTTGTGGTTGCAGGCCGCGCCGGACTGTCCACAGCGGCCCGAGCCTAAGGCGAGTCCCAGCCGCTCCCGCAGCCTCCGAAGACGGCCGGCTCCGCTGATGATGTCCGATCCGGGGCGGGCGAACACGCTGCTGCTGTTGCTGCACGTCGGGGCGGTCGTGGCTCCCGACATTGAAGCCCCCGCCCAGCAGAGAAATATCCCGCGGCCTATCTTAGGCCGCGCCGGACGGTGAAATGTCCGCGACCCAAGCCCCGCGATCCAGGGCGGGCGAACACGCTGCCGCTGCCGGAGCTCCCGATGTCGGCATCCACGCGGCCCGAGCCTAAGGCGAGTCGCAGCCGCTCCCGCAGCCTCCGAGGACGGCCGGCTCCGCTGATGGTAAGTCCGGTCCGCGGGCTCTGCGAACCGGAGCCCTGGAAGGCGCCAGCTCCAGGAGTTGGGCCGATGGTAGGCCGCAGCAGGAACGGAGACAACAACCAGAAAACAAAGGTCGGGTCTCCATTCGGAAGGGACACATATTTACAATTTTACAGTTCCCCCCCTCCCCCCCCCCCCACATACACACATAGTACACAAACACAAAAACACCACATCACAACTACAATTAAGACAAAAAAACAACAAAAACACAAAGACAAATGGACCGCAGGTAAGCCGCAGCTGCTATGGCAGCGCCGCCATTTTGGATCCATATAGTTAACCCGAAACGTCACCCACTCCTTCTCTCCAGAGATGCTTCCTGTCCCGCTGAGTTACTCCAGCTTTTTGTGTCTATCTTCGGTTTAAACCAGCATCTGCAGTTCCTTCCTACACATAGATATGGCAGGCATAGATTTTCAGAAGCATTAGATAAGGCATCAAAGGCTATCATAGAATATAAACTGCATCTCCGTCAATTTGTTCAGAACCACTTTCCTCGTGATTATAACCTTTTCCGAGTCACGTCCTCCTAGAAACTCCAAATTTACAATTATTTCTAGGATGTTACTTGAATCCTTTAATGGGAAAAGCAATGCCAAATTTATCTACAATTTCCATTATTAATTTCCCAGACTCACTTCCTAAAGGCCCAATGCTTACTTTAGTGCCTTCGTTAAATATCTCTGGAGACTCTTATCATTTGTTTTTACTCGTCCATTTAGTTGTCTGTCACACTCAAATTACCTTCTTTATCTTCTCTGCATTCTTGGATTTTTTTTGACCGTCCTTCCAATCTCCTGATCTATCAACCTTCTTTATAAAACTATGTGATTTTTCTTCATACTATCTTTTATATTTTTTTCAGTTCTCCCCCCTTAGGATATTTCTTTCTTTTGGAGCCCATCAGTTCTGCATATTCTGAGACATTACCTTAAATGTCTACAACTGTAACTCAACTGACATATCCCTTAATCTATGTTGCCAGTTCCTTTTTGCTGGTTCTGCTTTTATGCCCATAATTGGTTTTATTTAATCTTCAAATACTATTCCCAGACCCTTTCCTCACTCTCCAAACTGATGGAAATTTCAATCGTGCTATGAGTGCTGCTACCTAGGTGCACGCATGTGGGTGCTCGACATACTCTTAACAGACGTCTGAGATGGAGCATCTGATGAATGGAGATGCTACTGAATATATGGATCAACTGTGAAATCTACAAAGAGTTCCCCTCAGATAGACACAAAGTGTTGGAGTAACTCAGCGGGTCAGGCAGCATCTCTGGAGAAAATGGATGGGTGACATTTCACGTTGGGACCTTTTTTCAGACTTTATCCCCTTTATCCACATCACCTGCACTGTCAGAGTGAGGCCCAACGCAAATTGGAGGAACAGCACCTCATATTTTGCTTGGGTAGCTTGCAACCCAGTGGTATTAACTTTGATTTCTCTAACTTCAAGTAACCCTTGCTTTCCCTCTCACTCTCTCTCTCTCTCTCTCTGTCCTTCCCCCACCCTAGTTCTCAGACTAGTTTCATTTTCCTCCTGATTAATTTTACTGTTTCTATGCCTTGTTATCACCTTCCCCTCATCCAACAATGAACCATTGTACATTTCCTTGATCGTCTGCTTTGATCTGTTCTTTTCACATCTTACATGTTCTGTGTCACTTCCATATCTCCTTTCCCTCTGCCCTGACTCTCAGTCTGAAGAAGGGTCTCAACCGAAACGTCACCCACTCCTGCTCTCCAGAGATGCTGCCTGTCCTGCTGAGTTACTCCAGCATTTTGTGTCTATTTTAGGCATAACCCAGTACCTTCCTACTCACCTGCAATGTTGTTTATTCACTAACGCAACGATGCTCTAAGTGAGTGAAACCTGTTGCTGGCGTCAAGTCTTAAAAACTAATCTATTTTAAAAAAGATATTTAAAAAATTTATTAAACCAGCTAAAACACCAAAACAGAAAAGAAGGGAATTATCCTTCTTTTCTGCACTCTACATAGCAATCAATGGGATCATAGATCCAGGATCTCGCAACTTTATAAAAATCATTCCCACTTTGCTATGTGCTGCCAATTAAATGATGGGCTTGGTGGGCAAAGGTGATGATAGAAAATGCCATTCAGCACATGACCTGGGCCATCATCTCTTGCCCCACGACATTCATGCCCTGCGCTCGAATCTTTCAGGCCTCCAGAGCTGCAAGGGAAGGCAAATATACACATGCATCTTACTTTCATTTTCCAGAAACGTTACCTTCTTTAACAAGAAAACATGCCGCAGAATATCAGGGAGGTATCCTTCTCTTCCTCGCCACCACATCCTGCACTCCTAGCTGCACGGTTCTGACATCAACCAGATCCAAAGGTTCACAAGTGAGTTCAAAATAAATTGATGCTGTTGCTTCTTTGAAAGTATTATATTAATCTGTGTCAGTGACCTCCATAAGTGCACCATTCCATACATTCATGTACATGTACCTGGTGAAGCAGGTACATCTGCATAATAATCATGATCATGATTCGTCCCCTAATTGGCTCAATATATTCTCAGACTTCACCTGCTGGAATCTGAGGTGAAGTCTGACATTCCCCAACCCTTTATCTTTTATGACCAAGAAGCAAAATTCATCCTTTTGAGCACATATTTCTTTCCTTCAATAGCTGTAACCTCCCTTAGAACACATTCACCTCAAATATAAATATTAAAACCTGGTGATTTCAGGGTATTTGACTTCCCTGAAAATCAATGGTCAGTTTCATCCAAGATTGTGTTTTCACAACTTGTGTTTAAAAAATATTGACAGCAGCGCCGATGAAGAGAGGAAGAAAATACGATTATGGATACTGATGAACAAGCTCCCAGAAAACTTGTATACACTGGAATTTAGAAGGATGAGAGGAGATCTTATCGAAACGTATAAGATTATTAAGGGGTTAGACACGTTAGAGGCAGGAAATATGCTCCCAATGTTGGGGGAGTCCAGAACAAGGGGGCACAGTTTAAGAATAAGGAGTAGGCCATTTAGAACTGAGATGAGGAAACACTTTTTTAGTCAGAGAGTTGTGAATCAGTGGAATTCTCTGCCTCAGAAGGCAGTGGAGGCCAATTCTCTGAATGCATTCAAGAGAGAGCTAGATAGAGCTCTTAAGGATAGCGGAGTCAGGGGGTATGGGGAGAAGGCAGGAACGGGGTACTGATTGAGAATGATCAGCCATGATCACATTGAATGGCGGTGCTGGCTCGAAGGACCGAATGGCCTACTCCTGCACCTATTGTCTATTGTCTAAATACAGCGCTTCACATCGGCTGTTTGCCAAGGCATTAAATGAGTTATTAGTCAACTGATCCGAAGAGGTAACAATGAGTCTGAAGAAGGGTCTCGACCCAAAAAGTCACCCGTCCTTCTCTGCAGAGATGCTGCCTGTCCCCGCTGAGTTACTCCGGCATTTTGCATCGAACTAACAACGTACGGATTTTTTATTAATTCCACTAGATAGATTTTTACTAGAAGATAGAATGGGCAAAGTATGGCACCTCATGATAATCTGGTCCTCTCTAGACAGACTGTGAATTGTGTGCCAAAATCTATGTGTCAGTTTGTCAAGTTGCCCTGAAAACCTCAAACTTGGATGTTGTCTTACTTTTAATTCCTTTCAACGACTGCCACCTTGTGGTGATTCAAGAAGATTTCGAGATATTTTGTTACACTGATGCACTCGGATGGCAAATAGAGCAATCTGGAAACGACTTCAACGTGTCTTCAATGGCTTTTAACCTCGACACTGCCAGGCGACTTCTAGGTTTTGCAATCAATGGGGCAGAAAAGGCGAGTCAACAGTCCAAAAATTAATTTTCAGCACCACTATTTATGAAGACATTGGGGCCGTGACATTGCATGGACTCTGAAGGTTGGAAAACAACCCAGGGAAGTGAGCCATTTGAATAATGATCGCCAATGACTATTTTGTGGTTTGTAGTTGAGATGCTCAATGTCATTCATCCTGGTGTACACAAGGACAAAAACAAACAGATCATCTTTCTTGTCAAATGACACCAGCATGGCTTAACAGAAGAAGGGTCTCAACCCGAAACGTCACCCATTCCTTCTCTCCAGAGATGCTGCCTGTCCCGCTGAGTTACTCGAGCATTTTGCGTCCATCTTTAGGATTTCATTGTTCTGTCCAGGACATATTATGACAATAAAAACACTCTCGAACAATGTATTGGACTGAACAACACAATGTACAAACATACATTTCTATGGATGTCAAAATAGGAAGAACTGTGGCATTTCACATTGGGCCAGGTTTTTACCCCCCAAAATCATGATGCGGGACTTTTCAGCGCCCGGTGCGGCTCGGCCGCGGGGACTTCCATCCCCTTGCGGGGACTGTGCGGGTCGGTCGGGGACGAGCTGTCTGTCTGTGGGCGTGGGGAAGAGAGTGGAAGTTTTGTTGCCTCCATCACAGTGAGGGGGTGTTTGGAGTCACTGTGATGGATGTTTGTGTTGGGGTCATGTGTCTTGTGTTCTTTTTTTTTTGTGTGTGACTGCAATGTAATTTCGTTCGGTACCTCGGTACCGAATGACAAATAAAGCTTTGTATTGTATTGCATTGTATTGTATATAAAAGAAACAGAACAGGGAAGTGCAGATGCTGGTTTACACAAATTGCTGGAGTAACTCAGTGGGTCAGGCAGCATTTGTCAGGGGCAGCCTGACAAGCTCACATTAAATATTGGTATCAGTGGGATGGAGGTGACTTCCCAATGCAGTCACTGTTTGGTCATTTATCTGCAGCCTGTTCACTGACACTCAAGCAAATTCAATATGGCGATGAAACAGAGCTGTAATAAGGAAACTCTAAAAAATGAAATAAAAGATAGATTTTAACATCATTTATGTTCTGCAATTGTACTCAAGATCTAAATTTTTCTCATGCTACATGCCATTATCATGGCTATATGAACACAAAAATTACACGCAACAATTTCTGCCCACTGAATTAAAGTTCAAATAATGGTTTATAAATCAAAGATTAGATTTAAGCTACTTAAGAATGTTATTTTCAATAATACTTGGTAATTTTTTTTAATTTTTTTTTGTTTTACCATCTTTGAAGGGAAGATTACATTTTTGAAAGCAGAAAGCATTTCAAATGAATCGAATCCTGCCAAAAGGCTAAGAATTAAGAATTAATTTGCTAGTCTGCCACCAATTTTGAAGGTAAAACAGTCAACCACATCAATCACTTACTACCACTGACAGAGATCCATGGAAATGAAATGCTGGCAGGCTGCTTAAAAGGAAAAACTCGACACAAAATGCCGGAGTATCTCAGCAGGTGACAATTCCTTCTCTCCCGTGATGCTGCCTGTCCCGCTGAGGTACTCCAGCATTTTGTGTCCATCATCGGTTTAAACCAGCATCCGAAGGTCCTTCCAACACATAAAAGAAAAGCTTTGCCCATCTAATAATTTCATAGCCTCTGGCACAAACCACTAACCATTTAAATTGCTAACGGCATAAATTAAGCGCGTGATTTAGAATATTAGGTAAAATATTTAAAGTTCTAATGAACTTTCAAACTTCAAAGCATGTTTTGTAGCTGTTAAAACGCAGATCATTTTGAGATGTTAAAATGCAAATCATTTTAAGTACATTCAAATCCTAGCAGGGTCTCTGTGTAATGCAACTCCATTTTTATGCATTTAATTTGGAAGATTTATTCAACCTGTGTTTCAGAGGTATACCATAGATCTGTTGGGTAAAAAAAGGATTAGATTTACATGAATTTAACGTTCTTCAAGAGAGGCGGAAGGTAACTGGAGGTATCTGAGGGCAAGCAAATAGCAAGAGGGCTCTTAAGGAGTAAGATTGTAATCGTTGCGATGGAAAATCATACACTTAGCACAGGTACTGAACAGAAGAATTTAGAAATGCTAAGGAATAGACAGTGCCAAGCTGTCATGGGAGGTATTACCAGTAGGAAAAGTATATTATCAACTATGCTAATATTGGTAATAAGTCCGCCCAGACCTACGTGATCATCCGATGGGCAAACCCCTTTACTCCCCCTCCCATTCCCACACTGACTGTGCTAATATTGCTAGTCCGAAGAAGGGTCTCGACCCGAAACGTCACCCATTCCTTCTCTCCAGAGGTGCTGCCTGTCCCGCTGAGTTACTCCAGCATTTTGTGTCTACCCTCACTGACCTTTCCGTCGTGGGCCTCCTTCACTGTCAGAGTGAGGCCCAATGCACCTCATATTTCACTTGGGCAGCCTACAACCCAGTGGTATGAATATTGGCTTCTCTAACTTCAAGTAACCCTTGCTTTCCCTCTCTGCCATCCCTCCCCCACCCTCGTTCTTCCATTAGTTTTTCTGTCCTCCTGATTAAATTTTACCGATTGGATGCCTCGTTGTCGCCTTCCTCTCAGCTAACAATGATCTATTCTACATTTTCCTTGATCCCCATGCCCTTTGATCTCTCATTTACACACCTTACCCTTCCATATCTCTGTGTCCCCCTCCCCTAACTCTCAGTCTGAAGAAGGGTGTCGACCTGAAGCATCACCCATTCCTTCCATCCAGAGATGCTGCCTGCCCGCTCAGCATTATGTGTCTATCCTTGGTGTAAACCAGCACCTGAGGTTCCGTCCTACACATTAGCAACAATGCAGTTAGAATGAGGCTGTGGTAGTTCAGGACAGTGGGAAGGGTAATTATGAGATGAGGGATAATGGTGTAAAATGGGAGCTGAGAGAGTGTCAGGGCCTCAAAGTACTGGTTGAGGAGTCTGGAATGTTTAGTGTACTAGGTGAGGACTTTGGTGTGGGATCTTAGCCATTTTGATTCCAGGGTATGAGAAATGACGATGGGTGATGGATGCGTGGACGACGATGATGTTGTCAGGACTTTGGAGTTTTAAGCAAGTTTTGAATTTTGAAACAAAATGTTATCAAGTAGTTAAAATATTGCAGTCGAATGATGCACAAGTTGTGAGAGCCTGTGAGAGTTGTGAGAACACAGAGAACCTGGAGTGAGGGGGAGGGAGGGAGGGAGGGAGGGAGGGAGGGAGGGAGGACAAATGAGGACCTGATGTGGGATACTTTGTCACATTCTCAGCGCCCTTTACATGGCGACTATTTGCATACCTTGGGTATACAAGCAAAGAATTTCACCGTGACTTGTATTCAATTCAATTCAGTAGCATATTTATTTGCCACATCAACTTTCCTTTAAACACCTCACATTGGTCTCTCCGAACAAGCTGTCCTCAGGGATGTTTGAAAAATAAACTTTTCCTTGAAGCTTTATATAAAAGAAAATTCCAGGGTACGTTTATTAAATCTAAAAACAAATCTCTAAATAAATGTAAGACAGGCACTCGGTTTGCCAAGGCCTGCTGGATCTCCCGGTAGCTAACTCCCATTCCCGTACCAACCTTTCTGTCCTGGGCCTCCTCCATTGTCAGAGTGAGGCCGCGCAAAACCTGGAGGAACAACATCTCATATTCCGTTTGGGTAGCTTACAACCCCACGGGATGGACATTGCATTCCCCAATTTTAAGTAATCCACCAACAGCCTACCCCACCCCTCCTCCCTCCCACTTTCTTCCACCCCTCACTGTGCAACCTTTTACCCCCCTCTCCTGCCCCCTTTCCCTTTCGCCTGTTCACTTCCTTCTGTATTCCATCTATATCCTTTCCTCAGGCTTCACATTTTTTTCCAATTTCACTTCTTAGATCACAGCCTTTGAGCTTTTTCCTATCTTAGTCTTTGTCCACCCATTTGCCAATCCCCCCTCCCCCCACCCCACCCCCAACTCTATCCAGCCATAATGATGCTTGGTGTTGTGTCATCCCATCTCTCTTCCAGCTTTCTTCCCCCTACTACGATTAGCCTGAAGAAGGGTTCTGACCCAAAACGGTGCCTACCCATGGTCTCCGCGGTTGCCTGACCTGTTGAGTTCTTCCAGCACTTTCTAACTTTTTTTGTAAACCAGCATCTGCAGTTCCTAGTGTCTGAAGAATCTCTCACTAGGTGCTTTGCTCTAATTAGTATTTCTCCACCCTATAGTGTTGAACCTGTTAAACAATATTAAATACTTTGTACAAGAATTAATTACGCAAACTAGATTATGAGGCAGAGGCTGTACAACACTCGAAGAAAAATATACAGCTGGTAAATAAACTAATAAATACACATTTTGAGGTCATACTTTTTTTTAAATGTTTTGGAGAATAGATGAAAGTCTGAAAACTTTAGAACAAAGAATGTAATCACAAGGTTCCAACAGGAAGGAACTGCAGATGCTGGTTAAGACGGAAGATAGACACAAAATGCTGGAGTAACTCAGCGGGATAGGCAGCATCTTTGGAGAGAAGGAATTCCTTCTATCCAGAGATACTGCCTGTCCCGTTGAGTTACTCCAACATTTTGTGTCTACATAACAAAGAGAACAAGTACAATCCAACTAACTACTACACCAGGAGAATACTCCCAATCATCAACATTAACGCTTGTTTTGGATTTCACCAGGACATAACACCTCCAGATCCCATTACAGGTTTCAGCCAGAGAGTTGTGAATCTGTGGATTTCTCTGCCACGCAAGGCAGCGGAGGCCAATTCACTGGATGTTTTCAAGAGAGTTGGATTTAGCTCTTAGGGCTAAAGGAATCAAGGGATACCGGGAGAAAGCAGGAACAGGTTTCTGATTTTGGATGATCAGCCACGATCACATTGATTGGCGGTGTTGGCTCGAAGGGCCGAATGGCCTACTACCTGCACCTATTTTCTATGTTTCTATGTTTCAAACGTGGAAGAAAAACTAAATTTGAGAGGTGAGTTGAGAACGACAGCCAAGCTCAGCACCAAGAACTTTTGGATGAATCAAAAGTCAATTGATAACAAGAGAAACACATCTGGAGTAATATGAAGTACAAAACCAAAATGATGAAGATTGCTGGAAATATGAAAGAAGAATTGTAACTGCTTGAATTGCTGAGCACGGAGACAAAAACAGTTGATATTTCAAGCTATTGATTTCTTTCCAGAATAGTTTTGTAGTTCAGATGCAAGTTTATCCATTTTTTTCTTTCTCTATAAATGCTCCCCACCCTGCTCAATATTGTCAGCATTCTGCCTTTATTTTATCATTGCAAGAGTAATTTGGAACGGTGCCTTAGATCCACCCTCATGAACAGTTCCATAAGTTACTATTCCTTCACATCATCTTCACTTGCTGATAAATCTATAATGTGAACATTTTATTTACAACTCTTCAGATACCTAAGCAGTGGATGCGTGGGAGAGGATTTGAACAATAGGCTGGCGTGTTAGGGTGGCTCAGCTGCTGCCTTACAGGGCCAAAGACCCAGGTTCGATCCTGACTACGGGTGCTTTTCTGTACGTTCTCCCAGTGATCTGCGTGGGTTTTATCTGGAATCTCCGGTTTCCTCCCACACTCCAAAGATGTACAGGTTTGTCGGCGAATTGGCTTGGTATCATTGTAAATTGTCCCCAGTGTGTGGAGGATAGTGTTCGTGTGCGCGGGGGGGGGGGGGGGTCACTGGTCGGCACGGTCTCAGTGGGCCGAAGGGCCTGTTTCCGTGCTGTATCTCTAAACTAAACTGAACTAAATGTGCAGGCAATATTTGTACAGCAGAAGTGCCAGGCAATTAGCAGTTAAGTGGACCAGCTGTATGAATACTGAAGGTAGACACAAAGTGACGGGGTAACAGTGGATCACAAGTTGCCCCAAATACCGGCCACCGAATGGTGAACGAGGTCTGATTGACCTGGACGATGACACGTTGGCCTGGCTCGCCTCAACGGAGCTGCAGGTCTAAAAGACACGCGACAGAAGAAGAAGAAATAGAAGTGGGTCAGGCAGCATCTCTGGAGAAAAAGGAGACGTTTCCAGTTGGGACTCTTCTTCAGAGTTGACCTCTTCAGACTAGTATAAATACTAGATCAGGTTGGATGGAGGCTGTGCATCCAAGATTCAAGATTCAAGATAGCTTTATTTGTCATCCAATATTGGACGAAATTCAGTCACCCACAGTCCAACAATAAAAGCATTAAATAGGCATTAAAATTACACAACCCCAAAAACACACAAAAAAAGAAACATCCATCAAAGAAACATCCATCACAGTGAGTCTCCTCCAGTCCTCTCCTCACTGTGATGGAAGGCCACAATGTCTTTTCCCTTCTCCTGCCGTCCTCTCCTGCGGTCAGGTGTTGTGGTTGGCATAGCTCCCATTTTTAAAATCTTATCTACCATCTGCGATGCATGCAGGCGTGCGATGAATTACATTTGACTTAACTGAATGACTGCAGGTCCTGTGGTTCTCAGGGACTTTTACATCAGCCAGACCAAAGTAGGCACCTTGACTGGCACTGAATGCTCCACACTGAGCATTTATTTCCACCCGGCTGCAGCATCGACCATCCACAAAATCAAAATAGAAGCTCACTAAACTCTATAAACGGTGCCTTTCAAGCCTGTGAGTAAAAGAGCCTTTGAAGTAAAAGGACAAGGGCACTGAAGAACGCGACCATCTGTAAACTCCTCTCCATCACACATCAATCAGACCTAGAAATGGACTAATTCCTTCACCTCACCCTGTCCAAATACAGGAAGTCCTTAGTTCTGATGATGTCGGAGCATTCACTACTCACTCACCCCTGCAGTTGAAGGGCATCATCCCATTATAATCACAACTGAGAGATATTACTTAAGTAAAAATGCTCATGGGTTGCATGTAGCAATGGATATCAGTGGGATTTTGTCATGAAAGCACCATAAGCATTCACAAAAAATAAATACAAATAGTTACTGAATTTATATTATACCTTTCACACATTTTTTTAGGACGTCTCAGAGACATTACTGTCAAAGAAATATTTTTGAAGTGTAAAGTAGGAAGTCCAGCTGTACGCAATGTTGTACGCAATAAGGCTACATAACCAACGGTGTAAAAATGACCAAACAATTTGTTTAGAAACAATTCAGAACTGAATACCAACCAGGCTGTGACCTCAGGACAAAATGCTACCTAGAAATTCCTGAGAATACTGTAATGTGTGCAATAAAATGGCACAGCAGCTGAGAAACAATAACTTATTTTCGATTACTGGCTCTCTGGAGAAGTCTCCCGTCTTGTCTAAGACTGAACACCTCAGATACAGCATGACATGCCTTTGTAACTCTGGTGTGTGGCAGCCACAGTCCTATTGCACTTACGATGAAGCCACAAGCAGAAAAGGAAGAGAAAATATCGAAACCCACGATTAGGGTTGGACGGGCGTCGGGATTGTCCAGGCTCTAGTTCACCATCACCCTCTCAAGGCAATGAAACTTCTCCTTGCACCATCACCTAATATTCCACAAATACATTTTAACAAAAAGCAATTTACTGCAGAAAATGAGCCAGGCAGCAAAAAAAATTCAATAGGTCCCCTGAAGAGCTCTCAAGAGCAGCTCATCTAATTGGGAAATTCTCCTTCAGGCCCTGCGTTGGTTGAACTGGCTTAACCTTTGGTTCTGTCTCGCGTGTAGTTACCTTATTCGTGAGAGGATTTGAAGGCATTAGAGAGGGTCTTGGACAAGAATTGTTCCTGGGGTGAAGGGTCGCAGTTATAGGATCGATGGGAGAAGTCGGCTTTCTTCAGAGAGAAGGATGAGGAGAAATTTGATGGGAATTTAGAAAATAACGAGAGGTCTTTATGGAGTGGATAGTGGAAGGCTGGTGGTGAGATTGAGAACAGGAGGTCACAACATAATAAGGGGGGGGAAAGAAAAATTGGAAACAGATTTTATTTGCAGTTCAAGGTTGGAATCTGACCTGCGTTGTCTGCAGAATGATATGGAAGCAGGGCCCACTGTGGCTCTCATAAGGAAATTATATAAATATACTAGACCAAGTGGGCCCGTTGGGTCCAAACCTGCATCTGCCTTTTTGAGGCAGCGACTCTGGTAAATTCCTTCCATGGTGGGGAGCAATACAAATACAAGCAAGCTTCAGACTTTAGACCATGTGAACTGAACATCTTGCCAGCATATTTCCATATCATCATAAAATGAAGAACAAGTCAAGTCAAGTCAAATTTATTTGTCACATACACATACTCGATGTGCAGTGAAATAAATAATCAAACAATGATGGATTTATTCATGCCATGATAATTTATACAATCAAGTGCAGGAGAGATTTATTCTATCAATGGATTCATATTTAAATATACACCAAGGATTTCACATGTATTTCACTTTTTAATTGATGGAGACAATCATTTTAACCTTGAAGTTTTCGAATCTCAATTACACCAAAACTTTCAGTGGGGTCTTGCTGATGGAAATTTACACGCAAATTTGCAAAATGGCTTATTATTCCGGCTTCTGCCCTCTGCTCTCCACTTCCCTTTCCATGTGTTTAACAGAAGAGCTCGTTTATCAGAACACAACACTGGAAACTGGAAAGAATGGAATGCCCCAGCAGTCTCCATCTTCCAACCTGATGCCCCACATCCATCATTAACTGATGATTTCAGTTGGCAACGCATTTCCAGATAGACAATAGACAATAGGTGCAGGAGGAGGCCATTCGGCCCTTCGAGCCAGCACCGCCATACAATGTGGTCATGGCTGATCATTCTCAATCAGTACCCCGTTCCTGCCTTCTCCCCATACCCCCGACTCCGCTGTCCTTAAGAGCTCTATCTAGCTCTCTCTTGAATGCATTCAGAGAATTGGCCTCCACTGCCTTCTGAGGCAGAGAATTCCACAGATTCACAACTCTGACTGAAAATATTTTTCCTCATCTCAGTTCTAAATGGCCTACCCCTTATTCTTAAACTGTGGCCCCTTGTTCTGGACTCCCACAACATTGGGAACATGTTTCCTGCCTCTAAAGTGTCCAACCCCTTAATAATCTTATACGTTTCGATAAGATCCACTCTCATCCTTCTAAATTCCAGTGTATACAAGCCTAGTCGCTCCAGTCTTTCAACATATGACAGTCCCGCCATTCCGAGAATTAACCTAGTAAACCTACGCTGCACGCCCTCAATAGCAAGAATATCCTTCCTCAAATTTGGAGACCAAAACTGCACAGTACTCCAGGTGCGGTCTCACTAGGGTCCTGTACAACTGCAGAAGGACCTCTTCGCTCCTATACTCAACTCCCCTTGTTATGAAGGCCAACATTCCATTGGCTTTCTTCACTGCCTGCTGTACCTGCATGCTTCCTTTCAGATATTTCATTCTTCACCACATATGAAAGAAAAGTAGGGAACAGAGGGCATAAACCTGAATAATTTGGGTAGCATCAAGATTATCATAGTTCAATTTAGTTTAGTTTAGGGACACCGCATGGAAACAGGCCCTTCGGCCCGCCAAGTCCATGCCGACCAGCGACCATCCTGTACACTGACACTATCCTACACACTGGGAACAATTTACAATTTTATCAAAATCAATTAACCTACAAACCTGCACGTCTTTGGGACATGGGAGGAAACCGGAGCTCCCGGAGAAAACACTGAGAGAACGTGCAAGCTCCACAAAGACAGCACCCATGGTCAGGATCGAGCCCGGATCTCTGGCGCTGTAAGGCAGCAGCTCTTCAGCAGCGCCACCTCATAGATCTCAATAGAAAAAAAATTATAAAAATCATGCTGATTATTACCAATCTTATGGACTCTCTGTGAAATTCAGTACCCAGTTCTAACTTTCTCCCCTTATTGTTTGGTCTCACATGGCAATACTAAAATATTACTAAAAGATAGAAATGTTAACATAGAAACATAGAGAATAGGTGCAGGAGGAGGCCATTCGGCCCTTCGAGCCAGCACCGCCATTCATTGTGATCATGGCTGATTGTCCCCAATCAATACCCAGTGCCTGCCTTCTCCCCATATCCCTTGATTCCACTAGCCCCTAGAGCTCTATCTAACTCTCTCTTAAATCCATCCAGTGATTTGGCTTCCACTGCCCTCTGTGGCAGAGAATTCCACAAATTCACAGGCAGCATCTCTGGAGAGAAGGAATGGGTGACGTTTCGGGTCTTCAGACTGAGAGTCAGGGGAGGGGGAAACGAGATATAGAAAGGAAAGGCGTGAAATCAGGAGATCAAAGCAGCGATGATCAAGGAAATGTAGACTGGTTCATGGTTGGATAAGGGGAAGGTGACAACGAGGCATAGAAACAGTCAAATTAATCAGGAGGACAGAGAAACTAGTCTGAGAACTAGGGCATTGGAGGGACAGGGAAAGAGGGAAAGCCAGGGTTACTTGAAGTGAGAGAAATCATTAATCTTACTGCTGGGTTGTAAGCTGCTCAAGCGAAATATGAGGTAGATTTCCTTCTGTCCATACGAATAGAAGAATGAAACAAAAACAAAATGCAGCTGACAACGAGGCATACAATCAGTAAACTTTAACCAGGACAGAAAAACTAGTCGGAGAACTAGCGTGGGGGAGGGATGGAGAGAGAGAGAGAGGGAAAGCAAGGGTTACTTGAAGTTAGAGAGGTCAATATTCATACCGCTGGGTTGTAAGCTGCCCAAGCGAAATATGAGGTGCTGCTCCTCCAGTTTGCATGTGGCCTCACTCTGTCAGTGGAGGAGGCCCAGGACAGAAGGTCAGTGTGGGTAGAGAAGTTAAAGTGCTTGGCAACCGGGAGATCGCGTAGGCCGAGGCAGACTGAGCGAACTCCACTCATTTGGTCGCTCAGGGCCGAGGCTTCATTCGTCGCCGTGCACGTCCATCGTAAACCAAGCCCAGGTCAATGGCTGACGTTAGTGTACATTGCAGCTCCTGACAGACATGAGGGATGTTTGCACTGTGCATGCTTCACTTTACTCCCTCGTGTTTGATTCTTCTATTCATATAGACAGAAGGAAATCTACAATCTTTGAGAACTGAGAGGAGAATATGAGTTTGTATATTCTGACTCCTATCGGGGTGTGTAGAAACAGAAATGCTCTGGACATTAAACAGAACACTGCAAATGTGTACTAATCTGGTTGAAGATCGGTTCAAAATCTTATTATAGTATTTTAATAGGTTTAATACTGTAAATTGGTACTAATCTGGTTGTAGATTGGTTTAAAATATTATAGTAATTCAATATTTTTAATAATATAAATACATACTAATCTGGTTGAAAGACGGAACTGCAGATGCAGGTTTAGACAAATTAGCGGATGGCACAAAGCTAGGTGGTATTGTGAACTGTGAGGAAGATGCTATGAGGATGCAAGGTGACTCGGACAGGTTGTGTGAGTGGGCAGATGCATGGCAGATGCAGTTTAATGTGGATAAATGTGAGGTTATCCACTTTGGTGGAAAGAACAGGAAGGCAGATGGTGTCAAGTTAGGAAATGGGGAAGTACAGAGAGATCTGGGTGTCCTTGTTGATCAGTCACTTAAGGTTAGCATGCAGGTACAGCAGGCAGTGAAGAAAGCTAATGGCATGTTGGCCTTTATGACAAGAGGAGTTGAGTATAGGAGCAAAGAGGTCCTTCTGCAGTTGTACAGGACACTAGTGAGACCGCACCTGGAGTACTATGTGCAGTTTTGTTCTCCAAATTTGCGGAAGGATATTCTTGCTATTGAGGGCGTGCAGCGTAGGTTTACTAGGTTAATTCCCGGAATGGCGGGACTGTCGTATGTTGAAAGACTGGAGCGACTAGGCTTGTATAGGCTGGAATTTAGAAGGATGAGAGGGGATCTTATTGAAACATATGATTATTAAGGGATTAGACACATTAGAGGCAGGAAACATGTTCCCAATGTTGGGGGAGTCCAGAACTAGGGGCCACAGTTTAAGAATAAGGGGTAGGCCATTTAGAACGGAGATGAGGAAAAACTTTTTTAGTCAGAGAGTTGTAAATCTGTGGAATTCTCTGCCTCAGAAGGCAGTGGAGGCCAATTCTCTGGATGCTTTCAAGAGAGAGCTAGATAGAGCTCTTAAAGATAGCGGAGTCAGGGTGTTATGCTCTGGGGCACACAGGAACTGGACTCAAACGCACGACTCACACACAAGAGTCAATTTGGAGAAAATAAAGGCGTTCTTTAATTTTCACATTAAAGAACACTGCGATTCGAACCAAAAACTCTAAACTTACTCAGCTACAAAAACATTAGTCACAAAAATTACTTACTAGCTATACTACGACCGAGAGCACATGAATCAGAGCACATGAATCACAATACGAACTGGCACAGGACAAAGGGAGGCGTGGACTATATATACATGAGGTAAGGGCACACAGGTGGAAACAATCAAGGCGGGGCTGACAATTACAGTGGCAGGAAGTCAAGGGACCTGAAATGAGAATCTAAACACAGAACATGACACAAGACTAACAGATCTGACGGGACATTACAGTACCCCCTCCTTTAGGACCGACTCCCGACGGTCCAGGCTGGTCAGGATGAGTCTTGTCAAAGTCCTTGATCAAAGTTTTGTCCAAAATGAAGCTGGCAGGAATCCAGCACCTCTCCTCAGGACCGTAGCCTTCCCAGTCGACCAGAAACTGGCGACCGCGACCTTTCTTGCGGACTGCAAGAAGTGCCTTAACTGTGTAGACCGGACCACCGTCGACGAGCCGGGGGGGTGGAGGGGGCTTGGAGGCGGGCACGAGTGCACTTTCCTTGACCGGTTTTATTTTGCTGACATGGAATGTAGGGTGAACCCTTAATGACCTGGGGAGTTGTAGACGGACCGAAACAGGGTTAATGACTTTCGAAATGGGAAATGGACCCACGAACCTTGGAGCCAGCTTTCTGGTGTGGACGTGAAGTGGCAAGTCCTTTGTAGACAGCCATATCTTCTGGCCTGGGCGATAATGCGGAGCGGATCTGCGGTGGCGGTCGGCTGCCGCTTTCATCGGGGACTGACCCCGGAGTAGAACCCTCCGAGCTCCGTCCCAGATTCGGCGACAGCGTCGGATCATGGCGTGGGCAGAAGGCACCGTCACCTCACCCTCATAAGCCGAGAACAAGGGGGGCTGGTAGCCGTAGGCACACTGGAAGGGTGTGAGTCCCGTGGCAGCCGTAGGAAGCGTGTTGCGTGCGTACTCGACCCAGATGAGATGGTCGCTCCAGGTGGTCTGGTTCTGCGCGATCAGACAGCGCAAGCAGGTCTCGAGCTCCTGGTTCATCCGTTCAGTCTGGCCATTGGATTGCGGATGGTAACCAGAAGACAGGTTGACGGTGGCACCTAAGAGGGAACAAAACTCACTCCAAAACTTGGACACAAACTGAGGACCTCGGTCCGAGACAATGTCTGTAGGGAAACCATGGATACGGAAAACGTGAGACATCATTACCTCTGCCGTCTCTTTGGCAGAGGGGAGCTTGGCCACAACGATAAAATGTACCATCTTTGAAAATCGGTCTACCACCGTCAGGACAGTTGTGTTACCTTTGGAGGCCGGCAACCCAGTAACAAAGTCAATGGAGATGTGGGACCAGGGCCTCTGAGGGACTGAAAGTGGGTGCAGCAGGCCCGCTTGGGCTTGTCTGGAAGGCTTGCTCCTTGCACAGACAGGGCAGGCGGCCACATATTCAGCTACATCCTTCTCAAGTGAAGGCCACCAAAAACGCTGTTTAACCACAAAAACCCTTCTCTTGGCACCTGGATGGCATGTGAGCAGGGACGTGTGAGCCCAGTGGATTACCTGGGGGTGCAATGTCACAGGAACAAACAAACAGTTAGTAGGACAGCCACTCGGTGCTGGAGTCTCATCATTAGCCTGCTTCACATCTGTTTC
Organism: Rhinoraja longicauda; assembly: GCF_053455715.1. NCBI lineage: Eukaryota > Metazoa > Chordata > Chondrichthyes > Rajiformes > Arhynchobatidae > Rhinoraja > Rhinoraja longicauda. The sequence continues at coordinate 26,289,352 of NC_135977.1, forward strand.
GATCTGCCAAGACACCGCTCCTACCACACGGTTAAGTGGCAGGATGGGTTCGGGTTCTCTGGTATCAGGTTCAGGGTCATAAAGTCGGGATAGGGCATCTGGTTTTGTGTTCTGGGAACCGGGCCTGTAAGACAGAGAAAAGTTGAACCTACTAAAAAACAGAGTCCATCTGGCCTGACGTGAGTTGAGTCTCTTGGCTTTACGGATGTATTCCAGGTTCTTGTGATCTGTCCATACCAGAAAAGGCTGCTCGGCCCCCTCCAGCCAGTGCCTCCACTCCCCCAATGCGGCTCTGACCGCCAGCAGTTCTTTGTTTCCGACATCGTAATTGTTTTCTGCGGGGGTCAACTTACGTGACAGGTAGGCGCAGGGATGAATCCGGTTGTCCTTCTCCGCTCTCTGGGAAAGTACCGCCCCAATCCCCTCGTTGGAGGCATCCACCTCCACAATGAACTGTCTCTGGGGATCTGGGATGGTCAGAACAGGAGCGTTGGTGAACAATGTTTTGAGGCGCTGGAAGGCGGCTTCGGCCTGAGGATTCCACTGGAACTGGGTCTTGGAAGACGTGAGAGAGTGCAGAGGAGCAGCAACAATAGACAATAGACAATAGACAATAGGTGCAGGAGTAGGCCATTCAGCCCTTCGAGCCAGCACCGCCATTCAATGCGATCATGGCTGATCACTCTCAATCAGTACCCCGTTCCTGCCTTCTCCCCATACCCCCTCACTCCGCTATCCTTAAGAGCTCTATCCAGCTCTCTCTTGAAAGCATCCAACGAACTGGCCTCCACTGCCTTCTGAGGCAGAGAATTCCACACCTTCACCACCCTCTGACTGAAAAAGTTCTTCCTCATCTCCGTTCTAAATGGCCTACCCCTTATTCTCAAACTGTGGCCCCTTGTTCTGGACTCCCCCAACATTGGGAACATGTTATCTGCCTCTAATGTGTCCAATCCCCTAATTATCTTATATGTTTCAATAAGATCCCCCCTCATCCTTCTAAATTCCAGTGTATACAAGCCCAATCGCTCCAGCCTTTCAACATACGACAGTCCCGCCATTCCGGGAATTAACCTAGTGAACCTACGCTGCACGCCCTCCATAGCAAGAACATCCTTCCTCAAATTTGGAGACCAAAACTGCACACAGTACTCCAGGTGCGGTCTCACCAGGGCCCGGTACAACTGTAGAAGGACCTCTTTGCTCCTATACTCAACTCCTCTTGTTACGAAGGCCAACATTCCAAACAGCACTGAAGTCTCTAATAAAACGTCTGTAAAAGTTTGCAAATCCGAGAAACTGTTGCACCTTCTTTCTGTTAGTGGGGGTGGGCCAATCGGCCACCGCACTGACCTTACCAGGGTCCATCTGGATGTGGTCGGCCGATATAATGTAGCCCAGAAAGGACATTGTGTCTGCGTGGAAGTCGCACTTCTCGGCCTTCGCATACAGACGGTTAGCTAAGAGCTTCTGCAACACACATGACGCTCATGAGACTGTATGTCTGGAGAGAAGATAAGAATGTCATCAAGGTAGACAGAAACACACTCATTGAGAAATTCCCTGAGGACCTCGTTCATAAAAGCTTGGAAGACTGCGGGGGCATTGGTTAACCCGAACGGCATCACCAAATACTCGTAGTGCCCGTTAGGGGTGTTAAACCCAGTTTTCCACTCATCCCCCTCTCTGATTCTCACTAGATGGTATGCATTCCTTAAGTCTAGTTTAGTGAATACTTTGGCTTTGTGCAACAGTTCAAAAGCAGAAGACATCAAAGGAAGTGGGTAACGATTCTTGATCGTAATCTCGTTTAGGAAGCTGTAATCTATGCAGGGACGAAGTGATCCATCTTTCTTGCCCACAAAGAAAAACCCCGCGCCTGCTGCCGAGGAGGACGGGCGAATAATGCCCGTCCTCAATGTACTCATCCATCGCCTTCCTCTCGGGGCCGGATATGGAGTACAGTCGCCCCTTGGGAATAGGGGCCCCCGGCAGCAGGTTGATAGCGCAGTCGAAAGGTCGATGAGGAGGTAGGGTGGTGCCCTGGACTTGTTGAACACCTCCTTCAGTTCATGGTAACATGGTGGAACCTTCGACAGATCGGGATAGTCATCATCATCATTAGAAATCTTTATTTCTTCAGATTTAAGAACATTTATTCCCAAAACCGCCCTGATCTTCCCGTAACTCACCCCTTTGTTCACTGGTTCAACAAGACATGATTGTGTACACTCAACCCCCCATCGTCTGATCTTACCAGATCGCCAATCAATCTGAGGATTGTGTTTCTGCAGCCAAGGGAAACCAAAGACCAAGGGATGTTGAGCTGAGTCAAACAAGTGAAAAGACATTATCTCCACATGGTTAGCATTGAACATGACTTTGACAGGTTCTGTACGATGAGTTATCTCAAACAACTGACGTCCATCTAAAGCGCTCGCCACAATAGGTTGCAACAAGGGCACAGATTTAACCTTACACGATCGAGCTAGAGTCCAGTCCATGAGACTCTCGTCGGCTCCGGAGTCGATCAAAACCCCCCGAGTCACAATTTGCTGATTCAGAGTGAGGGTGGCCTGTGTCAGAGGTCGAGGAGGTAAGTCCGAAACGGGGAATTGGCTCACCAGTGTCCTCCTTTTCACTGGTGAGCCACCCCCTTTTACCGAGCAGTCGGCCAGACGGTGTCCTTGTTGACCGCAGTAAAAGCAGGCTCCGTCCTTCAGGCGGTGCTGTCGCTGCTCCGGAGTCAGCCTGGTTCGTCCTAGCTGCATGGGTTCCTCCGACGGCTGAGAGGACGCTGTTTTCTCCGGCCAGTGATGGACAAGGAACGATGACTTCTTCGGTGTGAAGGACCCAGAGGAGCGCCCCTGGTGATTGGGAGGACGATCAGCAGCCTGGTGTCTTTCCTTTTCCTTTATCCTGTTATCGACACGAATAGCCCTGGTAATTAATGTCTCTAGATCACTGGGTAACTCAAAAGGTGAAAGTCTGTCCTTTATAGCCTCCGACAACCCATTCATGAATGCATCCACTTGTGCAGGCATATTCCACCCACTGTCTGTTGCAAGGGTTCGGAAGTCAATGGCATAGTCTATCACTGGGCGAGTGTTCTGTTTTAGCTGCAGTAAGACTCGGGAAGCTTCCTTAGCAGAGGAAGTGTGATCAAAAATACTGCTAAATGTTCTTTGGAAGAGGTCTAGATCCTGACAGACTGTGGAGCCCCGAGACCACTCCGCAGTGGCCCATGCTGCGGCTCGTCCCGTCAAATGGGACACAATAAATGCTACCCTGGCCTGGTCTGAGGGGAAGTGTGTAGGGTTATGCTTGAAGTGGAGATCACATTGTACAAGGAATGATCTACAATTCTCCGAGTCTCCAGAGAACTTATCTGGTGAAGCCAGGCGTAGAATCAGCGTGGGGTTCGCAGGTGTGGCCGGAACAGCAGGCGGAACCTGATGGAGTTGTACAGCGAGGTGGTTAATCTGGGTCGTCACTGATGACTGGAACTCGCCTTGTCTATCGTTCAGCTCGCGCACCCCGTGACTGACTGAGCGCAGCTGCTCCTCCTGGTGCTGGATCTTAGTGCCCTGGTTGGCAAGGGCTGATTTCCAAATCTTAGAGTCGGCTGAGTCCATATTAAGGCCAGTTCGTTCTGTTATGCTCTGGGGCACACAGGAACTGGACTCAAACGCACGACTCACACACAAGAGTCAATTTGGAGAAAATAAAGGCGTTCTTTAATTTTCACATTAAAGAACACTGCGATTCGAACCAAAAACTCTAAACTTACTCAGCTACAAAAACATTAGTCACAAAAATTACTTACTGGCTATACTACGACCGAGAGCACATGAATCACAATACGAACTGGCACAGGACAAAGGGAGGCGTGGACTATATATACATGAGGTAAGGGCACACAGGTGGAAACAATCAAGGCGGGGCTGACAATTACAATGGCAGGAAGTCAAGGGACCTGAAATGAGAATCTAAACACAGAACATGACACAAGACTAACAGATATGACGGGACATTACACAGGGGGTATGGGGAGAAGGCAAGAACGGGGTGCTGATTGTGAATGATCAGCCATGATCACATTGAATGGCAGTGCTTGCTCGAAGGGCCGAATGGCCTACTCCTGCACCTATTGTCTATTGTCTATTGTCTATTGTCTAGACCGAAGATAGACACAAAATGCTGGAGTGACTCAGAAATGCTGAAGGAATGGGTGACGTTTCGGGTCAAGACCCTTCTTTAGACGTGTCTCTGAAGAAGGATCTTGACCCAAAACGTCATAATTCCTTCTCTCCAGATATGCTGCCTGACCCGCTGAGTTACTCCAGCATTTTGTATCTATCTTCTGTTAATCTGGTTGAAGATTGGTATTTTATTATCGTAAATGTGTACTTATCAGATTGAAGATTTGTTTAAAATCTTACAGTTTAATACTGTAAATGTGTACTAATCTGGTTGAATATTAGTCCAAAATGTAGCATTTTAATATTTTTAAACCTATCTTTAGATTTAAATGATTTAAATGAAACAAATAATAAAATATAATACAACACAATTAAGCACTTAATCAATATTATACTTCTTAAAGTCTGAAGAAGGGTCTCGACCCAAAACGTCACCCATTCCTTTTCTCCAGAGATGCTGCCTGCCCCGCTGAGTTACTCCACCATTTTGTGTCTACCTTCGATTTAAACCAGCATCTGCAGATCTGTCTTACACTATACTTTTTAAATATTGGCCATCTCTAGCAAAGCAGTTTACAACCCAGAGGTATGAATATTGATGTCTCTAACTTCAAGTAACCACCCTTGCAACCCCCCTCTCTCTCTGTCCCTCCCCAACGAGTGCAACAGTTTCAATGTCATCCCGGTGAGTTTCATTGCCTGTATGACTCATTATGTCACGTGTGGCTGCGCCTAACGGCTGTGGCTCGCTGGCAGTCTGTTTGTCTTTTTTCCTTTTTTTGTTTGTGTGTTGGTGTTGGGATGGTTTTTGTTTTTGGCTGTGTATGTGTGGTGGGGTGGGGTGGGGTGGGGGGTGGTGGGGTGGAAGAAACCTTTCTTTTTTAAGTCTCTTCCTTGGGGCGCGGCTCGGCCGCGGGGCCTTCCATCGCCCGCGGGGCCTTCCATCGCCCGGTGCGGCTCGGCCGCTGGACTTAACATCGCTGGCGCGGCTCGGCCGCGGGACGTTCCAGCGCTCGGTGCGGCTCGGCCGCGGGGCCTTCCATCGCCCGGCGCGGCTCGGCCGCGGAACGATTCAGCACCCGGCGCGGCTCGGCCGCGGGGCCTTCCATCGTTCGGTGCGGCTCGGCCGCGGGACGGTTCAGCGCCCGGCGCGGCCGCGGGGCCTTCCATCGCCCGGCGCAGCTCGGCCGCTGGACTTAACATCGCCGGTGCGGCTCGGCCGCGGTACTTAGCAGCGCCCGGTGCGGCTCGGCCGCGGGGCCTTCCATCGCCCGGTATGGCTCGGCCGCGGGACGTTTCAATGCCCGGCAACGGGGACTTCCATCCCCTTGCGGGGGCTGTGCGGGTCGGTCGCCTCGGTAGGGGTCGAGCTGCCTGTCCGTGGGCATGGGGGGGAGAGAGTGGAAGTTTTGTTACCTTCCATCACAGTGAGGGGGTGTTTGGAGTCACTGTGATGGATGTTTGTGTTGGGGTCGTGTGTCTTGTGTTCTTTTCTTTTTTGTTGTGTTCTGTGACTGCTGGAAATGTAATTTCGTTCGGTATCTCGGTACCGAATGGCAATAAAGTTCTGTATTGTATTGTATTGTATTGTATTAACACCCGGCCCACATCCAACAATGGACCGTTTCCTTGATCATTGTTACTTTTTTGCATATCTTTCATTCATTTGTTCTGTATCTCTCTATATCACGTGACCATATCACCCCCGTCCATTACAAGCTCCACTGGCTCCCCATCCCCCAGAGAATCCAGTACAAAATCCTCCTCATGACCTACAAAGCCCTCCATAACCTGGCCCCATCCTACCTGACTGACCTCCTCCACAGACACACTCCCACCTGCACCCTCCGCTCTGCTGCTGCCAACCTCCTGTCCCCCCCCATCCGGACCAAACTCAGATCCTGGGGGGACAGGGCTTTCTCCATCGCTGCTCCCACCCTCTGGAACTCACTACCCCAAACCATCAGAGACTCCTCCTCACTCACCACATTCAAAACATCACTGAAGTCTCACCTGTTCAGCACTGCCTTCAACCACTGACCGTCACCTCACCTTCTGTCTCCTTTTTCTGTTTGTTTACTTATTTATCTATTTATTTTCTTCTCTATGTTCTAGAAATCCCTGCAGAGCGTCTTTGAGTGTTTGAAAAGCGCTATATAAATGTAATGCATTATTATTATTATTATTATATCTCTCGCTTGCCTTTCCCCTGACTCTCAGTCTGAAGAAGGGTCTCAACCCGAAAAGACACCTATTCCTTTTCTCAAGAAATGCTGCCTGACCTGCTGAGTTACTCCAGTTTTTTGTGTCTATCGTCGGTTTAAACCAGCACCTTCAGTTCCTTCCTACACATCAAGCCAAATCAAGTTGGGTTTATTGGCATATACACAGGTCATGTCAGGTACCGGTACAATGAAAAACATGCTTGCAGCTTCACAGGCACTGAGATTCAGGCAAGACACCAAAAAACTATAAATTATATATAAATTACACTTAAATTCTACAAGACAAAAAAAGAAAGATTGCAAGATATTAGTGCGAAAATGCACAATTACCATGCAAACATTATAAAATAATAATATATATATTTTTAAATTTGTCATATGTAGGTTGGCACAGGTTCAACGGTACAATGAAATGTATTTGACAAGACAACAGGTCACCTCAGCAGTAATATCCCAAGGATAAATAAGATTTTTAATAAAAAATGACATTAGTAAGGTAAAAAGACAATATTAAAAATAGATTAAAAGACAATATTAAAAATCATCAACATATATGATGTGAAATGTGTTTATGAGTTCAGAAGCCTGATGGCCTGATGGTAGAAACTGTTCTTAAGTCTGGTGGTACGCGCAGCCATACTCCTGTATCGTCTGCCTGACGGTAACAAGGAGAACAGCCTGCGTTATGTGGCATTAGATTCATTTCAGAGTGTATTGCTAAACTATTGAAATTGATTCAATCTCATAATTGCTTTGTATCAATGTCTAGTTACGTATAAACCTCCACAGCTTATATGGGGAAGATAATTCCATTGATTTACAACCGTATGACTGAAGACACAGTGCCTCATTTCATTTCTAAATGCCCGACACTTTAGTTTGAAACACTGATTCCCCTAGTTTTAGACTCAATTTTAAATTCTAGTATAAATGTGAAATTTGACGTGAGGAACAGCAAGATGCAACTACAGAGCAAAACTCGATGTGCAGATGGTCAGGCAGCATCTGTGGAGGGAAGGGGCCGATTATGTTTTTTGGTCAGGACCCTTTTATTTGACTGAATTCCAACAGTTCTTGGTTTATTTTTCTTGCTCTTTGCCCGCACTCAACAATCGTATTCTTATTTAATTTAATGATCAGCTATTGCTAATCTAAAAAATTCAGACAGATTTACTGTTCTTGACAACATTATGGTTTTTTTCTTTTAATCTAGTTTTATCCTTAGCCCTTTCTAGCTGCCAATAAATAATTTTACACTGTGGAATTTTTATTCAAACATCGAACGTTTATTTGTTGAAAATTTGAAATATTTCTTTCAATGTTTAGCATTATTTATCTACTGGCGAATTTTCGGTTTTTAATCAAGTTGAAAGTAGTTCTGGTACCTATAACACAAATTGAACATAATGCCAGTGATGAACTGGGGAAGGTTATTTGCATCACATGGGCACAAAATGTACTTAGAATGCAAAACGGTTATAAAGCACTTTGAATCAGGATAGTCACAAAATGCTGGAGTAACTAAGCAGGACAGGCAACAGCTCTGGAGAGAAGGAATGGGTGACTTTTCGGGTCGAGACCCTTCTTCAGACTCTGAAGGCTTCTGAAGAAGGGTCTCGACCCGAAATGTCACCCATTCCTTCTCTCCAGAGATGCTGCCTGTCCCGCTGAGTTACTCCAGCATTTTGCGTCTACCTTCGATTTAAACCAGCATCTGCAGTTCTTTCCCACATGCTTTGACTCAGGAACTAGAGAATCACTTGAAAGTTGCTCTGAAAATTGCCAAGCAGAACAAAATGCTGCCTTGGATTCAAACAGTACAGGGGAAAAATACCTTTACCCACGTAATCTCCCTACAGTAATCAGGCACGATTGTCTCTTAAGACCACAACTGCAATGTTAACCTTGGGTGGCCACTGAAATTAACAAATAATCGTTTCGATAGATGCTTGTTGCAATGATACTCTGAACAATGTAACATACAGCCTTTAGTATTTTTAGCTTGCAGTGACAAAAAATAATTTATCACTATTTGAAAAGATCTCTATTTTTGAAAATTGTGCAAGAAAAATAACTTGTTGCGAGTCTGAAAGTCTTAGCCCTTAATTCCCTTTCCCCCAAATAGCATGAGCTATCGTGTTGTGGCAGTAACATATGTACTCACTAATCTCAGCAAATGTTCCCATTACATCTACGGAATCAGTTTTATTTAAGTTCAGTGCTCCAGTTTCTCGATTGAATTGTATTCCTCTGAGAGTGAGCTTTGATAACCTGCCAAACGGAAATCCCAATGCGTCAACACCAGGCACACCAGGTAATGTTTGCTGTGCTTCCCTCCACATCACTGGGACCCACCGGGAGCCCACACTCTCTTCCACCTCATCGCAGCTCCAGTTCCCAACTGGGGGGATGCTGCCTGTCCCGCTGAGTTACTCCAGCTTTTTGTGTCTGTCTTCGGTTTAAACCAGCATCTGCAGTTCCTTCCTACACGTATCCAGTTCTCGAGCTCTCTTCCATCTCATCGTGAAGAAGGGTCAGTCTGAAGAAGGGTCTCGACCCGAAACATCACCCATTCCATCTCTCTTGAGATGCTGCCTGACCTGCTGAGTTACTCCAGCATTTTGTGAATAAATACCTTCGATTTGTACCAGCATTTGCAGTTATTTTCTTATAGGTCATAGAGTCATAGAGAGTCATAGAGTCCTACAGCACAGAAAGAGGCCCTTCGGCCCATCGTGCCCGTGCCGCCCGTTACCAAACACAGTCTAATTTTAATCCCATTTTCCCGCATTTGGACCGTAGCCCTGAATGTTGTAGCATTTCAAGTGCCCATCCAAATGCCTCTTAAACGTTGTGAGTGTTCCCGCCTCCACCACCACCCCAGGCAGTGAGTTCCAGACTCCAACCACCCTCTGGTCTCTGGTTCCCATTGATTCACCAGGCCTCTATGCCCATGGTTCCCATTGATTCACCAGGTCTCTCTTGCCCATCCACGCACCCTCATTGACTCAAAAGGTTTACTGAAAAAAACGTTTTTAATCGTGTGCAAAAGGCAATTAAGGATGTGTTGCGGTTTTAATTGGAATAAGATCCTTTGTCTGGAAAATCTGCACATTCAGTATCATTAGAGTCCCAAGTTACTGTATAAAATTGTATTATATTGTGATTACTTTTCCCTCAAGGGAGCTTTTATGACGTAGCAAAGCAACACTGCCTCATTACCCTCGTTCTAAATTCTCCCATAGGAGGAAACATCCTCATCATACCCAGTCTTCAAGACATATCAGGATCTTAAATATTTCAATCGTCTAAATTCACCAGGTCTCTGGTGCCCATAGTTCCCATTGATTCACCAGGTCTCTTGATCTTCTAAATTCCAACAGATACAGGCCTACCTGGATAGAAGGAATGGGTGACGTTTCGGGCCGAGACCCTTCTCAGACTGAGAGTCAGGGGAGAGGGAAGGGGGAGGGATGGAGAGAGAGAGGGAACCCCAAGAATTACTTGAAGTTAGAGAAGTCAATATTCATACTGCTGGAGTGTAAGCTGCCCAAGCGAAATATGAGGTGCTGTTCCTCCAATTTGCGCTGGGCTTCACTCTGATCGTGGAGGATGGCCAGGGCAGAAAGGTCAGTGTGGGAATAGGAGGGGGTTAAAGTGTTTAGCAACCGGGAGATCAGGCACGTTTAGGTGGACTGAGCAGAGGCGTTCAGCGAAACGATCGCCGATCTTGCACTTGGTTTCGCCAATATATAGGAGTCCACAACTGGAACAGCAGATACAGTAGATAAGGTTGGAGAAGGAGCAAGTGAACCTCCGCCTCACCTGAAAAGACTGTCGGGGTCTTTGGACGGAGTCGAGGGAGGAGGTAAAGGGACAGGTGTTGCATCTCCTGCGGTTGCTGGGGAAAGTACCTGGGGAGAGGGTGGTTTGTGCGGGAAGGGATGAGTTAACCAGGGAGTTGCAGAGGGAACGGTCTCTGCAGAAAGCAGAAAGGGCTGGAGATGGGAAGATGTGGCTAGTCGTGGGATCCCGTTGAAGGTGGTGAAAATGTCAGAGGATTATGTGCTGTATGCGACGGCTGATGGGGTGATGGGTGAGGACTAGGTGGACTCTGTCCCTGTTGCGAGTGGGGGGAGGGGGAGCAAGGGGAGAGCTGCGGGATGTGGAGGGGACTCTTGTGAGGGCCTCATCAATGATGGAAGAGGGGAATGCCCGTTCCCTCAAGAATGAGGACATCTCCAATGTCCTGTTATGGAACACGTCATCATGGGTGCAGATATGGCGTAGATGGAGGAATTGGGAGTAGGGGATAGGGTCTTTGCACAGACAGAGTCCCCCTAGTCCTCACCTTCCACCCGATCAACCATGGCATAGAGCACGTAATCCTCCAATATCACTGGGGACCGACTATCCATTGATATCTACTACAATCCCAGCGACTCGCACGGTGGTCTGGACTACACCTCCTCCATTCTGCCTCATGCAAAGATTCTAACCCCCCACTCTTAATTTCGACATTTCTGCCCAGTCTGTCCCAGGATGAGGCTTTCCATTCTCGGACATCCGAGATGTCCTCGTTCTTTAGTAAACGTGGTTTCCCCCCTGCTGTCTGTTTCCCCATCTGTCATAGATGGATCCTTCACCCTTGCCTCCTGTGTGTGCCTGGGAATTCTGCTCTTGCTCCCCCTCCCCACAAACGGAATAAGGACAGAGGTCCACCCCTGGTCCTCGCCTTTCACCCCAACAGCCTCCGCATCCAACACACCATCCTCCGAGATTTCTGTGACTTCCACCGTGATCGCACCACTAGTCATCCTCCCTTCCACATCCCTTACTGTTGGCTCTGCAACTCCTTGCTTTACTCATCCCTTCCCACTCAAACTGCCCCCCCCCCCCTCCCCAAAGGCCAGAGTCTGTGACTATTGTGCATATATATATATATATATATATATATATGGAGGGCTAACGATGGGGCAAGCCCTGGATAAAAGTGATGGTGGTGCGCCAGTGCTACATATGCACTATAAGGATCCGCGTAAACGGAGAGATTATAGACAATTGTCGGTATCATTGACGAAGAGGCTGGGAAACGAAGCCTGGCCCGTTGGGGGGACGTGGAACGTAGCAACAATTAAACAGGCAGAGCAATTGATATGGGAAAGAGAAGCGGGAAAGAAATGGAAAAAGAGAATTAAGGAATGGAAGGAAGAGGCACAAAAGAGGTGGGATGGATCGCGCCATAAGAGTTGAATAGTTTAGATTTAGAGATACAGCGCGGAAACAGGCCCTTTGGCCCACCGAGTCCACGCCGTCCAGCGATCCCCGCACATTTACACTATCCTACACACACTAGGGACAATTTTTACATTTACCCAATCAATTAACCTACAAACCTGTACGTCTTTGGAGTGTGGTAGGAAACCGAAGATCTCGGAGAAAACCCACGCAGGTCACGGGGAGAACGTACAAACTCCGTACAGACGGCGCCCGTAGTCAGGATCGAACCCGAGTCTCCGTCGCTGCATTCGCTGTAAGGCAGCAACTCTACCGCTGCGCCACCGTGCAAGTCGCAGAGGGACAGAGGTACGTGCAGACGGGGGTGTGCTGAAGAGATGGGAAGTGTTACAAGCAGAATGTGATCGGCTAGATGAGCAAAAGAAACGATTAGCTTGGGAAAAGGGATCTTTTAATAGCGGTCCGGCCAACAAACAATTGATTATGCAGAAACAGAAGTTAACACGAGACCCCGGGGACTCCTTCTCTGGCATGGCGACCCTGTTTATAGAGGATGGGGATGAAGAACAATCCCGGGAATGGTGGAGACCCCCTGCATCACTGCCCATACTGCGGCCTGCACCTCTGATTCCGTTGTCCCAACTGGGCCGAGACTCCTTGTAAACAGAACGGCCTTGCCAGACATGGGGGAAGTTAAGTTAATGCACGGGGGACGCTTCTGCCGCGCAGCGCGATCTATGGAAACGAGAGGGCTGTGCCATTGACTCCCTGACGGGGCTCTGGCTCACCCGCCACGGACAAGCTTGTGTACCTGATGTGTTTTTGCCTGTTCTCTTAACCTATATACACTCCCTTACTCACGCAGGTAAGGAGCGAATGGTAAGGATGGCAAAGGAAACTTGGAGGCACCCCAAAATTCACCAAGAGGCCTAAAAAACAAGCCTCAGAATGTGCAATTTGCAAAAGAAATAACCCTGGCAAGGCGGTAAAATGCCCAAAAGGGGTTACACCAATGCCACTCCGACCCTGGGAGTGTGTACAGGCTGATTTTATTGAGTTACCACGGGCACAGTGTTATAAATATTGTTTAGTAGTTATAGATCTGTTCAGTCGGTGGATTGAAGCCTTGCCAACTACTAATGCCACGGCTGAAACCACGGTAACGCTTATCATATCATATACATACAGCCGGAAACAGGCCTTTTCGGCCCACCAAGTCCGTGCCGCCCAGCGATCCCCGTACATTAACACTATCCTACACCCACTAGGGACAATTTTTTACATTTACCCAGCCAATTAACCTACATACCTGTACGTCTTTGGAGTGTGGGAGGAAACCGAAGATCTCGGAGAAAACCCACGCAGGTCACGGGGAGAACGTACAAACTCCTTACAGTGCAGCACCCGTAGTCAGGATCGAACCTGAGTCTCCGGCGCTGCATTCGCTGTAAAGCAGCAACTCTACCGCTGCGCTACCGTGCCGCCAGAAAGAAATTATACCTCGCTTTGGGTTGCCCACTGTTATTAGCTCGGACAATGGCCCCCATTTTATTGCTAAAATTAACGAGGAATTGCGCCGGCTTTACTTTTAACTCTTCTCTCCTTATTTGACATCAATTTGTTTCTTTTTCACCGCAAACCTTTTTCATTTACCCCACCACTTGCTAATCAAATCTTCCTCGCCTGTATCCACCTATCACTTGCCTGTCTTTGTCCCTGCTCCAGCTTTCTTTGCCATCTTCCCTTCCACCCCTCACCGTCTCCCCACCATCAGTCTGAAGAAGGGTCCCGACTGGAACGTTGCCTATCCATTCCCTCGACCGATGGTGCCAGACCTGCTGAAGTACTCCAGTTCTGTGGTTTTTACATAGAAACATAGAAACATAGAAAATAGGTGCAGGAGTAGGCCATTCGGCCCTTCGAGCCTGCACCACCATTCAATATGATCATGGCTGATCATCCAACTCAGTATCCTGTACCTGCCTTCTCTCCATACCCCCTGATCCCTTTAGCCACAAGGGCCACTTCTAACTCCCTCTTAAATATAGCCAATAAACTGGCCTCAACTACCCTCTGTGGCAGAGAATTCCACAGATTCACCACTCTCTGTGTGAAAAAAAACGTTCTCATCTCGGTCCTAAAAGACTTCCCCCTTATCCTTAAACTGTGACACCTTGTTCTGGACTTCCCCAACATCGGGAACAATCTTCCTGCATCTAGCCTGTCCAACCCCTTAAGAATTTTGTAAGTTTTCCGCCTGATCTGTTTGAGAAGACAGGAGAGAAAGGAGCGGGAAGCAGATGAGATACATTGAAGGACTCTGGCAGCTGAGATAGAGGAGAATCCACAGTCAGGGTAGAAGGAAAACATCCTGGAGGCATGTGTTAGAGCAAGTATGATGGTGATGTAAGTTGGAGATGCAAGTAATGGTGTCCTTACAGGAGGCGTTTGGGAGGAAATATAGTCCAGATAAACATGATTCTGTGGGATTGGAATAGATGTTTGTCACTGACCTATCCCCTGAGATGGTGGCAGAAAGATCCAAAAAGAGATGGACCATTTTAAGGTGAGAGCAGGGAGGAGAGTAAATATAATGAAATGTTCAAGTTCCACATCGGTGAACTTGCAGAAGTCTCACTTCCTCCCTCTGTAACACTCGCCCTCAATTCTGGGAAGATCAAAAGGCCAGAATTGGAGAATCTCGGATACCACTGGGGGTTGTGTGGATGCAGAAAGTTGCAAAAATAAACCATGGACATATTTCAAAGCAAAGTTAATAATTTAAAAATCAAGACGATATTTAACCGAAACTGAAAGCTGGGGTAAAGGTGAGAACTTGATGCATGATGACAGCAGAAATCTGCTAAAACTCATGTTTGCAGATGGTACACAGGACCCAGTCCACCCAGAAGTGCTTTGAAATAACTGCCTAAAGGCAACTGAGGAAAAGATGATGGTTTCAGCAGCTGGTGGCCTGGGTAAGAGCCGAGTTAGACATTCTTATTGTCTAACCTTCCCACCCAAACCATCATAGAAACATAGAAACGTAGAAAATAGGTGCAGGAGTAGGCCATTCGGCCCTTCGAGCCTGCACCGCCATTCAATATGATCATGGCTGATCATCCAGCTCAGTAGCCGGTACCTGCCTTCTCTCCATACCCCCTGATCCCTTTAGCAAAAAGGGCCACATCTAACTCCCTCTTAAATATAGCCAATGAACTGGCCTCAACTACCTTCTGTGGCAGAGAATTCCACAGAATTACCACTCTCTGTGTGAAGAAATGTTTTCTCATCTCGGTCCTAAAAATCTTCCCCCTTATCCTTAAGCTGTGACCCCTGGTTCTGGACTCCCCCAACATCGGGAACAATCTTCCCGCATCTAGCCTCTCCAACCCCTTAAGAATTTTATATGTTTCTATAAGATCCCCCCTCAGTCTTCTAAATTCCAGCGAGTACAAGCCCAGTCTATCCAGTCTTTCCTCATATGAAAGTCCCGCCATCCCAGGGATCAATCTGGTGAACCTTCTCTGTACTCCCTCTAAGGCAAGAACGTCTTTCCTCAGGTTAGGAGACCAAAACTGCACACAATACTCCAGGTGCGGTCTCACCAAGGCCCTGTACAACTGCAGCAGAACCTCCCTGCTCCTAAACTCAAATCCTCTTGCTATGAATGCCAACATACCATTCGCTTTCTTCACTGCCTGCTGCACCTGCATGCTTGCTTTCAATGACTGGTGCACCATGACACCCAGGTCATGTTGCATCTCCCCTTCTCCCAATCGGTCACCATTCAGGTAATACTCTGCTTTCCTGTTCTTGCCGCCAAAGTGGATAACCTCACATTTATCCACATTATATTGCATCTGCCATGCATTTGCCCACTCGCCTAATCTATCCAAGTCACTCTGCAGCCTCCTAGCATCCTCCTCGCAGCTAACACTGCCACCCAGCTTCGTGTCATCCGCAAACTTAGAGATGTTGCATTCAATTCCCTCGTCCAAATCATTAATATACACTGTAAATAACTGGGGTCCCAGCACTGAGCCTTGCGGTACCCCACTAGTCACTGCCTGCCATTCCGAAAAGGACCCGTTTATTCCTACTCTTTGCTTCCTGTCCGCCAACCAATTTTCTATCCACCTCAACACTGAACCCTCAATACCGTGTGCTTTAAGTTTGTACACCAATCTCCTATGTGGGACCTTGTCGAAGGCCTTCTGAAAGTCCAGATATAACACATCGACTGGTTCTCCCTTATCCACTCTACTAGTTACATCCTCGAAAAATTCTATAAGATTCGTCAGACATGATTTGCCTTTTGTAAATCCATGCTGACTTTGTCCGATGATTTCACCACTTTCCAAATGTGATGCTATCACATCTTTAATAACTGACTCTAGCATTTTCCCCACTACCGATGTTAGGCTAACTGGTCTATAATTCCCCGTTTTCTCTCTCCCTCCCTTTTTAAAAAGTGGGGTTACATTAGCTACCCTCCAGTCCTCAGGAACTACTCCAGAATCTAAAGAGTTTTGAAAAATTATCACTAATGCATCCACTATTTCTGAGGCTACTTCCTTAAGCACTCTGGGATGCAGCCTATCTGGCCCTGGGGATTTATCTGCCTTTAATCCATTTAATTTACCTAACACCACTTCCCGACTAACCTGGATTTCCCTCAGTTCCTCCATCTCATTAGACCCCCGGTCCCCCGCTATTTCCGGCAGACGGTTTATGTCTTCCTTAGTGAAGACAGAACCAAAGTATTTGTTCAATTGGTCTGCCATCTCCTTGTTCCCTATGATCAATTCACCTGTTTCCGACTGCAAGGGACCTACATTTGTCTTAACTAATCTTTTTCTCTTCACATATCTATAAAAGCTTTTGCAGTCAGTTTTTATGTTCCTTGCCAGTTTTCCCTCATAATCTATTTTCCCTTTCCTAATTAAGCCCTTTGTCCTCCTCTGCTGGACTCTGAATTTCTCCCAGTCCTCTGGTATGCTACTTTTTCTGGCTAATCTGTTTGCTTCATCTTTTGTTTTAATACTATCCTTGATTTCCCTTGTTAGCCACGGATGCACTACCTTTCCTGGTTTGTTCTTTTGCCAAACTGGGATGAACACTTGTTGTAGTTCATCCATGCGACCTTTAAATGCCTTCCATTGCATGTCCACCGTCAACCCTTTCAGCATCAATCGCCAGTCTACCTTGGACAATTCACGCCTCATACCCTCAAAGTTACCTTTCTTTAAGTTCAGAACACTTGATTCTGTATTGACTTTGTCATTCTCCATCCTAATGAAGAACTCTACCATATTATGATCACTCTTGCCCAAGGGGCCACGCACAACAAGACTGCTAACTAACCCTTCCTCATTACTCAATACCCAGTCTAGAATGGCCTGTTCTCTCGTTGGTTCCTCGACATGTTGGTTTAGAAAACCATCTCTCAAACATTCCAAGAAATCCTCTTCCTCAGCACCCCTGCCAGTTTGGTTCACCCAATTTATATGTAGATTGAAGTCAACTGCTGCACCTTTAGTGCACGCATTTCTAATTTCCTGCTTAATGCCATCCCCCAACCTCACTACTGCTGTTAGGTGGCCTGTACACAACTCCCACTAGCGTTTTCTGCCCCTTAGTGTTTCGTAGCTCTACCCATATCGATTCCACTTCCTCCAAGCTAATGTCCTTCCTTTCCACTGCTTTAATCTCCTCTCTAACCAGTAACGCTACCCCACCTCCTTTTCCTTTCTGTCTATCCCGCCTGAATATAGAATATCCCTGGATGTTGAGCTCCCAGCCTTGGTCACCCTGGAGCCATGTCTCCGTAATCCCAACTATATCATAATCATTAATAACTATCTCCACATTTAATTCATCCACCTTATTACGTATACTCCTTGCATTGAGACACAAAGCCTTCAGGCTTGTTTTTACAACTCTCTTACCCCTTATACAATTATGTTGAAAAGTGGCCCTTTTTGATTTTTGCCCTGGATTTGTCTACCTGCCACTTTTACTTTTCACCTTGCTACCTGTTGCTTCTACCCTCATTTTACACCCCTCTGTCTCTCTGCTCCTGCTCCCATCCCCCTGCCACATTAGTTTAAATCCTCCCCGACAGCACTAGCAAACACTCCCCCTAGGACATTGGTTCCATTCCAGCTCAGGTGCAGACCGTCCTGTTTGTACTGGTCCCACCTCTCCCAAAACTGGTTCCAATGTCCTAAAAATTTGAATCCCTCCCCCTTGCACCATTTTTCAAGCCACGTATTCATCTGAAATATCCTCCTATTCCTACTCTGACTAGCACATGGATCTGGTAGTAATCCAGAGATTATTACCTTTGAGGTCCTACTTTTAAGTTTATCTCCTAGCTCTCTAAATTCACCTTGTATGACCTCATCCCATTTTTTACCTAAATCGTTGGTGCCAATGTGCACCACGACAACTGGCTGCTCACCCTCCCCCTCCAGAATGTCCTGCAGCTGCTCAGAGATATCCCTGACCCTTGCACCAGGGAGGCAACATACCATCCTGGAGTATCGTTTGCGGCCGCAGAAACGCCTATCTATTCCCCTTACAATTGAATCCCCTATCACTATAGCCCTTCCACTCTTTTTCCTCCCCTCTTTTGCCAGGTACTTCCCCTGCAACCGCAGGAGATGCAACACTTGCCCCGTACCCCCCTCGACTCCGTCCAAGGACCCCGACAGTCTTTTCAGGTGAGGCAGAGGTTCACTTGCACCTCCTCCAACCTCATCTACATTATCTGCTGTTCCAGGTGTGGACTTCTATATATCGCAGGTTCGGCGATCGTTTCGCTGAACACCTCCGCTCAGTCCACCTAAACCTACCTGATCGGTTGCTAAACACTTTAACTCCTCCTCCCATTCCCACACTGACCTTTCCGTCCTGGGCCTCCTCCATTGTCAGAGTGAGGCTCCAGCGCAAATTGGAGGAATAGAATCTCATATTTCGCTTGGGCAGCTCACACCCCAGCGGTATGAACATTGACTTCTCTAACCTCAAGTAACCCTTGCTTTTCCTCTCTCTCCATCCCTCCCCCTTCCCAGTTCTCCGGCCACTTACTGTCTCCGACTACATTTTATCTCTGTTTGCTTTGTTGTTACCTTCTCCCAATTAACAATGATCTATTCGACATTTTCCTTGATCTTCATTTTCCCCTTTGTCCCATTTTCACACCTTACACTTCCTTATCTATGTATCTCCCTCTCACCAGACATCAGTCTGAAGAAGGGTCTCGACCTGAAACAGCACCTTCTCTCTAGAGATGCTGCCTGTCCCGCTGAGCCACTCCAGTATTTGGTGTCTATCTTCGGTTTAAACCAGCATCTGCAGTTCCTTCCTACACATTCTTATTGGTAGCACAGGGCAGGAGCCTGAATATCATAATTTGGGCCGTGATAATGCTATTGCCGTAAATAATACACTAACCACAAGTAAGTGGCAGAAACGCTGTTAAATATGTTTGTTTTTCAAAAATAGAAGATAAGTTAAGCTATTCCATCAATTTTCTTACAGAAAGAACATTGCATCTTGTCTCACTATCAAGGTTCATCGTTGCTGTATTTCCACCCCCCCCCGGCTATAAATTAAACTTGCAATGGTCTGTTTAATCTGCACATATCAAAATGAATCCATTTTTAAGATGACAGTTATTAATTATTTACATCAGATGCAGATTTATCGCTTGAGATTTCAAAAAAAAAGTTTCAAATAGTTTCCTTTCTCCTTTTGTCTTTTCGCTCTCCCCTATTGCGGGTTTGACATTGAATTAACCAACTCAGGTACACACCCCAAACAGTAACAGAAGGAAGTGTGTGCCGGAGTAGGTGAATCCAATGTCAAATCAGGCGCAGAGGTAAAGAAAGGGAGATTGCAGCAAGGAAGAAAGAAGATAAAGAAAGGAAAAGCTGCCTTTCTTTGAACTAAGTAATCTTTTAAAAGTCTCAACAATTGGACTCTAATCTTGAAATGGGTATTTTTCTAGTGGCTGAATACAAATTGGCAGTATTGTTAAAATCTTCTTTTCCTTCTGGGGCAGTCCCTTGGGTTCAAGGTAACTCACTTGCATCAGAATTTGTGGGCTCCGAGGAGATTGTTGAGGCCAAACTCATGACCTCCGGAGTACTCTGGATTCCCACTGATGTTATAAAGGTGGGGGGGGGGGTGTGGGGGACAGGAGAAGGGGGGGGAAGAGCGCGGTAGGGAGGGGAGGAGGGGTTGCTACAATCTCTGCCACAGATGGCACGATCATATTGAATGGCGGTGTTGACTCGAAGGGCCGAATGGCCTACTCCAGCACTTATTTTCTATGTTTCTATGTACACTCTTCCCACAACAAAGCTCGGAACTGTGGGCGGCCCTCTGTGCGGAGTTTGGATATTCATTCTCCCCGTGACCAAGTGGGTTTCCTCTGGGTGCTCCGGTTTCCTCCCACATTCCAAAGACGTGCGAGTTTGTAAGGTAATTGGCCTCTGTAAATTGCCTCTATTGTGGAGGATGTGAAAGTGGAACAATATGGAACTAGTGTGCTGGTGATCAATGATTGTCGCAGATTCAGAATTACCTTTATTTGTCATCCAAAAAACAAGTATTTTGGACGAGATTTCGTCACCCACGGTCCAACAATAAGAGCAATAAAATACGCAATTACACAACCACAACCAACACAAAAAAAAAAAAAAGAAACATCCATCACAGTGAGTCTCCTCCAGTCACCTCCTCACTGTGATGGAAGGCCAGAATGTCTTTTCTCTTCCCTGCCGTCTTCTCCCGCGGTCAGGCTGTTGAAGTTGTCACAACAGACAATAGACAATAGACAATAGGTGCAGGAGTAGGCCATTCAGCCCTTCGAGCCAGCACCGCCATTCAATGCGATCATGGCTGATCACTCTCAATCAGTATCCCGTTCCTGCCTTCTCCCCGTACCCCCTCACTCCGCTATCCTTAAGAGCTCTATCCAGCTCTCTCTTGAAAGCATCCAACGAACTGGCCTCCACTGCCTTCTGAGGCAGAGAATTCCACACCTTCACCACCCTCTGACTGAAAAAGTTCTTCCTCATCTCCGTTCTAAATGGCCTACCCCATATTCTTAAACTGTGGCCCCTTGTTCTGGACTCCCCCAACATTGGGAACATGTTTCCTGCCTCTAATGTGTCCAATCCCCTAATTATCTTATATGTTTCAATAAGATCCCCCCTCATCCTTCTAAATTCCAGTGTATACAAGCCCAATCGCTCCAGCCTTTCAACATATGACAGTCCCGCCATTCCGGGAATTAACCTAGTGAACCTACGCTGCACGCCCTCCATAGCAAGAATATCCTTCCTCAAATTTGGAGACCAAAACTGCACACAGTACTCCAGGTGCGGTCTCACCATGGCCCGGTACAACTGTAGAAGGACCTCTTTGCTCCTATACTCAACTCCTCTTGTTACGAAGGCCAACATTCCATTGGCTTTCTTCACTGCCTGCTGTACCTGCATGCTTCCTTTCATTGACTGATGCACTAGGACACCCAGATCTCGTTGAACTCCCCCTCCTCCTAACTTGACACCATTCAGATAATAATCTGCCTTTCTATTCTTACTTCCAAAGTTAATAACCTCACACTTATCTACATTAAACTGCATCTGCCATGTAGGACGGTCCGCGGCTGGCCAACCCAAGCCCCGCGATCCGGTGCGGACGAGGACGCTGCCGCTGCCGCTGCACGTCAGGGCGGTCATGGTTCCCGACATTGAAGCCCCCGCCGAGCAGAGAAAAATCCCGCAGCCTATTTCAGGCCGCGCCGGACGGTGAAATGTCCGCGGCGGGCCGACCCAAGCCCCGCGATCCAGGGCGGGCGAACACGCTGCCGCTGCCGGAGCTCCCGATGTCGGCACCCACGCGGCCCGAGCCGAAGCCTCCGAAGGCGAGTCGCAGCCGCTCCCGCAGCCTCACAGATTCAGTGAGCTGGAGTGCCTGTTTCCACTGTATGTCTGTGGCCGCCATTGGTGGAGCTGGAGCACGTGGCCGCTGGCTGGGTGAGGTCACGTGGAGCGCGGGGCGGTGACGTCGCCCTTTGTTCCATACTTGGGAGTGAGGAAGTTGGCAACCCTACTAATACGAGACAAGGGCAGTCTTGTACGGGACAAACCAATTTAGCCCAAAATACGGGATGTCCAGGCGAATACGGGACAGTTGGCAACCCTAGTGCCACCTGCTATTTGAAATTGTAAAAATGGTACTTATACACTTCAAATGATAGCATTTGCTTCCTAAATTTATGTCCCAATGTAAGTTTTGGTTGTAGTTACAGCACAAACTCATACCATTTCCATTTTCGGACAGCAACATACCATTTCTTCAAAGGCAGTAGCAGAGAAGTACAATTTTGGGATATTTATATTTAAACTAGACCAAGTGGACCCATTGACCCAAGCCTCTCTTGCATTGGTGCAGAACCCTCTCCTCTTCCCCCCTCCTCTTCCCCCCCTCCCCTCTCCCCCCCCCCCACTCCATCCCCCTCAACCCCCCTTATCCTCCCTCCACCCCCTCCCTCCCGAGGAGATAGATTTAAACTTTAAAATGTGAATAACTTTAAAAATATAACACCGATTCCAATGAAACCTCTTCCATTAGCACCAAAGGGACGGCGGTGAGTAAGGTGGGCCTAAAATTGTCGCGCTATTGTGTACCAATTTGGCTGTGGTTCAGGAACAAACAAAGAGTTTTAGTATATAGATGGATGTTCATTTGTCTACTTGAAGATGTGTGCCCTGTTTATTCATATAGTCCAAAGGTGCCCGACTCTGTCACATATATGGTTATCTATGGTTCTCCAGGAATGCTGCCCGACCAGCTGAGTTACTCCAGCACTTTGTGGCCATTTGTGCAAACCAGCATCTGCACTTCCCTGTTCTGTTTCTTTTATATAAACACCGCTGTGTGCATCATGATTTTGAGGGTTAAAAATGTGGCCCAATGTGAAATGCCACAGTTCTTCCTATTTCAACATCCATAGAAATGTATGTTTGTACATTTTATTGTTCAGTCCACTACATTGTTCAAGAGTATTGTTATTGTCATAATGTCCTAGTCAGAACAATGAAATCCTTGAGATGGACACAAAATGCTGGAGTAACATAGCGGGACAGGCAGCATCTCTGGAGAGAAGGAATGACAACAGACAATAGACAATAGGTGCAGATGTAGGCCATTCGGCCCTTCGAGCCAGCACCACCATTCAATGTGATCATTCTCAATCAGTACCCCACTCCTGCCTTCTCCCCATACCCCCTGACTCCGCTATCCTTAAGAGCTCTATCTAGCTCTCTCTTGAATGCATTCAGAGAATTAGACAATAGACAATAGGTGCAGATGTAGGCCATTCGGCTCTTCGAGCCAGCACCACCATTCAATGTGATCATTCTCAATCAGTACCCCGTTCCTGCCTTCTCCCCACACCCCCTGACTATCCTTAAGAGCTCTATCTAGCTCTCTCTTGAATGCATTCAGGGAACTGGCCTCCACTGCCTTCAGAATGGGAGAGGTTTAAGGGCTGAGACCCTTCAGAAATTCTTACTTGCCCAGCAGCACAACAGAATGTGCAAACATAGCGGGACAGGCAGCATCTCTGGAGAGAAGGGATGACAACAGACAATAGACAATAGGTGCAGGAGTAGGCCATTCGGCCCTTCGAGCCAGCACCGCCAATAATAACGATTATGTTTTAAAAAGTCATTATGAAAAAACATGCACTCCTTGTCCAAAAACCAAAAATTAATGAGATTTTACATTTGGGTCCCAAAACATACCATTGCCCACCCTGCACCAACGTGGAATTGTGTCTGGAATATTAAAGCATGTGCGTGTTATGAGATGCAGTTGGTGTTATTCAGGGGACTGGGTGGGACAGGGAGTATTTCCCAGCTCTTGCCTGTGTGCACAGCTGTGGCGCTCACGTTCCCTGCTGAACCACGTTCGCCGACAGGACTTTGGCAGACCTGAGCAAAACACACACACACACACACACGCCGACCTTTCCACTGGGAAAACAAGAAGATGGCGGCGATGTGGCCTGCTCGGATGTGGGGGAGATCGCCAGGGTTACTAGCGCGGGGTTGTGTGGCGCTGACTTTCACCAGGTACAGTTGTGTGTGTGTGTGTGTTAGTGAGTGTGTGTGAGCTGGGCTGGTGTCCCTCCACTGCCACACAGCAGGTCCCGACCCTGACTGACTGTGTGTGTGTGTGTGTGTGTGTGCTGTGTGCTCTTGCACTCAATGTCCCCCCTTTCCTTCACATTCAAAATTGCCACCGCCATTCTGTCTCAGTGCGAAAATGTAGCCAATTAAAGTTGCCACTCTGATACATTATCATGGTTGCAAGCAGGTCTCAGGTTCTCAGGCCAGTGAGAAGAAGTTAGTTTGTTACACGTGAGTTCTTTCTCTTTCTCTTTCTCTTTCTCTTCCCCCCTCTCACCCTTTCCAATCAATTTATTGAAAGGTGCTGCAGCAATTTAAGGTGCTGTTTAGCTCTTCTTATTTTATTTTTTTGTTTCGAGGATTTAATTGTGATTATTTTTGCAGTCAAAATCACTCAAAGATGCTCAAAAGAGAAAGATTATTGTCTGATTAGACAGTTGTTTGTAGCTGATGAGATTATTGTCTGATTTGACAGTTGTTTGTAGCTGATGAGATTATTGTCTGATTAGACAGTTGTTTGTAGCTGATGAGGTATTCACACTATTACTGGAGCTTTGGTTCAAAAAACAGGTTTTCTTTAAAACCAAAGTTATATTAGAAGCTTAGCCTGAACCCGATATCATGCCTTCACTTCAGCACATTTCAGACAAGCAATGGTTACCTATTTTTGATGTGGGAAGCCATTTAATTCATATTTATTATGGCATGAGAATTACACGTGTGTTTTCATCCTGAGATTCACACAACCAGGCTAACATCACATCCAGCTGGTGTGTGTGATCTCAGCACTTTCAAATCCTTTGAAACACACTCTTCCTTAAGGAAAAGATGCTTGGAGAATGATCATGTAGTTTGCCTACATGTTTACAAGCAAGTTCAATGATTAGCTGTGGACACCGACAAAAGCTGTCTTTGCTGAAGTGCTCTGATTGGATTCTGTTGTGGCTTGTTGACATAATTTAATTGATTTTAGCACTTGGGTGACTTCAACCCATATCTGTTAATCATTCAACATTATTCCCTCCCATGGCTTTATTCTGATATGAATCATTCGATGTTACAAGGAAAAGATTGGCCAATTTTCTTAGATGTATTTGCTGGGTTTATTTTTAGAGTAGCTTTTTAAAATATCTTGCCTTTAATGCTAAGTACTGCGGTGGAAAGGACAGCCATTAATTATGGTCAAAAAACTTTGCTTCTAAAATCATCTTTTAATGTTGGATAAATCATAGGCTTCTCAATTTCTTAACATGAATATTACCATCAGATGAATGTAATAGTGTGCATTTGTCAGGACACATACATGCCCCAGAATGATACTGCCTACCACCTATTGGATAATGTTATAGATCGTGGGCTGAAAGGCCTGTTCCTGTGTTGTACTTTTCAAATGGAAGAATTTTTTTTCAACTGTGTTTGTCAGTTGGCAGACACTTCAATATTAAAGTGGGAACAGAAATTTCAGTGGGAAACAGATGTATCTTGAAATAGAATATATTTCCCTTTTAGTGCATTGGTTAGTTTCAGGATTGTAGTTCAAAAAATAAATTTTGTTTTGTGGGTACATGGAAAGGGTTGAAACTGCTTGTGGTACTTTTGCCTTTCTGATAAACAAATCAGATTATTTGATGAATATTCTCTTTATAGCTGATGTTAGCAAAACAATGAAATGGAGACATTTGTTAAATCTTAACCGGGCTATAGACAATAGACAATGGGTGCAGGAGTAGGCCATTTGGCCCTTCGTGCCAGCACTGCCATTCAATCTGATCATGGCTGATTCTCAATCAGTACCCCGTTCCTGCCTTCTCACCATACCCCCTGACTCCGCTATCCTTCAGAGCTCTATCTAGCTCTCTCTTTAATGCATTCAGAGAATTGGCCTCCACTGCCTTCTGAGGCAGAGAATTCCACAGATTCACAACTCTGACTGTCTGTGCATTCAAAATCAGACTGAAGAAGGGTCTCGACCCGAAACGTCACCCATTCCTTCTCTCCCGAGATGCTGCCTAACCTGCTGAGTTACTCCAGCATTTTGTGAATAAATCGATTTGTACCAGCATCTGCAGTTATTTTCTTATACTACTCGTTAATAATCCCTATTGAACTTAATTTTCCATCGCATTATTGATATTGTGGTGATCTCTGAAAAGAATGGTATAAAAGTTTAACACACTTTGATTTGATTTTATTACCATGGGGAAAATGTGGCTAGTTCTTGATGTGGATGGCAGTTATTTAATATTAAACTTCACCAAGTCGATGTAATGCCATTTTCTCCTTAGACATCACAATAATTATTTTCTCCTCGGACACATTATTACAAAGTTTAGGTTTGCTTTCAAAACTGTGGAAAAACAACTTAAACAATTGGCCACCCTGCTAACTACAGTGAGTTTGTGATGTTCCTCAACTGCCAGGTTGTGCAATAGATCCCTCCCTTGAAAGCTGACTCCTTAAAACCAATCCGTGAACTCACCTGAATGCTTACTTTTGGTTTGTCTTTTTCCTTGTACAACTCAGTTTGTTTTGCTGCATTAAGGGGCCTTTTATCAATAAATAAATGGTATCATGCTTGCAGTGCTATGGTGCAATGCTTCTTCCCGGTGACAAGTCAAGGACAATTTTAAGATGGCCACTACATATCAGGGTGGTGTTAAAGAGAGAATGAATGTGCAACTGTGTGACTTTGTCCTTGGTACAGCTGCAGCCTGGAAATAGCCCTGCCTACACGTAGTGTGTGGAATACCACAGTCATCTGCACAAAGAGGCTGAAATATTTTTCACTTCAGTGCTCACTCATCAATGTCTGTATGTGGGCCTCTGGGCAGCATCAGTTCACAAATAGATTGTGACATTTCCGTGTGAGTACAATTCAGTTAATCATTTATTTTTTTTGGTGCTTTTTCAGGGCAAATAGTAAAGGTGAGCAAAATGACAAAGGGTGGTTTCGATCATTATTAGTCCACAAAGTAAAGCAGAGAAAGGATGCTCACTCTAATCTTCTTTCCAAGAAGGAAACCAGCAGCCTGTATAAAATGCAATGTAAGTGAAAAAGCTTCTGCCAAGACGTTTTACTGGCTATTGTCAACTGGTTCTTCAAATTGTACTGAAACATTTTTGTTTTTGTCTTAGTTCATAATGTGAAGCCAGAATATTTAGATGCCTACAACACCTTATCGTAAGTTCCAATCTCTTTAAAAAAAAAATCGGTTGATTTTATTTCGACAGTGGCCTTGGTCTCTGAAAGAGTGACGTAGCAATTACTTTATTATTCCCACACCAGGATACCTTCATGCCAGAATATATCCTACTGTTGCATAATCACAATGCTGCTTGTGCCTATCATTTGGTATCTATTTGTGTCCATCATCTGCTATCCCATGAAATTTCTCAGCCACACTACTTCTGCTCAACCCAGCATCCACTCATGTTGTTCACACATCCATCAAAGGTGTGCTTGGAATCCTGGAATGTCCTCTCTTATTTTCTCAGCTTAAGCCACTTTAATTATCTTTCTCATTGATTCAGCTTTTGGTTGCCCACCTTATTTTCATACGTTGCTCAGTGTTACATTTTGTTTGACAAAGCTTTTATATGAAGTGATAGACACAGGGTGCTAAGAGTAACTCAGTGGATCAGGCAGCATCTTTGGAGAACATGGATAGGTAATGTTTTAGGTCGGGACCGATCTTCAGACTGACGAAGGGACCCAACCTGAAACATGGCTTTTCCATGTTCTCAGACTGAAGAGGGGCCCCGACCCAAAACGTTACATTAGCATGTTCGCCAAAGATGCTGCTTGACTGGCTGAGTTAATCCAGCACTTTGTGTCTTTTTTGGTAAATCAGCATCTGCCGTTCCTTGTGTCTACATTCTTTATGAAGTACATTGGATGTTTAATAAAGTCCATAATGCGGTATTAGTGCCATGCAGTCAATCGTGTGTGTGTGTGTGTGTGTGTTGGTCTGAGGAAAGGGCCTCACAGCCTAACCCCAATTTCTATCATTGGGTCTGCAGATCGCAGCTCTTAAGTGTGCACTTAAATGTAATGCATGGTACTGCCTTGAATATCTTTTCATTATGTGAGTCCCAGACTCCTGACACCCTCGTCTCCCCTCTAATCCTTCCACCAAATCCTTGGTTTTTCATCCTGCTGTTAATGGAAACATCCTTTCTTTTTACTCCTTCTAGGCCTCTCATTATTTCAGACCCATCAATTCAGTCTCTGCCTGTTCTCCCCTACTCTGAAAGAACTAAAGGCAGTTCAAACAATACTTCCTGAAATAACATTTTCCAGTCCTGGCAACATCCTCATAAATCTTCACAACACCCTCTCTAGTACAATTCATTTTTTTCCTGGAACATGGTGACCAGAATTGTAGAGAGCACCCAAGCTGTGGTCTAATTAGGAATAGGAATACTTTATTGTCACATGTGACCAGGCACAGTGAAATTCTTTGCTTGCATACCTAATGTATACAAATAAGCGAGTTCGGTCTTCCGACTGAGCTTGCGCAGGTTGAGGGGGCAAAGAATTGTCACTACCTCCTCTGCTCCATGTAAACAAATCTTCTTTTCGTCCATTTTTTTCCCGATTTTTCTCCGTATAGGTAAGAGAATACTGTTTTCAAAACTGTTAATTTGGTGTATGTATGGTTAATTAGTAAAAGCCACGATGATTTTGTGGGTGTTTTTGCTTTACGCGGCGAGTCCCCCTCAACTCTCCCCGACTTTTTTACTTGTCCCGGAGCCGTGGAACCGCGGGGGCGGCTGTGGGGACTGGAGGCAGAAGCTGCCGGAGGAGGTTCACCGGAGAGCGGATTGCCACCGACCCAGAGCCGGGACAAGGCGAGAGATCGCAGCGCCCCCTCACGAACAACAAACGCAAGGAAACTTCCCCCCTCGCCGCCGCCGCCAATCATCCCGGGGCTTCCGAACAACAACTACAATGCGTGTTTGTTCTTATTTCGCTGCGTTGGAGGGAGACGGGGCCGGGGAAGAGAGTGGCGGAGCGGCGCAGATCTCGCTGGCGCTGAGAGAGAGAGGGAGGAGAGGGAGAGAGGGGGGAGAGAGAGAGGGGGGAGAGGGGGAGAGAGAGAGGGGGGAGAGGGGGAGAGAGAGAGAGGGGGAGAGAGAGAGGGGGGGAGAGAGAGAAAGAGGGGGAGGGAAAGAGGGGGGAGAGATCGAGAGGGGGAGAGAGTCAGGGTAGAGGGAGCAGCGGGTGAGAGCGGGAGCGCGTGGAGGGGGAGGGTGCCGGAGGGTCTGGAGAAGGAGTGCCACCACTTGCGAGGGCTGCTCCCTCCCTCTCTCCCCCCCTCTCTCTCCGCCCCCTATCTCTCTCAGCCCCCTCTCTCTCTCAGCCCCCTCTCTCTCTCAGCGCCAGCAAGATCTGCGCCACTCCGCCACTCTCTTCCCCGGCCCCGTCTCCCTCTAACGCAGTGAAATAGGAACAAACACGTGTTGTAGTTGTTGTTCAGAAGCCCCGGGGTGATTGGCGGCGGTGGCGAGGAGGGAAGTTTCCTTGGGTTTGTTGTTCGTGAGGAGGCGCTGTGATCTCTCGCCTTGTCCCGGCTCTGGGTCGGTGGCGATCCGTTCTCCGGTGAACCTCCGCCGGCAGCTTCTGCCTCCAGTCCCCGCAGCCGCCACCGCGGTTCCACGGCTCCGGGACAAGTTAAAGAGTCGGGGAGAGTTGAGGGGAACTCGGCGTGTAAAGCAAAAAAAAACCCGACAAAATCATCGTGGCTTTTACTAATTAACCATACATACACCAAATGAACAGTTTTGAAAACAGTATTCTCTTACCTATACGGAGAAAAACTGGGAAAAACGGATGAAACGAAGATTTGTTTACATGGAGCAGAGGAGGTAGCGACAATTCTTTGCCCCCGCGACCCATGACCTGCGCAAGCTCAGTCGGAAGACCGAACTCGCGTATAGCAGCCACCTACGGCGCTGACAAAGTTACAAAGCACGACGGGTCCCCATTGTCCTTTGTTCCCCCCTCCCCCCCCCCACCCCCCAATTATCCATCGTTCTCCCCTTCACGGCGGTCCCCCAACGCCAGATCCTCCATTGTTCTTCCCCATCCCCGTGGTGGTCCCCCCACGCTCTGGTCGACCCGCGAGGCTTCACCACCGCCTAGACCCCACCACCACCGCGAGGCCCCATCATCGCGAGGCTTCACCGCTGGTCGACGAAATGAATACTGTATGCAACCTTTCATAACTTCCTGCTCTTCTATTCTATTCTGCGCCTTGGCTAATAAAGGAAAGCATTCCATCTTATTAAATTGACCTGCTAGGTTCTGTGAGCATGTGCTCCAAATTCTGTTTGTTCCACCGCATCAATCAATGTCCTTGCATTTATTGTTTTATACACACATTGTTTTGCACCACCTGAAATGCTTTACCTGGCACTTTGCTGAATTACCACTCACCCCTTTACTGTGTACAGTTGACCACACCAACTATGTCTTTGTGAAGTCTAGGTCTTTCCTCCTTACTATCAGCCTTGCACTCAATTTCTCTACAGTTAAATTAAACGCAGAGAAGATTCATGAGGATGGTTCCAGAACAGGAGGACCTGAGCTGTAGGGAGAGGTTGGGCAGGCTGGGACTTCATTCCTTGGAGCGCCAGGGGCTGAAGGGCATTTTTACAGAGGTATATAAAATCATGAGGGGAATAGATAAGGCAAATGTCTTTGTCCTAGGGTAGGGGAATCAAGATCTAGAGGGCATAGGTTTAAGGTGAGAGGGGAATGATTTAATAGGAACTTGAGAGGTGACTTTTTCACACAGAGTATGGTGGGTATGTAGAACGAGCTGCTGGAGGACAGGCAGCATCTCAGGAGAGAAGGAATGGGTGACGTTTCGGGTCGAGACCCTTCTTGGTCTCGACCCGAAACGTCACCCATTCCTTCTCTCCTGAGATGCTGCTTGACCTGCTGAGTTACTCCAGCATTTTGTGAATAAATACCTTCGATTTGTACCAGCATCTGCAGTTATTTTCTTACACGAGCTGCTGGAGGAAGTACAATAACAACATTCAAAAAACATTTGGACAGGTTCATGGATAGGAAAGCTTTAAAGGCATGTGGACTCGGCACAGGAAAGTTGATCTAGCTTGGATGGTACATGTTGGTCAGCATGGATAAGTTGGGCCAAAGGGCCTGTTTCCTGGGTGTTTGATTCAATAACTCGAAATTCATTTTCCTTCACAAGGAGCCCAATCTCCGAACACAGCATTACTTCCTGCATGAATATTTGGGTTACATACACTTATTCCAGAAATAATGAAACAATTGATACATTATGCTTGCACTTGTTTTGCTCAAGTTACAAGAGAACACTCCCGGGCGAGGTTTACAGTCTTGTTCTTGCTCTGGCAGCAGAATCATGAGTGGAGTCTTTTGTCGGGGTGTTGAATTTCCTCTCGACGATGATCTATACTTAGTAGGTTAGTTCCAGACTTGGTTCACACCGGCAGTCTCCATTTAATCTGACCTAAAGTAGTGTCAGCCTAAAGAAAATGATGACCTTTGTACTGTTGTTAGGATTCAAGCTAGCCTGCCAATAAACAAACAAATCATTCTGGATAAGCAGGAGGCATATTATTTTTGCAATTCAGTAACACTCATTATTGCACATTCATACAATGTGCTGACGGACATGTGTACAGAGCAGCATGTTGCTTTGGATATGCATACTTTAATTTAACCACTGCATATTGCATTGCAATCCTAAGAAATCTATAGGCACACACTCTGCAGGTTAACATTCACATACCATCATAGATACATGGACAATAGGTGCAGGAGGAGGCCATTTGGCCCTTCAAGGCAGCACCGCCATTCAATATGATCATGGCTCATCATCCTCAATCAGTACCACATTCGTGCCTTCTCCCCATACCCCTTGATTCTGCTAGCCCGAAGAGCTCTATCTAACTCTCTTTTGAATGCATCCAGTGAATCGGCCTCCACTGCCTTCTGAGGCAGAGAATTCCACAGATTCACAACTCTGTGTGTGTAAAAGTTTTTCCTCATCTCAGTTCTAAATGGCCTACCCCTTATTCTCAAACTGTGGCCCTTGGTTCTGGACTCCCCCAACATCGGGGACATGTTTTCTGCATCTAGCGTGTCCAATCCCTTAATAATTTTATATGTTTCTATAAGATCCTCTCTCATCCTTCTAAATCCCAGTGAATACAAGCACAGTTGCTCCATTCTTTCATTATATGACAGTCCTGCCATCCCGGGAATTAACCTGGTGAACCTATGCTGCCTCAAATTAGAAGACCAAAACTGCGCACAATTCTCCAGGGTGTGGTCTCACCAGGGCCCTGTACAACTGCAGAAGGACCTCTTTGCTCCTATACTCGTCTCGTTATGAAGGCCACATGCCATTAGCTTTCTTCACTGCCTGCTGTACCTGCACGCTTACTTTCAATGACTGATGTACAAGGACACCCAGGTCTTGTCCTAACCTGAAACCATTCCGATAATAATCTGCCTTCCTGTTCTTGCCACCAAAGTGGATAACCTCACATTTATCCACATTATACTGCATCCGCCCACTTACCCAGCCTGTCCAAGTCACCAATGTTGTAAAAATAAATATTAAACTTCAAGATTCAAGATTCAAGATATCTTTATTTGTCATCCAAAAAACAAGTTTTTTGGACGAAATTTCGTCACCCACAGTCCAACAATAAGAGCAATAAATAAGCAAATTACACAACCCCAACCAACACAAACCCCCCCCAAAAAGAAACATCCTTCACAGTGAGTCTCCTCCAGTCCCCTCCTCACTGTGATGGAAGGCCAGAATGTCTTTTTCTCTTCCCCTGCCGTCTTCTCCTGCGGTCAGGCTGTTGTCGTTGCCATGTTCCAGGCTGCGCCGGACGGTGAAATGTCCGCAACGGGCCGACCCAAGCCCCGCTGTAAGTCGGGGCGGTCGGGGCTCCCGACATTGAAGCCCCCGCCGAGCAGAGAAAATTCCGTGGCCTATTTCAGGCCGCGCCGGACGGTGAAATGTCCGCGGCGGGCCGACCCAAGCCCCGCGATCCGGGGCGGGCGAACACGCTGCCGCTGCCGGAGCTCCCGATGTCGGCATCCACGCGGCCCGAGCCTAAGGCGAGTCGCAGCCGCTCCCGCAGCCTCCGAGAACGGCCGGCTCCGCTGATGGTGAGTCTGGTCCGCGGGCTCTGCGAACCAGAGCCCTGGAGGCCGCCAGCTCCAGGAGTTTGGCCGATGGTTGGGCCGCAGCAGGAACGGAGACACGGCCCAGAACACAAAGGTCGGGTCTCCGTTCGGAAGGGACAAATATACAATTTTACAGTTCCTCCCTCCCCCCCACACACACACATAGTACACAAACACAAAAACACCACATCACATTTACAATTAAGACAAAATCCCCCAACAAAAACACAAAGACAAACGGACTGCAGGTAAGCCGCAGCTGCTAGGGCAGCGCCGCCATCTTGGACAATGGCCAATACTGACAGGATTATATAAATCCCCACCTTGGATATCTTCTTGAATAGCCATTGCCCTTGTCATGGTAATGCTTTTGCAATCATGAGAGGCAGAGAATCTCAAGGTCATGACTCATTGATAGTGAAGCACTTGAGTCATTTCATTTCTCCTCTTACCCTCTTATTTTAATTCATTGCTTTGGACTCAGTCCCGTTCTAAACCATTGCAGAGGGCATTACGCATCCGTGACGTATTAAAATCTGGTTTATATACTGTGGTACCAAGCTAAAGGGTATTTGTAGGCCATTTGAGTCTTCACAAAATGGGGGGCAGCCCACACATGAGCACCTTGTACAGTTGCTGTGTTGGGATTTGCACAATCACTGGGTTGCTTGGTCGGTAGTACCCATTGAACTTTGCTCTTCCTACATGTGATGAGTATTGCATAAGTTTATAATGTCTTCGACCTGACTCATTCCAGATGATTCACACAGAATAAAATTACCGCAGTTTGCTTGCAGCAACCACCGGAGCAAAATAATACTACGGGATACTACAAAATAATACTATGGGATACTACTAGAAAATAATACTATGGGATACTACAAAATAATACTACGGGATACTACTAGAAAAGAATACTACGGGATACTACAAAATAATACTATGGGATACTACTAGAAAATAATACTACGGGATACTACAAAATAATACTATGGGATACTACTACAAAATAATACTACGAGATACTACTACAAAATAATACTACGGGACACTACTACAAAATAATACTATGGGATACTACTACAAAATAATACTACGGGATTCTGAAAACACAGAAATGATTTTTTTTCCAAAATCTAGGTGTGATTTATTTCCGTGTAGCTTCTCAGCAAGCGTAACGAAAACATGGTAAACGGGAGGAAAACATATCTATTCACAACGGCATTCGTTTTTCACACCCAGCCTCCTCTGCTTCTGTCCACAACATTTTGCAATCTGACTTCAATACTTTCATAAATTAGCATTATTCAACTCAAGATTAATATTCCTTCACAGTTGGCTGCCTGCTTTGGGCCACTGAATTCCTCAGGTCTTGGCAAATTACTTGCGGGTAAAATTCTCCTCTAAATGTTTAGTAGTGTTCTATTTTCTCAAATGTTAACAAATATATTACTTTATGTTTCCTATAATTCTGCAAACATCAGGTTCGTTTAAAAATGGGAGCCTAACCAAATTAATAAATTCTAAATATATTTGCTAGGAGATTTAGAATTACATTATTTATAAAATGTTTCGGTTGCAAGTTATTTATGTTGATTCGTTGCTTCACTTTAAGACGCATTTGGTGTGCAGAGATCGAGATTGTCTGCTATGTGTTTAAAAAATATATATTTTATTAATGACCACAGGGAGCAAATGTTGAAAAAGCTACATAACGACTCTGACTACCCATGTGAGATTGTAGGGAGCTGGAACACGTGGTACGGTGAGCAGGATCAAGCAGGTAAGTCTACCACTCAGCTTTAATAATCAAGTTCATCCTGACCTCCCATCTTGCTTTGGGGCCACAGTTTAAGAATAAGCGGTAGGCCATTTAGAACTGAGATGGGGAAAAACTTTTTCAGTCAGAGAGTTGTGAATCTGTGGAATTCTCTGCCTCAGAAGGCAGTGGAGGCCAATTCTCTGAATGCATTCAAGAGAGAGCTAGATAGAGCTCTTAAGGATAGCGGAGTCAGGGGGTATGGGGAGAAGGCAGGAACGGGGTACTGATTGAGAATGATCAGCCATGATCACATTGAATGGCGGTACTGGCTCGAAGGGCCGAATGGCCTCCTCCTGCACCTTTGGTCTATTGTCTTGCTGGTCTTTAGTTCTTCAGTATTTTTAGTCAGAGGTTCAAAGTCCTGGAAACTCTCTTCTTCAAAGTAAGTGTCCTTTTCAAGATTTTCATTGTGCTGCAAGGCCTTGATCTCAGCAACATTGATTTCAGTAAGTTAACACGGAAAGAGCTCACTTTATACCAGTGTAAAACCGAGCCGTGTTTAGAGAGGCCCAGTGAGGCAGCTTCTCCGCCACGGAAAGCCACTTTCAATTCTGACCTTGGCTGCCGTCGGTGTGGGGTTTGTACATTCTCCTTGAGATGTGAGGGTTTCCTTTAGCTGCTCTTGTTTCTTGCGTGCCAAAAATGTGGGGACTGGTAGGTTAATTGTCTACTTTAAATTGCCCGTAGAGTATAGGTGAGTGTTACAATCTGGGGGAGTTGATGAGAGAGTGAGGACAATAAAAAATGAGATTAATGTAGGATTTGGTGTAAATGGCTGGTTGAAGATCAGTGTGGATGGGCCATTGGGCAGTTTTTCGCATGCTGTATCTTTCAATGTGCAGGTTTGTAGGCTAATTGGCTTCAGTAAAAATCACGGAACATTTCTAAGGCAGAGGGCACTTGACAAGTGAATGGGTAATAGATATAGAAACATAGAAACATAGAAAATAGGTGCAGGAGTAAGCCATTCGGCCCTTCGAGCCTGCACCGCCATTCAATATGATCATGGCTGATCCTTCAGCTCAGTAGCCTGTACCTGCCTTCTCTCCATACCCCCTGATCCCTTTAGCAAAAAGGGCCACATCTAACTCCCTCTTAAATATAGCCAATGAACTGGCCTCAATTACCTTCTGTGGCAGAGAATTCCACAGACTCACCACTCTCTGTGTGACGAAATGTGATAATGCAGACATTGAAGTTACGATAAGATTAATCATGAGCTTATTAAACGGTAGAGCAGCTTAATTGGCCCTCTGTTCTCCGATGCTGAATATCTGGGGTTTGCACATTCTCCTCCTGACCAAAGATACTACAGGAGCAAGATAGACCACTCGACCCTAAAAACCGTATTTTGTTATGGTGCCATTTTAGTAGGCAGAAACTTGCAGAAACATCTAAAAAGAAAAATAACAAAAATCTGTGAATTGATAGATGAGATATATTCTGCATTTTAATAATATCATCACACATACTGTTCCCCCAAAACACTGATTACACTGCGAGAGGCACAACGGATGGCGGGTTTTGCATACAAAAATGGCTCCTTTGCGTGCTACACTTCAGTATAGGTGGTTTTGACGGAGTGGTCTATCTTGCTCTGCTCTATTATCTTTGCTCCTGACCTTCTGGCTTCCACTGGCTACTCCATGATTTCTCCCATGTTTCAAGAAAGTGTTGTTTGGTTAATTGGGTACTATCAAATTCCCTCTATTAGTGTGGGTAAAGATTCAATGGGAAGCTGATAAACAAATCAATAAAGTAAAGTTGGGGTTCATAGCAATGTTTAGTTTAGAGATACAGCCCAGAAAAAGGACACTCGGCCAAACGAGTCCACGCTGGCCAGCCCAGTACACTAGAACTATCCTTCGCACACATGAGGGACAATTCACAATTTTTACTGAAGCCAATTGGCCTACAAACCTGTATGTCTTTTGGGAGGAAACCGGAGAAAACCCACGCGGTCACAGGGAGAACGTACAAACTCCGCACAGACAGCACCCGTGGTCAGGATTGAACCCAGGTCTCTGGGCGCTGTAAGGCAGCAACTCTACGGCTGTACCACTGTGCACCGCTTGTTGAGGGGTACAGGGAAGTCATTAGGTAGAGGAACAGGATGAATGGGTGTGCTTTACTCCTGCTCCAAATTCATACAGTGCCCTCCATAATGTTTGGGACAAAGACTCATCATTTAGTTATTTGTCTCTGTTCTCCACAATTTGAGATTTGAAACAGAAAAAATATCACGTGGTTAAAGTGCACATTGTCAGATTTTAATGAAGGCCAATTTTATACATTTTGGTTTCACCATGTAGACATTACAGCAGTGTTTATACATAGTCCCCCCATTTCAGGGTACCATAATGTTTGGGACACATGGCTTCACAGGTGTTTGTAATTGCTCAGATGTGCTTAAATGCCACCTTAATGCAGGTATAAGAGAGCTCTCAGCACCTAGTCTTTCCTCCAGTCTTTCCATCACCTTTGGAAACTTTTATTGTTGTTTATCAACATTTGGACCAAAGTTGTGCCAATGAAAGTCAAAGGAACCATTATGAGACTGAGAAGCAAGAATAAAACTTGAGAGACATCAGCCAAACCTTAAGCTTACCAAAATCAAGTTTGGAACATTATTAAGAAGAAAGAGAGCACTTGTGAGCTTACTAATCACAAAGGGACTGGCAGGCCAAGGAAGACCTCCACAGCTGATGACAGAAGAATTCTCTCTATAATAAAGAAAAATCCCCAAACACCTGTCCGACAGATCAGAAGCACTCTTCAGATGTGGATTTGTCAATGACCACTGTCCGCAGAAGACTTCATGAACAGAAATACAGAGGCTACACTGCAAGATGCAAACCACTGGTTAGCTGCAAACATAAGATGGCCAGGTTACAGTTTGCCAAGAAGTACTTCAAAGAGCAACCACAGTTCTGGAAAAAAAGGTCTTGTGGACAGATGAGACGAAGATTAGCTTATATTAGAGTGATGGCAAAGCTAAAAAATGGTCAATTCTTGAGTGGCCAAGTCAATTACCCGATCTGAACCCAATTGAGCATGCCTTTTATATGCTGAAGAGAAAACTGGACTAGCCCCCAAAACGAGCATAAGCAAAGGATGGTTGCAATACAGGTCTGGCAGAGCATCACCAGAGAAGACACCCAGCAACTGGTGATGTCCATGAATCGCAGACTTCAAGCAGTCATTGCATGCAAAGGATATGCAACAAAATACTGAACATGACTACCTTCATTTACATGACATTGCTGTGTCCCAAACATTATGGTGCACTGAAATGGGAGGACTATGTACAAAACACTGCTGTAATTTCTACATGGTGAAACCAAAATATATAAAAGTGGCCTTTATTAAAATCTGACAATGTGCACTTTAACCACATGTGATTATTTTGTATTTCAAATCTCAAATTGTGGAGTATAGCGGCAAATCAATAAATGATGGGTCTTTGTCCTAAACATTATGGAGGGCACTGTATGTTCTTATGTTCCTTAGTAAAGACCATTTATAAAGAACTCGTTATTCCACCGAAACGTCACCTATCCCTTCCATCCAAAGATGCTGCCTGTCCCGCTGAGTTACTCCAGCATTTTGTGTCTATCTTCATTATTCTACCCATGCTTTAAGAATATATCACCTTCTTTATCCCTAATGGGTCCCACTCCATCTCTTGCAAATCCAATTTTCCCCTTCACGTCTTCTCTCAACAATGAATTTAGCCTCGGGTTTACTTGAAGAAGCCATCCGACTTGCATCATAAATTTTATTTTATCTTGCCATTTTCACTGTCTTCCCAATGAGCCGACAAGCTCTGACTTTGGTTCCGCCATCTTGCTTTTTTGGTTGGGGGGGGAACTGTACATTGCTTGTAATCAAAACATCGCCCATGGAGTTTCCTGTCGTACTTTTGCAGTTTTGCAAGGCTGCATTTCAGCCGAGCAAGATCTTCCCCTCAGCATTAGCTTTCTTCCAGATTAAAAATTCTACTTTGGATTTTGACTTGCTTTTCTCCATTGCTATTCTAAACCTTACAATATGATGATCACTCTTACCCATGTGATCTCCCACAGCCAGAACATGAACAGTTGAGCAGAAGAACAGGCCCTTCAG
This sequence comes from Rhinoraja longicauda, assembly GCF_053455715.1. NCBI lineage: Eukaryota > Metazoa > Chordata > Chondrichthyes > Rajiformes > Arhynchobatidae > Rhinoraja > Rhinoraja longicauda. The sequence continues at coordinate 26,328,384 of NC_135977.1, forward strand.
CCCAAGATGTGTCTGCCTACCAATTTAAGTTATTACATTGAAACATAGAAAATAGGTGCAGGAATGATGCCCTTCGAGCCCGCACCGCCATTCAATATGAACATGGTTGATCATCCAAAATCAGTACCCTGTTTCTGGTTTCTCCCCATATCCCCTGATTCCGTCAGCCCTAAGAGCTATATCTAACTCTCTCTTGAAGACATCCCATGAATTGGCCTCCACTGCCTTCTGTGGCAGAGAATTCCACAGGTTCACAACTCTCTGGGTGAAATCGTTTTTCCTCATCTCAGTCCTAAATGGCCTGCTCCTTATTCTTAAACTGTGACCGCCGCCTGGTTCCGGACTCCCCCATCTCTGGAGGGAAGGAATGGGGTGACTTTTCCTTCTGAAGGGTCTGGACCCGAAACGTCATCCATTCTTTCTCTCCGGAGCTGGTGCCTGTCCCGCTGAGTTACTCCAGCATTTTGTGTCTATCTTTGGTTTAAACCAGCATCTGCAGTTCCTTCCTACACACAAAGTTTAATCGTGGTGGCAGTGGTCATTTGACCGGGAGTGGAGCGCTGATTGTTGGTGCAGAACAGGTCAGGTAGGTGCATGCCCCATTGTTTAATCAAGTGTCCGGCCTGGCACTAACACATTGCCAAATAAAGTTTTTCCTGCATCTAGCATATCCAATCCCTTAAGATTTTTATGCGTTTCCCATCTGCAGATGTATTCCCACCTGCTTGCACATGATCTAACTCCTCCTATTCTCCTTCTATTCTCTGCTTGACATGTCCCTCTCTAACTGCCTCTCACCCATTGCTATTATATCTGCTTCTACCGCACCCACTGGCATGGTGTTCCAAACATCCACTACCCTAGGTGTAAAAAAATGACCACTCCATAAATCTCCTTTTTAAACTTTCACCCTCACCTTTAAGCTATGCCCTCTAATATTTGACATTTCCATCCTGTGAGAAAAGACTATCTGCCTCTCAGATTATGCCTCCCATAATTTAAAATACTTCTGTCACGTTGTCCCTTCAGTTCCAAACTGTGACAGAAAATAATCCAAATTTGTCCAGCGCCTCCTACCTGAAATAGACACAGAATTCTGAAGTAACTCAGCAGGTTAAGCAGCATCCCTGAAGAATGTGGATCGGCGACGTTTCGGGTCCGAACCCTTTGGACTGATTTCAGACTCCCCTGGCCAATACTCACTAGATGTTCCAGGTGACATCCTGGTAAACCTCTTCCGTGCCCTTTCCAACACTTCGACTTCCTTTGTGAAATGGTCTGACCAGAACTGCGCACAGTACTCCAAATGTGTCCTAACAGTTCGAACATGACTTCCCGACTTTTAAACTCAATGGGTAAACTCAATGGTGGTGCAGCGGTAGTGTTGCTGCTTTACAGCTCTTTCAGCGCCAGAGACCAGGGTTCGATCCCGACTACGGGTGCTATCGTACGGAGTTTGTACGTTCTCTCCGTGACCGCGTGGGTTTTCTCCGAGATCTTCGGTTTCCTCCCACGCTCCAAAGCTGCGCAGGTTTGTAGGTTAATTGGCTTGGTCTAAGTGTAAATTTTCCCCAGTGTGGGTAGGATAGTGTTAATGTGCAGGGATCGTTGGTCGGAGTGGACTTGGTGGGGCGAAGGGCCTGTTTCCGTGCTGGATCTGTAAACTAAAACTGCCCACAGTACTCCAAATGAATCCTAACATGGCTACCCGACTTTTATACTCGATGCCCCAACTGATGGAAGCAAGTGTGCCATTTATCGCCTTTACCACCATCTTGGTTCCCTTGCCTTCAGTCCAGCAACGTGTCCTTCCTGGGATCAAGAACATTCTCCTCAGAAAAAAAAATATCAACTGAACATTTCCCAGCAATGTGTTCTTTTCCATTCTCTTTTACTCGAACATTATCCCAATTGACATTTGGTTAAAAAAATATCTCTGACAAGATATTGCACAGACCTGTAAGATAGACACAAAAAGCTGGAGTAACTCAGTGGGACAGGCAACATTTCTTACCTGTCCCGCTGAGTTACTCCAGCTAATTGTGTCTATCTTCGGTTTAAACCAGCATCTGTAATTCCTCCCTGCACAGACCCTGTAATTTCCCTTCAGATTTGCTTCTTTAACTCATTCCCACTATTTGAATATCTGTATAATTTAACCCAAACTATTTGAGCTCCCTAACTCTAACCAAATTGATTCTGCCCTTGTCTTCTCATATATTCTCTATTCCCATCACAGCAGTGTTTTCCCTAAACAATACTATCACACCACCTCCCTTCTCTCTTTTCGTTCCTGAACGCTTTGCATCCATGTACATTAAGCACTCAGTTTGCCACCATTTTGAAACCATATTTCTGTTATTGCTACCCCCATTGCATTCCCACATGGGCCGTACAATTCGCCACGCCTGGTACACTTGCATCAATACAGTATCTTTGTGGTGCTCCAATGTGATATGTTACTACTTCTGGTACTGTGGTTGACACAGTGGCACAGCTGGTAGAGCTGCTGCCTCTCAGCGCCAGAGACCCAGGTTCAATCCTGACCTCGGGTGCTGTCTGTGGAATTTGCACTTTCTCCCTGAAACAACGTGAGCTTCCTCTGGGTCCTCTGGTTTTCTCCCACATCTCAGAGGTGTGCAGACTAGTGGGTGAATTGGCCTCTGTACAGTTCCTCAAATGTGGTGGGAGTGGATCCGAAAGTGGAATAATATAGAATATGGGATAACATAGAGCCAGTGTGAACAGGTGATGGTTGGTGAGGACTCAATGGACAGAAGGGCCTCCTTCTATGCTGTATCTCTAAGCTAAACTAGACAAAACTACTTCCTTCCCTATTGCCATCCAACATATTCATCTTCTTTCACTTCTATATTGTAGACCACAATCCCCTCGTAATTCAGATTGCATCATCCCTAATCACACTGCAAGGATCTTGTTCACAGTCGTATTAATAGATCCATGAAATGGTTCAAATGCTCCTGGCCCAAATTCTCATCAAAACGTTTGAAACATTCAGCAGATCCTGCACCTGTTCTGATGAAGACGGTCCCCGACGTGAAATATTAAGTTTCACTTTCCACAGACGCTGCCTGACCTGCTAAGTGTTTGCACCATGTTCTGATTTATCTGCCTTGCACTGATTGTCAGCACCTTCCTTTTTCTACTCTTGCTGCTGTGTTGCTTTAATGGTGTGCCAGAGATGATTATGCTCAGCATCCTGCTGTTAAATGTTCTCCTTTGTTCCTGCCGCCTTTGTTGTTGTTGCCAATGTGCACCACGCCTTCTGGATCGGAGCCTTCACCAGGATGTACTTTGTCCTGGCCCGTGCACGTCAGCACACCATGATCATGATATTGTGGGAGTCCCATTCATAGCCATTGCCAGTAATGTTTCAGTAGTGAGTGATTCTGGAACCAGAGGGCACAGCCTCAGAATAAAAGGACCTACCTGAAGAATGGAGATGAGGAGGAATTTCCTGAGTCAGCGGGTGGTGAACCTGTGAAATTCATTGCCACAGATGGTGGTGGAGGCCAAGACATTACGAAGCGAAGATTGATAGGTGCTAGATTAGTGAGGGTGTCAAAGGTTATGGGGAGAAGGCAGAAGAAAGGGGAATGAGAGGAAAAAATAGATTAACGATGATTAAATTGCAGAGAATGACAAGGTGGCACGGCGGTAGAGTTGCTGCCTTACAGCGAACGCAGCGCCGAAGACCCGGGTTCCATCCCGACTACAGGTGCTGTTTGTACAGAGTTTGTACGTTCTCCTCGTGACCTGCGTGGGTTTTCTCCGAGATCTTCGGTTTCCTCCCTCGCTCCAAAGATGTACAGGTTTGTAGGTTAATTGGCTGGGCAAATGTAAAAAAATTGTCCCTAGTGGGTGTAGGATGGTGTTAATGTGTGGGGATCGCTAGTCGGCGCGGACCCGGTGGGCCGAAGGGCCTGTTTCCGCGCTGTATCTCTAAACTAAACTAAACTAAAGTAGACTCATTGGACCGAATGGCCTAATTCTGCTCCTATGTCTTATGGTCTTGTAACAATTGCCACAGTTACACCTGTCTGACCGCCTAATATTGGGATCTTCAAACGGCTGCATTTCTCTGCCATGATGGATTCTCCCATGCAAACCCTTTGGTGTTGACTGGACTCAGAGTCACACAGCACGGAAACAGGCCCCAGCTGTGCTCAGCTCCAGATGTTTGGTTGCAATAAATTCCGTGGAATCGGATATGCAGAGTATGTACAGCAAGTTCCTAGGTTATGACAGGGTTTCGGTCCTGAGAACATTTCGTAATTTAAACTCTTCGTAAGTCGTAAGTGAGCAGAAACGTCTGTGAGCATGCAAAGGAAGAGTGGATGTTAGACGGCCTTGTTGCAAGCGAGTGAGCCTGCTGAGATTCCCCCCAGATTGACCCAGTCCCCAGTCTTTATTTTGGAGGTGGGTAGGGGAGGGGGGTGGTAAGAGGGATGGTGGCGTGACGGGGTGGGGAGAGAAGGCACATGGAAATGCGCCATTCCCACCCTGCAGAAGCTGCCCATCGTAGACATCAGATCCATCCCTCCGATATCCCAAGTGTTTGACTGTCCATACGTTGGCCTTTTGTCACCTGGGAATGAAGACCTGTACACTAGAGAGCCCTTACCCTTCTGCGAGTTTACAGCAAACGAGCAAAGATGAAGCATTGCTTTGAGCCTGCAGTATTGAAAGATGATCAATCTCCACCTTCCTTACATATTGTTCCCTGGTGCTTATTGTGCGCAGTGGAGGTTACGTTGTGTCAAATCGAAACATCATTCATCTGTGAAGAAAGAAACAGCTTGGAGACTTGCAATCTTATGCTGTTTTTCTCCACAGATGCTGCCTTACTTAACTTTTTTCTGTCTTAACTTCAAATTTCCGACCTCGGCACTATCTTGGCTTTTACATCGCACGGATCCACCACCGATTTTCCGGGAACTGATGGTCTGGCACCCTCTATAATCAGGGCAAATTGTCAAGAGCCTTGAGCGTGACGCATGCCCTTTCAGGACGTGCGCCTCTGTCCTGAAAGAGTTAATTGCTTACTTCTTTGTTATTTGTTAATTCTTTATTTAAGTTTCTGGCAGTCCTTGGTGTTTTAGTGACACCGGAGGTGTATAATTAGTGGGTCAGAGGTGTACAGGTGAATTATTATTATGTGACCTCTGTTTGTCCGGCAAACTGGATAATACGGATAAGGCTCTGGAGCCAAAGGTGCCGGAAAATTGGCAGTGTACCTGTATTAATCTGAATAAAATATCAGCAATGTCATGGGGCCAAAATGACTGTGGCATATAAATGTATCACTGAAAATATATGACTTTTGTCGTTCGTGCAAAATGACGTTTTTTGTGCGCTCTGCAATTCTGTCGTCTTTTCATTTTGGACAGTGCATTTGTGGAGGTTTTCTGGTGGTTATCCTGCTATGACAGATGCAATGGAGAAGCTAAAACAAAATAAGGTAATAAATGAAAGAAATCGTTCAATTATCAAGCCTGATAGGATTAACTTTAGAGTTGATATTAACACAGAGCCGACTTTAGTTTGTCGTACATGCCTACGTTTTTATCAAATAAGCAAAATGCAAATAATTGATTATTTGTTGGGATGAAAAATGGAAAAAGCCACATATGCAAATTGTGAACTCGCCCTGATATCCTATTTTCATAGTTTAGTTTAGAGACACAGCGCAGAAACAAGCCCTTCGGCCCACCGAGTCCGCACCGACCAGCGATCCCCGCACATTAACACTATCCTACACGCGCTAGGGACAATTTACACTTATACCAAGCTAATTAACCTGCAAAACTGGAGTGTGTGAGGAAACCGAAGATCTCGGAGAAGGCCCACGCGGTCACAGGGAGAAAGTACAAACTCCGTACTGACAGCACCTGTAGTCGGGATGGAACCCAGGTTTCTGGTGCTGCAAGTGCTGTAAGGCAGTGACTACCACTGCGCCACCGTGACACCATCTGTCTGTAGGACATGCAAATGCAAAGTTAAAAACTATTAAACAAATTTCAGGCGGCCAGCCATCATCTACGAGGTGGTATTGTTGAAGGGCATGGCTAGGCAAATGCCTTCTCCCATCTGTCTCCATTATATCAAGTCACAGGTGCCTTAGTTCAGTTCTATGACCCTTTCCCTCTGAGCCTATCCTTGCCCAAGTTGTCTGCAAAGAGCTTTCAAATGCTTCTGGATTGCTTCCAACTCTGAGAAGCTTGAGAAACAAGTCGTGAAATTGAACCACCTGAAATTGCGCAAGAAAAGCGAAAAGGAAATTCCAGAATTTCAACCAGTCGTCCATTGAGACTGCAGACTCCAGTTTCATTATTTGCACCGTTCACTATTAACACATTTAATAAAATGTTGCAGCAATGCTATTGCACAGCATATGATATGGTAGCATTTTATTAATAGAATTGCAGTGGTTTTGATCATAATTAATTGTGACAACAGTGGTTGTCAAAGAACTGCTCAACCAGAGTAGGTTTAGCAATACTTATGAGAGGGGAAAATGGGTGGAGAAGGTTGGAGGGAAAGACCAGTGGGGAGGGGTTAGGGCAGTGCTCCTTTACCCACAAACTTCCTCTGCACTCTTATCCAAACCCCCACGTCCATCCTGTAAACGGGGCGACCAGAACGACACATAATACTCCAAATGCAGACTAACCAAAGTCCTGCAAAGCTGTGTCATGACATCCTGACTCTTTCACGCAATGCCCTGACCAATGAAGGCAAGCATACTATATACCTGGTATGCTTCCTATGTTTTAGCAGTGGTCCGCATATCAAAACATGTTCCATTTGCTTTAAAGTTTTTTCGGATGTTTTAAGGTATTGTATGGGAAGCATGAGAAGCAAGGGCAGGAACTGGCCCCTTGCCCCCTCAAGCCCACTGCATCACGTAATGAGATCGGGACTAATCCAGGACTAATCCTGCTCTCAACACCCTTGTTTCATTGTCTCCCAATTCCCCACATAGTTTAAGTGTCCGTCAGATTCCACCCTGAAATATTCGAATGACCACCAAGCGAATATCAAAGATTTACCATCAACTGAAAGAAGAAATCCCTCCTCATCTCTGTAAGATATATAGTGTGCTCCATAATGTTTGGGACAAAGACCCATCATTTATTTATTTGCCTCTGTACTCCACAATTTGAGATTTGTAATAGAAAAAAAAAATCACATGTGGTTAAAATGCACATTGTCAGATTCTAATAAAGGCCATTTTTATACATTTTGGTTTCACCAAGTATAAATTACAGCAGTGTTTATACATAGTCCCCCCCCCCATTTCAGGGCACCATAATGTGTGGGACACAGCAATGTCATGTAAATGAAAGGTAGTCATGTTTAGTATTTTGTTGCATATCCTTTGCATGCAGTGACTGCTTGAAGTCTGCGATTCATGGACATCACCAGTTGCTCGGTGTCTTTTCTGAGGATGCTCTGCCAGGCCTGTATTGTAGCAATCTTTAGCTTATGTTTGTTTTGGGGTCTAGTCCCCTTCAGTTTTCTTTTCAGCATATAAAAGACATGCTCAATTGGGTTCAGATCGAGTGACTGACTTGGCCACTCAAGAATTGACCATTTTTTAGCTTTGAAAAACTCCTTTGTTGCTTTCGCAGTATGTTTGGGATCATTGTCTTGCTGAAGAATGAACCGCCGCCCAATGAGTTTTGAGGTATTTGTTTGAACTTGAGCAGATAGGATGTGTCTATACACTTCAGAATTCATTATGCTACTACCATCAGCAGTTGTATCATCAATGAAGATAAATAAGCCAGAACCTTCAGCAGCCATACATGCCCAGGCCATAACACCCCACCACCGTGTTTCACAGATGAGGTGGTATGCTTTGGATCTTGGGCAGTTCCTTCTCTCCTCCACACTTTGCTCTTGCCATCACTCTGATATAAGTTAATCTACGTCTCATCTGTCCACAATACCTTTTTTTCCAGAACTGTGGTTGCTCTTTTAAGTACTTCTTGGCAAACTGAAACCTGGCCATCCTATTTTTGCAGCTAACCAGTGGTTTGCATCTTGCAGTTTAACCTCTGTATTTCTGTTCATGAAGTCTTCTGCGGACAGTGGTGATTGACAAATCCACACCTGACTCCTGAAGAGTGTTTCTGATCTGTCGGACAGGTGTTTGGGAATTATTCTTTATTATACAGAGAATTCTGTCATCAGCTATGGAGATCTTCCTTGGCCTGCTAGTCCCTTTGCGATTAGTAAGCTCAACAGTGCTCTCTTTCTTCTTAATGATGTACCAAACAGTTGATTTTGGTAAGCCTAAGGTTTGGCTGATGTCTCTAACAGTTTTATTCTTGTTTCTCAGTCTCATAATGGCTTCTTTGACTTTCATTGGCACAACTTTGGTCCTCATGTTGATAAACAGCAATAAAAGTTTCCAAAGGTAATGGAAAGACTGGAGGAAAGACTAGGTGCTGAGAGCTCTCTAACACCTGCATTAAGGAGGTAATTAAACACACCTGAGCAATTACAACACCTGTGAAGCCATGTGTCCCCAACATTATGGTGCTCTGAAATGGGGGGAACTATGTATAAACACAGCTGTAATTTCTACATGGTGAAACCAAGATGTATAAAAATGGCCTTTAATAAAATCTGACAATGTGCACTTTAACCACATGTGATTTTTTTTTCTATTACAAATCTCAAACTGTGGAGTACAGAGGCAAATAAATAAATGATGGGTCTTTGTCCCAAACATTACGGAGGGCACTGTAGCTAACCCCTTTGTTTCTGAATCTATGCCCCCAAGATCAAGAAAATCCCACACGGACAAAAGCCTGAAAACTGTCAGGAACAGCTTCTTACCTACAGCCATTAGGCCTCAACCTCCAGATAAGACCTGGGGGCGAAGATCAACACATAAAGCTGGAGTAGCTCAGCGGGACAGGCAGCATCTCTGGAGAGAATGGAATGGGTGACGTTTCGGGTCGAGACTGCATCTGAAGAAGAGTCTCGACCCCGAAACGTCACTCACTCCTTCTCTCCAGAGATGCTGCCCGTCCCGCTGAGTTACTCCAGCACTTTGTGTCTATTTTTGGTTTAAACCAGCGTCTGCCGTTCCTACACATAGAAAATAGGTGCAGGAGTAGGCCATTAGGCCTTCCCAACATAGACTTGGGGGCCTTGGTTTTGTCTTTTTGCACTGTTATGGCATTTCATTGTTCTGTCTGGGACATGTGACAATAAAACGCTCTCGACTCTTAACCATAGCTGATCCCGCGTCGATATTTTTCCATTCTTTCAGGAATACCTGGAATTCCGAAGGGAACGGAGCAAGATGTTGTTGGCTCGGAAGAATCAAATACTCTTGGAGTTCAGTTTCTGGAATGAACCACAAGCCCGACCAGGGCCTAATATTTATGAGCTTAGGACATACTACTTAAAGGTAGATTGCTCTATAGATATTTTCTTTTTGTCTAGTTTCTCATAATAATGTACAGTAGTTTTCAAAGGCATGGGAATGATCAGCTAATTCGGGGACTGTCGAAAGTGCCGTGGTTTGAGTGGCTTGAACTTGAATGAATTTCTTTCGATTTCATGAACAGAGTTTCCAACCGCCAAATTTTTGTGGTAAGATAGGAGCAGGTCTAAGGAAATTCTCAAGCAATTCCTAAGGCAATCTGCTGAACAGGAAATGCCTGTAAAACAAGGTGTCATTTTGCTGGAACTGTGCCTGGATTGTTTTCTTTGGAACGTCAAGAGATTGAAGGGAGACCTGATAGAAGTATATAATGACTATAGCCCCAATTAAGTGCCATCAGCAAATTTTGAAATTCAACTTAATTCTGTAGTCTAATATAAAAATTGATCAGAAGGGAGGTCCCAGACACAATCCCTTTCCAGAACCAGGGGCCACAGTTTAAGAATAAGGGGTAGGCCATTTAGAACTGAGATGAGGAAAAACTTTTTCAGTCAGAGAGTTGTGAATCTTTGGAATTCTCTGCCTCAGAAGGCAGTGGAGGCCAATTCTCTGAATGCATTCAAGAGAGAGAGCTGGATAGAGCTCTTAAGAATAGCGGAGTCAGGGGGTATGGGGAGAAGGCAGGAACGGGGTACTGGTTGAGAATGATCAGCCATGATCACATTAAATGGCGGTGCTGGCTCGAAGGGCCGAATGGCCTCCTCCTGCGCCTATTGTCTATTGTAACTGTCCGAGGACCATTATTCTCTTACTGTATAGTGCCATATCAAATGCCTTTTGAAAATCCATGCCTGTTACTGCAATTTTTGTGCTGCAGTTATCAACCATGTCAGTGAACCTAATGTCCAATGCATTTCTTTCTGTTCCAGCCCGGGACCATGATCGAATGGGGTAACAACTGGTAAGCAAGTGTTTACAGGTCTATTGTTGTTTTGGTTGACATCAAGCTGAGTGCGCTGACTCAAGAAACGGCAGTGCTCAAAACCTTGAGCAAAACGCAAAGTGCTGGACTAATTCAGCAGGTCCCCTAAAGGACGGTCCTGATGTGAAATGTTGCCTATCTATTCCCTCCACATGTACTGCTGAGTTACTCCAGCACTTTGTGTCCTTTTGTGTAAACCAGCACCTGCGCTTCCTTGGTCCACATTTTGACTGCAGTATGAATGAGCCGTTCCAACATATTTCTCAGATCGTTCAGGAGTTGCATGTCACATTTGGTGACATTAGAAAGCTGTTCTTGTATTGCCTGATCCCGTTTCAAAATGAATTTTAATTGTGCAGTTTATTGTTTAAGGTCTTTACAATCTCCACACTATGTAAAATAATTCTTTAAAGTGCTCTAAAAGCATTAACGTGTTTCTCAAAGAAAACATTTTGGAATTCTTGCGAGGGTTAGAGAACAGACCATGTAATCACGTAATATAATGAAGTTGGTCTTAATTCTGTAAATATATATATTTTTATGATGCCGTATCTTATTGACCTGCAAAGTACCACTAAATAAATCTTAAAAGTTATATTCCCTGCCATGAAATCAAGTGACATACCAAAGACCTCTTAGATCCTACACCATTGAGAGTTGTGGAGAGAGCAGCGGTAGAGTTGCTGCTTTACAGCGAATGCAGCGCCGGAGACTCAGGTTCGATCCTGACTACGGGTGCTGCACTGTAAGGAGTTTGTACGTTCTCCCCGTGACCTGCGTGGGTTTTCTCCGAGATCTTCGGTTTCCTCCCACACTCCAAAGACGTACAGGTATGTAGGTTAATTGGCTGGGTAAATGTAAAAATTGTCCCTAGTGGGTGTAGGATAGTGTTAATGTACGGGGATCACTGGGCGGCACGGACTTGGAGGGCCGAAAAGGCCTGTTTCCGGCTGTATATATATGATATGATATGATGATAGCTGCTACCTGTGATGGAGGATGTTAACTACTCCTTAATCCAAGTCCGTGCTTGTCCTTGATGTTCCCTGATTCTAAGTGGCTCTTCTGTGGGAAATGTATCTGATGCTATTTTGATTCTCGCCATCAGACAGCAATGTGTGCCTGTCGGAAAATAGCTATTTATATTACACCGTGGTCTGTAGTTGCCCCAGACTGCAGATGGGAAGTGCAAATTAGGTGTTTGAGTTCTCGATTTCAGACTTGGCTTTGCAGAGACAAGGCTACGTTCTTGTCCGAAGACAAAAAGCTGGAGTAACTCAGCGGGACAGGCAGCATCTCCGGAGAGAAGGAATGGGTGATGTTTCGGGTCGAGACCCTGCTTCAGTCTCCATCTTTTTGGTGTAAACCAGCATCTGCAGTTCCTTCCTACACAAATATAATTTTACATTTTATTAAGGATACACAACAAAAATGACCAGGGAAAGATTATAATGCTTGTTGAGCAGGGGAAAAAATTGCTTGATTTTGAACCTTGGAATTCACTTGCACTGGAATATGTAAAGGGAGCAGATTGGTTTTGTGTTACTTTAATGTAAAATAATTTTAGAAAGTAATCCAAAAATAGTTTTGAATTGTGTTCGCTTTGGCTGCTGACCTATTTTATCTGTTTCCTCTCAGTGAGAAAATCCATGGCAGTTAAGTAAAAAATAGATTTCAAGTAAATAATTGAATGACCTGGTTTCCATTTTCTGTCTGAACATGGTTAGATGATCATGGCCAATGTGGCACAATAAGTATTGCTCTCCAGCACAGCATGGTAGGTTAGAAAGTGACAAATCTGTTTGGCTGTTTGCTCATGAAGAATGAGGTAACCAGCCCTGGAAATGCCCTTCTGATAACAAAGGAATGGGCTCAAGTGGAATTTTCCTTCCTGGTAAATACAGGCCCACCACCGATTTTTCTGGCAACTGGTGGTCCGGCACCTCCTTTAATCCGAACAAGATTAATACGAGAGCGCGCTTGAAATGCCCGCCGGAGATCACCCCGAAATGTGGCGCCTAGGCCGGGTGAGGCAGCCGATCTCGGCCTCATCGGGACCTCCGCACCATTTGGCAAGTTGAATCTGCCCCCCACAGCCGGGGCGCTGGAACCCCGGCCGGAGCCGGCAGACACGCTCCCACAGCTGGCTTCCGCGGCTGATCAGCGGGACGAATTTGCCCCCCGCACCCAGGACTCTGGAACTCGGGCCCGGCCGGAGCCGGCAGATCCATTCTCGAAGCCAACTTCCAAGCCTGACTTTGCAGGGTGACGTCTTGGTTCCTCAGTGGCCAAGCTGGACCTTTCCCGTACCGTTGGATTCCTCTGGCAGGCTGTGACCTCTTTTGGCCCGGTAAAACGCTTCATCCAGAAAGGCTCTGGAACCAAAGATGCCGGAAAATCAGTGGTGGACCTGCATCGTCATCAAGTCATACAGCACAGAAACAGACACTTCAGCCTAAGATGGCCAATCTGCGCAAGCCCCATTTGCCCATGTTTGCTTCACATCCCTCTAAAACTTCCCTCTTGAATGCTGTTGTTTAGATTTGCCTGTTATTATTAAGTTCAGCGAAACAACAGGGAGTATTTAGAAATGGTGGAACCAACTGCTAGTAACAACCTAACATCTATATACTAAAACTCTCGTTTGTTATCTTGTTTGTGACTAAACTTCAGCCAAAACGGTACACGATAGCACGACAATTTTAGGCCCGCCTTACTCACCATTGTCACTTTAGTGATAATGCAAGTAGTTTTATTGAAATCGGTGTTATATTTCTTAAGTTATTCACATTTTAAAGTTTAAAAGGAGGGGAGGGGGATGGGAGGAGGGAAGGGGGGAGTGGGGGAGAAGGGAGAGGGGAGGGGGGGGTTGAGGAGAGAGGGGAGGGGAGGGGGGGGAGGACAGGATGCTGCACCAATGCAGGAGAGGTTTGGGCCCAACGGGTCCACTTTGTCTAGTGTAAAACAAAAGTTGGATACAATAAGAGAATTGTATAATCTATCTCTCGTAGTATAGTAGTTAAATGTGCAAAGAAATACTTGAGATATGCACATGTATTGATGCCTTTCTACAATCTCGGGACAACCCAATGTGCGTTATAGCCTGATTACTTCTTCAGGGGTCATAGAGGTATACAACACCAAAATAGGGACTATCGTCCTACTCGTCCATGCCAACCATGTTGTTTAACCAAACTAGTCCCACTTGCCTGCTCCTAGCCCATATCCCTCCAAACCTTATCCTATCTATATATTGTAATGGTACTTGCCTGTACCACTTTCCCTGGCAGCATGTTCAATATACTCACTATCATCCGTGTGAAAATGTTGACCCTATGTCCATTCTAAATCTTTTCCCTCTTACCGTAAACATGTGGCCTCTAGTTTTAGACTCCACTACCCTGGAGAAGAGACTGTGGCTATTCACTTTATACAAGCCCCTCATTATTTCATACTAGACCAAGTGGACCCGTTGGGCCCAAACCTCTCCTGCATTGGTGCAGCACCCTGTCCTCCCCCCTCCCCTTCACCCCCCTCTCTCCTCCCCCTCCCCTTCTTCCTCCCCCTCCCAACCCCCTCTCCACCCTCCACCCCCCTCCCCTGTCCCCCACTCCATCCCCTCAACCCCCCTTATCCTCCCTCCTCCCACCACCCTCCCCCCTCCCTTCCTAGGAGATAGATTTAAACTTTAAAATGTGAATAACTTTAAAAACATAACACCAATTTGAATGAAACTTCTTCCATTAGCACCAAAGGGACGACGGTGAGTAAGGTGGGCCTAAAATTGTCGCGCTATCGTGCACCATTTTGGCTGTAGTTCAGGAACAAACAAACAAACAAACAAACAAAAGTTTTGGTATATAGATATCTTTATAAAAGCACCCTTCAGCATGCTACGCTCCAGGGAGAAAGACCCAGCCTCTCTTTCTAGCTCAAACCCTCCAGACCTGGTAACATCCTTGTAAATCTTTTTTTACACCCTTTCCAGTTTAATGACGTTCTTCCTATTACACACCTCCAGATTTCAGGTACGGTTTCTTCCCAGCCTTCCCCTGTTCCTATTTTCTTGTATTCTTGAATATTTAAATAGTGCCCCACCGCAGTTGTCATGAAGGTCAGTTGCAGGTGTGAACTCGAGGACAGATACACCACTGGTTTACTGTACCAGCACCTGATGGTCCAGCACCTCCTTTATCCAGGTTTCTGGCGCTGCAAGGCAGCAACTCCACTGCTGCACCGCCATGCCACCCAGTGACATTGCTTATGGTTCACTTGCTCGTGCAATAAATGTGGCATCATAATTCTGCATAATATTTGCAATGTTGGCTCACTTGGGATCAGGTTCAATTAGTGTACACACGACAAATTACCTTTAAACTATATTGAAGGTTAAATAGAAAAACTGCGACTGAAACTATTGACATCCTAATAGCCTCTTCTGGGAGACGATGTGGATTAATTATCTTGACATATTATTGTCTGTTTTTTTCCGAGATCAAAGCATGTTTTCCCTGTTGACTGAATAAAAGGGCCATCCCTGTAGTATTCACTTTCTCGACAAAATATTTTTCTTGGTTGAAGATAGCAACTGTCAGCCAGTGGCATCTTACACTTTCTGGTCAAGGGACTAAGCGCCAAAGTGGAAGTGGATAAATATTTGATAAGACTTTAGAGATACAGCGCAGAATCAGGCCCTTCGGCCCACCAAGTCCACACCGAGCATTGTGATCATCCTGGACACCAACCTACACACCCGAGGGACAATTTTACAACATACCGAAGCCAATTAACCTACAATCCTGTACGTCTTCGGAGTCTGGGAGGAAACCGGAGCACCTAAAGGAAACAGGGAGAACGTAAAAACTCCGTACAGGCAGCACCCGTAGTCAGGATTGAACCCGGGTCTCTGGCGCTGTAAGACGGTGTTGTGCCACTGTGCCGCCCCTAAACGGAGGGATCGATGGGCAAGGAGAAATGGCATGGATGAGGGGTGAAGCCAAATAAGGCCAAATAAACCTGTAGGGAGAATGTGTGTTGGTGTCAAGAGCTGGAGAGTAACTGAGTAATTAACAGCTCACATGCCAACTAACAAGCATTTCCATCGTGATCAAAACTCTACATAAATATATATATATGTAATAAAAAGGAACTGCAGGTGCTGGTTTATACCAAAGATGGACACAAAATGCTGGAGTAACTCAGCGGATCAGGCAGCGTCTCCGTAGAAAATGGATAAGGGACGTTTGGGATTGAGTCCGTTCTTCAGACTGAATGTGGAGTGGGAGGAGTGGGGGAATTGGAAGCAAGAAAAGACCAGGACAAATCAGGGCCGGCCACAGATAGCCTCAGGTAGCGAGGTTCCCTGATAGGCTGATTGTTGGCTGGGGATGGTGTGATCCCAAGAGGGATACATCGTTGTGAACTGTGGAATTGGTTAATCGATCTTTAGTGGTGGATAGGGGTGGGGGTGGGGGGGGGGGCGTTGTTGGGGAGTGGGGGGGGGTGGTGGGGAGGGAAGTGCAGATGCTGGATGTCTAAAATGAAACAGAGAGAATGCTTAAAATACACGGCACGTCAGGCAGCATCTGAGGAGAGACTGGCAGAGTTGAAGGACTGAATCGGGCACAGCCCAAACGGTTCCTCGTGCACTGTCCCTGCAGCTACTCTGATGAAAGGGGTTAGACGGTGTACGAGAGAAGTGCTGGGGCTCAGCATGGGATGCTGCCAGTGAAGCGAGCAGTGGAGTGGCAGGTTAGACTTGACAGCGCATTCCTGCTATCCGTGTTGTGATGCCCAGGTGTGACGGTCAGGAACACACTGACCCCGCGCACTGCAGCGAGCCAATGTAGTCAGTGTGTCGGTGGTGAAAGGTACTCTGCCATTTCTGACCTTGCTCTGGTGCAACGCTGCTGTGACTGAGCACACGGGCTGGGAGATTAGTTTATTTGCTGAACAGACGGGGAAAATCCCCGTGGCTTTTATTAGGAGCGGGCCTGTGAGTCCTTGTCATGCAAGGTAGCACATTCGCTGCACCTGGAGACTACTGGAATGGGAGGAAGGTGGAGGGAGAGAGGCAGCTGAGCTGTGTGAGGCAGACCACAGGCCCCTGCTCGGGTCGTCACCACTTCCACTGAATGCAGCAGCCAGAATTGGGCTTTGTCCAAGTTCCTGGAGCCTGTTGCCAAAATGTTCGTGAACTAAAGCCGTGACATGTCCACTCGCACGACCTGCCTTTTATGAAACTGGCCCAGAGCCCAGCCGATCCTGGCATACTTGCAGGACTGTATACAACATGAGGCGGGCAGCTTGTGGACGTCAGGTGGGGACAGGGTGCTGGGTAGGTCTGGTCTTTCTGCACTGTGTGTTTTAAACACTGTGTTTCCTGCAAGCGCTACACACTGGATATTAGCTGGACTTTCACAGGGCTGCCACCAAACAGCTTTATATAAAGATAGACATTAGCAGCTGTTTGCTCTGCATTCTGAAGAGGGGCTTGCCCCGAGACGTCACCCTTCCTTCGCTCCAAAGATGTTGCCTGGCCTGCTGAGTCACTCCAGCTTTTTGTCTGTCTGCATTCTTATCATTGGGGTGTGATGCATCCGCAATCCATTTCGCAGTAAGTCCCAGCCTGTTAGAAACTGACACTCAACATGTTTCGAAAATCTATTCTAAATTGCCCAATATCATGGCCACACCCACAAGTATTGAAGATTCAATTCTTTACAGCTACAATCAAAAACAGGACTCCTGTTTTTTACTTCCATGTCTCATGCTAAATGCTATTGTCCTTGTTAAATGAGACATATATTGCTGGAGGAACTCAGCGAGTCAGGCAACATCTGCGGAGGGAATGGACAGGCAGCGTTTCAGACACCTGACGAAGGGTCCTGACTCGAAACGGCACCTGGCCATTCCCTCCACAGATGCTGCCTGACCCACTGAGTCCCTCCAGCGCTGCGTTTTTCTCAAAATTCTCTCAATGAGACACATCTTGTTTTAAATTGTGTGCAGACCTAATTGGTTAATAACTGTCTGAAGAAGGGTCTCGACCTGAAACATCACCCATTCCTTCTCTCCAGAGATGCTGCCTGTCTCGCTGAGTTACTCCAGCTTTTTGTGTCTATCTTTGGTTAATAACCTCGTTGACTTTGAGTGTTCAATCTGTAAATAGTCATTCTCTCATAATTTGGAAATCCCAGGCTTTTAAAATAATTCAATTATATAAATATTTTCACAGTGTTATTCAGTTTCGGACCTCTTAATCGCACAAAGCCTTTCGCAATCCTTTTTGAATTTTCTATAAAATATTTTAGACAAAAGGCTTGTATTTCCTGGTATTGCTGCCTCAGCAAATTCCTCATTCAGATCAGCGAAGCTGCCAACTTGTGGCATGACTGCTGAATATCCAGATGCCCCATAGAAAGCATTAGACTGCAGGTCACATCAGAAGAGAGAAAATCCATGTTGTAATAATAATAATAATAATAATAATAAGCATTTATTTTATATAGCGCCTTATCAGGTGCTCAAAGCGCTTTACATAAACAATCAAACATAAAAACAAACAGACAAACTATCCTAACGGAGAAGCGGCGAATAAACAGCGCCAGCGTCCTCTCACGTCAGGGTCCGGCAGTAGAGAACAAAAAGCACAGGACACACAGATACAATTTTTACACAATTTTTTACACAAACAGCCATCACAGTGATTGCTCTAGGCACACCCTCACTGTGATGGAAGGCAAAGTCTTATCTCCTCCTGATTTCTTCTCCCGTGGTGCCACGAGGTGATCGAGGCTCCCAACTTTTTGAAGCCCCCACTGGGCGATGAAAAGTCCCAGGGCCGAGCCGAGCAGGCCGATGAAAGTCCTGAGCCCCCACTGGGCGATGGAAAGTCCCAGGGCCGAGCCGAGCAGGCCGATGAAAGTCCTGAGCCCCCACCGGGCGATGGTAAGTCCCAGGGCCGAGCCAAGCAGGCCGATGAAGGTCCTGAGCCCCCACCGGGCGATGGTAAGTCCCAGGACCGAGCCGAGCAGGCCGATGAAGGTCCTGAGCCGACTACTTAATCTTTGTAGCCAGGTTTCCTTGAGATCGGTGGTAAGAAGCATTCAGCAGAATGTAAAGTCCATAAATCGATAAAGAGCAAACTTTACTTGTTTTGTTTATGTTATTTGTTTTAGTGGATTATTTTTGTTAGTTTAGAAACTGTGATGAGCAACTCTATCTGAAATCAATTCACATGAGAAAAGGTTTTGAGTCTATTGGTTTAATCATGAGCACCGAACTAACTTTTGTCTTTGTTCTTTCTGATTCTTTTAGTTGCAAAAACAGTTAGCATTAATCATAAGCCTCATCAGTTCGTGTTAAACATTGACTTGTGTTAAGACAACCTTTGGTATTTCTTTCCACATAGAAACATCGGAATTTGTTCATGTTATGGAGCTTTTTCTTGAATCTTTTTTGTCGATTATGTGCTTGTGCGACCTCAGAAGAATGATTTACTGAAATAGACAGTTGCTGCACTGCACCTGAGAGGTTATTTAACAAGATCAACTTGCATCTACCTAATTACTCTAATTTAACATAGTAAAATATTAAAGAGCTTCACATGGGAACAATAAGAAAGAATTAAATCATGTGGCTAAGGAAATGAATTGTGGGTTAGCTCAGGGGGTCAGGCAGCATTTGTGGAGGACATAGATATGTGACGTTTTGGATTAGGGCCTTTCTTCTTCAGACTGATTGTGGACCTTGGGGAGAAAGCTGGAAAATAAGTGGGTGAGGGGCAAGGACAAAGCCTGGTAAGTGAAGGTGGATACAGATGGGGGGTGGGGGGTTGATTAGAGGTCAAAAGGAGACAACGGGATGTCAGATTAGATGAGAAAAGGAATGAAATGTAAAACCAGAGAAAGGGATGTAGGTGGAAGGGGGGGGGGGGGGTGAGGGAAAGTGGGAGAAATAAGTGTACATCGGGGTGGAAGGGCACATGAAAGAGGGGGAAAGGAGGGTGTTACTTAAAATTTGAGGATCAGAGTGACATTTGTTGGCTACCGCACAACAGTTTAGGAGAACAAGGATTGGAATGATAGCTGAGCAGAAGATGATGTGTGAGAGATTGCATGCAACAGGGTTTTGGGTGAGCAGATATATCGCAAGGTGGAAGTTGGGTTGTTAGTGACAAACACCATTTTGAACAAACTGCGGCTATCGGTGACAAAGGCAGTTTTACGATAGGACAGACTGAGGTGGCGAAGTTAGTGAAAAGATCTCCACTGCCTAATTAATAATAATAATAATCCATTTATTTTATATAGCGCCTTATCACATGCTCAAAGCGCTTTACAAAAACAATTAACATAGAAACAAACAGACAAACTATCCTGACGGAAAAGCGGCGAATACACAACGCCAGCGTCCTCTCACGTCAGGGTCCGGCAGTAGACATTAAAAAGCACAAGACACACAGATATAATTTTTTACACAAAACAGCCATCACAGTGATTGCTCTAGGCATACCCTCACTGTGATGGAAGGCAAAGTCTTATCTCCTCCTCATTCTTCTCCCGTGGTGCCACGAGGTGATCGAGGCTCCCAACTTTTTGAAGTCCCCACCGGGCGATGGAAAGTCCCAGGGCCGAGCCGAGCAGGCCGATGAAAGTCCTGAGCCCCCACCGGGCGATGGAAAGTGCTGCGGCCGAGCCACGCAGGGCGATGAAGGGCCTGCGGGCGGGTTGATCATACCTCGCACTTCGGGGCGGTCGAAGCTGCTACGGCTGGAGCTCCCGAAAGCCGGTCGCCAGCCAGGGACCTGCGAACTCCCGATGTTGCGGTCTGCAGGGCCCACGGCCGAAGCCTCCGAGAAGGTAAGTCCAGGCCCTGCGACCGGAGTCTTTGAGGTCGATCCCAGCTGGAGGCCGCCGACTCCACGATGTTAGGCCGTAGCGCGAACGGAGATACGACACGGTAAAGGTCGCATCTCCGTTGAGGAGGAGATTTGAAAAAAGGTTTCCCCCAACCCCCCCCCCCCCCCCCTACATACACAGAATTAAAAATAAAACAAAACGTACATTTAACAACGACAATGACAAAAAACAAACAAAAAAACGGAGAGACTGGCGGTGAGCCGCAGCTGCAGAACACAGCCACGCACCCTATATAATTGATCGTTTATTTAGGTGTGGGGCTAATAGACAGATGGAAGGTAGATTAGTGCCAGAGTGGCACCTGAGGGTCTTTGATTCGCCTGATTAGAGGCAGTGTAGGAATGCAAGCAAGGTGGCAGCTCACCCAGGAGCAGTGGGGAACAGCTTTACCTCCCCCTGAAACCCAACAACCGGTCAAATTTAATCAGCCTCATGCACTGCCTTGAGGACATAAAATGTTGGATGGCACAGAACTTCCTTCAACTAAACGAGAGCAAGTCTGAGGTCATCCTATTCGTGTGTGTGTCCCCCCCCCCCCCCCCCGTCCGTCCGTCCCCCCCCCCGTCCCCCCGACTCCATCAAAACGATAACAGGCAGCCTTGGAATAGCTGTTGGATAGGCATCCTCCCTAGTCAAACCGCATGTCAAAAACCTTGGCGTGATATTTGACTCTGCATTAAAGTTTGACAAGCAAGTCAACGCTGTGGTAAAAGCCAGCTTCTTCCAGCTTCGTACCATAGCTAAAATCAAACCATTTCTCCAATTTGACGACATTGAAAAAATCATCCACACATTCATTTCCTCCCGCCTAGACTACTGCAACTCCCTATACACTGGGATCAGCCAATCATCCCTGTCCCGCCTGCAACTGGTCCAAAACGCCGCAGCGAGACTCCTGACGGGTACTCGTAAAAGGGACCACATCACCCCGATTCTGGCCTCTCTCCACTGGCTCCCAGTACAGTACAGAATCAACTTCAAGCTCCTCCTATTCACATACAAAGCCCTAAATGGGCTTCCCCCCCCCCATATCAAAAATCTTCTAACCCACCACTCTATCTCCAGGTCCCTCAGGTCAGCCGATTTGGGGCTAATCACTATCCCGCGGTCTAGGCTTAAGCTCAGGGGTGACCGCGCTTTTGCGGTTGCAGCTCCTAGACTGTGGAACAGCATCCCTCTCCCCATCAGAACTGCCCCCTCCATCGACTCCTTTAAGTCCAGGCTCAAAACCTATTTCTACTCCCTAGCATTTGAGGCCCTCTGAGGGGGCGCTGTGAACTGTTTATGTATGTGCTGTTATGTTTGTGTGCCATTGTATGTTCGTTTCTTAGTACCTGAACTGATGTACAGCACTTTGGTCAACGTGGGTTGTTTTTAAATGTGCTATACAAATAAAATTGACTTGACTTGACTTGACTTATTGAAATAGCTGATGGAGATGTCCTCAGTATCATGGGCATTCTTTTGGCATGCAGCATTGTTAAAGATGAACTCTCATATCCTATTGGGATGATCTTCTGACTGCATATCTGCTCTGCCACGTTCTGAAGTAACGTCTCAACTCACATTGTCACCTATCCATGTCCTCCATAGATGCTGCCCCATCCACTGAGTTACTCCAGCACTTTGTGTTTTGCTCAAGATTCCCGCATCTGCAGTTCCTTGTGCCTCTGCTCGGCCACATTCTCTGCCCCTCCAGTTGTGCAAGGTCCCACCAGGGAGTGTTGGCACATAGGTAGAGTTGCTGCCTGACAGCGCCAGAGACCCGGCTTTGACCCTGACTCCTCTGTATGGAGTTTGTAGGCTCGCCCCGTGATCCCGTGGGTTTTCTCTGGGTGCTCCCACGCTCCATAGACGTACAAGTTTGTAGGCTAATTGGCTTCGGTAAACATTGAAAATTGTCCATAGTGTGTAGGATAGCGCCAGTCAGTGTACAGGGATCGCTGGTTAGCGTGGACTTGGTGGGCCAAGGCCCCTTTCCGCACTGCAACTCTAAACTAAACTAAACTAGACATGTTACCTTAGTTGGTGAAACCCTCAGTGCCACTATTAATGTTTCCGGATTACAAAAACCACGTTTTCTTGTGAGGTGCAAAGATGTCCAAATCTCGGAATTTACTGAATTTGATCTAAAACTGCTTCAGATGCTGGAAATCTAAAATAAAACCACAAATGTATTGGAAGTACTCAGGTCAGGCTGCATCAGTGGGAAGTGAAACAGAGCTAACAATTCGGGGCGAAGACCTGAGAAAATGATTGTAAACCACTAACAAAAAAAACCTCATCGTATATTTTTGTCCACGGTATGATTCACCAACAGTCAATGCTCATTTCACCCCTGTCATCGGGAAGAAGATACAGGGGCCTGAAAACTGTATCGTCCAGGTTCAGGAACAGCTTCTTCCCTACAGCCATCAGGCTGTCAAACACTACAACCTCAAATAAGCTCTGAACCACATAGACTATTATTGTTATCGTTGCCCTATTATTGTTTGTTTTTTATGGGTGCGTGTGTGTATGTGTATTTGTACATATTTTGTGTGTGCGTGTGTGTGTATATATACATATTTATATGTGTGTGTATAATATATATATATATATATATATATATATACACACACATGTATATATATATATATACGCACATATACATACACACACGTGTGTGTATATGTACATATTTATATGTGTGTATATATACATATATATATACACACACACACACCCATTTGTGTGTATATATATAAATATATATGTATACACACACACACACACATATACGTGTGTGTGTATAAATATATATATATATATATATATATATATATATATATATACACACACATATACATACACACACGCATGTGTGTGTGGATGTGTGAGAATGTGCATATATACACACACTGAACTTTTTTTCTCATTTATTATATTGTTTACAATCTACTATGTTTACGTATTCTGTTGTGCTGCTGCAAGTAAGAATTTCATTGTTCTATCTGGGACGTGTGACAATAAAACACTCTTGACTCTCGCGACCGAGACAAAGGTCTGTGCCACTTTGATTTTGTAGTAACTGTCAACCTTTGATTGTGCTCAGGGCTCGAGCCATTCGGTTCCGCCAGGAAAACAACGAAGCTGTTGGTGGATTCTTTACACTGATTGGCGACCTCTACGTAGTGCACCACATTTGGGGTACGTCAAATGAAGTCTCTCACAATGGTCTTAAGGAGCGTGGTTTATATTTTTAGTTGGCCTCCCAACCTACACATAGAGACATATTGGATTAGCTGATGATCGACACAAAATGCTGGAGTAACTCAGCGGGACAGGCAGCATCTCTGGGTAGAAGGAACGGGCGACGTTTCAGATCGAGGCGTTCAAGACTCGGTTCGGGCCCAGTCTGAAGAAGTGTCTCGACCCGAAACGTCACCCATTCCTTCTCTCCAGAGATGCTGCCTGTCCCGCTGAGTTACTCCAGCATTTTGTGTCTATCTTCGGTGTAAACCAGCATCTGCAGTTCCTTCCTACGCATATTTGGATTCACTGAACAGGTGTCAGGTTAGAGTGTTCTTAACAGCAAATTGAAACTGCTTCTGGGAAGTAGTTTTCTGCTGTGGGTTTAAGTTCATTGTGGGCTACATGACCAATTTCTGTTCTATGTTATTTATCTGATCGAATCAAATATTTAAATTCTTGGCATACTTTCCAATAAATTGCATCCGCTGTTCCAGGTGTCAACTTTTCTCCATCGGTGAGACCAAGCGCAGGCTCGGCGATCATTTCGCTGAACACCTCCGTTCAGTCCGTCTTAACCTACTTGATCTCCCGGTGGCTCAGCACTTCAATTCCCACTCCCATTCCCAATCTGACCTTTCTGTCCTGGGCCTCCTCCATTGTCAGAGTGAGGCCCAGCACAAAATGGAGGAACAGCACCTCCAATTTTACACTAGGTTTACACCCCAGCAGTATGAACATTGACTTCTCTAACTTCAGATAGCCCTTGCTTTCTCTCTCCATCCCCTCCCCCTTCCCAGTTCTTCCACTAGTCTCACTATCTCCGACTACATTCTATCTGTCCCTCCCCTGACATCAGTCTAAAGAAGGGTCTCGACCCGAAACGTAACCCATTCCTTCTCTCCAGAGATGCTGCCTGTCCCGCTAAGTCACACCAACATTTTGTGTCTACCTTCCAATAAATTGATATGGGCGAGGTTGGCAAAATTTCAACTGACTTTAGAATGTAGGACATACAACAAAGGTAGACACACAATGCTGGAGAAACTCAGCGGGTCAGGCAGCATCTCGGGAGAGAAGGAATGGGTGACGTTTCGGGTCGAGACCCTTCTTCAGACTCCTACACAAACAATGGAACAGACCATCGGCCCACAATGTCTGTGCTGAACATGATACCAAGTTAATCTTCTCTGCCTGCATGTGATCTATATCACTCCATTCCCCACAGATCCATGTTGCCCATCTAAACACCTCTTAAACGCCACTATTGTTAATGTGGATATCTTAGATAATTCCTCACATTAACTCACTGAGGTTAAATTACCACATGGTTTGGCTTCATGATGAACTGTATTCTTGCATTTTCCTGGAACTGTAGTAAGTGAGCAGAATGATGCAGCAAGAGGGACGTTCTGAAAAAGGCAGCTTTAGAGATTGTGGAGGCTTTGGTGGTGAACTTTCAAGAATCATTGTAGACAGGAGTGGTCCCAGACGACAGGAAAATTGCAAACATTAGTCCGGTGTTCAAGAAGGGAGCGAAGCAAAAGAGGGGGAATCTGTAGGCCGGTTAGCCTGACTTCAGTCGTTGATAAGACGTTCGAGTGTGTTATTAAGGATGTGGCTTCCGAGTACTTAGAAGCACATGATAATATAGGCCAACGTCAGCATGGCTTTGTGAAGGGAAGAGACTCGATAAGCTGGTCAGGAAGGCCAGCTCTGTCCTGGGTTGCCCCCTCGACTCAGTGCAGGTGGTGGGAGAGAGGAGGATGATGGCAAGCTAACAGTGCTGCTGGACAACGACTCCCACCCCATGCAGGACACTGTCACTGCACTGAGTAGCTCCTTCAGTGACAGACTCCTTCACCCCAAGTGCGTGAAGGAGAGATATAGGAGGTCCTTCCTTCCCGCTGCTGTGAGACTGCAAAACCAGCACTGCTCCCAGCAGACGAGTCAACAATAACAGCTAAGAACACACAGAAAACCGACGACAATTTATGTATCTTTTATTTATTTAGAATGAATGATCTCTTGCTCTCTTGCTATCCACTTTGCTGCTGTAACACTGTAAATTTCCCCGGTGTGGGACGAATAAAGGAATATATTATTATTATTAGCTGACAAATCTATTGGAATTTTTTGAGGAAGTCAATAACAGGACAGACAAAGAAGAGTCGGTGGATGTTGTTTACCTGGATTTTCAAAATGTTGACAAGGTGCCACGTGTGAGACTGCTAAACAAGATGAGAGTCCACGATATCAGAGGGAAGATACTAGCATGGATTGAAGGTTGACTGAATGGCAGGAAGCTAAGCGTGGAAATAAAGGGGGCTTTTTCTGGTTGGCTGCCAGTGACTTGTGGTGTTCCGCAAGGGTCAGCGTTGGGGCCGCTACTCCTCCTGTTTTATCGCAGTTATTCTCATGAGGGAATTGAAGGCTTTGTGGCCACGTTTGCAGATGATACAAAGATAGGTGAAGGGGCAGGTAATGTAGAGAAACCAGATACTTTGCAGAAAAACCTGGGCAGGTTGGGAGAATGGGTTAAGAAATGGCAGAATGGAAGACAGCTTAACAAAGTGTGAAGTCATGCACTTTGATAGTAGGAATAAAGACATAGACTATTTTCTAAATGGGGAGAGGATTCAGATATCGGAGGTGCAAAGGGACTTGGGAGTGCTGATAGAGGATTTCCAAAAGGTTAATTTCCAAGTTGAATCCAAGTAAAGAAGGCAAATGCAATGTTAGCATTTATTTCGAGAGGACTAGAATATAAAAACAGGAATGTAATGCTGAGGCTTTTATAAGGCACTGGTCAGACCCATTTGGAGTATTGGGAGCAGTTTTGGGGCCCCGTATCTGAGGAGAGATGTGCTGGCGGTGGAGAGGGTCCAGAGGAGGTTTCAGAGAATGATCCCAGGGATGATTGGGTTAAGGTATGATGAGCATTTTATGGCAATTGGCCTGCACTCGCTGGAGTTTGGAATGATGAGGGGCAATCTCATTGAAACCCACCAAATATTGAAAGGCCTGGACAGAGTGTATGTGGACAGGATGCTTCCACTAGTGGGGGAGTCTAGGACCTGAGGGCACAGCCCCAGAATAAAAGGACGTACCTTTAGAAAGGAAATGAGGAGGAATTTCTTTAGTCAGAGGGTGGCGAATCTGTGGATTTCATTGCCACCAACGTTCGTAGAGGCGAAGTCAATAGGTATTTTTAAAGCGGAGATTGACCTAGATTATTGATTAGTACGGGTGTCAAAGGTTGTGGGGCGAAGGCAGGAGAATGGGATTGAGAGGGGAAAGATAGATCAGCCATGATTGAATGGCAGAGTAGACTCGATGGGTCGGATGGCTTAATTCTGCTCCGATGGCTATGGACCACACCAATGCATATACTGTCATTGAAACCAAATTGTTTTAACCCTTTCCCCACAATTCTTCCAATCTCTCCTTTCAAGTTCATTTCCAATTCCCCTTGGAAAGGAGATACAAGAGATTGCAGTAATAGACACACAAAATGCAGGGTCTCCTGAAACTTCAACAGTCCCTTTCCCCACCCCGGTGCTGCTCGACACTGACTTCCTCCAGCAGTTTCTCTTTTGCTCCTTTGTGATTTCAACATTTTCCTATGGTGCATTGTCGATAATAACGAGTTGCTATATTTTATAAATTGATTTTTCGTTCCATCACCCGCTCATGCATCTAAGGGGAGCAAATAGTCCTTACTTAGTTATGCAAAACCTTTAAAGTTGATGTGAACAATGAACACATGATGGTTATTTTCATTATCCCATGTTGTTAATCAATCCTAGCTTACAAAGACCTTGAGTCCAGGCATGAAACAAGGAATGCAGCTTGGCAGAAGGCCGGATGGGACGAATGTGTCTCCTATACAGGTAACCTACAGCCTATTGACTGCCTTTAGACTTTAGAGATACAGCGTGGAAACACAGGCCCTTTGGCCCATTGAGTCAGCGCCGACCAGCGATCACCCCGTACACTAGGAAGTCTGGCAGAATCTATGGAGGGAATGGACAGGCGGCATTTCGGGTCAGGTCCCTTCTTCATCCCGACTAGCAACATCACCAGTCCACAGGTATTGCCTAACCTACTGAGGTCCTCCAGCACTGTGTTTTCTTCCCTCATGATTCCAGCTTCTGCGATTCCTTGGGTCTCCATTTATAAAGAGTTGACTAGTGTCCCAGGGAAAAGGAACGAATAACATGCTTAGCTCTCCAAATCCTACTGTTGAAGTACTCTCCTAGAAAATCAAAGCCACCTGCATTGGTGCGTATGTACAGATAGACTCAAAAATCTGGAGTAACTCAGCAGGCACGACAGCATCTCTGAAGAAGGATCTCAACTCGAAACATCACCTATACTTTTTCTCCAGCAATGCTGTCTTACCCACTGAGTTACTCCAGCTTTTTGTGTCTCTCATTGCTTTAAACCAGCACCTGCAGTTCCTTCCAATGCACGGGTGCAGTGACAATAATAGTCATTCAAAATGAGCCCTTCCAGTCCCCTTCCTAATCCTGTATATGAAGTCACTGCTCATTATTCCAGGGAGTTTTACTCAATTTCTCCTCCTTGGACAACCCTTTCATCCAAATAATGAATCCAGTGAACTAATGTTGCACTGACCTCAAAGCAAATATATCCTTCCTTGGGTGTCCTCATCTTTCATCCCTCTGTCTCCACAACCAGTAGATCATCTTCCATAGTTTCTGAGCTCTTCCTCCGATCCCACCACCACATGCATCTTTGCCTCCCCTTCCCTTCAAGCATTCTGGAGGGCTTATTCTTTCTGACCCCTCAACCCCCCACCACTCCACTCTTCCACCACTCAGCTCCTCAGAACTTTCCTGGGCAGTTGTGGGAGATGGAACACCATCCTTTTCCTCCTCCTCCTCCTCCTCCCACCATACAAGGACCCAAATAGTCCTTCCAATTTGGTGAGTTGCATTCAGTGAATTCTGGAGAATACAAATGCAGATTGGGTGGTGGCTTTGTAAAATGCTCCCTCTTACTGCGCACGACTGGTGTCACTTTGACTCTCCATCCCACTCCCTCTCTGCTTCAGTCTCCTACACAGCTTCAACCGTGCCCAGCGTAAAATGAAGGAACAGCACATAGAGACAGAGACATAGACAGAGACATAAAGGCAGAGGCATGAAGGGAGAGACAGACAGAGAGAGAGAGAGACAGACAGAGAGAGAAAGACAGACAGATACATAGAGGGGCAGACAGAGACATAGAGAGACAGAGACATACAAAGACAGAGAGATAGAGACAGACATAGTGACAGAGAGAGAGAGAGAGAGAGAGAGAGAGAGAGAGAGAGAGAGAGAGAGAGAGAGAGAGAGAGAGAGAGAGAGAGAGAGAGAGAGAGAGAGAGAGAGAGAGAGAGAGAGAGAGAGAAAGAAAGAGAGAAAGAAAGAAAGAAAGAAAGAAAGAAAGAAAGAAAGAAAGAAAGAAAGAGAGAGAAAGAAAGAAAGAGAGAGAAAGAAAGAGAGAGAAAGAAAGAGAGAGAAAGAAAGAGAGAAAAAAAGAAAAAAACAATTTCCGGGCCTCTCAGCACCCAAGTGGACATTTAACCTCTAATTGTCACTGGAAACCCTTTGCATTAAACACTCCAAGTAACATCAAGAATATTGGCAATACCTACATTTTGTCTCCTCTCCCCATCTTGATCCTAAAACCCACTGTCCATGACATCAAATCTTAACCTATTTAGAATCATATTCATAGTCATACAACGTGGAAACGGGCCATTTGGCCCAACTCACCCATACAGACCAAAGTGCCCATCTAGTCAAAGGTTTCAAAGGTCTTTTATTGTCACATGTACCAATTAAGGTACAGTGATATGCGAAAATACCTTACAGACATACGGAACAAAAAAGCAACAAGACACACAACTACATAAAAGTTAACATAATAATAATAATAATAATATAATAATATATTCCTTTATTTGTCCCACACTGGGGAAATTTACAACATCCACCATAAACATCCACCACAGAGGATTCCCCACATTCCTCAAGGCAAAAAAAGTCCAATTCTCTTCCTCTTTATTCTCCCGCGGTCGGGGCAGTCGAACCATCCGTCGGGGCGATCGAAGTTCCCGCGTCGGGGCGATCGAAGCTCCCGCGTCGGGGCGGTCGAAGCTCCCATGGCTTGGAGTTCCCATAGTCGGTCTCTGAACAGAGACCATGAGCTCCGTGATGTTAAGTCTGCAAGCACCCACGGTTGGAGCTTCGAGGTCGATCCCTGGCAAAGGGATCGCAGGCTGCGTGATGGTAAGTCCACAGGCACCCTCGGTGGAGTTCTCAAAAGTCGGTCTCCAGCAAAGGCTGCCAACTCCTCGATGTTAGGCTGCAGTGTGGACGGAGATACGATACGGAAAAAAATCGCATCTCCGTCATGGTAAGAGATTAGAAAAAGTTTCCCCCAACCCCCACCCCCCACTTCCTCCCTCCCCCCCCCCCCGTAAAACAAGCTAAAGAACACTAAAAACATACATTTAACACATACAATTAAAATACAAAGAAGGAAAGGACAGTCAGACTGTTGGCGAGGTAGCCATTGCTGGCGCCACCCGGTGGACAAGTCCCATTTTCCTGCATTGCCCCATATCCCTCTAAACAGTTCTTATTATATCTCATTTTGTTTCACCTGCTTAGCTACAAGGCCCAAATAGTTTCTCAACTGGCTTAATCTGGTACTTTTAAAATTAAACTGCCTAGATTTCACCAAGATTACATTGCACACAATGTACTAGATGGTAAAGAATGGTGGATTGATTTTTTATGTGATGTGAAAAAGATAATTGTACTCTTTTTCTTCATTTTTACAGTTCCATTGATCCGGTCCATGGAATCGAGGATTATGATCCCACTAAAATTCTCCACCTTACAATGATAATGTATTCTTTTACTTGGGTGCTGAGTTTCCTGTTGGATGTAAAGACTGCACGGAGTCAATGTAGTCATCAGTGATTCCTCAAACCTTAGCCATCAATAATTATGTAACCATTCTTGTGGAAAGATTGATGTTTACCAGATATGTAGTAGCAGGCTGCACTTTAACCAAATCACACAATTTACATGTGGGAAATCCTATCTGTTCCCAATGGGTGACCGATCCCAGGATAAGGATTATATAGTACCCAATTAATTACATCCCATTTAAGAAAGCTCCATTAACTGTAATGTTGGATAAATTCCACTTTTTCTAATGTTCTGATGAATCAATTTTCAGGTGTTTATATTGGCACTTAGACAAACTACTTCCAAATTGAATTGTTGGCATTATTTGTTGTTAAAATTGACTAAATGTGCCCATTTGTCTATCTCTAGGGACAGTGCATCTCGTAGAAAATCACTGGTGCTTTTCTCATTTCTTTCTAAATTCTAGTAACATTTCACAGCAATTGAACAAGTGAACAGCTTGTCCACTTTACAGGAACTTTTCTATTAAAATTCTGAAATCGTGTGGGTAATTTTGGAATACACGATACTTTATAAAGTGGCATCAGTCAGCCACAACATTATTCCTCTTTGCTCTCCCTAGTTCACTTTTTTAATGGATATTTTATACAAATTCACCTTCCGATTAGATAGAATGATTCCAGGTGTTGACATCGGAAAGCCAAACTACTGAAAATTAAGGCACACAAATTGGCTGATGTTGCAAATGACACTTGGTTCCGCAATAAAGTCAAGGAGCATTTTTGAAATTCTAATTGAAGCTGCTTATGTGACTGATGCTATTCTTGGAGTGATTTTTTTTTAATGTGATGGGGACGTGATTGAGTTATTGAGCGAATCTTAAATTATTTCACAATCTGTTTACAGTTGGAGTTTTAACTGCTGTTAATTTTTTTTGTGATTAATGTTTGTGATGTATTTTTTAAAATGTACAAATTTTAATTATGTAACTAATTAAAAGTATACATTTTGAGGTATATTGTAAGCTTAATTTTTCAGTGCATTTAATGAAGAGATCATTTTATTAGGAGATGACAACCTATAAAATGCTGCCTTTTATCGTGAATGTTCTTACTCTTTAACAGAGTGGGAAATTTAGTCATGTAGTATACTTATAATCAAAGGTTCAAAATATGCATCTCATTCTCAGAGTCTTGAACTGCAATGCCTCAGTAAGTAGCTTTATGTTTGATTTTGTTTTTGCTTTTTTACTTCACAAAAATAAGATATCCAACCCCAACAAACCTGCGATTTATACTCAATTGTACTTCATCGCAACTTATCAACATTCCCTGTTCCTTCAAGTACACCCTTAAATTGACCTTTAAGGTATCCTTTCTTTACCACAATGAGTTCTGTGCTCTCACTGCGAGAACATAAGAAATAGAAGCAGGAGTAGGCCATTCAGTCGCTTGTGCCTGCTCTGCTCGTCAAGAGGACAGGCTGATATTTTCCATCGGCGCCACTTTCCTGTATTAACCGCACATCCCGATTCACTTAAAATCCCAAAGTGTATTTACCCCTGTCTTGAATTGTCTCAGCAACTGAGTCTCCACAGCCCTCTTGAGTTGTAAAGGTTCTTCTTACCTTCGTCCCCAATGGCCAATCCCTTACTTTAACCATGTGGTACCTGATTTTCTAGATGTCCCAGTCAGGAGAACCATCATCTCTGTCAAGCCCTGTAAGGATATTGTTCATTCTAATCAGATCATGTCCGATTATTCTAATCTCCAAAACCTATAAGGCTAATCTACATCTAACAAGATAAACGGCTCCATCCCGTGAATCAATCATGTCAACCTTTATCCGTCCTTTGTTAGGCAATGAGACCAGTCCTGTACACAATTTTCCATGGGTCTGATGCAAGATTTGAGAAAGATGTCTCTACTTTCGTTCTCCAATCTGCTTCCAAAAAAGGTCAGCAGATGGTTTGTCTTCCAACTTGCATGCTGTTCATGCATGTCAACTTGAAGTGATACAATGATATCAAGGTCTTGTACACCAATATCTTTCAAACTCTCATTACTTAAACAAAATACTTCACCTAGCTTATTTGCCAAAGACGATGACTTCACACTCTTCCGCATTATTTCCCACCTGATTATATCCGTGCTGTTCTCTTAAACTATCTACACTCCCTAATGCCTCCCTGCATGCTCCTCACGGCCTACAATGCCTTCCTGCTTTGTATCATCAGCATTCTTGATGAATTGGAATGGATCTCATCATGAAAGTCATTGAGATAGAGGATGAACAGCCTGGACCCCAGCATTAAAACATATTCGAAGACAGACACAAAATACTGGACAGGCAGCATCTCCGCAGAGAAGGAATGGGTGATGTTTTGGGTGGAGACCCTTCTTCAGACTGATATTGAAACATATTCTATGCATATACCCTGTTAGGGGGTATGGAGAGAAGGCAGGTACGGGATACTGAGTTGGATGATCAGCCATGATCATATTGAATGGCGGTGCAGGCTCATCATATCATATCATATCATATATATACAGCCGGAAACAGGCCTTTTCGGCCCACCAAGTCCGTGCCGCCCAGCGATCCCCGTACATTAACACTATCCTACACCCACTAGGGACAATTTTTACATTTACCCAGCCAATTAACCTACATACCTGTACGTCTTTGGACGTCGAGCGTACCTGTACGCTCGAAGGGCCAAATGGCCTACTTTCACCTATTTTCTATGTTTCTATTTCTAACCCATTTTCTAATTTTTTAAAACATTCCTACTGCCATCAACAAACCCAAGTTGTCAGTCAGTCAGTCAGTCAGTGTGCTCTGGGTCCAGGAGAATGGGGTTAGGTCGGTGGGAGAGGGCTGAGTAGACTAGATGGGCCGAATGGCCTTATTGTACTCCCATCACTTGTGACCTGGTGACCAGTGTGCAAGGGGGGTTGCCACTTGAGCGGGTTGAGCACACAGTGAGTTAGTTACACATTGGGCGGCGCCTTTGTCCCACTGAGAGCGGGTCATGTTGCCCAAGTAACGGTGCCCAAGGCAACCTGAGCCGGGCTGAAACACACCCAGGTGCCGGCATCTGGGCCCGAGTTCCAATCGCAGCCGCTCCGCTCCGCTCCCCGCTCAGCCTCTCAGGGTCCTGCACAACCACCAAGAAATGGAGGACGATATAGTGGAGCACTTTTGGACCATCTACCAAGAAAAACTCCCGGTGTAAGTCCAACGCGACCATTCTCTGCAACAACCCGCTGTCTGGGGACTGATGGGGGGTTCATGAGTTGTCGGGTTTTAAAGCCACAACGTCGGGGTGGAAAGACTGTGCATTTCGGATTTACTAAAGTTATTTAATTATTATTTAACGCTGAAGTTTATATGGGTTGCAAGGCCATGTAAATATTGCAGGTCGGTGTGTTCTGCTGCAAGTGCGAATTTTTATAATTAAGTTTTTTTATAATTAAGTAAAAACAAACACTCTCTTGACTCCTGAAGATTACACTTTCAATAGACAATAGGTGCAGGAGTAGGCCATTCAGCCCTTCGAGCCGGCACCGCCATTCAATGCGATCATGGCTGATCACTCTCAATCAGTACCCCGTTCCTGCCTTCTCCCCATACCCCCTCACTCCGCTATCCTTAAGAGCTCTATCCAGCTCGCTCTTGACAACGAACTGGCCTCCACTGCCTTCTGAGGCAGAGAATTCCACACCTTCACCACTCTCTGACTGAAAAAGTTCTTCCTCATCTCCGTTCTAAATGGCCTACCCCTTATTCTTAAACTGTGGCCCCTTGTTCTGGACTCCCCCAACATTGGGAACATGTTTCCTGCCTCTAATGTGTCCAATCCCCTAATTATCTCATATGTTTCAATAAGATCCCCCCTCATCCTTCTAAATTCCAGTGTATACAAGCCTAATTGCTCCAGCCTTTCAACATTCCAAATGATAAAGACTGGAATTTAAACCACCGAGGGCATATCTATCCAATTTTATGGATAGAGTCCTTGCACCTCTGCTGTGTAGCAGCTCCGTGGCTTGGGAGCATTTGTCGACCCAGAGGGGCGCGATGCAAAGGTTAGAACCAGCTCCAAAAGTTAAAACCAGCTCCAAAAGTTAGAACCAGTTCCAAAAGTTAAAACCAGCTCCAAAAGTTAGAACCAGCTCCAAAAGTTAGAACCAGCTACAAAAATTAAAACCAGCTACAAAAGTTAAAGCCAGCTCCAAAAATTAAAACCAGCTCCAAAAGTTAATGTCAGCTCCAAAAGTTAGAACCAGCTCCAAAAGTTAAAGCCAGCTCCAAAAATTAAAACCAGCTCCAAAAGTTAATGCCAGCTCCAAAAGTTAGAACCAGCTCCAAAAGTTAATGCCAGCTACAAAAGTTAGAACCAGCTCCAAAAGTTAAAGCCAGTTCCAAAAGTTAGAACCAGCTCCAAAAGTTAGAACCAGCTCCAAAAGTTAAAGCCAGCTCCAAAAGTTAAAACCAGCTCCAAAAGTTCTGGTTCCATTCGGTACTAATTTATTTTTTGCATTTTACTTGGCTGCGCAAGTGTGTGGAAAAGAAATAAAGAAGGGGGCTGAGAACGAGTGTGGGGCACCAGTGTTGAGAAACCTGTTACTTTTCGGAGTGTGTGGCACGGTGGCGCAGCGGTAGATTTGCCGCCTTACAGCGCCAGAGACCCAGGTTCGATCCTGACCCGGGTCCTGTCTGTACAGTCTGTAAGTTCTCTCAGTGACTGCGTGGGTTTTCTCCGGGTTTCCTCGCACACTCCAAAGACAGATAGGTTTGTGGGTCAATTGTGGTTGGGTCATCGAGCGATAGGGTGTAGAAACAGGCCCTTCGGCCCACATCGGCCAACATGTCCCAGCTACACTAGTCCCACCTATCAGCATTTGGTCCATATCCCTCCAAACCTGTCCTATCCATGGTATAATTGTAAATTTTCCCTCAGATATTCCCTAAGATAGTTTTAGTATGCTGGAATCGGCTTGAAAGGCCTGTTTCCTAAAGTTTAAACTTAAGATTGACACAAAATGCTGGAGTAACTCAGCGGGTCAGGCAGCATATCTGGAGAGAAGGAATGGGTAACTTTTCTTTCTGAAGGGTCTCGACCATTGCTCCAGAGATGCTGCCTGTTCCGCTGAGTTACTCCAGCATTTTGTGTCCATATCTTCGGTTTAAACCAGCATCTGCTATTCCTTCCTAAAATAAAGTTTAAACTTGGTGGGGTGGGGACAGTGGTCATTTGACCGGGAGTGGAGCGGTGATTGTTGGAGGTCAGGTTGGTCAGGTAAGTGTGTGTCCCATTGTTTAATCAAGTGTCTGTCCGGCCTGACACCAGCACATGGCCAAAGCCAAGGGCGCAAATAATCAACAGGCCAACTGAGTCCAACCAAGTTATTTGTCATGTTTACAAGCATTATGAGGTACAGGTTAAATGAATAATCTTGCTTGCAAACAACATCACAAATGCATAGAAACAGGCTAACACACAAAAATGAAAGTACATACAAATTATACATTTTTCTTCTTCTTCTTCTTCTTAAGCCCTTGGCTCCTCTAGGGAGCATAGGCCACTGACAAATGTCCTCCACCTCACTCGGTTGTTGGCGGTTCTTTCGACATCTCCCCAGTTGAGCCCACTCCCAGACATTTCCGCATGGACACTTCTTCTCCAGCTGTTCCTGGGGCGACCTCTTTTCCTTTTTCCTTGGGGGTTCCATTTCAGGGCTTGCCGGGTGATGTTTGTGGCAGGTTTTCTGAGGGTGTGTCCAATCCAACCCCATTTTCTCTTTCGAATTTGTACGTCAATGGGATCCAGGCTTGTTCTTTTCCCACAGGTCCACATTTCTTACTTTGTCTCTCCTCCAGATGTTTAGTATTCTCCCGAGGCAGGTGTTAATGAATGTTTGCAGCCTGTTTGTTGTGTGTTTTGTTGTTTTCCATGTCTCTGATCCATACAGCATTACCTGCTTCACATTTGAATTAAAGATGCGTATTTTGGTGTTGATTGAGATGTATTTTGAGCTCCAGATTTTCCCGAGCATGTTAAACACCACCCTAGCCTTATTGATTCTGTTTTTTATGTCTGCACCTGCCCCTCCGGTGGTGTCCACAACACTGCCTAGGTATGTGAATGTTTCTACCTCCTCCAGGGCAGTGCTGTGCATGAGGATAGTGTTGCTGGTTTTGGAGTACATCTTCTTCACCTATGTCTTTGCT
Source organism: Rhinoraja longicauda (assembly GCF_053455715.1). Classification (NCBI taxonomy): domain Eukaryota; kingdom Metazoa; phylum Chordata; class Chondrichthyes; order Rajiformes; family Arhynchobatidae; genus Rhinoraja; species Rhinoraja longicauda. The sequence goes on from NC_135977.1 coordinate 26,365,134, forward strand.
ATATTGGGTGTAAGACCAAGTAAATTATACATTACACATAACATTTCTAAAAGAAAGAAGAATCTACAAAAACATGACATTAGTGCAAAAACCATTAGAAAAGAAAGGAAAACACAACATTCTGGAGTAACTGAGTGGGTCAGGCTGCATTTCTGACGAACATGGATAAGTGGCATTTCAGGTCGAGATCCTTCTTCAGGTGATTCTATTTAAAAAAACAACCTGTCGGTGTTAATGAAAGAGGTGGGCTGCAGTGTTTTATTGTCGAGAAAGGATTAGGGTTGTACGGGTTGATTGTAGTAGAAAAGTAGCTATTCCAAAACCTGGTGGTGTGAAACTTAAGGCTTCTGTACCTCGTGCTTGATGGTAGCAGTGAGAAGAGAACATGGCCCACATGGTGGAGATACTTCATTGTAGATGCCTGTTCACATCACTTCCATGGTATCCCACCTTCTCATCCACTCCTATACATGAGGGGCAATTTTTACAGAAGCCAATTAGCCTATCAACCCGCACATCTTTGGAATGTGGGAGGAAACGAGCGCCTGAGGGGAAACCCACGTGGTCACAGGGCAAAGATGCAAACTACAAATAGACAGCACCCGAGGTCAGGATCGAACCCGGGTCTCTGGCGCTGCGAGGCAGCAGCTACCAGTTGTGTCACTGTGCTGCCCCCGTGGGAAGAGAAACCGAGCTTCAGGCTGAAGAACCCCTCATCAGAACCTTTCTCCTCCACCAGTTGCAGCCTGGCCTATTATTTCCAGTATTTTCTGTTTTTATTGCAGATTTCCAGATTCTTCGGTTATTTTTTACGTTTTTGCTTTCTTACAAAGAATGGAAATGTTTAAATTGTAAGTAAAATCGGTTTGCGCTTAGAATCACTGGAGGAAGACCAGGCAGTGTGCGAGAGAGCAAAAGAATTGACCTTCGGTCTGTGAATGTGGGACATCAACCTGAAATCTTAAATCTTTCCCCCTCCACAGATGCTGCCTGATCTGAATATTTCAAGCATTCTGTTTAATTTCACTTTAAGTCTGGATCTGTGTGAATTTTAATTGTACTCTTCTCCGTATCAAAAAAGCTTCATTTTTGGGAAGTAGGATGAATATAAACAATTTCCAATGTGCTGTAGAATTGTAATAGTTTGGATACATATATATATATTTATTTGGTTAAGTTCGAGGCACAGTTTGACTATTTAATTTTACTGCCTAGGATCAATACATTGACGTTTATCCTGTGTGATATTTACTTTAAGCGTCAAAATAGTTTAATTGTCACGTGTACCAGGAATTGAACGATGAAATTCTTATTTGCAGCAGGGCGTCAGGTTAACACAATAACACCACAAATAAATGTATAATAATCAATAATACAATAAATTAATAACCAACACTAGATAATCAGACCATAATAGCGCAAAACCAAAATAAGCAGTGCAAACGGCGGCGCAGCGGTAGAGTTGCTGCCTTACAGCGCCAGAGACCCGGGTTCGATCCTGACCACGGGTGCTTGTCTGTACGGAGTTTGTACGTTCTCCCCGTGACCTGCGTGGGTTTTCTCCGAGATCTTCGGTTTCCTCCCACACTCCAAAGACGTACAGGTTTATCGGTTCATTTGCTTGGTATAAAATGTAAATTGTCCCTAGTGTAGGAGAGTGCTAATGTGTAGGGATCGCTGGTCGGTGCAGACTCGGGGGGCTAGAGGGCCCGTTTCCATGCTGTATCTCTAAACTAAACTAAACTGAACTGAATGAAACAAAGTCCATAGTAAATCATTGGTGAGGTAGGGTTGTGGTTAGTGTTGTGCAGTGACCAAGAGCCTGATGGTGGCTGGGGAAAGCTGTCCTTGAACCTGGGTGTCATGTTTCTCAGGCTGTTGTATCTTTTTCCCCGATGGTAACAGCGAGATGAGTGCATGGTCAGGGTAGCGTGGAAACATGAAACTGCATATGCTGGTTTACACAAAAGGGCACAAAGTGCTGGAGGAACGCAACTGGTTAGGCAGCATGTCTGGAGAACACAAAAGGACACAGAGTGCAGAATTAACTCAGTGGTCTGAAGGGTCCCAGCCCAAAATGTCACCCATTCCTTCTCTCCAGAGATGCTGCTTGGCCCGCTGGGTTACTCCAGCTTTTTGTGTCTACTTTCGATTTAAACCAGCATCTGCAGTTCTTTCCTACACGTGCTACCTGGCCTGCTGAGTTACTCCAGCACTTTGTGTCCATCAGGGTGCTGTGGGTCTTTTATAATATTAGCTGTCTTTTTGTGTCCGTACTTCTTGTAGATCCCTTCAGTGGGACTAATAGCAACAGTAAAGGCTGGCGATCAAGGCAACAACACAATTGGAACATAATTGGAACATAAAGTATTCATTTATTAGCCAGTAATTGGTGAACTTACTTTTTGGCCACACTACCTTCACAGTGGATAGTGGAGTCAAAGGGTATGGGGAGAAGGCAGGAACGGGGTACTGATTGAGAATGATCAGCCATGATCACATTGAATGGCGGTGCTGGCTCGAAGGGCCGAATGGCCTACTCCTGCACCTATTGTCTATTGTCTATTGTCTATAACCTTTCAATCTCCACCTTAAAAATATATTAATTGACTTGGCCTCCACAGCCTTCTGTGGCAATGAATTCCACAGATTCACCACCCTCTGACTAAAGAAATTTCTCCTCTCCTCCTTTCTAATGGTCCATCTTTTTATTCTGAGGTTATGATCTCTGGTCCTAGACTATCCCATGAGTGGAAACATCCTTTCCACATCCACTCTAATCCAGGCAGAATTGTGGTACACCTCCTCTGCACCCGCTCCAAAGTCTCCACGCCGTTCCTGTAATGGGGCCATCGGGGGCGGGACCCGTCAAATTGACGGGAGTGCCGGCCAATGAGGGGGGAGGGCTACTGAGCCGACGAGCTGCCGCAAACTCACGCACTCCATCCCCCCCTGAACCCCCTCTTCTCCTCCCCCCCCACACCCACTCCATCCCTACTCAACCCCTCTTATCCCCCCCCCTCCCTTACCCGCCCCCCCCCCCCCACCGGGAGGACGAGCTGCGTTTTCCACGTCAGTCCGCTCGTGTGCAGTTGGGGCCCGTCGATCTAATACAGATGCTCCCCGACTTACGATGCTTCCACTTACGGTGCTTCAAACTGCAGTGACCCGTAGCGAGCCACAGCTCGCTTCCGGTCACATGAGGGGGGATGGAGTGGTTGAGTGGGTGCAGGGGGGGGGAAAGGGAGGGGGGGATGAGGGGGTTTGAGGGGGGATGGAGTGGGTGAGTGGGGGGGAGGAGGGAAGGGGGGTGTGGGGAAGGGAGGGTGCTAGACCAATGTAGGAGGTTCGGGGGTTGAGGGGGTGAAGTGGGTTAGGGCGGGGCGTGAGGGGAGGTGGGGATAAGGGGGGGTTGAGGAGGGATGGAGTGGGTGAGGGGGGATGGGAGAAGGTGGTTGAGAGGAGGGGGAGTGGGGTAGGAGAGGGTGATGCACCAATGCAGGAGAGGTTTGGGCCCAACGGGTCCACTCGGTCTAGTATATTACTAAAACTGTCATCTTGTTTGTTTGGCGTTTGTGCTGTTTGTTTGTGTCCGTTGAGCCGGAAATACAGCCAAAACAGTACACGATAGCATGACAATTTTAGGCCCACTTTACTCACCATTGTCCTGGGGTGGGCTGGAGGAAGTTTTAATTGGTCTTATATTTTTAACGTTTTTGACATTTTAAAGTTTAAAAATTAACTTTTCCATTTACCCTGGCCGTCAGCCGCGTTTGACGTCACAATGGGACCCACCCGAGTGACGGGAGTGGCGGTCAATGAGGGGGGGGAGAACTGCTGTGCCGTCGAGCTGAAACTTTAACAAATGTACTCCCCCCCCCCCCCCCACCACCGGAAGGACAGGCGCCCGTCCCAGCATGCCCCATGCCCAACCTTCCTCCCATGGTGCAGCACGGCGACAGAGGGTCAAACAAGATGGCCGTGGCCGCCGTTTGCCGACGAGCTGCCCCTGCAGGAGAGGTTTCCACCCAACGGGTCCATGGCTTGCTCTAGCTGACACGATGGCCACCCGCAGCTAAGGTGAGTGGCTCCCTCTCCCCTTTCCTGTCCCCCCTCGCCCGCCCACGGCCCCGGGGGACACTCCACGGCCTCCAACGGGTTCACGGATCGTCAGTTGCGAGAGGGTTGCCAAGCCCGCAGGAGAGGCTTGCACCCAACGGGGGTTGCCCCGCCGGCTTGACAGGTTTGAAAATCACTTTTTAAACTTTAATACTTACGTAAGATGGCCGCCGATCACTTTTAAAGCTTTAATACTTACGTAAGATGGCCACCGCATCCTCGCGTGCGCAGTTGGGGGAGGGTTGCCGCTCGGAGGAGGGCAGGACCCGCATGAGTGACGGGAGTGGCGGCCAATGAGGTGGGGGGGGGGGGGTGGATGAGGAGAGCTTTCCTGCTTCTGGCTACAGGAGAGGTTTGCACGGAGGGTTGCCGGGCCCACAGGAGAGATTTGGTCCCAACGGGTCCAAGCCCGGCTAGTGTAAAATAAAATCTGAATTATGTGTTTGTTCATCTTTCAAAGCAAAATGCCAGATCAGGGTGACATCTACGTAAATAATGCCACTCGGTTATTGGAGAAACGACGTGAAGTGGAAGAAGTGGAAGAGGATCTCGTTATGCAAAGGGAGGTAAAATAACTCATGGCAAAGGTTTATTGTGTATGTGGGTTCAGAGATAAACATGCAGGTGTGTATTTAATTGTCAACTTGTTCTACTCCACATTGAATCAGTTCGCGAGTTGGAAAATGCTCTGTGGGATGAACTTATGGGGGTGTATAAAACCATGCTAAGAAGATAGGGTGAATGCAGTCTTTTTCACTGGGTAAGGGAATCATGATCTCGAGGGCATAAGTTTAAGGTGAGAGGGGAACGATTTATTAAAAACCTGAGGGGCAAATTTTTGAAAAAGAGGGAAGTGAGTATATGGAATGAACTGCCAGATGAAGTAGTTGAGGCATGTTCAATAACAATATTTAAAGGACAGTTGGACAGGTACATCAATAGGAAAGCTTTACAGGGATATGGGCCAGGCATGGGCAAATGGGACTAGCTAGGATGGGATATCTTGGTCAGTATGGACAAAGAGTTTCCGTGCTCTACAGTGCCCTCCATAATGTTTGGGACAAAAACCCTTCATTTATTTGCCTCAGTACGCCACAATTTGAGATTTGTAATAGACAAAAAATCACATGTGGTTAAAGTGCACATTGTCAGATTTCATTAAAGGGTATTTATATACATTTTAGTTTCACCATGTAGAAATTACAGCTATGTTTATACATAGTCCCCCCATTTCAGGGCACCATAATGTTTGGGACACATGGTTTCACAGGTGTTTGTAATTGCTCAGGTGTGTTTAAATGCCTCCTTAATGCAGGTATAAGAGAGCTCTCAGCACCTAGTCTTTCCTCCACTCTTTCCATCACCTATGGAAACCTTTATTGCTGTTTATCAACATGAGGACCAAAGTTGTGCCAATGAAAGTCAAAGAAGCCATTATGGGACTGAGAAACACGAATAAAACTGTTAGAGACATCAGCCAACCCTTAGGCTTATCAAAATCATCTGTTTGGAACATCATTAAGAAGAAAGAGAGCAGTGGTGAGTTTACTAATTGCAAATGGATTGGCAGGCCAAGGAAGACCTTCACAGCTGATGACAGAAAAATTCTCTCTACAATAAAGAAAAATCCCCAAACACCTGTCCGACAGATCAGAAACACTCTTCAGGAGTTAGGTGTGGATTTGTCAATCACCACTGTCCACAGAAGAATTCATGAACAGAAATACAGAGGCTACACTGCAAGATGCAAACCATTGGTTAACTGCAAAAATAGGATGGCCAGGCTACAGTTTGCCCAGAAGTACTTAAAAGAGCAACCACAGTTCTGGAAAAAAGGTATTGTGGACAGATGAGATGAAGATTAACATATCAGAGTGATGGCAAGAGCAAAGTATGGAGGAGAGAAGGAACTGTCCAAGATCCAAAGCATACCACCTCATCTATGAAACACGGTGGTGGGGGTGTTATGGTCTGTGCATATATGGCTGTTGAAGATACTGGCTAACTTATCTTCATTGATGATACAACTGCTGATGGTAGTAGCATAATGAATTCTGAAGTGTATAGACACATCCTATCTGCTCAAGTTCAAACAAATGCCTCAAAACTCATTGGCCGGCGGTTCATTCTACAGCAAGACAATGATCCCAAACATACTGCTAAAGCAACAAAGGAGTTTTTCAAAGCTAAAAAATGGTCAATTCTTGAGTGGCCAAGTCAATCACCCGATCTGAACCCACGATCATGCCTTTTATATGCTGAAGAGAAAACTGAAGGGGACTAGCCCCCAAAACAAGCCTCAGCTAAAGATGGCTGCAAAGATCACCAGAGAAGACACCCAGCAACTGGTGATGTCCATGAATCGCAGACTTCAAGCAGTCATTGCATGCAAAGGGTATGCAACAAAATACTCAACATGACTACTTTCATTTACATGACATTGCTGTGTCCCTAACATTATGGTGCCTTGAAATGGGGGAGGACTATGTATAAACACTGTTGTAATTTCTACTTGGTGAAACCAAAATGTCTAAAAATGGCCTGTGTTAAATTCTGACAATGTGCACTTTAATCACGTGTGATTTTTTTTCTATTACAAACCTCAAATTGTGCAGTACAGAGGCAAGGATGGGTCTTTGTCCCAAACATTATGGAGGGCACTGTATGACTCTAACTTGCTGCATACGTTTTTAAAAATCCTACTTCCTTTGCAGGAATTCCATGTGAAACTCAGAGTCTTGAAGCAACGAAAAGATGATCTAAAGGAAAAAGAAGAGGAGCTGAAAATGTCCATACAAAAATTTGATAAATTCTTAACGGTAAATGTTGTTTGGATTGGACAGATTATTCTGAGCAATTTGGCTGTATTCATATACAGTCAGTAATGTGTACAGCACAACTTAATGCAGCAATGCATACTGCATCAAAATCATAATGGTGAAACTGAAGACAGGTAATTGCTGGGGATCTGATGTTGCTGGAACAACTGAAATACAAGTATACGCAGTACAGGAGAGGAGGTTAAATACTACGGAGTGGAGGCTTTGGAGAGGGTACGGAAGAGGTTTGCCAGAATGCTGCCTGCAATAATTGGTATTGTCCACAAGCAGAAGCTCGACAACCATGGATTTTTGTTTTCTCGGGAAAGCCACAGGTTGAGAGATCCAATAGAAAGATTATGAGAGGCACAGATAGGATAGACAGTCAGAACCTTCTATCCCAGGGTGGAAATGTCAAAGACTCGAGGACGTGGCTTTAAGGTGAAAGGGTCAAAGTTTAAAGGAGATGTGCAGATCAAGGTTTCTTTTTTACGCAAATAACAGCGCGTGATTTGAACGCACTGCCAGGGAGTGGTGGTGGAGGAAGCAGATACCATAGTGACATTTAAGAGATGTTTAGTTAGGCGTATGGATATATAGGGAATGGAGGGGTGTGGATCATGTGCAGGGAGAGGAGATTAGTTTACCTTGGCATCATGTTCGACACAGATATTGTGAACTTCATTTGGAAATCTGAATTGAAAATCAGAAAAATGTTATTCAATTCAATTTAGGATTTTTATTGCACCACAGTTATCCATATACTAAACCTCTCATTTGTTATCTTGTTTGTGACTGAACTTCAGCCAAAACGGTACATGATAGCGCAACAATTTTAGGCCCACCTTACTCACCATTGTCACTAGTGATAATGCAAGTCGTTTTTATTGAAATCGGTGTTATATTTTTAAAGTTATTCACATTTTTAAGTTTAAAAGGGGAGGAGGGGGGAAGAGGGGAGGGGGGGGGGAGAAAGGAGAGGGGGGGGAGAAAGGAGAGGGGGGGGGTTGAGGGGAGAGGGGAAGGGGGTCATCAGGCAGCTGCACCAATGCAGGAGAGGTTTGGGCCCACTTGGTCTAGTAGTAACAGCAAGGTTTGGATTGTCATATTACCAAGGAACTGGAGAAGGTGTAGAATTTCCAAGGACAAATCGAGGCCTGTATTGCTGTAGCTGCCTGGAAGGACTGAATGGGATTATGCTGTTTCCCAATCAAAGTGAAGGCAGAGGGATAAGTTTATAAATTTAAAATATTGATAGAACCAATGTAGCAAGGATATTTCTCACTGTGGTAAGAACATTGAAGTTTTATATTTAAAGTGGCACTAGAAAATTCAGGTGAAACTTTATTATCCATCGTGACCAGAATAGGGAACTTGCCACTACATCAAACAGTTGACACGTGGTCTGAGTTTATTTATGGGACTGTCAGGTATGTGTAAGAGAAAGAAAGGAACTGGAGCTGGTGCTGATAGTCAGATGATTTAGAATGAGGGAGTGTACAACATGAAGCAATGATCTGCTCCTGTGATTTATATTCCTCGTAATTCTATCTCCTGTGTCAGGAAAGCAGAGCAAACTGAGATAACGTTAACTCTGCAATTCCCAGGAAGAGCAAGTGAATGCATACGCTAAATGTGTTCAAGTGATCCAGCCCTATTTTACCAGAGTTCAATTTACAGTTGCAATTGTATACGGCGGAAGTAATATTTGAAACCCAGAATATTCCTGTATTAAGTAGCTTAGTTGAGTTTAGTTTATTGTCACACGTACCGAGGAACAGTGAAAAGCTTTTTGCTGCATGCTCTCCATAAAGCAGAAATATTATACATGATTGCAATTGAGCCGTCCACAGCGTACAGATACAGGAGAACGGGAATAACACTTAGTGCAAGATAGAGACCGATTAAAAATAGTCCACGGGTCTCCAGTGAGGCGGATAATCGATCAGAACTGCTCTCTATTTGTTGATAGAGTGGCAGCTGGGAAGAAGTAATGATTACATCTGGTCATTAATGGTTATCCGTCCTCTGTGACGTACTTGTGTTTTTATGCCACATTAGCACTGTAGTCCCCTGAGTGAACCCACCTCACATCGCACTCCCGTAAGTTCCTCTTATCGAGTCCACATCACAAGATTAGAAATCGTTCAGCCACTTCTCTGCATCTGCATACAATGGTGTCTTGCGCTACTTGTGCTTCGCGGTGTAAAGATTGGTGGAAACTGGGCCGCGACGTGAACGCTCTTTCCTTGACCCCTCCCTTAAGTTGACCGAGAGTGAGAGGAAGGCCTCGGGCTTCATTGGTTTCAAATTTCCACAGCAGCTATTTTTGTCGAGGTGTGGAGACTGCTACAGTGAACATTTCTGAGTACATTTAAATGTCAATCAGTAAGTTGCTGTTGCTATCAGCACCACTTCAATTTTTAAGTGATTACATGCGGATTCCCAATCATTATCACTCCCTTTTTATAGTTTTTGTTTCGGGCCTAGGGGGTTAGTAGGCTGCCCATCAGGCCCTCTGGAGTGTCTGAAGCTGATTCCAAAGACTTGCTTTTACTGGGATGAATGTAAGACATTTCTATCCACGCTTGTAGACCTGGCAATGCCAAGTTGCTCATGGCAGCTTTCATTTTGGAAATGATTGTGCACTTCCAATTAAATGATTGTTAGAAACTTGCCATTAGACCAACACTGGGACAAGGGCAAATGTCTCAACTACTTGTTTTCATTGAGGGCATAATTTCAAGTAGAAGATTTGGGAAAGGACCACCAGGTGGCGCCGAACGATGGGGGCCTCGCCAACTCTTTTCCCTTCTCTGTTGTTTTTAGTCCGTTGTTAAATGTATGTTTTAGTGTATCTTTAGCTTTGTATTATGTGGGGGAAACTTTTTTTATCTCTTCGACAGAGATGCGATTGTTTCCTTATCGTATCTCTGTCCACACTGCGGCCTAACGTCGTGGAGCTAGTGGTCTCTTGCTGGGGATCGACCTCAGAAGCTCCAACCGCCGGAGCTTGTGGATTTTACATCTCGGAGCTGGTGGTCCCTGTTTAGGGACCGTCTTCGGGAGCTCCAAGCCGCAGGAGCTTCGATAGCCCCGACTGCAGATGGTTCGACTCCCCAACCGCGGGAGAAAAAGGAGGAAAGAAGATAAGACTTTATTTCCTTCCATCACAGTGAGGAATGTGGAGGAATGTTTATGTTACATTTTTACGCTGTGGTGTGTTTTGTTGATTTTTTGGTACGACTGTCTGGCAAATCAAATTCCTCGTATGATTTACATACTTTTTGCTTTGATACTTGGCTAATAAAAATCAATTATAATTACAATCGAAGGCCTGATTTATGAATATGAATTATTCATCTTGTCTGTGAATATAACCTACTCAAAAGACAAATTCATAGGCAGAAGAGTAATAGGTCAAGAATGTCTGTTATTTTATTCTTTTTCCTTCCCAAGGAAAATGATGCCAAACGATTCAGAGCCAAGAATAAACGAATGTCTGAAAATGATCTACTAAAACAGAAAGAGAGAGACATTATAAAGCTGGAAATGGAATTGGCCTCTCTGATCAGGCACAGAGGAAAGCTAAAGAACAGAACAGAGACTCGTGCCATATATCTAAGATTTCTGGAGAATGTAATCAAAGTAGTAGATGAGGTAACGACTGCTTTACATCTATATTAATGTGTGTATGATACAAGTATACCATTTTCTGAAGAGATTCTTACACTTCACGAGCACAGCCAATGTATTTAAATTCTCAGAGGTTAAAATGACGAGATTCGGGGGTCACCCGGGGGTAGGCAATGGCTGAACTTAAGAGTGAAAGAGGTGGGTTCTGAGAGGTAAAAGCAGAAAAAAACTCAGTAGGTGAGTCAGCATCTGTGAAAAGAGAAACAGAATTAACGCTTTGTAGAGACAATGAACTGCAGATGCTGGATTACAAATAAAAAATCAGAGTGCTGGAGTAACTTAGCAGATCAGGCAACATCACTGGAGATGGCTTGGGATGCCAGGGATGCCACCTGACATGCTGAGTTACTCCAGTACTTTGTGCCAGAGTGAACTCTTTGGTCAGAAACGGGAAAGGGAGAAAAACCAAGTTAGTTTTCTTTAGGATTTGCAAGAGAAGGGACTAAGCTGGCAGAAGGTCCCGTGGTTAAAGGTGGAATAGTAGAGAGGACGCAAAGGAGATCAAGCCCTTGAAGGGTCTGTTTATGAAAAGCATTTTGAAATCAATGCAAAGGTGGATGGTAGAACCTTTTGAAGGTTATCAAGATCAGTAAAAACAATGGGAATTAGCACGGGAGAAGACGTTTGATTGTTTGAAATCTTCACTATTTTTTCTCAAGCCATGTCTGACTTAAGGAACTGTTCCTAATTGTTTTCAAGTTTCAGGATATCCGAATGGTGACCAGTCGTTTTGAGGCTTTGATGCACACATACGACTTGCTATTCCGAAGCTATCATGAGAACCAAGAAACCATAAAGACAATCAAGTCTGATCTAAATAACTTCATAAAAGCAAAGACCAATGAAAATATGAAGTACCAGAATATGATTGCAGGGCAGAAAATACATCTGGAAGCAGCCCAGACTAAAACCGTAAAATGGGTAGGTTTGTAGGAAGGAACTGTAGATGCTGGTTTAAACCGTAGACACAAAAAACTGGATTAACTCAGTGGGTCTGACAGTATCGCTGGAGAAAAGGAATAGGTGACATTTCGGGTCGAGACCCTTCAGACTAATAGTCAAGGGAAAGGAGAGATATAGATGATGTAGAGAGATATAGAACAAATGAATGAAAAAACTAATATTGGGGTTTTTAATGTATAGATTTTTGTTGCTTGTTCTGTATTGTATGAATATCATATTTACGGGTCTGTTATGCTGCTGCGAGTAACAATTTCATTGTTCTGTTTTCAAAACATAATTACACACTTGATTTAACTCTTGGCACTTGATGTTTCTATTCATAATTAACGTAAAATAAGTTGAAAATAAACTCATTGTACTGTTTTCCAAATTTGCAGGAATCCACATGGGTGCATATTCAAAATACAGCAGCAAGAAGGACTCTTACTCTGGGCATGGTGAAAATGGCTATTTTTAACCTTTTCACACATATTAAAGAGGCAGAACTGGATTTGAGCATTGCATTAGAAGACACAAACAAACAGCTTAGTGTGGTAAGTTTTCTATTACGTTACGATGATTTTTATTCCATTTCTGCATGTGAGCATTCAAATGTGCTTAGATAAGTAAAAGATTTGTAATTCAAATTACAATTTATTATTATTTTTTACAGGTACAAGAATATATTATGCAATTGAGGGAGATTGTACACGATTTCAAGAAATTGGAAAGTTAGCCTTCCTTCTGCTGTATTAAAACAATAAATGCGTTAAATGAATTTATACTGTTAGGAAATACTAGAATGAAAAATTACGTTTCACATATGTCTACAATTGAAAATAAATTGATGCATTTGTATTTAAAGGACATATAGGTAAAACTCAACTATAACTATTCATATCTCTCCGTAAAATCCACAACTTGTGTCGGCTGTGTAATATGTTATGGCTGTGTCCATAATTGTTCAAAAGCCTTTAGATTCAGATGGTTCTCGAGAACTGGAAAAAAATCCATTTTATGCACCTTTCTTCAAACAATGGTGAAGAGATAAACTGGTAACGACAGATAAGTTAGTTTAACTATGATGTTGGAACAAGGTTTAGAAACAATAGGCCGTGAGAGAATTAGAAAGTAAGTGTGGCTTGATTATCAAGTCCATGCCACAGAAGGTAGTTGAGGCCAGTTCATTGGCTATATTTAAGAGGGAGTTAGATGTGGCCCTTGTGGCTAAAGGGATCAGGGGGTATGGAGAGAAGGCAGGTACAGGATACTGAATTGGATGATCAGCCATGATCATATTGAATGGCGGTACAGGCTCGAAGGGCCGAATGGCCTACTCCTGCACCTATTTTTTATGTTTCTCTAAAGGCAAATCAAGTCAAACTAAATTGATGTTTCTTGAAGCATTGACAGAAAGGGTGGATGAACTGTGAAAGGCGAGATGAAAAAGGACATCCAAAAAGCATTTGATAAGATGCTGCATAATCAGCTTGTTGTCAAGATTGAAATCTATGGAATAAAAAGGGCTGCAGAGCATGAAAATTGGTCTTAGGAGGTACAGAGAATAACGCTGAAAGGTTGTTTTCCAGTCTGGGGGAAATTGTAATAGGAGCTATCCAAAGGTATGCATTTCATTATATAAATGGAGACTCGGGAGACTAGATGCTGGAGTCTTAAGGAAAATTCAACATGCTGGAAGAACTCAGGGGATCAGGCAACATCTGTGGGAGGGAACAGATAGATGACGTTTCAGGCCGGGACCCTTATTCATTCTGTTGCTGCCTGATGTGACTTCATCCTAGATTTTTATAAATATACACAAAAAGAGCAAGAAAGCAAGTGATGATGAATATTGGTTCAGGCACAACTGAAAAACTATGTTCAGTTCCAGCAAACACATTTTAGGAAAGATATGTGCGATTTAGATAGAACTAGACCAAGTGGACCCGTCGGGCCCAAACCTCTCCTGCATTGGTGCAGCACTCTCCTCCCCCCCTCCCCTCTCTCCCTCCCTTCCCCTCCCCCCCCCCCCCCCCCCACCCACTCCATCCCCCTCAACCTCCCCTCCCCCCTCCTTCCCTAGGAGATAGATTTAAACTTTAAAATGTGAATAACTAAAAATATAACCAATTTCAATGAAACTTATTCCATTAGCACCAAAGGGACGGCGGTAAGTTGGGCCTAAAATTGTCACGCTTTCGTGTTCCGTTTTGGCTGTAGTTTAGGAACGGAACAAACAAACAAATGAGAGTTTTAGTATATAGATAGATTCAGAAGATATTTATTGAAATGATTCCAGTGATGTGGATGGAAGGAAGAAACAGGTGTCATTCCAATTGCAGATTTGGGAATTAAGAGGTTTAGATACAATTTATATTATGAAATGCATTATGTGAATTTATGTTACAAAATGCAGTATGACCACTTAGATTATGAATTGCATTATGAAATGCTATTATGTAGGATCTTATCAAATGCCTTTTGGATGTCCTTTTATATCTCCCTTTCACAGTTCATCCACTCTTTCTGTTTGGACAGCTCCTCTTACAGTGTCCTCTCGTCTGGAAAACAACCGTTCAGCATTACTCACTGTTCCAGTTAGCCAATTTTCTATCCATGACCTTAATAACAATCCTATTTTGCAGCATCTCACCCAATGCCTTTTGGATGTCCCGAGTAGAGAAACTCCCTATTGATAGAGGGGCCCAAAAACTAAGGGACAAAGAAAGGTGATTGTCAACAGAACTACAACTGACACGAGCACAGTTTTTGCACCCCATAAGTGGTTAAGGTCTAGAATACACTGCCATAGAGCTGGATAAATATCTGAAAAAAAATTGTAAGATAAATGCTTTGAAATGTGTGTAAATGTCAAATGTTTAATATTTAAGATGAATTCATTTGAAATTGAGTGGTGTATCATGTTATAATCATGTCGGCAAAATAATTAACATGAATAAAGCACATTTTACTATTAAAGATGTACTAATAAATTCAAGATTATGAATAAGCCTCACCTTAGAATGGGGCATAATAAATTCCATTGACATAATGGACACCAAACCATCACAAACAAAAATGGAGAGTCCTTACCGACAATAAGCAAAACAGGATCAGCACACACAACTTGGCATGTACTCTGCAAGTTCATTTTAGCTGTATGAAATGAATAACAATAAGGCAAAGAAATCAGTCTAAAGGGTCATGACGCGAAACATCATTTGTCCATTCCCTCTCCAGATACTGCCTGACCTGCCGATCCTGCAGCACTTTGTGTGATTTGCTCAAGATTCCAGCATCTGGTGTCTCCATTATAAAGCAAAAAAGGTTCCTTTATGCCAGTTGATATGATTTATAAGATCCAGTGCTTGCTGAACTTTTATTGCCCATCATTAAGGCTACCAGACTAAGAGGCAACCACACTGGCCTCACTCTGGCAATGGAGGCGGCCCAGGACAGAAAGATCAGAATGGGACGAGGAGCTAAAATGGTTAGCAACTGGCAGATCCAGCAAGTGTTGGAGCTGGGAGGCAGAGACAGGTAGTTGATGGATGGAGGCAAACAGTAGAGAAATTAAAGGCAGAAGGAGCCACAGGAGAGGGTGAAGGTGATGAGCAGGAACATGAAGGCAGCCAGTGCTGGGACCACTGGATAAGGAATGTGATAATGGCAGTTTCTCCAGCAAATTGTTTTTGCTTTAGATTCCAGCATCTGCAGTACTTGGTGTTCATTAAAAAAAAAAAAAATCAATCAAGCTTTTACAGCCAGCAAAACACTGCTCCCAGGGTTTGTTTGCTGTCAGAGGCTGAGCATGGAAGCAGCTGAGCTAACTTTATTAACTTCCATCTTTGGATAATATCCGAGACATTTCATTCAATGAGAGTAGAGGACTTTATAAATCAATTTTATAAAACAAGTTTCATTATAAACAGTATTTATGCTGCAGATGGTATAAAAATCAGTATGTTCAAACAGTCTTGTTACTCTTTTAATTACTGTAAATAATACAATCTGCACAAATAAAAGGGCAAAGTGGGCTTCAGATAATAATAGCCAGAAACACATTATTGTAAATGGCAAAAATATCAGTGCAGTTCTGTCGATATTTTTTAAATATTGAGATTACATTTTTTTCCTCATTTTCCCTTTGCCTTTGCCTCTGCCGAAGGCCATGCTCCGCATTTCTCTCACACGCTGCCGGTTCTTGTGCTTGAGCTTTTTCATTCCTCCACGTTGCAGGAATTTATTTTTTTCCATTCTCTTCCTTTCTTTAAGAATTTCAGCTGTGGTTTTAAGTTCTGATTTCACTCCAAGTTGTTGACTTGGTTTTCTTGAGAAGGATCGTGGGTTTCCTCTTCCACCTGCAAAGTTTTTTAAAAATAGCAAAATCAGAATCACATTATTTGGCTGAGTGTGTTTACGATTTTACGCATACATACTCACATAATACTGTAACCTGTGACCACGAGACCCCTTCGCATGCACCTGTTATCCATTCCCTACAATGGAGCTTTTTAAAAAAAAATTTAAAAGGACACAAAATGCTGGAGTAACTTAGCAGGTCAGGCAGCATCTCTGGAGAACATGAATAGAACCTGATGAAGGGTTCTGACCCGAATCGTCACCTATGCATGGTTTCCAGAGATGCTGCCTGACCCACTGAGTTACTCCAGCACACAGTCCCTTGCATCTCTCATAACTGGAATATCACATCCACCTGAAGATATAACTTCTGTAGCCTTTCCATTCCATTGCCACAGCTAGCAAATTAGTCATTAGTAAATGTTGATACTTTTTCTTAATGCTTGCATCTACTACATTTCTTAACGTAGAAAGAACAGCCATAATAGTGACACTTTAATATACGCCGGGTATTCACATAATACTCCGCCAGATCATGTCCAGTTTACTTTGTTGTTGTCACATGCACTGAGGTACAGTGAAAAGCTTTTTGTTGCATGCTATCCAGTCAGCGAAAAGACTACACATGATTACAATCAAGCCGACCACAGTGCACAGATTCAGAATAAAGGGAATAACGTTTAGTGCAAGATTAAGTCCGATAAATGATAGCATGAGGATCTCCAATGAGATAGATGGTAGGTCAGGACCACTCGCTAGTTAGTGATAAGCTGGTCCAACCGCCTGATAACAGATGGTAAAAACTGTCCCTGAAACTGGAGGTGTGCGTTTTCACATATTTATACGATTACTGGGTTCACATAGCGTTTAGCTTTTTGCCAATATTTGGCACAGAAATAAAGACATTGGCTAACTGGATTGTTTGGTGCAATACCATTTACATTGTCAAAATTGCCCCCTAAAAAAGTCTTACCACGGCCACTTTTCTTGCCCCTGTAGTTCCCTTGCTCATTTTCACCTTCATCGTCAGATAACCTTTCATCGATCTTGTATTTCTTCTTCCATTCTTCATAGCTAAGTATTGCCAGTTATGGAAGACGATATTTTTCAGTGTTATCTTTACACCATTTTAAGATCAAGATTAAGCATTGTCTTAAAAAATTGAACACAAGTTTAAATTAATCCATACCAACTGGTGTACAGGCTTTACAGATGAAATATTCTATAGCCCTCCTAGATTAACAAAGATCTTTGTCAAGGCCTCAATAATCTAATCTCTTGCCACTCTCAATAATTAGGATAGATCACATTGTATCCTGGGCAAGTTATCTTTGAGAAACAACACCTCATACTTCTAATGTAATTCTATGTAATCTATTGTGGGATTAGATGAAAACCACTAAAAAATTAGAAAAATAAAATGAAAAGGATACATGTTCTTTTTGTATGAAGCATTGATGTATCTTCCACTTTCTGTCTTTATTTTCTTATTTTGTTTGCCGGTGTCCCTGACGAAGCGCTTTTTTTTGCGGTCCCTGCACAACATTAAAAGAATGGAGGCGAGATTAACATCCAAAATACACTTGAAATTCATGACACAATTGACAGATTTGGTTTTGACAGGCAAGAACCACTATGAAGCTGAAAGTGATGCCGAGACTGCCATTAGACTGTAGTCCAGCTTTAAAGGATGACCAATGGCATACATTTTCACTTTTATGCACCATTAAAACAGAAGATGTCCCAATAAATAATTAGTGCATGGGCAAAAGGGGAATCCAGAGAACTGCAAATGCTGGTTTACAAAAAAAGACACAGTGCTGGAGTAACAACGGGTGTAACCTGACGTGCTGAGTAACGCCAGCCCTCTGTGTCATTTTTTTGTGGATTCTGAAGGGTCCCCACCCGAAACAGTTCCTGTGACCCAATACTTCCATGGATGCTTGCGAGAATGATGTTCATACTTTCTAACCAGTGACGATGATGGAATGCCAAAATACTTGCAGGTCGTGATGGTACTTCACTTTAAAAGGAAAAGGAAGTCTTTGCTGAAGAAGATAAAAATGGCTGGGCCAGGTACTCTGAACTGAGGAACTCCTGCATCAAATCCCTCGGGCAGAGACGATTGATCTGCAAACCCACAAATACCTCCGCTTCTCTTAGTGTCACTCTAGCCAGAGGCACTTGATTCAGTTCAAATGCTGTCTCAATGTCTTTGTTAATGCAGTCACTGTCATCTCATCTTGGAATTAATCTGTCATGTTTAGAGCAAAGCCACAAGGAAGCCATAAAGTGGCGCAGTAGTGGAGCTGCTGCATCCTAGTGCCAGAGATCCGGGTTCAATCCTGACCACGGGTGCTGTCCGTGCAGAGTTTGTACGTTCTCCTTGTGCGGTTAACTGGCTTCTGTAAATTGCCCCTATTGTGTAGAATGTGAAAGTGGGATAACATTGAACTAGTGATCGAAGGTCGGCGTGGAATCGGTGGGCCGAAGAGCCCGTTTCCACACTGTATCTCTAATCTAAAGTCTATAGAGTGTCCCGACAGAGTCCAGGAACATCAGTCAGTTACCAGCCCGTACTCATCAACACTCTACATCCCTCTGCTACACGAGTGACAGCAGACCAATGACAATTAGCCAGATTAGATACCCCACCCCCTTCACCTACATTTCTTATTCTGGCTTCACAATTCACAACTCCTCAATCCGTTTGTCTCACACTTTTTTTCTTTCTTCATCTCTGGCCTTTGTCTAACCATCTTCCTATAACTCCCCCTCCTAATACCCTGTGTTTACCTATTAACTGTCATGCTTAGTCCTGCTCCTCCTCTCTTCCAGCTTCTCTCCCCCTCCCCTCCCCATTAGTACCGACCTGAAGTGTCACCTATCCACAATCTCCAGATGTTACCTGACCCACTGAGTCACTCACTCCAGCACCTTGCATCTTTTTTTTCGTAAACTAGCGTCTGCAGTTCCATGTTTCTAGATTAGATTTACTGCCGTTTTTCACGCAACCAGATTGTTCCCAGTAATTATGACTGCACTGGATCGTTCAGTCAGAGGCATGGAGGGTTCTGGAGCTTTTATCACTATTGTTGTTGCTTCTCAGTTAACCCCCCCCCCCCCCCACGTCTCTATCTTCCCACACATGGGAGTTACATGGAGTAACTTGAAGTGCTTGTTGCCAGGCTGGGATGCATCATTCACACAGCTCACTTCATTGAAGATGGTAGAGCAAGGGTTTGACAAAATATAAACAGAGTTAATGTTTCCCCTGTCGTAGCTTTCTACAACCAGTATTTATAATCTCCAAAGGGTCAGCTACTCAGGACAGTACAATGATTTCTTCACCTTGAATTCTCCACCCAAAGGTTGTGGAGGCTTAGTTTCTGAGTGTATTTATGACAGAAAACCAGTGCTTTTTTGTCAGCAAAAATAGACAATAGACAATAGACAATAGGTGCAGGAGTAGGCCATTCAGCCCTTCGAGCCAGCACCGCCATTCAATGCGATCATGGCTGATCACTATCAATCAGTACCCCGTTCCTGCCTTCTCCCCATACCCCCTCACTCCGCTATCCTTAAGAGCTCTATCCAGCTCTCTCTTGAAAGCATCCAACGAACTGGCCTCCACTGCCTTCTGAGGCAGAGAATTCCACACCTTCACCACCCTCTGACTGAAAAAGTTCTTCCTCATCTCCGTTCTAAATGGCCTACCCCTTATTCTCAAACTGTGGCCCCTTGTTCTGGACTCCCCCAACATTGGGAACATGTTATCTGCCTCTAATGTGTCCAATCCCCTAATTATCTTATATGTTTCTGATGGTCTGCATCCCAGAGTACTTAAGGAGGTGGCTCTAGAAATAGTGGAAGCATTGGAGATCATTTTTCAATGTTCTATAGATTCAGGATCAGTTCCTGTGGATTGGAGAATAGCAAATGTTATCCCACTTTTTAAGAAAGGAGGGAGAGAGAAAACGGGTAATTATAGACCAGTTAGTCTGACATCAGTGGTGGGGAAAATGCTGGAGTCAATTATAAAAGACGAAATTGCTGAGCATTTGGATAGCAGTAACGGGATCGTTCCGAGTCAGCATGGATTTACGAAGGGGAAATCATGCTTGACAAATCTACTGGAATTTTTTGAGGATGTAACTAGGAAAATTGACAAGGGAGAGTCAGTGGATGTGGTGTACCTCGACTTTCAGAAAGCCTTCGACAAGGTCCCACATAGGAGATTAGTGGGCAAAATTAGGGCACATGGTATTGGGGGTAGGGTACTGACATGGATAGAAAATTGGTTAACAGACAGAAAGCAAAGAGTGGGGATAAATGGGTCCCTTTCGGAATGGCAGGCAGTGACCAGTGGGGTACCGCAAGGTTCGGTGCTGGGACCCCAGCTATTTACGATATACATTAATGACTTAGACGAAGGGATTAAAAGTACCATTAGCAAATTTGCAGATGATACTAAGTTGGGGGGTAGTGTGAATTGTGAGGAAGATGCAATAAGGCTGCAGGGTGACCTGGACAGGTTGTGTGAGTGGGCGGATACATGGCAGATGCAGTTTAATGTAGATAAGTGTGAGGTTATTCACTTTGGAAGTAAGAATAGAAAGGCAGATTATTATCTGAATGGTGTCAAGTTAGGAGGAGGGGGAGTTCAACGAGATCTGGGTGTCCTAGTGCATCAGTCAATGAAAGGAAGCATGCAGGTTCAGCAGGCAGTGAAGAAAGCCAATGGAATGTTGGCCTTCGTAACAAGAGGAGTTGAGTATAGGAGCAAAGAGGTCCTTCTACAGTTGTACCGGGCCCTGGTGAGACCGCACCTGGAGTACTGGTAAATACTGGTAAAATGTGACGGTACCCAGATCATTCCTTGCTATTGGTGTCAATTGCGGATTATCATCCTATAAATTGATTTAACTGTTTAAGGCCTACACTGCCTAATTTAATTAACGCACTTTTTTAAAGAAGATACAAAGTGCTGGAGTAGCTCAGCGGGTCAGGCGACATGTCAGGAGAACATGCAAAGGACTTTTTGGGACAGGACCCTTCTTCAGACCGATTGGTTGGAGGGGGGAGTTCTTTGATAGGCTGATGTTCGGATAAAGGGCAGAAATGAAAAGACAGAAGGCGTGTGATAAAAGGATTGAAGAGTTGCAAATAGCAAAGCTAGAGGAAAGAATCTGGGTGGAAGGGGAGGGGGAGGCACAGACGTGATGGTCCAAACAATTTGTTTTGTGTTGTGCTGTACTGTGTTCTAAAAGATCAGCCATAATCTTACTGAATGGCAGAGTAATCACAAGTGACCAAACGGTCTACTACTGCTTCTATTTATTGTTCTGTGCAAGTGATTCAGTTTTGTCTTTTGTATTCCTGCATTGGAATCCATTGGTGTTAATGATGGGAATGTGCTTACAGCCATCTCCCTTTAGTTGGCAAAACTTGACTTTTATTTAACCATAAAACCTGTTACCTCAGGATTTGTGAAAATCTCAAGTTTGGAAATTGATCCTTGTGTGAAATGGCATATACTATTAATTAAAAAAGTTAAGGAAACAGACAGACAAGTTTTTTTTTAAAGCCTATAATTCAGCATGCTCTTTCTCGTAGATAAGCTCTCAACTCCAATAATATAAAAACAACATTTCAAACATACCAATTGAGACTTGAAAATGGAAGAGGGTTTGGAAGACCTTTCTCTACATTTGACTAACTTTGAATAACAGTAATAGGTCCAAGTTAAGTTCGTTAAAGGTAGCGCAGCGGTAGAGTTGCTGCTTTACAGCGAATGCAGCGCCGGAGACTCAGGTTCGATTCTGACTACGGGTGCTGCACTGTAAGGAGTTTGTACGTTCTCCCCGTGACCTGCGTGGGTTTTCTCCGAGATCTTCGGTTTCCTCCCACACTCCAAAGACGTACAGGTATGTAGGTTAATTGGCTGGGTAAATGTAAAAATTGTCCCTAGTGGGTGTAGGATAGTGTTAATGTACGGGGATCGCTGGGCGGCACGGACTTGGTGGGCCGAAAAGGCCTGTTTCCGGCTGTATATATATGATATAATATGATACACATGTCAAATTTGCAAAGTGTTGC
The DNA here is from genome assembly GCF_053455715.1 of Rhinoraja longicauda. NCBI lineage: Eukaryota > Metazoa > Chordata > Chondrichthyes > Rajiformes > Arhynchobatidae > Rhinoraja > Rhinoraja longicauda. The sequence continues at coordinate 26,387,171 of NC_135977.1, forward strand.
CATGTACTGTTTGATTCAAGTTGGCAGTCACATTCTGCAGAAATCTTGTAACAATATTCGTGCATCAAGTAACCCAGTGGTATAGTCTGGTGTAGATCCATTTTAGAACTGTGTAAGATCAGAACCAAGAGGATTACTTCTTCAGTTGGAATTAGATGTTATTTCTTGATGGTGATTTAATTCTACATTGCTTCTGCATGGCATGTAAACTTCCATATAGGTTTCTGGGAGATCTGGCAGTGAGCTGAGCAATAATGCATAAAAATCTGAGTAATGGCGATAGTTTTTAATATGTCTTTAATAGAGAATTTGGTGCCAAAATGCCAAATATGGCCAGAATTTTGAGGTCCTGCTTGCCATTGGTAGAATCTCAAATGCAACTACTTACTGAAAAATTATGGGTGTTTCTCTTCATATATTCCACCCGTTCACTTATTTGAGTGGAATATCCTGATGAAAAGACGACTGTGAGAATCCCTGAAGGCACAGAAGGGACTTACAATATTCTTTTCTCCAGCTCCTCTCCTGTTCCTTTTATAAACAATTGTGTTAACATTTAAACCGAGCTGAAGAGTAATTTATTAACAAGTTTGACATTGCAGAAATAGATTCCCTTTCTTCAAGAGCATTGGACCAATTTTAAAAAGTGGACCACCTGTTTGCACCAACTATCATAAAATTTCTTCCTTCCAAGAATTACATTTGTGTCTGGAGGCAGGCATGATGTAAACAAGCTGGCATTATAGTTATGCTTATTTATAATTCTTACCATTTTAGCAATTGTTTCTGTTTTTGCATCGCATCTGCTTCATCTCCCATCAAATCTAACACCGCGCCAGATACCTGCTGCTCAAAGGTGGTACCTTCCCCACTTAAGCTTAATCTAGATTCAAGTGGAAGAAAAGCACAGAGTTAAAAAGTTCCTGTTCAACAGTGAACCACACAATGGAAAAGATCAGTTTGAGAGGCATAGTAAAAGGAAGGAACATCATTGTGGATTCCGCTTCCAGACAAAATATATACGTATGCATAAGAAAACAACTGCAGATGCTGGTACAAATCGATTTATTCACAAAATGCTGGAGTAACTCAGCAGGTCAGGCAGCATCTCGGGAGAGAAGGAATGGGTGACGTTTCGGGTCGAGACCCTTCTTCAGACTGAAGAAGGGTCTCGACCCGAAACGTCACCCATTCCTTCTCTCCCGAGATGCTGCCTGACCTGCTGAGTTACTCCAGCATTTTGTGAATATATATGTATATTCAGACTGAAGAAGGGTCTCGACCCGAAACGTCACCCATTCCTTCTCTCCCGAGATGCTGCCTGACCTGCTGAGTTACTCCAGCATTTTGTGAATATATATGTATGCATATGTATATATGCATTTGTTTGTGAATATGTTTATATATACATATATATCTTCCCCCCCCCCTCCTCCCCCACCTTCCCTGTGCCTCACCTGAACTTGCATCTACTTCTCCCCTCACCTTCCTCATAGATTCCTACCTCTGCCTTTACAATTTGCATGTCTTCTATCCTTATCTCACGCATTTTGTCTTTCTATCTCTGGTCATTGTCTAAACATCAGTCTATCAAATACCCCGTTTACCTGTATCCACCTATCACTTACCTAGCTTTGTCCTGCCCCTCCCCTCTTCCAGCTTTCTTTCCCACTCATCCCCCGTCCTGAGTCGTACTGAGTCTAAAGAAAAGGATCCCATGCCGAAATGTCACCTATCCATGATCTCCAGAGATGCTGCTTGACCCGCTGACTTGCTCCAGCAATGTTTTTTTTTTAAACTATATATTTGCAGGTTCACAATTATACAGAATCATTTAATAGCCAAAATAGTTTACGCAATTATTTGCACTCTGCAAAAGCTTCCTTCCAGTCTATCAGCATGCCTATCTGTTCCTTAAGCTCATATCGTCCTGAAAATCGATCCAAGTTATTAGCCTCAAATACTCTACATGGTCCCATGTTTCATTCGGTCACACTTCCCCCCAAATTAGTTACTTGATTTATTACTAGCTATCATATGTTAAACCTTTTAGTTATTACTTATTACTACTTATTTGCTAAAAATCTGAAGTAAACACAAAATGCCGGACATACTCGGCAAAGCAGGTGAGAAACAGTTAACATTTTAGGTCAACTCAACGTAGAAATCAAATCTATTTGTACAATGCAGAGAATTCCTGTAAATTATACTCCTGATAATATGGGAAACACCATCAATTATTAGGAAAGATATTAGAAGAGCAAATTTGCAAGGAAAGTATAGAGAGGTAAAAGAACATAAATGTGTGGTAATGGAAGACTTCCAACTAAGTTGACAGTCCAACTGTGCATAGTTACCCTCTTTCAGAATTGAAGTCTTTTGGTTGATAAGGAATGTAGAATTGCTCATCCTTGCAACACCCTTTCTTCTTTTGGGGTACATGATCTGAGGATTCCTTATTTTTCCTCTTCCTCCCCATAACTTCAGAGAACACAATCTGTCAATAAACAATTCAATATCAATTAACAATATCAATGAAGAATAACATTTCTGGACAGGTAGGGAAAGAGAAAATTCTCCAGCGGTGCAATTTTAAAGGGCATCTCTTAGATCACAGGAAGATGATAAAATTAAGCGAAAATTGTCATTTTCACACATCACCCATTTTAGAGCTAAACATTATGATAAAAAAATATCCGTAAGCCATTAAGAAACACTGCCTTTATTTTCTTAAGATTTATTAGACAATATCCACAAAAACAAAATTTCTTTAAGTGGGATCACATTTTATATGGTGCCATTTGATGAAGATATTTAAAGTGGCTGAGAGCATCAACTGCTTAAACAAAAGTGACCTCTAATTTTGATTGCGGGGGGGGGGGGGGTTAAACACCTCTCAAGATACACCTCAGGATTCTAGCCCACATCTTTACAATATAATTCATCTGGATGTTCCAACTTAAATCCAGATAAACACAATGATTTTGGATCACCAGCTATTTATAATACAGGGCCAATTCCTGGGGGAAAAAACAAGTTCTTAAGCCTTTTGAGTTAAGCTTAACACAGTCTACGCAATTAATCCAACTCTTTCCGTCACCAATAAATATGGCTCACTTAGGTAGGTGTAGTGCAATATGTTTATATGTTATTGCACACAAAACATTCCAAGAATCATTCTTTGATCTGTGGGATGCAGTTTCTGTACAACTGACTGTGAAACCAAAATTAAAAGTAATTTTTTCTATTTTCAAAAATAAAGCTCAGCACTATCCAACGTTATATGAAGTGATACAAGTGAAGATATGGGTACTGCAGACGAGGTCAATCGCAGCCCATCCCCAATTGTCCTTGGTATAGTCACTTAAGAGTTAGTGAGCCTGGAGTCACATGTGGTCAGAAGGCAAACTCCATTAAAGTACTTTAGTGAACAGTTGCACTGTTATAACAATCTAATAGTTTCACATTTGCCATGGTGATTCCAGCCATGCATACTAGATTTATACAATTAATAAACTCCCCTTGATGCCAAGGTGGAAATGGACCATGGCTCCATATCAACACTCCAAGCTTCTGGAGAACTTGTTCAATAATTTAGTCTCTACGCTGACAGAATCCATTTGTTGTCCTTCTCTTCAATATAAAGGAGAATAACTTACAACATCCCTCCCATTAAGTTCATAATTACTTCACCTCAATGTTGTCCTCATCAGCGTCCTGCCTAGTAGAGGGGTCTGCTTCCTCTGGTCTGGGCACATTCTTGAACGCACTTGCTTCCTTTTCTTGCCTTGACTGTTGAAACTTGTGGATTGCGTGTCGCTGCTTATTTCGTGTCATTCGCATGGTCTCACCTGCTGCGCTCTTGCTTGTAGAGTTTACTTCGAAAATGGTCTGCAATGATAGAAAGGAACGGTAATTTATGACTTAAGACCCCTGTCATGAAATGAATTAAATTCACATAAGCACAAAGAAAATGGTCACTTACAGATTTTGCTTTATAATTTTTGATATTGTCGATGACTTTTAGTCTTTGAAGTTCTGTATCTTCCAAGCTAACACCTTAAGAGCAAAAAATCCCCAACTTTTATTATTATTGCACCAAAATTTAATTGAGATGCAATTAAATATTTAAAACACTTACGATAACAATTCTTTTAAAAATACATAATTAGTCTAAAACTAGACGGCTGCTGTTGTCTGTGTGGAGTTTTCATGTTCTCCTGTTACCCCGTAGATTCCCCCTAACTGGTACTCAGTTTTCTCTCGGAAACCCATAGATGTGTGGGCCAATAAGTTAACTGGCTACAGTAAATTACCCAAGGTGTGTAGATAAATGGTAGAATCTGTAGGAAGTTGATGTGAATGTGGGAGGAATTAGGTTACAGGGTAAATTAATGACGCACTGTGATTGCTTTGCAGCAGCGTAGACTTGAGGGGCTGAATGGCTAAATAAGATTAAGACACATGAAAATATTGAAAGCAATAACCATTCTCTATTGGCAGTTTACTTTTTTTGCAAAAAGCTCTCAAAGAACCAGAGACATGGATAGGACAGGTTTAGAGGGATATGGGCCAATTGCAAGCAGGTGGCACTGATGTAGATGGGACTTGTTGGCAGGTGTTGGCAAGTTGGGGTGAAGGGTCTGTTTCCACACTGTAAGACTATGACATTGCGCCAAGGCCAAATTGAATTAGTTCGGAACTTAAGCTCAGTGTTGTCGTCGTCCCCCCCCCCCCCCTCACCACCCAATTTCCACTGCAGGTTGAATGCAGATACAAACCTACAATTCATTTTGTAATTTCTGACCACCTGCCACCACACATTTTGTGCAATATGCTGAAAATTTGTCAAGATCCGTTTTTCATTATTTAGATCTTTCTAACAAAACCTTCTCTAATGCCTGTAATGAATTTGGAACTGGGTAATGTTTTAAAAACAGGATTTAATTATAGAGCTGTGGGGATTAGGTGTCAAATAATTTAAAAGTGTTTGGCTCACACAGTGTGAATAAACATATTGATCTTGCACCACAAAGCAAAGTTTTTAAAGCCCTGCTGCATAGTACTATGATCAATTGTTTTAGCAGCTTAGGGATTCTTTGTTATTTTTACTTTACTGATTAGTTAACATGAAAATAAAATCTGCCTAGTAAGATACCACAAAGAGAGCAGCTTTCATTTAACTCATATATTGATTTAACTTACCAAATAATGAATGAATGGCCAGTGTAGCAAAGTTCATTTCTCTAACTCTCTTTATTGATTCAGGGGAAGGAGTGGGTCTCGATTTCAGATATTGATTGTAAGCATTCTCTGACACTCTTTTCAGATTCTGAAGATCTAGTGAAGCTTTATGATCTGCTGTAAGTAATGATTCTTCATCATCTATAATACTCTGAGGGACTCTGCCATATAATCCATCTGTATCTGAATATGGGAAAACAAGGAATTAAAAAACAGTTTTGTGCATGTGACACATTGTTATCACGAGACAACCATGACACCAGCTACATCTTGCCCCCAACTACATAATAGTATCTTCTCTTCAATTACCACTTTGCAAACAATTGTCACTGTTTTCCATTATTTGGTGAAAGGAACACTTTCCAGAGGCTTTGTAAAAAAACAGTCCCTACAGATTAAAGAATTCTCTCAAAGCAAATCAAAGAACAAAAATCCCAAAAGTTTTATATTAAAAATAATACTATTTAACATATTGTTCTTTGAAAGCACACAATTTAAAAATAGATGTAATCATTTTATATTTAAAACAAAACGTTTTCACCCAGAGTTGTACAGCAAATTTGTGGAATTCTCTGCCACAGACGGCTGTCGGGGCCAATTCACTGGATGAATTTAAAAGAGAGTTAGATAGAGCTCTAGGGGTTGAATGAATAGTGAATAGTGGTGCTGACTCAAAGGGCCAAATGGCCTCCTCCTGCACCTATTTTCTATGTTTAAAGACCACTTTGCTCTAAAAAGTTGTTGATAATGCAAAATGTTAGTTAATTTCAAATTAGTTTTAATTTAAATACATTGTATATCTTAAAGTAAGGAAAATAGACATTGTCAAAAGCTGATAACCAAAGATTACCTTCGGGATTCTCATTCTGGCTCGCAAATTTGAGGGGCCGCCCAAGGAACAAATGTAGATCATAAACATATGGAATTTCATCCAAAGCTACCAATGAATAAGCTGTGCCACTTCTACCAGCTCTCGCAACTCGACCTGATGCAGAGTACAAATTTACATCTCAGCCATTACTTAAACGATAGTTAGGTCATCCATAAAAATCTTCCAATCAATGTGAAACCATGCATACAGTAATGAACAGAAATAGAGAATATGGGACCACTCAAAAGGACACAAAATGCTGAAGTAACTCAGCAAGTCAAGCAGCATCTCTGGAGAACATGAATAGGTGATGTTTTGAGTCAGAACGCCTCTTCTGACTGAAGGATCTAATGAGTCTGAAGAAGGGTCCCGACCCGAAACCATCACCCATTCATATTCTCCAGAGATGCTGCCTGGCCTGCCGAGTTGCTCAAGTACTGTGTCCTTTTGTGTAAACCAGCATCTGCAGTTCCTTATTCCTACATACTGGAACACTCAGTCAGGCTACATCTGCGGAAAGAAAAACAGTTGAGCTCTGTCTTCATTTATTTTCCTTTCTACAGATGTTGCTCGGCCTTGGTCTCAAATTTTATTTTTGTTTCAGATTTCCAGGAATTGCAATATTTTTGATTTTCTTTCCTATAATTAAAATCACTATATCCAAAGGCAGCAGGTTAATCAGTAAATGCTGATGTTAAAAGTTGAATACTTGAGATATAGAAGCAAAACTAGAAACATCTGAAGTTCATATAGCTTCATATGATACCAGTTGGTTATATAAGAAAACAACTGCAGATGCTGGTACAAATCGAAGGTATTTATTCACAAAATGCTGGAGTAACTCAGCAGGTCAGGCAGCATCTCAGGAGAGAAGGAATGGGCGACGTTTCAGTCTGAAGAAGGGTCTCGACCCGAAACGTCGCCCATTCCTTCTCTCCTGAGATGCTGCCTGACCTGCTGAGTTACTCCAGCATTTTGTGAATAAATACCTTCCAGTTGGTTACGTTCCACTTGCACCATGCTGTAGTTCATTGTATATGTCCAAACATACCTTTGAATTAATTGTGCATCATTTAAGATAAGGGGATAAAAGATTAAAAAATTACAATATTCCCTCCCGACTAATCAGCACTACTAATCACACTCCAAAGACGTACAGGTATGTAGGTTAATTGGCTGGGTAAATGTAAAAATTGTCCCTAGTGGGTGTAGGATAGTGTTAATGTGCGGGGATCGCTGGGCAGCACGGACTTGGTGGGCCGAAAAGGCCCGTTTCCGGCTGTATATATATATGATATGATATGATTTCATTTATGAAAAAGGAATAGAAAAAAGCAGTTGCTCATATTCAATTTAACCAGCTCAAAATCCATTAAACCCAAATGCTCCATTCGCCCAGATATTTTACATCAATTCCCTCAGCTATGAAAATCTTACCGACTCGGTGCAAGAAAAGTTTAGCTTTGGATGGGAAGTTGTAATTTATGACATTATCCAACATGGGAATATCAATACCACGAGCTGCAACATCTGTAACGATCATCACCATACATTTTCTGTGGACAAACTTCCCAATGTTGATTTTCCTTGCTGTTTGATCCAGAGCACTATAGGTGTATGAACATTCAATGCCCTGTCTGGTAATCATCTGGTAGAAACAAAAATAATAAATGCATGCATGAGAACTTTCAGGAAAAATCTTCCCTTTTCATTTATAAAAATAAATATATACTAGAAGAAACAAAAATTTGAGGACACAGGCTATTTCATGAAGTGTAATCTGAATGCGATGTTCGATATAACTGATAAGAGAACAAGTGCTATGAATGAAAGACTATTTTACAAAACAATCATACCAGGGAAGCTGTCATCTTGCTACTTCTGCGGCAGTGTAAAGCAGCTTCTGACCCGCAACTCTGTAAGCTCGATAATACAATTTAAATCCGAATCCTAATCAGGCACCTAACAAAATAAAGCCAAATCTTCCATCTCACACTAATTGGTGTTGAAATAAAGAGAGTAAAATCTTAATTAAATACAGAGCAGTATCAATGTATTACAATATGAAAACATTACGTTGTGAATTGCAGACAACAGATGTTAATAAAACCCCGATTTTAATGTCCACACTTACCACACGTAGCCTTGAGCAACTACAGTTTATGACCCACAGATGGACTGAAGATCCAATGTGGTCTTCTCAATGGTCAACAAACTAAAATGACCAAACAACATCAAAATGCATGGCCATATTCCCATATTAGTTTCTATGGACTTTTGTTTAATAAGAAAACAAATTTTGTATGAGAACACAGAAATTTATGACAATGTGTGTCCAGGAAGATGCCAGATTAATGGCCAAACATTCTGATAGTTCACAGTGATTACAACTGTAAATTCAGTGCCTCTTATTCCCATATAAGTTTTGACACATCAGCTTGAAAACTAATACCTAGTGTTTGTTGAATACTGTCACACGGAATAACCGTTGTGAAGTAAAGAAATGTTTTTTTATTGCATTCAGGATAAGATTTAGTTGAATGATCTTTGTCCAACATATTTGCCACAAACCTCTTTTATGTATTCCACGTGATGTTTGGTAGCTACAAAAACAACGGTCTGCTCTTGAGGTTTGATAACGTTTCTTAACAAGTGGAGCAAAACAGATGCCTTGTCATCAGATCTTACGTGAAAAAAAGCCAGCTGTAAAATATTGAACATGTTTTAATACAAGTGCATATCCACAATTTGTTGTTTTTAATAAAAAACCCTTAAAACCTTGAACATGATTCCACCACCTGTCACATCTTCCCAACGCAACTCCTTGGTTTACCTGACACTTGCCTGCCTTGTCCTGTCCCTCCTCTCATATAGCTTTCTCCCCACCCATATCAATGTTCTCTGGAGATGCTGCCTGACCCTCTGAGTTACTCCAGTATTTTGTTTTTTTAAAATAAATCAACACCTGTATTTCTTTGTTTCTTCTTAAAACATACATTGGGCAGTCAATTTGGTAATTCATAATCACATAAATACACTAAATACTTGCCCTAAATACTGTCCAGATTTTATTCACATCTGTAAGACTCTGCCTGCACAACTGTATATTTCCTTACATACCATGAACTCACATTTCCAGTTTAGCAGTAATTCATTTGAAACAATGAAAAATTAGGAATCATTTTACCATTAGTGCTGTAATAAACTGAGGTCAAATAGAAACACCAATTATAAGGATGCAGGGTTTTCACAAATCAATACTGATGTAATTAAAACAACTGTACATAAAAAAAAATTAAAGTGCCATTCAGGAAACATAAAAATGCATTAACAGGTAATATTTCACACAAAATATAGACCACATAGAAGTACAGTACAGGAACAAGCCCTTTGGCACACAATGTCTATGCCGAACAAGATGTCAAGCTAAATTAACGTCATCTGCCTGCAAAGGATGCATACCCCTCCATTCCATGCATATTTGCATGGCTTTCTCAAAGCCCCTTAAACACCACTATCGTCACTGCTTCCATCCCCACCCTCCACAGCGCCCAGACACCCAACATCTCTGAAAAATAAAAATGCCCCACATCTCCTTTCAAACTGCCCCCTTTCACCTTAAAACCATGCACTTGTCTTTGACATTTCCACCCTGGAATAAAGTTTTCAGAGTCTACCCTATCTATGTCACTCATAATTTTACAAATTTACATTGTTTACAATCCAGAGGAAACAATCAAAGTTTTTCCAATCTCTAACCCAGGCAGCACCAACAATCTATTCTACATCTCCCTTGACCTCTGTCCCCTTTGATGTCTCATTTTCACACCTTACCCTTCTATATCTCTATGACTCCCCTTCCCGACTCTGTCTGAAGGGTCTTGACCCGAAACATCACCCATTCCTTCTACCCAAAGATGCTGCCTGTCCTGCTGAGTTACTCCAGTATTTTGTGTCTACAGCATTCTAGTATACCTCTTCTGCATCCTCTCCCAAGACTCCACATTCTTCCAGTAGAGCAACCAGAAAATGTATGTAATATTCCAAATGTGGCCTAACCAAAGACCAATAAAGCTGCTTTGCAATTTCCTGTCTCTATTACTCAAGGCCAAGATCAAGGAAGGCAACCACTAGATTGTGTTGCCACTTTCTGGGTGCCTAGGACATGGGCGAAAGATCCCTCTGTACGCTGTTAAGGTGTTGCCATGAACTGTATACTTTCCCATTACATTTGATCTCCCAAAGTGCCACACCCGACACTTGGTTGATTAATTCACAAAATGCTGGAGTAACTCAGGTCAGGCAGCATCTCGGGAGAGAAGGAATGGGTGACGTTTCGGGTCGAGACCCTTCTTCAGACTTGGTTGCTTAAACTCCATCTGCAATTTCTCTGCCCATTTTGGTAGCTGATCTATATTTCGCTGTATACTTTGACAACCATCCCAGCGCAAGACTCCAGTAATCTTGGTAATGTCTGCAAACTAACCAACTCACATATGTTTACGTCCAAGTCATTGAAATATCTCACAAATAACACACGTCCCAGCACAGATCCCTATGGAACCACTGATCACAGACATAAAACTGAATAATGAACTTCCACCATAACCATCTGTGTTCTGTTAAGCAAATTCAAATCAACACTGTGAATTCCTTGCATCTCAATATTCTGGATCACCCTACCATGGGATACGTTATCAAATACCTTACCAAAATCCATGACAACATCCACTTCCTACCTTCATTGATCACCTTTATCACCTCTTCAAAAAACTCAATCAAGTTAGTAAGATATGACCTTCTGCATATAAAGCCATGCTGACATTCCCTAATTAGTTCATTCTCTGTCAAATATGAAGAAATCCTATCCGGAAGATTCCTCTCCAAAGCTTTCCTCTTACAGGCTTATAATTCCCTGGATTTTCTCTACTTCCTTTCTTAAACAAAGGAACAACATTAGCCACTCTGCAGTTCTCCAGGACCATGCCTGTGGCTAGAGAAGATGCAAACATCTTTGGCAAAGCTCCTGCAATCCCTTCTCTTGCTCTCTTCGTAGCTTGGGATAGATCGCATTAGGCCCTGGGGATGCATCCACCCTAATGCTCTTCTAGAGCCTCAACGCAATGTCCTTCTTAATTTCAAACTGCACTTGCATATTAGTATTCTCCACACCAATCTCACTGCACTCCATGTCCTTCTCCTTGGTGAAAATAGGAGTTTCATTTAGTATCTCGTTTACATCCTCCAAAACGCTGCCCGTGCATTTATGCACATCAAATAATTATAAAAATAAGCCTCTTACCCGTAACTGATCATTCAGTTTAGTGTCTACATCCAATCGGATGAGAACTGGTTCTGTCAAACCTGGAACAAGGAGTTTTTAAATAATTTCATTTGGTAAGTGTTAAAGCCTTAACAACAAAAAAACAGATTAGTGATACCAAACACGATCTTTATCTACAAAATTTTATCTGGCATTTGAAATAGAAAAATTAGCATTCGTCGTTCATTTAGTAATCCTCACAATTCTGAGCACAAGCTGTCAATTTAGACAACCAGGAAATGTTTAGATTCAGAAAATTAAATCTGTCAGTTTACTTAGAGCCTAGTTTTGCTGACATTCTTCACCAAAGAGCTGGGCAAAATTGCTCCTTTGATCCTGTGCTGACAGGTTTTGAAACAAAAGATTTAAGAGTAAAAACAAACCACTTTACTTTTAAATTACTTTGCTTTAAAGTCATAGAGTCATACCGCACAGAAACAAACCCTTCACCTCTCCACTTCTGAGCCACTCACCAAGCATCCATACTTTAATGCTATCTAACTATTTTAGATATTATAGTTAGCGCATTTAATTATTTGAAAACACTTCATTCTATTGTAATAATTTTCAATTCCCTTTTATATTAGCTCCTTAGATTTGATTTAGTAAATACCAAATGTTAAGAATTTAGAAATTATTACAAATACTTTTCAATAGCATGCGCACGTCCAGATATGAATGGAACATATTCTGAATATCGAGAGATTAAAAAAATTAAAATAGCATTTGCACATTTTACAGTGGCAAAGGCATTTCAGGGATAGCAAAATGCCTTTTAAAACTATAAGACGGTGTAATTTAAAAAAAGATTTTCTGACATTTAAAGACATTTAAATGTAATTAGAATTGAAAGACAGAAGACCATGTCGCTGCTGAGACCATACCCCTGGAGTTCAGAAGACAAGCATTCTGCATGGTTGATTCTCTGCATCCAGACATGGTAAGTACAGCCAATGAGTAGGACAGGGGGTGGTGCTTCCCAGCAAGGAACTAAATCCAAAGGATCTGCACCATCATAGTTCACACGACATGGCAAGATACTCCATGTATTTGTTTGAGATGATTTTTCAAATCAAGGTCTATAACTGACTGAGGTCAAATTTCAACGACCAATTTAACACTTAAATTCCCTGTACTGATACACTGGCAAGATTTCTGCAGAAAATGAAGGAATGCTTAATTTAACAGAAAAAAAAGTAATCCAGGCAACTAAATCTTCCTGCATTTATGATGGTTAATGGGAGACTAAATGGTAACATTTCAAAATTTTAGGAACAAAATTTTACACTTCAAATGGGAAGCAAAATAGAATTCACATTTTATACTAAATATCAAGGACAATTATTTCCACAAATACAAAAATTAAACTGCACTGAAAATATATAGCCACTGTCAATTTAAAAAAAAATTATCACCACAATAACAAACAATAATTGAATTGTTTGAACATGTTCAGTTAAGCACTAGGCCAATCTAATTTGCTCGCCATAATGATGAAAGAGAAACCAAAAAATGTGCACATTGTGCATAATTTTAGTGCTTTCCTGTTTAAAAATGTTAAAATTTCTCAGTCCTGTTGAGCAAAAATATGATTAATTATCTCAGATTATTTAGGTTTTAGCTAATGTTTTTAGTTTAGTAAGTATTCTTCACAATGTAAAAAGTTGGACATTTTCTATCTTTCTCTCCCTTGTGTCATTACTCCCTTTTTGTGAACAGGTTCTCTGCAGAGACACAGTTACATAGGCCCCTGCCTCACTATTATCTCATTACTTGTCCATTCTCCTGCAGCCGTCTAAATATTGTCAAAATTGGCATGACATTATAATTCACTGCAATTGCAAAGCACACATGTTAAAAGTCTTACCAGCACGTGCAAATTCCACCAATTGCTTGGGCAATGTGGCTGAGAATAGCAAAGTCTGTCTGGATTCTGGTAACCTTTGGATAATCTCTTGCAAGTGCTCAGCAAATCCCATCTCAAACAATCTGGAAGGAAAATTATTTACAGGAGCTTTCAGTTGGACTCCAGCGGCAAATAGTTCAATTCTCCACATCCTCTTTTGGTTTACAAGAACGTCAGATCAGTCTGACTTGGGTTCATTTACAAATAGAGCCATTTATCAATACTTGCATGTTAAGCAAACTGAGAGGACTGTTATCCAATTTAACCTTAGAGCAGTAATAATCCTATGTACAACGGAGTTTTAACGTTCTCAATGGAATAGGCAGATAGGGTAGAAAGTCATAACCTTTTTTCCACCGTACAAATGTCAAAGATTGGAAGTCATACCTAAAGGTGAAAGGTGCAAAATTTAAATAAGTATGGGCTGAGTTTTTGTTTACAGATGTGTTACAGATAGTGGTGTTTAAGAGGCTTTTAGAAAGGCACATGGATATGCAGAGAATAGAGGAATGTGCAGCAGATGAGACTATCTGGCACCTTACCCTGGCATCATGTTCGGCACAGACATTGTGGTCTATTCCTCTGCTGATTCGTAATTTAGAAGAAATCATTGCAATATTTTTCTATCAGTGTATCATCAACAAGGTTGGGAGTTCTTTGCAAGATCTTTTTGCTGCTTCAGAGTGCCAATTTAGTACTGAGTCATTCATCCTAAACTGGAAGCTCAATGGCATCCAGGACAAGGCACTTCAACATCCCATTTGCTAACTTAAACCAGCACTCTAGGTATTCCACTGATGTATCATCTCCGCGCTGCATCTTATTTGCAAGATGTAAACAAAAATATTGTCACTGTTATTTCAGAAGCAATTCCCAAACTCGCAGTCCTCATTATTTGGAAAGATGGAGCAGGTGCATGGGAACGCCATCAAGCATAATTAAATGGTTCTATGGGACTACCAGCCTCATCACATGAATGCTTGCCATTGAAGGTCCAACACCAGCTTCTCAAGTGCCAACTAGAAATGGGTAATAAATGATGGCCTTTTTGGTTACACTTGTAACGCAGAGAATAATTAAAAAATACAAATACAATCTTAGCAATTTAATAATCCACTCCTTGCTAAAACAACGTGCAATTTTAAGCAAAATAATGACTTTGGGTTCCCAAAGGGCAAAAGTTTGTAAAACAGATGAAAATGAAAAACAGAAAAAAATGAAAACAAAATTATTATTAATAATAGTCTATCTTTTATTATCTTTCTAATTTTGAGGCGTAGTTTGTAAAACAGATAAATTATGTAATTTAAACAAAGCAAGAGATTTGTATCAAATTCAGGTAATATGAGCCACACAAGGACACTCCTTGGCTGGAAAACATCTCAGGTGATTCACATTATCTGAATTTTATAGTGGTTACTTTCATCCCTAATTTAAGTGCCCATTCCAGGCCACAATCAACATCAACATTTTGATTTAATATTGTGTTTTGCAGTTTAGGATGTGTTATTTTTCTGATGTGAACAAAGGCCAACTTTGCCCTCTTAAGTCTCCATGTGAAGAAAGTTCTCCAAGCAGCGAAGCCAATAGTTGTCCCTCAATTTGCCTCTACAACTTGACCTGGTTGTTTACCTCACAGCTGTCCCTGAAGAACTTGCATGCAAATTACAAGAGTGACAACAAATCAAAAGTACTCTATTGAATATAACATGTTGGGATATTCTGGAAAGTTAGTCCTTTATTTTTCTTTAAAACTCTAATTTACACTATTTAGTCCAAAGTCAGCAGTAAAGCGGAGCAATTACAACAGGTACTGATGTAGCTCATCATTTTTACCTGTCAGCTTCATCAAAGACCACATATTCCACTTTATGCAGCTTGAGGTTCATTTCCACAACCACATGCATTAATCGACCCGGTGTGCCAATTATTCTGAAAAGAGAACAAATAGAATATAGGCAGTGCAGTCTATAACTCTGCGTACACTCACTACAGATCTGTGTAAACAATTAATGCACACATTAATTCACCATTTGACTCACTTAATGGTACACTGCTTGATAAAATAATGGCCAAGCTTCTCAGTGAGCAGAATCCCAAAGGTAAATTGTCAAATGAAGTGTCAGGCAACATTACCATATGTTTCTGTAGTTCAGGATCATTATAAGCAATGCATTAAAATAAAGGCTTCACTGTTCTATCCCTAGCGTCAAGTTTAAATGATGTATGAAGTATATATCAAACATAATATACTTATCTTTTTTTTCAGTACCACATTTAGGAGATTTAAGAGACTTCAACAAATGGATGGACTTTCCAAATTGTACTCACATTCACAAGCTTATAAATATTCTACAAATTCTGAAGCAATGACAAGAAATAAATCAGACTACCCAATATAAACATAGCACAAAAAGTAAGGAAATTTGTGTTTGGTAGATTATTTCTTTGTTGTAACAATGCTTCTTGGCAATAAATCTTATACCGTTGGAAAGCCTGTTTATTTCCCTTTTAAATGGTGCCACATTTGTAAGGAACATGCATTTGTGGGATGAGCAGCAGAGCTGAGTATATGGGTTGCGCCCATGAAAAATTTGCCAAATCTTCTCTGCCAATGCCAAACAGCTTATTCTGCCATTGACTCTTGTTCGGTGTTGTTTGGTGGATTGGATGATTGAAGTCTGAAGAAACAAGACATATTGGCAATTTAACAATTTATTCATTTAATAAACAGGAGCCACAGTAGCGTGTGGAAGAACCATACACAGCCATAACAGCCTGGCATCTCCTCCTCATGCTGGTCACACACTGTTGTGGGATGGCATCCCATTCTTGTCAGCACCTGGGGGTACCAGAAGCTCAAAACAAGAGTCAATAGCAACAGCAGAATAAGCTGTTTGGCATTGGCAGAGAAGATTTGGCAAATTTTTCATGGGCGCAACCCATATACTCAGCTCTGCTGCTCATCCCACAAATGCATGTTCCTTACAAATGTGGCACCATTTAAAAGGGAAATAAACAGGCTTTCCAACGGTATAAGATTTATTGCCAAGAAGCATTGTTACAACAAAGAAATAATCTACCAAACACAAATTTCCTTACTTTTTGTGCTATGTTTATGTTCTATAATGTTCTTTTATTTGCATGTTATACTTAATGCTCAGATCGTTCTGACCAAAATATTTTTTATGCAACAAATGTAAGGAGTTGGCGAGTCCCACGACTTCCCCAAAGCTGCCAATCATAAAGCACAAGAGACCTCCTCAGATTTGTAAATCTGAGATTTTTTTCTCTCTCTGGAAAAATCAGGAAATGAGCACGAGTTAGTATTCCCTCATCTATTAGCCTATACCTTGGAGCAGTATTTTCCCAACGTTCAGCAACGTATTGCTTAGACCACATTACCATGTCAAGTAGGACTGAAACTGGCGACAGCTTAAATCCAATTGAATAGTCAGGTGACTTACTCCTGCCCCATTCCTTTTCAAACTCCCTTCCCACCATCCAAGATAACATGGATGGCAACACAACACTAACACTGCTTTCCAGTTAATCTCGTCAACAACAATTCTCATCATCAGCAATAGAAAAACAAATAATTAAAAGTTAAATAGACTAGACTTATATAACTACTCTACATTTTTAACTGTTCAATTCATTGATCATTAATTCTAAGAATAATAACATATGATAGATAGATAGCCTTGTTTATCAAAGGGATTTCAGGTATCTGAACATTTTTTCCAAAATGATTCAAAATGTCACAAAGATGTTTTAGGTAGACTTGAAAGAAAGTTTTCAAACTGGTAAAATAAAAGTGCAATAAATTATCTTTAACAGTAAGAATAAGTCAGAGTGCATTTAAGGAAAAAGTTAACTCACATATCAGGATTTTCATGAAGTGCTGCAAACTGATCTTCCATTCTAAAAATAAATACCATACATGTCTCATTAAATATTTAGTGATACTTGGTTCAAATAAATTGCACCATAAAGACTATAGATTACCATTTGAAAAAGCTACTCACCTATCTCCGCCCAAGATTAAAGCTGTTTTGAAGCCAGTAAACTTTCCAAGCTACAAAATCAAGTAATGACAAAAATTATATACAGGAAGACTTTAACATAGTTTCATTTGAAAATAAGACATTTTTATTCATTCTTGGAATAAAACATAATCAATTAACAGGGGGCTCTGTTAAGTAGCATTTAAATAAATAGATATGCAATCCATAGACATCACCACAACCAGGACATTTGTGTTTTATTTGTCTGGGAAGAACCCTGGACTTTGCAGAATCATTAACAGACAAATTGTTAGGCATCATTTCATCTCTGCAGCAGCTTCTAGAGTAATCTTAAATACTTTAAGAGCTTTGGATGTGAAAGAATTTCAAAATGCTTTTGAAAAAGATGTTTAAAAATAGAAAAAAATATTTGTTGTTTTCTATTGCAATAATATGAATGCAACAAACTATTTAGGAACACCATAAATGGCAAATTCAGCGCCTGTTAATTGTCCAATAAATCTAAATCTACATATATTTTGAAAAAAACAAATTGAAAGGAAACATCTTTACCTCTTTTGTGAACTTCATGGTTTGTAATGCAAGCTCTCTCGTTGGGGTAAGAATTAAAGCTCTAGCTCCTGTCTCGGAATGATGCACTTTCAGCTGCTCAAACAAAGGAATGAGAAAAGCTGCAGTTTTCCCGCTGCCCGTCCTGGCCATGGCAACGACATCCTTGCCATCCAGTATCATTGGGATTGCCTGAAAGAGAAAACAAGCTTTTACCTCAAACATTCCTGAAGTAATTTGAAACTTATTATTACACAGAAGCTGGCTATTTGGCCCATTAGGTTAACAGCACTTCCAGAAGAACAAATGCATCAGTCTCGTTCATGTTCAATAGAGATAGGAGCAGAATTAGGCCATTCGGCCCATCAAGTCTACTCCACCATTCAATCACGGCTGATCTAACTCTCCTGCCTTCTCCCCATACCCTGACACCAGTGCTAATCAAGAATCCATCTCTGCCTTAAAAATATCCATTGACAGCCACCACAGCCTTCTGTGGCAATGAATTGCACACATTCAGCACCCACTGACTAAAGAAATTCTTCCTTTTATTCTGGGTCCTTTTATTCTGAGGCTACGACCTCTGGTCCTAGACTCTCCCATTAGTGGAAAACATCCTCTCCACATCTGCTCTATCCAAGCCTTTCACTATTCGGTAAGTTTCAATGAGGTTCCTCTTCATCCTTCTAAACTCCAGCAGGTAGAGGCCCAGCACCGTCAAACGCTCATCATATGTTAACCCACTCATTCCTGCGATCATTCTCGTAAACCTCCTCTGGACCCTCTCCAGCACATCCTTCCTCAGATATGGGCCCAAAATTGCTCATTCCAAATGCGGTCTGAGCAGCGCTTTATAAAGCCTCAGCATTACATCCCTGTTTTTGTATTCTAGTCCTCTCTAAATAAATGTGAGCATTGCATTTGCATTCCTTACTACTGATTCAACTTGAAAATTAACTTTTTAGCGTTCCTGCATCAGCACTTTCAAGTTCCTTTGCACCTTTGATTTCTGAATTCTCTCCCAATTTAGAAAATAGTCTACGCCTTTATTCCTTCTACCAAATTCATGACTCCACACTTTGCTATGCTGCATTCCATCTGCCACTTCTCTGCTCAGTCTCCCAACCTGTCCAAGTCCTTCTGCAGAGTCCCTGTTTTCTCTACTCTACTTGCTCCTCTTCGAATCATCTGCAAACTTGGCCATAAAACCTTCAATCCCTTCATCCAAATTATTGATATACAATGCGAAGAGTAGCGGCCCCAGCACCAACCCCAGCGGAACTCCACTAGTCACTAACAGACAACCAGAAAAAGCCCCCTTTATTGCCACTCTTTACCTTCTGCCACCCAGCCAACCTGTTATCCATGCTAATATCTTCACCTACTCAAAAAGTTTTTTTAGGAGCCAATCAACCCATCATCATGCCTTTGAGATACAAGAGGAAACACAAACAACCTGTGGAAAGCGATGCTGTCATGGGGAAAATTTACAAATTCCACACTGACAGTACTCAAGATCAGAATCAAACCTGGGTTGCTGGAGCTGCGAGGCAATGAAACATTGCTGTTCCACCGTGATGACTTTTCACGAAAAGCCAACCGTTTAAAAAAATTTTGATTATTAAACGGATCTTTTTTATAATATGTTTATCTACCTCTCAATAAGCCCAGATCAAAATTGCTTTTCTTTCTACAGTTTACAATTCTTCAAAACTAGCTGAATCATTTCTGGCCTGAACTCCTGTTTGGAGGAGTACTTCCCTAAAATATGTATTTTAAACATGCTGAAATTATCAGACAGTTAGCCAATGCTGCTCTTGCACACCTAGCTCAAGATTGCTACAGAGAAGTGTCGCCTTCTCATCTCTGCTGAGGAGGAAACAATAAGCAAGGTGCAATTTACATGACAGGTGGATTTACATTGAGAGTGAAGGTTCACTAATGAATAATAAACCTGACACATTTTCGAAAGATTTTAAAGTTGCCGAAATGTGGTAACAGATCCAAATTTCCTATTTCTTATTTGAAAATAACATTAATGTAACATTCACAGCATTTAAAATTCTTAACCAGTTACTTGACCATCGGATTTATTTTAAAAACCAATAATAGTTATTACATTTTGGTGCCATTGCCATGTAATGAATACTGCAGCTATTCATTAATGATAACTGTTCTTCTATATATGCTAATTTCATCAGAAACACCTGGAGCAATAAATTCTTAACATTAACAGTACTGCCGGTTACCTTTCTTTGAATTGGAGTTGGTACTTTGTAGCCTTTCTTCATTACGCCTTTGAAGACTGGAAAGCTTAAACCTTTGGTAAAGTAAAGTAATAATATTAATTTTGAGATAACCATTTTGTACTATCAACAATACACCTGAAATGGTAATGTTTGTTTGCTCTCTAAATATTACCAGATGGATATCTCCAACTTTTTCTGTTTTCATTACATATTTCCAGCATCTGCAGTACTTTATTTTTGAAATATGTTATACACAATTTACAACTGAGTTATAAACATACATACAGATAGAGACATACAGAGACAGTATCATTAATGTTAGTTTCAATGCATCAAATAATCATACAGAGACAGTATCATTAACGTTAGTTTCAATGCATCAAATAATCAAAGTAATAATTCCCGTGTTGCCGTGCATACCCATAGACTGAAAACCTCCCGACTTCTTCTTCTTTCTATTCTGTTCCCGAACCATCTCTCTGGTGTCAGGTTCCACGTCAGATGGGTAATCAGCTGAAGGAAAGCTTGGTAAAGATTTGATGTTGTCCTGTGGAAGTAAATACAAATGAATCACTATCTTGTGGCATTCAAGACACAAACAAACATCTGGTGATGGATCCGGTGCAGAAAGTCCAGTCTATAATCCCACAATGGCACGATAATCCTATATAAGCCCACAAGCACAATGGCAATCGTGGATACTTGATGCATAAAAAAAGATAAAACCTTCTCAATTGTATGATTGGGAACATTAGAAACAAAGTACAGAATGCTCAACATTTTGGCCGATTCATAAATTTGCAGCTGATATCTTAGTAATTAATATCAGCAAGATGCAAGACTACCTTACTGCTTCCTTTGCATGGTCCTCTGCCAGTGCTGGCAACGAGCTGTACCGCAGGATATGCGGGATGCCACGATCATTACCCTCTACAATATTGTATTGTATTGTAAGAACAAGGGCGAGAGAAGCGACTGCAACAACTACAGAGGCATCTCCCTCCTCCACATCGTCGGCAAGGTCTTTGCTCAGGTCATCTTAATCCGCCCGCAGAAGCTGGCAGAACGTGACTACCCAGACACAAAGTGCAGTTTTCGAGCTGGAAGGTCAACAGTAGACATGGTCTTCTCCCTTCGCCAGCTCCAGGAGAAGTGCAGAGAACAGCGGATGCCCCTGTATGTTGCTTTCATTGACCTCACCAAGACGTTCGACTTCGTCAGCAGAGATGGCCTATTCAAGGCTCTCCCAAAGATCGGCTGCCCACCAAAACTGTAGAGCATGATAGAATCCTTCCACATCAACACGAAGGGGACAGTGCAGGTCAATGGCAGTTTCTCTGAGCCCTTCAGCATCCACAGTGGCATCAAACAAGGCTGTGTCCTTGCTCCCGCACTCTTTGGGATTTTCTTCGCTCTGCTCCTGAAACATGCCTTCGGCACCGCAACAGAAGGGATCTACCTGCGTACTAGATCAGACGGCAGGCTCTTCAACCTCACCCGCCGCAGAGCCAAGACAAAAGTACGTGAAGCTCCCATCAGAGACATGTTGTTTGTTCGCTGATGACGCAGCAGTTGTGTCCCACACCCAGTAGGAACTACAGTCATTGATGGTCCGCTTCTATCCGGCTTGCAAGGACTTAGGGCTGACCATCAGCCTGAAGAAGAGGCACGTCCTGGGACAGGATACAGAGGCACCGCCTGTCATCACCATCGACGACTACAAACTAGACGCCGTCCATCAGTTCATGTACCTCAGCTCCAACATCACCGACCTCTCCTTGGACACAGAGATTCGCAGGAGGATCGGGAAGGCAGCTATAACTCTCACAACTCGAGTGTGGACCAACCCAAAGCTGACAGTGAAGACAAAGATAGCAGTCTACAATGCCTGTGTCTACAGCACGCTACTGTATGGCAGTGAGACATGACTACATATGCCAGACTGGAGAGAAGACTCAACACCTTCCACCTTAGAAGCATCCGCCATATCCTGGGTATATCCTGGCAAGACAGTGTGTCCAACGCCGAGATTCTGTCTCGCGCTGGCCTTCCAAGTATGTACACTCTACTCAGGCAGCGCAGACTGCGGTGGCTGGGCTATGTCCACCACATGGAGGATGGCCGTATTCCAAAAGACATCCTGTATGCTGAGCTGACATCTGGGAGGAGAACCATCGGCCACCCCCAGCTACGTTACAAGGATGTCTGCAAGAGAGATTTGAAGGCGCTCGACATCGATGTGGAGCCCTGGGAGAGCCTTGCAGCTGTTTGTACGAGGTGGAGAGGTATCACAAACGACGATGTTCTAGCCGAGGTGTGGAGCAAGCAGCCAACTAGGATGCATCACCCATGGACAGCCATGACCGAGGGGGGGCCTAAGACAAAGAATATCTTCTGTCCCTTGACACAACCACCTGCATTAAATCTCAAATATAAAATTAGTGTTCCAGAATATTTGCAATTTTGTTTATTACAGTTTCACTAAAATGCCTTAATCCTTGATGTTATTAAGCAAGTTTAGAAACAGGGAGCAATATTTTTGTGAAATAACTTATTTTCCCACTGTTAGACATAAAATGTTGGCGTCTGAGGAGGGAATGGGCAGACGGCAGCGGGGACACGGACACCCTGCCTTCCATGTGGACCGGCAAACGTGGATACCCGGCCGTCCATGGACCGGGCAATGTGGATACCCGGCCGTCCATGGACCGGGCAACGTGGATACCCGGCCGTCCATGGACCGGGCAACGTGGATACCCGGCCGTCCATGGACCGGGCAACGTGGATACCCGGCCGTCCATGGACCGGGCAACGTGGATACCCGGCCGTCCATAGATCAAGAGTCCCTGGCTCAGCAGGACTCGGGCACCCACCTTGTTGACCACCGGCGCATCGTCCACCATGGAAGGGGCCAAATCGAACTCGCCGCCATCGCTCTCGACCTCCTCGTCCCGCTGGCGGTTCTGCGAGCGTTGCCGCGCCTTCCTGGGCCTTGGCTTGAGCGGACGTTGATGTTGATGTCGTTGTTGCTGCTGCTGCTGCTTCCTCTTCTTCTTCTGCGCCATGGCTCCTGCTGGATGCGGATCCGAGAAACGGCCGCCGCACGCTCGCTCGCTCGCTCCCTTCACCGCCACGCGCTGGGCGCCGCCATCTTGCCGACCCGCGGCCGCGTCACAGTTCACTGGACCACAGAATTCACTCCACCTGGGGGGGGGGGGGTGGGGGGGGGGGGGGGGGGGGGGGGGGGGGGGCAGGGGCAGCACCAGGCTCATGATCAACTTTCATAAGAAAAGCTTCTCGGTGAATTTTGCTTAATGTCTTGCAGAATTATTGATTTTACTATTTAGATATTATTTTCAGCGTGTTAGGATGTTTCGGGTTGTGTTTGTTGTGTGATGTGATAGGGGGACGCGTGCACCCCTATTCTTTCCTAGGTGGAAGGCGATGGTTGGTCCCGATCCGTGATGTGTTGCTGCCATCGCGACGGGGCGGCCGGACGGAGAGGGTGTTGATGATCTGCTCCGCACCCCGGCGGGTAGTGACAGGGACGGTGACACACGGACAATGAATGACTCGACGGGTGGGTCGTGGCGCCGTCTTCACCCTCTGCCGTGCTCGGGTGAGACCCCGACCGTCCACTGACACGACTGCAGTTTTACTCTGGTTACAGCAGGTCTCTTGGAGGACGTGGATAGGTGACGTTTCCAGGTCGGGACCCTTCTTCAGACCGGAGAGTTAGGGAACACTATATTAACTGGGCAGATCACACAAAAAAGCCGGAGTAACTCAATGGACCAGACAAAGACTAGCATCTGCAGTGCCTTCCTACACTATTACTGGGTAGAATGGGGTCAAGGAAAGAGCCTTCAATCACGTCGCGGCCCTGTTTCCACCAAGAAGCGCAAGGCGCCGTTGTTCAGTCTGAAGAAGGGTCTCGACCCGAAACGTCGCCCATTCCTTCTCTCCTGAGATACTGCCTGACCTGCTGAGTTACTCCAGCATTTTGTGAATAAAAGACGCCGTTGTATACAGATGCCGAGAAGTCTGTTCAGCTCTGGCTGAACAATTCCTAATCTGGTGATGTGGACTCGATACGAAGACTGGGTAGAATCGGACACCATGTAGAAGGGTCCCCAGCCGAAATGTCACCTATCCACGTTCTCTATAGCTGATTTACTCCAACACTTTATACTTTACTCGATAGCCCAGCATCGTGAAATACCAGTTAGAAATTTCATTGTTTTTTTTCCAGTACATATGACAATTAAACATTGTTGACTCTCTTGATTTGTAATCCCTTGTGTCTCCAGAATTAGTTACAATGCAATTCCGTTCGGGAACCAGAAGAGAACTACTTAAAAGTTACTTTGAAAATTGACTAGCAGGGAAACAATGTCTTGGGAGAGAAAAAATATTTTGGAAGAAAAACCTTGACATGTAACCAAGCCCCAGTAATTGGGTATGGTTGTCTCTTAATGCAACCTGGGAAGTTACCTATTCATGTTCTCCAGGGATGCTGTCTCGCTGAGTTACTCCAGCATTTTGTGTCTTTCGCTGCTGCTTTAAACATGGGTGGCAAATTAAATTGACAATCAGTCTCTTCAATTGATACTTGTGAAATGATACCCTGTCAATTAATGTAGCATATAGCTTTACATGTGACAATAATAAACTAAACTAAAACCAAACTAATCTGCAGTATTTTTGAAAGCAAGAAAAATAAGCTTAAAAACCTTTATTGAAAATACTGAAGGAAAAATAACTTGGTTATAGAGAGTCAGAAACCCTACTACCCCCTTTTCCCATTGACTCAATTGTTTTTAAGCACAATTTTTTATAGTGTGGGTTTTATTAGGAGCTTGTTATGGCAGAACTGATAGTAATGTTTAGGAGTCAAGCAGCCTCCAGAGAGAGAGGGGGAAAACACTCCTTTTTTGAAGAAAATTCATCAATTTGAAACGTATCCTGTTTCTCTCCTGCCTCTAGGTGTTCATTAACCAACGGCTGGCATTGAAATCATTTGAAAACTAAGCCTTCATTTACTACATTTGTTTCTTCATGTAATCTTTGGAGTGATGTGTCCAGGTAGGAAACTTCCAGATTTTGAATATGATGGTTGACAGGGTTCACTTTGTTCATATGAGCCTGAGCACAATATCCATTCTGACAGTTGAAAGCAGTACTGAAGTCTCTCATGCAATTTCTTTAGCCTCTTGGGGTGTATACAAAAACCCCATGTCACTTTTTCAAGGAGAAGGGAAGTAATCCCAGTGTTCTTATTAATATATTTATCCTTTGAGTGTTTCGAAAAATACCACCAACGCAATATTGTAAAATGGAAAGATAAACAAACTAATGTCAATGTTCCCTTTCAGATGAACATCCCTATTATTAGCCACATTTTTCACATGCCTGATACCAGACTACCAAAATGGAGCCCTTGTGGAAAGAGCTAATCAGGAGGACAGAGATAATATTCATGTGTCCAAAACCACTGACTCCTCAAAATCACTGGCCCTTTACTGCTCGATGTGGAGAAAGAATATTTGGGATGGTATTGGGAACCTCCAGGCAATACATTAGAAATATGAAAACTGCCTCAAGCTATCGACCCAATAGCCACTAGCTTTCCCATCTGTGGAATAGTCTAAGATTCCTTTGTGGGCCTCGTTAATCCACAAAACCAATGTGGGCACTAAAAACTGCAGTGTATGAAATTGAAGTCGGGCTTTGACCTTGACATATGGTATTTGCTTCCTATCTCATTTTTGGATGTGGTTGCCAAATATACACTTTTTTGAGAGGCTTTTGCCTGACACCTGGTTGGTGCCTGGTAATATCAGGAAATTAAGAATTATAGAAGCAAAAAAAAAGTATTTAACATGTATACTCATAACAATCCTGTTTTGGTTCCAACAGTTAGATGCTCACAAATTACTGACAGCCTATAGAGAGCAGATAATGCACTTCAGTGCAAAGACAGAATATGAACCTTTACCTAGGCATCTAAGTTTCTTGATTTTAAAAATGTGCAGCAGGACACTAAAAAATATCTTCTAAATTTCTCAATACATTCTTCAGTTTAGCTTAATGTTCATTTGTTTATGAAATGTTTTAATGCCTTGTGTGAATTGTAAAAGCCAATATTAAAGGTTTATCTTAATTAAATGATATTGTTTTGTTGATGGTTTTCCATGTACTCAAGGAAACCGTAGACCTTGCATAGTTTTACTGCAATTGGATAACTTTGTCACAGGAATTAACCAACCTGTTAAAATTGTAAATAATGTAATATTACATCATGTAGCAATTAGAATTGCATTTAAGAGGGGAAAATATCTCTATTCATTGCTATAGAGATGCTCTGGAAATTTTATTAAAAATGATTAAATGAATGAATGAATAAGTTTATTGGCCAATTATGCATATACAAGGAATGTGTCTTGGTGCTCCGCTCACAAATGACAACACAAACATACAGTTAACAATTAAGAATAAAGCATAAACACATCAAAACAATAAGGATACACCATTACGGTCTAAACGTGGGTGAAAGAAAATAAAGGGAGTATTCAGATTTGGCTCTTAAGAAAATACATGGTCTTATCTAACCTGCTACCTTAATCCGCATCAATTGTATATTATATTTGTTGATTATATCCTTTATATCACTATTTTTCTTCTAAATCAAAATTTCCACATTACCGTCATCAAGTTATACCTGCAATTGCACACCTCTCCAGCAGAGAGTGTGCAAGTTCAACTTACCCATTTCTTTTGAACTGTCAAACATTATATTGTTTGTAAACTTTTCAGTAAAATGCTTTTCTAAATTACTATTTAACGAACTGGTGGCCTCAGATTACGTTTCTTATCAACCGTATGTTCAGGCATGGAAATCCAAATGGAATGTCGGATGGTAGCGCATCTGACCTCCTGCTTTACTGTTCAAAACTGAAGGCAGGAGACCAGGATAAAGCAGGCATGCTGAGCTGAAGGGCTAGAAACATAATGTATTTGGTCCCTTGTTTTTAGTTCAGCCCTGTCTGCCATATCTCATGGATCCCATTCAATTAAATGGGATTGCCAAATTGGATGGAAAAGGTAAGTGATTTTTTCCTTTTACTTTAATGTTATTATTAATTGTATGGTTAAATGTTTTAAATAAAGATTTGTGAATTACTAAATTTCTTTCCATTGTTTGTCAGTGTTCAAAAGTCTTTCGTTGTCAAAGTTACTTAGAAATAAACAAAAAGCCATCAGGGTGGGCCAGGCTTGGTGCTTCAAGACTGATTGCCTGAGCTTTGTCACCGCTGCTCTGCCTTGTGAGACAACCATCGTAGTGTGGCCCTCCGCTCAATTAGTCCCCTGAAATTGCGAAATATTAATGTCTGCAAGAATGCAGCAGGAGTGAATGCAAGGCATGGGCTGTGTCAACCAATGAGTGAACCAAATCTTGAATTAAATGGAGCACAATTAAAGGAGGGGAAATAAGTGAATTTGATGGTATAATGAACGGAGGTAGATTAGAGGTGGAAAGGAATAAGGGAAAGATAGGGAAGGTACCTAACGAAGATAGAAATGTAGATAGGGAAACAGAAGAGTAAAGAACCATGGGTATAGAAGGTTCAAGAGGAGGGGGGAGTGAAGGATCTACTGGGTGTTGGTAGTGGTTGAAAAATATAACGTGGGAGGAAATCCTCTTTACAGCTAATATCCTCAAATCCATTCAGCATTCTGATCAACCTCTTCTGCACCCTCTGCAAATCTTTGCCTCTGCACAACCTTTCTGTAACAGGGTGACCAGAACTGCGTATAATACTTCAGATGAGGCCTAACCAAAGTTTTATATGGCTGTAATGTGACTTCCTGATGCTTTTCCTCAAGTCCTTGACTGATGAAGGCAAGCATGCCATATATAACTCAATTCCTCAACTAATGAAGGCAAGCATACCATTTTTATCACCGCATCTACCAGTATAGACACTTTCAGGGAGCTATGAACTTGGTCCCTAAAAGCCTTCTGTACATCAATCCTGTTCAAAGTTTTGCCAGTAACTCTGTATTTTCCCCTTGCATTCGACCACCCAAACTGCGGCGCCTCACACTTGCCCGGATTAAAACATGGTTGTTTGCACTCTTCCCAATTGTAATGAACCCTGGACCTGAAATGTTAACTCTATTTTTCCAACCAGCACTTGGTTTTTCCCTGAAGATCCTATTTTATTGTTCCTCATAAATTGGATTATATTGGCATGGATGCTAGTAGAAGAATTACATTTGAAATAATTATGTATTAACAATTTGTAGAGCATCACCATGAGGTGTACAAAATGTATTGCATTGTTTTTAAAAAACCCTGGTGCATTCTTGTCTTTAGGGTGACTTTGCCAGACTTGAAAAGACCTATCCAATGTGCAACAGTCCACGCTGAGCTGCTATCATGTCAGCTGATACAGCAATTACTGCTATTCAAGCCTGTCGTGCAAGTCATAAGGGACGCAGCCGTTACAAAGTTGGAGCAAAGACCTCCTACGTTGATGAAACCTTATTTGGTTGTTCCAGCAAGGTTCAGATTTCAATGGATGAATTTGATCCACCATGGGTTTCTGCATCTCCAGCTACTACTCAACGGCCATTATTGTGGAGCCCAAGTACACAGACAAGGCCAAATGGAGATGTCACCCAGGTTCCCATCCCTCTCAAGTCTGGAAGAACACCCATAAAAAACAAGTACAGGTAATGTTCGGCAAAATCTGATTTAATTCTGTGTTATACTTGTTGCAGAATTGATGATGTGTGACTGACTTAAAAAGAAAATAAGCGTTCACTTGAAAATTGCAAGCATATGCTTTGTGAGTAATCCAATGTACTTTCTTGATCAGAGGGTATTCCAGACCATGGAATGGAGCAATAGAACAGTGAAAGGGTTAATTGCCAACTGAATGTAGGTGGGTGGATGCGAGTGTGGCTGGAGACAATAAAACAATGGGAATGAGAGATTAGTACAAATATACACCGATAAGCCAAAACATTATGTATAAGAAAATAACTGCAGATGCTGGTACAAATCGAAGGTATTTATTCACAAAATGCTGGAGTAACTCAGCAGGTCAGGCAGCATCTCAGGAGAGAAGGAATGGGTGACGTTTCGGGTCGAGACCCTTCTTCAGACTGATGTCAGGGGGGCGGGACAAAGGAAGGATATAGGTGGAGACAGGAAGATAGAGGGAGATCTGGGAAGGAGGAGGGGAAGAGAGGGACAGAGGAACTATCCAAAGTTGCAGCCCAGGCGAAATATGAGGTGCTGTTCCTCCAATTTCCGGTGGGCCTCACTATGGCACTGGAGGAGGCCCATGACAGAAAGGTCAGACTGGGAATGGGAGGGGGACTTGAAGTGCTCGGCCACCGGGAGATCAGTTTGGCCAACGCGGACCGAGCACAGGTGTTGAGCGAAGCGATCGCCGAGCTTGCGCTTGGTTTCGCCGATGTAAATAAGTTGACATCTAGAACAGCGGATGCAATAGCTGTGGTTGGAGAAGGTGCAGGTGAACCTCTGTCTCACCTGGAAAGACTGTTTGGGTTCCTTGGATGGAGTTGAGAGGGGAGGTAAAGGGACAGGTGTTGCATCTCGTGCGGTTGCAGGGGAAAGTGCCCGGGGATGGGGTGGTTTGGGTAGGAAGGGACGAGTGGACCAGGGAGTTACGGAGGGAACGGTCTCTGCGGAACGCAGGGAGGGGATGGGAAGATATGGCCAGTGGTGGGGTCCCGTTGTAGGTGACGGAAATGTTGGCGGATGATTTGTTGGATCCGCTGGCTAGTGGGGTGGAAGGTGAGAACGAGGGGGATTCTGTCCTTGTTGCGAGTGGGGGGAGCAAGAGCGGAGCTGCGGGATGTAGAAGAGACCCTAGTGAGAGCCTCATCTATAATGGAAGAGGGGAAGCCCCGTTTCCTGAAGCATGAGGACATCTCTGACGCCCTAGTAGAATAGTTCCTTTATTGTCATTGTAACATGAGCCATGTACAACGAAATTGTAAAATGTCAGCCAGTCAGTGCACCATTCAAACATTTCTAAAAGCTAACGATACATACAAGGTAAAATATTTTAAAAAAGATAAACAACTAAAATAAATATCATGAAAATAGCACGCATAAACACCCAACCCTACATCCTTCTGTCGATTTCACAGTCTCTTATTATGTATCGCCCCTGCGTTCCTTGGCGGCTACATTTAGTGCCTTTATAGCAGTGGGGTAAAAACTATTTTTAAGTCTGTTTGTCCTTGTCCTTGTAGATCTGTACCGTCTGCCTGACGGTAACAGTTCAAACAGGGAGTGTCCGGGGTGGGAAATGTCCTTTATAATACTCTGGGATTTTTTGATGCAGCGGGAACTGTGTAAGTCCTCCAAGGTAAGTAGAGGGCAGCCGACAATCCTCTGGGCGTTGTCAATGGCCCTCTGGAGCGCTTTCCTCTGAGCCGCTGTGCAGCTGGTGTACCATACGCATACACAGTATGTTAGGATGCTCTCAATGTAGCACCGATAAAAGGACAACAGCAGTCTCTGAGTGATGTTATTCTTCCTGAGCACCCTCAGGAAGTGCAGTCTCTGCTGGACCTTTTTCAGCAGCGCAGAGGTGTTCACGCTCCACGTCAGGTCCTCCTCAATATGGATTCCCAGGAAGCGGAAATCCGCCACCCTCTCCACACAGTCCCCTCTGATAGTTAATGGTACCATGTCCGTTTTATTCTTTCTGAAGTCTATTATTATTTCCTTTGTCTTTAAGGTGTTGAGGAGCAGGTTATTTTCTCCACACCACACTGTCAGCTGCTCCGCCTCATCCCGGTAGGCGTACTCGTCCCCCCCGGTGATGAGTCCCACCACCGTAGTGTCATCCGCAAATTTGACAATGGTGTTGCTGTGGTGGGCGGGGGTGCAGTCATGTGTATAGATGGTGTAGAGCAGGGGGCTCAGCACGCAGCCCTGTGGAGAGCCGGTACTGAGGCTGAGGGCCGTAGATGTGTGATGGCCCACTCTGACTCTCTGGCTGCGAGCTGACAGGAAGCTATTTATCCACATGCAGGTGGAGTGTGGAAGTCCCAAGTCCCCCAGTTTGTCCACCAGTTTATGGGGAAGGATGGTATTAAAGGCAGAGCTGTAGTCCACAAAGAGCATCCGCACGTAGCTCCCCGGCTGCTCCAGTGTGACCTGATGAGCCAAAACATTATGACCACCTGCCTAATATGCTGCCGTGTGCAGCCCCATACGCAGCAGGGTGCGATGCACTGTGTATTGTGACACATTCCTCCCATGACTACCATTCAAATTTTCTGTGACTTGTGCTACAGTAGACCTTCTGTCGTTTTGGACCAGACGAGATAGCCTTTGTTGCCCTCGCGCATCGGTGAGACTTGGGCGCTCAACACCCTGTCACTAGTTTGTGGTTTGTCCCTCCTCGGACCACTGTCGGTAGGTACTCACCACTGGCCAGGTGCTGACCAGGAGCAGCCCACAAACCTTGCCGTTTCAGAGATGCTCTGACCCAGTCGTCTGGCCATAACAATTTGGCCCTTGTCAAAGTCGCTCAGGTCTTTACTCCTGCCCATTTCTCCTGCATCCAACACATCAACTACAATAACTGACTGTTCACTTGCTGCCGAATATATCGCACCCCTTGACAGGTGCCATTGTAACAAGATAATCAATGTTATTCACTTCGCCTGTCAGCGGTCATAATGTTTTGGCTGATCAGTGTATATCTGATGGTCGGCTCAGACTCTGGGTTGAAGGACCTATTTGAATGCTGTATTATTCTATTTTCTTGAGAATTGTTGGAGGAAAGAATAAGTATACCATCTATTCTTTGAAATACCAACAGGCCTTCTAAACATCATATCCCAGATAGATAAGGTGGTAGGTGCTATCTTGGCTGGTAGTTTGGACATAAACATACAATAGATTCCAGACCTGGTAGATTGATGTCAAGAACAATACAGAATTGCACAGAGAATTGCAAGTTTAAAACGCAAATTTATAATTATGCTGAAATGCACACAAAAATAAGCTGGTCACTCATGTCATACCCCTTTTCATGAGAGCCACCATCATCTTCACGGATGGCTTCTTCTCCCCAATCCCTCACTGCTGCTTCCAGTTATGCACCCATTCTGCAAGGAATGTAAATTCAGTCAATCGGTGATCTTTCATTTTTTGGATGTTGTGACTGCCACAGTTGCATAGCAGCTAGTCTATACGTGCATAGACACAAAAAGCTGGAGTACCTCAGCGGGACAGGCAGCATCTCTGGAGAGAAGGGATGGGTGACATTTCGGGTCGAGAGCCTTCTTCACTGATCTATACGATAGTCTTTACGAGCAGTTGGTTTGGTTGTGCGCCTTGCAGGAGTATTAAATGTGTGATGGTGAGGTTAAACATGCAAATATTAGATTGGTTGAATGGGGTGTAGTGAGTTGAGCGGTAGATATGGTATTAATGCTGTTGATATATTGTGTCATTTGAAGATGGTCACCTACCTGGTCAGCAAGCAACAAAAGCTGTTCACTGTACCTTGGTACACGTGACAATAAACCTTGACCTAAAAAAAGACAAAGTGCTGGAGTAAATCAGCAGGTCAGGAAGCATCTCTGGAGAACATGACTGGTTGATGTTTTGGGTTGGAACCCTTCTTCAGTTCATTCTACCTATGTTCTCCAGAGATGCTGCCTGACCCGTTGAGGTACTCCAGCATTTTGTGTCTGTCTTTGGTATAAACCAGCATCTGCAGTTCTTTGTTATTACCTACCATAACAACTTGTGTGAGATTATTAAATTGCACAGAATTGAACTTTGATCAACATACCATTTCTTCCCATAAACATTTCTGATGATATTTCATCTGTGGGTGGAAGATCTCTCCTCCCTTTGAATTCTTTCACCAAAACTTCCAGAGCATTGTAAGAATCATTCAGTTTTTTTTTTCCATTGCATATTCCACCAGTGCATAAAAGGATTTGAACACAGTGCAGTTCCCCTTTTTAAAAGGTGTTTTTTTGTCTTCAAGTAGTGTTAAATGTCTGTTCATTGCAACATCATGTTCCCTACCACAGCAGCAGCCAATGATTGTCACAGAAAAGGAAGTTAACGTTAGTACGAATTTAATGTGATTAAATAATTTAATATAATGTGCTGCCTGCAAAACTCTCAACGTGCATAGATTAATTGAAACACCTATTTTCTGGTATGTATTTTAAGTATAAAAACACAGCTGGTGAGGAAAATGTTCAAATCATTTGGAACAAATTTATCATCTACTCATTGGATTAAAAAGTAATCTTTATCAAGAAACAAAATCTAGTACTCTTTCTTGCCTTATGCTATAGGAACAAATATATAAACTATTCCATGAATTGAAAAGTAATCTATTAAACAACAAAATCCAGTACTTTTGCCTTGTGCAATAGGAACAAATTTATCAACCAAGAAATCTAGTAGTCTCTCTTTATGCCATAGTGATTCATACATTATGTGCAATGCCCTCCATAATGTTTGGGACAAAGACCCATCATTTATTTATTTGCCTCTGTACTCCACAATTTGAGATTTGTAATAGAAAAAAAAAATCACATGTGGTTAAAGTGCACATTGTCAGATTTTAATAAAGGCCATTTTTATACATTTTGGTTTTATCAGTAGAAATCACAACAGTTTATACATAGTCTCCCCATTTCAGGGCACCATAATGTTTGGGACACAGCAATGTCATGTAAATGAAAGTAATTATGTTTAGTATTTTGTTGTATATCCTTTGCATGCAATGACTGCTAGAAGTCTGCGATTCATGGACATCACTAGTTGCTGGGTGTCTTCTCTGGTGATGCTCTGCCAGACCTGTATTGCAGCCATCTTTAGCTTTATGCGTGTTTTGGGGGCTAGTCCCCTTCAGTTTTCTCTTCAGCATATAAAAGGCAGGCTCAATTGGGTTCAAATCAGGTGATTGTTTTGGCCACTCAAGAATTGATCATTTTTTAGCTTTGAAAAACTCCTTTGTTGCTTTAGCAGTATGTTTGGGATCATTGTCTTGCTGTAGAATGAACTGTGGGCCAATGAGTTTTGAGGCATTTGTTTGAACTTCCGCAGATAGGATGTGTCTATATACTTCATAATTCATTATGCTACTACCATCAGCAGTTATATCATCAATGAAGATAAGTGAGCCAGTACCTTCGGCAGCCATACATGCCCAGGTCATAACACCTCCACCACCATGTTTCACAGATGACGTGGTATGCTTTGGATCTTGGGCAGTTCCTTCTCTCCTCCATACTTTGCTCTTGCCATTACTTTGATATGTTAATCTTCGTCTCATCTGTACCTTTTTCCAGAACTGTGGTTGCTCTTATAAGTACTTCTGGACAAACTGTAACCTGGCCATTCTATTTTTGCGGCTAACCAGTGGTTTGCATCTTGCAGTGTTGCCTCTGTATTTCTGTTCAAGAAGTTTTCTGCAGACAGTGGTCATTGACAAATCCACACCTGACTCATGAAGAATGTTTCTGATCTGTCGGACAGATGTTTGGGGATTTTTCTTTATTGTAGAGAGAATTTTTCTGTCATTGGCTGTGGAGGTCTTCCTTGGCCTGCCAGTCCCTTTGCGATTAGTAAACTCACCAGTGCACTCTTTCTTCTTAATGATGTTCCAAACAGTTGATTTTGGTAAGCCGAAGTTTTGGCTGATGTCTCTAACAGTTTTATTCTTGTTTCTCAGTCTCATACTGGCTTCTTTGACTTTCATTGGCACAACTTTGGTCCTCATGTTGATAAACAGCAATAAAAGTTTCCAAAGGTGATGGAAAGACTGGGTGCTGAGAGCTCTCTTATACCTGCATTAAGGAGGCATTTAAACACACCTGAGCAATTACAAACACCTGTGAAGCCATGTGTCCCAAACATTATGATGCCCAGAAATGGGGGGACTATGTGTAAACACAGCTGTAATTTCTACATGGTGAAACCAAAATGTATAAAAAATAGCCTTTAATAAAATCTGACAATGTGCACTTTAACCACGTGTGATTTTTTTTTTTTCTATTTCAAATCTCAAATTGTGGAGTACAGAGGCAAATAAATAAATGATGGGTCTTTGTCCCAAACATTATGGAGGGCACTGTAGTTCAAATATGGCTCAGTTAATCAGTCTTCAGAAACTGCTGCCTCTTGCCAAAAATTGAGTTCTGTTCAAGAGTGACTTACAATAAGATTGTGTGATGTGGCTGTCACAGTAGAACAGCTGCCTGCCTCAATGAGCAGTGATTTATGGTAATTGTTCAAATGTAACCATGATGAACTAGATTAATACTGAAAATTACTTTCACTTACAGCAGCAATAGATTGTAATATCTTGATAGCAGTCACATTGAGTCACATTATGTAGTTCATTAATGTAGCATTTATGTTGCTAATGGTCCTATCAAAACTTTGGATGACCCGAAGGAACAATTTGTTGAGCATTCTCTTTAATTAGAAATACTGAAACTTACTTGATAATACGTGAAGAAATACTGACGGGAGCAAATGTCTCAGTTGCATTATAAATTGGAAAGATACAATAATATATTCCGTCTTAACTGAACCCAAGCATAAGTAGTTTGGGGGAGTGCATTTAAAAAAAAAAAATCTCATTTAATATTGTCTTCAATTGTTTCATATTTTCTTTATCTAAGATTAAAATCCTGTAAACCCAGCTACTGTGATGAGTCCCTTTTTGGGCCAAGGCAAGATGATGCAAGCTGGGAGGCACCATGGACTGCAAAGGATGACAAAATAAAGATTCGTCCACTCCTGTGGTCCCCTACACCGCGCAAAATTAGTCCAAGTGCATTTCGTTCCACCAGTAACCAGTTACCATCTGATGGAAGAAATCCAGTGAAACCGCTTTATCCAACCACAAGAGAATCTTCTGCTGACTTTATTACTGAATATAAAGGTAAAACCGATTACTGGAGGAGGCCAGACAGTAACAATGCCTCTCCCATTAACACCCCAGTTCGAAGAAGATCACAGTCCTTGACTAGAAAGCACAATTCTATGAAGGAGATTGTGAAGGACGATTCAACACTGAATGCTCCCAGGAACATCAAGTCTTTGCGGGGTAGGCCAATTTCTGCTTCTGCTGCACACTCTGGTTTGCAGCATTGTTTGAGGCCAAGATCAGGTAGTCTGTCAGATTCTGCCACAGCCAATCGATTTAATACAACAAATTCTGTGAAATTAAACCCACCCTGGAAATATTAAGGCTGCGTTGTTTTTGAAAGTCAGAGAAAAAGCAGAACAGATGTTTTCAAGCCACTTTGGAGTAGGAAAGGAACTGTGCTTTTGGATTCCTGAGAATAAAGAAAATATTGTGCTTTGATTATCCATTTTGAATCCAAAGCTAAACAAATTGGAATCTGTTCTTAATAATGGAATGGTTAGGAACTGTGGATTTGGTGAAACAAAAGACCCAGAAACATTTCTCATGTGAGAGTAGGTTAGGCATTTCTGTGAAAGTACATAATGAAAGCAGAAGTCCCAATGTTGGGTGAGTGATTGTGGTTGTTTTCTTGACTTCAATCCAACTCCAGTCTCCAACAGGCTGTTTGCTGTACCATTGGACATATTAAGTGTGGCGGCAAAGGCAGTGATGCGCTAGAGAGGCTGAAACGGTGGCACAATGGTAGAGTTGCTGCCTTGCAGTGCTTGCAGTGCTAAAGACCCGGGTTCGATCCTGACTATGGGTGCTGTCTTTTTCAGAATTTGTACGTTCTCCCCGTGACCGTGTGGGCTGTCTCCGAGAACTTCAGTCTCCCCCCATACTCCACAGGTTTGTTTGTTAATTGGTTTGGTATAAATGTAAATTGTCCCTAGTTTGTATAGGATAGTTAATGTGCAGGGACTGCTGGTCGGTGCGGACTCGGTGGGCCTGTTTCCGTGCTGTATCTAAACTAACCTCACCTACTCTTCTGAATAAAGCAGTTGGCTTTATACAAGGAAAGACTGATATAGGAGTGCTCTTCACAGCAGCAAGATTTATCCACAAAGTCTGGCATGACTGCAGTGTGATACAGCATAGAAACCGGCCCTTGACACACTGTGTCCCTAGTGGCATTAAGCAGCTATCCACAGTAATCCATTTACCAGCACTTGTTTCATGGCCTTCTATGTACAGGCAATGTGATCATCTACATGCTTGTTAAATATTGTGAGAGTACCTGCATCCAGTAACCACTCAGTGTGTTCCAGATTCCAACCAACCTCTGGGTGAAAAAGTTCTTCCTCAATTCACTTCAAAGTAGGCAAAAAGAAGGCAAATGGAGTATAATGTGGCAAACTATAAGTTGATTTGGAAGGAAAAATTATAAAAAATAGATTATTTAAATAAGGAAAGCTACAGCATTAAGGGATTTGCAAGTCGGCATTCATGTTATAATGAATAAGATTTTTAAAAAGCAGACTTTCATGTCAAGGGGGATGGAGTATAAAAGTAGAGAAGTTTTACGAAGACTGTAAAAGGCATTAGTGGGCCCACAACTAGAGTACTGTGAACTCTAGATCACATCTTGAGTACCGTGAACCACTTAAGTCTTCTTGGTTGCCTTATTTAAGGAAAGTTTCATTATAGGAGGCAGTTTAGAGGGTTTCGTAGATACGAGTGGTAGAAGGCATCGTCACAGAATATGGCAGCACACATTTAAAACTGAGGTGAGCAAGAATTTCTTCTCTCAAAGGGTTTTGAGTTCTGCCCAAGAAAGTTGTTAAAGCTGAATCCTTGAATGTATTTAAAGCTGAGATAGATTTTTAATCATGAGAATTGAGGATTATAAAAAAGAGCAGGAAATTAGGAGTGGCCTTGAGATAAATTGGATCAGCCATGATTTTATGGAGAGTTGGCTTTTTATATTATTGAATCTCTTTGCATCATTCTTAAATATCTCTAATCAGAAGAGATAGAAAACCATTTTAAAAGCCTCAACAAAAGGGGAGGCAAGGAATCATTTGCTTGATTTAGTGTAGTGTACTAGTTTATGGTTCGGCTTTTTCCAGAGGCTCGCCTGCCTATTACAAAAGTATCAACCCTCAGTGCAGAACAGAGTCCATAATTAAGGCTGACTCTTCAATATAGTATCGAAGGAAACTTGTATATTCGGTGGTGACAAATTTTGGACAAGGCATTAAAACCAAGATCCCTCTGTCATTTTGCATAAATCTAAGCAGTGGCATTTAGGATCACTCGAAGATGAGTGCATATTCCGAGTTTTTATGTGTCTCATGCGTGAGGTAAATATTCGCCACATTGCCAATGGTCTGGGCTCTGTAGGAGTGGTCAAGGTTGTAGGTAACGTGTAGTGATCATCTTTATTCTCTATTGGCCGATCGAATAGGCAAGTTTTTGATCTTGTTGTTGGATTTTGTCCAGGCTAACTAATAGGATTATCAGCAGTTTATAACTTTCATCCCTTCAATAACATTATTTGCTCACTGAAGCCGAATATTATCAATTCCTAAAAGGCTCGTGCCCAAATTTGGGAGTACAGTTATGATTTCTTATCATTTACCTTTCATCATTTGATGTGGTTAAGTTGTTGACAATTATGGTTGGCAAGTTTTGATGGACCATAATCAACCATTATTATTTTTTGTACCTAGTTTTGTTTGAAAGCATTTCTGTATATCCTCCTTACTGAGGGAACATTTTGATGTTCCTTGGAGCTCCCATTATTTGGTGTGCAAGCCTTTTTTGATCGTTTTGGTACATCTCTTGGGCCTGTTTGTAAGTGGCCTTTTTTGCGTAATTCCTGAGCGTGGTGTTATTGTTATATGGGTAATTCCTTTTCTTATTCAGGTTTGAGTTATTTTTAGGTCAATTTCCTTCAGACCTCTTTCTGTAGCCTTCCGTAATACACTCTGTTATACTCTCGACCAAGCCAAGTCCAAGGGCAAAAGTCTCCATTTCACTTATTTTTTTAGCAGTTGGTCAGCTTGTCTTAGGACATCATAGATCTCTGCTCTTAGGGTCTCCCACTGGCCATATAGCTTTTGGTGGTCTCGATCTCAGTGGAGAAATGCTATTACCATTCGTCTCTGTCGATTCCTCGATTTCCCCTCTGCTCTCTGCCTCTCCTTCAGGTTCAAGGACTATTGACGCCAGTGACTTCTAGATTTCCTTTTTTTTGTCAGAGATTTGTTCACTTGTCTTTGACGTTAAGCTCTTTGAAATATCTGAGTTTG
Organism: Rhinoraja longicauda; assembly: GCF_053455715.1. Classification (NCBI taxonomy): domain Eukaryota; kingdom Metazoa; phylum Chordata; class Chondrichthyes; order Rajiformes; family Arhynchobatidae; genus Rhinoraja; species Rhinoraja longicauda. The sequence goes on from NC_135977.1 coordinate 26,426,605, forward strand.
TATTTCAGTGGCCTTCACATTTCTTTTCAAAGTCCATTAGCAATGTCACTTCCTTGGACCAAATGGATTTCTTCCCTGGTTGCCCCTTCACCAGGTGTTCCAAAATTATTTTTTACTTTGAGCTCAGCATGCCTCTGTCTTTCCTGCTGGCCCAGTCTGCTTTTGCTAGCAAAGGTTTCCTTGCATACCTCGTAGGTGAAATTATTTATGTTCTTTTTATCTTTTGGTCCTTTGCAACTAGAATAATGAACCGTATCAATCTTATATATGCTGAAAGTTGCTTTTATTGTCTGGATTTGATACTTTAGTTGTTTTGTAAACATAATCTTGTCTAGGTCTTTACATCCCTCACATTGTATGGCATTGCAAGAGTCCGAACCATCACTTTTGTCTATGTTTTGTCTGATCTCTTTGGGAGGATTGGAATACTCTCAGTGTACGAATACTCCCCTGCCTGAGAGTTATTCCCTTATTTTTATCCTCCCCTTCTCCCAATTTGGAATATTTCAAATTCCATATGGTAACGGTCTACATCCCCTTCCACTCTGAGTGTTTGAGATTTGTGCCCAGATTCCATTTCAAAATAAATATATAAAGAGCAGCTATTTTTGAGACTGACATATACCTCAATACCCTTTTGTGGAGCCTTTTGTTATATGTATTTTTCCTGCTTGGTTTGCCAATATTTCGTTGATTAAAAGACATTTTGGGAGGGTGGGACAATGGAAAAATTCAAGGTCAGAGGTAAATTATAACTTGAGCTTTTAAGTTTTATTCAGATGTTTGCAGCCAGTCTGTACTTTAACATCTATGAAAATATTATTTGTAATTGTGGGTTTTTCCTATTTGTTTATTTTAATCAAAAAATTATAAAACATTTGTACCAATAATATCATGCAAACATTTAAGAATTTATACTGCTCAAATCATTGTCAGAAATTATCTTGTAACAACATTATTAAACCCAATAAATTGAACCATTTTGTGGGTTATTGTTCTGTTTTTTGTGTACAGTATATTAATTATTGTCCTGGTTGGAAACCAAAATTTCTCTGCATACACTGAATGTATTTTATTAGCTCTTTAAAAGCATTTTAAAAATAGATAATTTGGCCCCTTATATCAGCTCCATTATTTAACAATATCACAGCAGCCTTGCATCGCTTTTCAATACTAACTCCATGTCTCTTGATTCCATTAAAATCCACCTATAATTCTAGCATTATTTTCTGGCAGAGGAATGGAGCTCTGCCCATGAGCTGTTTGGGATATCACATTGAAGCTTGGTACGAGGGTTGGAACCCCACTCAGACTGGGTCTTTGTCCAATAGATTGGAGTTGAGTTAATTAACAACCAAAACAACGAAGATTCAGAGAAAAACACATCTATGTTAGCCCATCTCTTTTACGTGAACATAATATAAATTGCAGTTTTGAATGGTTAATTTCACCACTTTATTTCTCACAACTTATGCCAATCCTTGCAGAATTTGCAAAATTATAACACCATTGCTGTGTAAAAACTGGCCCATGATGATTGTCTTAGAAAATATTAGCCTTATTTTCAACTCATCTCTGACCTCTGCGGGGGGGGGAAGGGGGCAGAGGTAGGGTCATTGAATGACATCGCTGACCAAAGGAGATTATATTTCAGGAGACTAGACTGGTATCTGACACAAAAAACAAAATGCTGGAAGAACATAGTGGACTGTCAAGCACCATCTGTGGAAGCAAAAGTTGTAGTCCTGATGCAGGTCCTGACCTGAAACATAGACGTACACTTTTAAACTCTGCAGATGCTGTTTGACCTGCTGAGTTCTTTGGGCATTCTGTATACAAGTATATTTCAGTCTGAAGAAGGGTCTCAACCCGAAACGTCACCCATCCTTCTCTCCAGAGATGCTGCCTGTCCCGCTGAGTTACTCCAGCATTTTGTGTCTACCTTTATATTTCAACCCATTGTGTGTTATACATACACACATACAAACACACACATACACAGTATATTAAGTTAAAAGTTTATTTTAATTTATGGAAGATGCTATGTTATTTACTGTTATGTGCAAATAGTATTAACGAAGAAAACATTTAAATAATTTGCAACTAATCTTGGGAGGATAGTTGTTACATTTATTTATTTTCAACCTGGCTTCAGATCGTCTTGATTTTATTTTCTTTTCCCTTTTCCTTTTCCCTTTTTCTTTTTCTTTTTCAATGATTTCATCAATTGACGGACTTTGAAACCTTTCCAGAAGGACTGGATGGTAACAGCTGCTTTTCCCATGAGGTATATTTGCTCCTCTCTGATCCTCTTTTCCTCTGCCCTTCTCTCTCTGTCTTCTATAACCTGAACATATTCTGATTCAATTGATTCAATCTTGCTTTCTAACTCAAAGAGCAGAATGCCTTCTTCTTTATGGATTTTAATGAGCTGTTCATATTCCTCCTGGTGGAACACAACAATGTTAATGTATTTCAGTTATTACTCAGTCCATTTTCTTTAAATACTTCATAATTATTCTACAAACAGAGACAAGAACATTTCTAAACAAAAAAAATACCTGTTTTTCTTGTATGTCAGCATCATACTTCTGGATCCAGTTTTCAATTTCTGTTTCAGTTTTGAACTTGCGCTGTAACAAGGCACAATGATGTGATATCAGATTCTAGCAACAATAAAACTAAGCTTCACAACAGAAGAGGGTTCATTATTATTAAATCCAGAATTTCATTATAAGCTATTACCAGCAATTAACATTGAAAAGTTATGTCCTGAATTAACTGGAAAATCCCAACTGGACAGGGAGTAATTTTTATAAAACATGGTTAATTTGTCTCTGGCCAACAGAAATATACTTTTTGACAAGAAATGCAACATTTATTTTTGAGTAACTTAATGGATAGTGAAAATTGGAATGTTGCCATTTATTACTAGAACATGATAATGTACCCTTCTTAATGCTTGTTCGGTTGATCTATGTTCTGTTATTGAGTTGTTCAATTGGGTTCGGAGCTGAGCTATTTCTTCCTGTAACTTAACTATTCTTCCTTCTGAATCTTTCTGGTCACCTTGCTGCTGTTTTTCTGAATCTTGCTTAATTTGACGAATGGAATCTTCTGAAAATAAGTCAAGTTGAAGCAGGTTGTTTTTGAGCTTTCGAATGATCTCATTCTTCTTCAACATCTAATAATGGAAAATAACATTTGATGTCAAAGGTGCCGTTGTATATTTTATTATAATGTAGAATTTGTTTAAATACATTAAATATACCACATACATCAAGGAGGCTACATGTACAGTATAACCTTGCCAACTGACGTTTTAGTTCTCTAATTTATCTCCTGCATTCTGATTAAGTGCACCAGTTTTCATAATTAGCTATAGCATTGGCAAATGCAAATTCAACCATAGCAGTAGGACTTGAAGATTTAATCTATGGCTTAAAAAAAATCTTAAACCTTGTTTATTTCTTGCTCAAATTGTTAAAGTTGAAATAATTCTTATAAAATCATTGGTGCCTTAAATGAAGTGGATTTAGGATTCTTTGCTTACTTGATTTTTCTGTTATTACAAGTCAGAAGATAACCACTTGTATTTCCTGATACTGACCATAGGTAGCAATTCAAAAGTAGATCTAAAGTGTGCATGTGTAAATGCCAGAAAGTCATAAACATTGGTGAACTGCATGCACTACCAGCTACATGGAATTATGATAATGTGGCAGTAACAAGAGATGTGACTCAAATAAATAGGGGCATGTGCTATGAGAGCAGCAGGCGAGTTTAAATTGGATAGTTCTTTCAAAGAATTAAATCATAATAAATGAATATAAATCTGTTATATAACAAACTATTATAGCTATACCTTTGAGTTTATTTCATAAAGGTCTGAACAAATGGAGAGAACAAAAATTAACCCAATAGCCATTTTATTGAATACAAAATATAACAAATTTGTGTTAATGTAAAGTAGGGCTGTCTACGGTAACAAAATCAATACTTTTAGGGAAAACGGGGAATGCGATTTGGAGCAAAATTGCTAAACTCTCTTTCGTTGCAGCACTGTATAGTTAAACAGTATTTAGTTCCTACCAAGTTCTGCTATATTCATTGATGTACCTAAAAATGGGTTGTGGAACTGTTAATTGTCCAGATGGTTGTTTGGTTAAAATGCCTGTTGCTTTGATCTGATTATTTTTGGAATTATATCTAACAAATGATTATATGGTTAATTTTATTTTTAAAGGAATCTTTGAAAAAATATCATTGTATAAAATTGAATTTAATTTGCAAGTTATTAAAGGAAAGAACATCTGATGTTGTTGATGGTGATCAATGTTATGTGAAATGATAATAACTGCGGGAAATATTCACTATACAGCAAACCTGTTCAATGCAAATATGTTCTGTAAACCATTGCTTTAATACAGCTTGTCTGTGTTGCATTGAATGAGGCAGTTTCAAATAAGTATGTATGGATCAGAAGCAGTTACAATTAAGTGGTTGAAACCATTACAAAGTAAGTGATGCATCAGGATTTGAATAAGCTGAATTCTGTTTATATTTTAAAATAAATGCAAATTTATAAGAATGCTTATGTAAATGTGCCTCCGTGTAATGAAATGCCTGCAGAAGGCACAATTGGGATCAGTTATTTTTCCTCAAATAAGACATGAATATGTGTCATTAAGGTATTTAGTGAAAAAGCTTGCTTCACTGAATCTTAATAATTTTCCCAGAACCCCCAGTATTGGGAGGAGTGGAGGGAGGGATGAGAGGGAGAGGGTGCTTGAGAACATTTTACATGAGCCACAAAAAAATGCCCCATTCTTTAACTAGATTTGACGTTTTATGACATATCGATCAAATTGTGTTGACATGTATTTATTTAATTGCAGTTAGCTTTTTACTACCAGTCGATAGCTGCTGGTGGGAGTGCAGTCAAACAGTAGAAAAAGGCAAGTGAGTTTCCTTTAAATGAAAGATCTGTCAAAATATGACAGTATACATGTTGTATACTAATGGTGCACAATTATTTTGATAAAGATCGCATCACAGTTGATGTGAACCATGGAATAGAGTCATACAAAGTGAACCAAGCCATGTTGTCTATATCAAATTTGACTCGTCTTGTTACACTAATAGTAAAATTGCTTAAAATATTAGTTGCGTTAGGCAGTTGCGGTTTGGTGTATCAATTTTGCAAATACAGTTAAAAGTAAGTCAATTACTCTTAAGAAAGGCAATAAGACCACTTAAGGGAATGGCTAAAATCAATGAACAAATCAAAACTATAACACAAGCTACAGGATGTTGTACTTTCTCTTACTACATATAATTGACCACTCTCATTCGTATGGGAATATTTAATTAGCAAAGATGGGATAGACCTTCAATACCTGCAAACCAAGCCTCAACTATACTCTGCTTAATGCCATTTATCTTCATAACTATTGGGCAAGAATAATGAAATGCAGTACAAACCGGCATTTTAACTTTAGCGTGTAATGCAGTTTGTAAAACATCTATTTATACATGTTCAGGAATCTACATTTTAGCAAAAAGATATTGAATTGATGTGGGTTATTGACTTTTGCTAAGTATAGTCAGGGCAGGCCCCAAATTTGATGTTATTTGTTTTAATTTCCGGTGTATAAATAGTGCATGCATTTCACAATCTAAATTTAGTGAAGCTGGTGAATTGTACATGGTCTCTTGTAAATAACGCCCTGTTTGAAGAGGGAGAATGAGATACCATATCAATAATCTGTGTAGGGATTACCTCATTTTCTTTATCTTCAATGGCTGCTGCCAGTTCTGCCTCCAAGGTGGCAATGATTTCTGTGTTTTGCTTATCTTGCAATATAATGTTTTCCACAAACTCATTCTTTTCGTTTTCTTCCCTGGGTGATATCAAAAGTCTCCCAAACACAAAGTTTCTCAACTTCTTTAGTGCCAGGATGAGACCCATGCTGAGAGGTTTTCGGGCTCTGCATTCTGTTTGGATTATTTGACATGCTGCGGGATTCCCCTCAAAGAGCCGGATGATGTTTTTAACTGAGCTACCAAGGGCCTGCTGAAGGAGTGTGAAGTTGTTCTGTCTCTCTGCTTGGGTTTTTAGTTTGTGTTTGCCATTTTCATCTTCCTCATGATGCTCAGGCTCAATCAATTTAGTCACAGCATAATAAAAATGTTGCTCTATTCTAACATGCTCCCTTAAAGCACATGTCAACTCTAAACCAAGAGCAACACTGAACCTATCGAGGTTCTTGGCTATATGGGAAAGCAAAGTAACTTTTTCCAACTTGTCAATGGTCTTTTCAATTACTGAAATAATCCTTTCTGCTTCAATTGATGCAAGCTTTCTTCTCACTGGTTCCAAGATTTGCAGAGCATCCACATTGGGGCCCGCCCTTTTCATCGTTAGATTATCATCAATTGTGGCTTTGTTAATAGTCCCAACACTTAGGGCTTTCTGATTATTTTGTTCTGTGGCTTCAGTTGCCATTGGTTCTTTCTTCAGGAAATGTTCCTTTTGATATATTTAAATCTTCAGTGAGCTATATTGCTGAAACAACAACAAAACATATTTAAAAATTAAAGCAGTATTATTAAAGTCTTTCATTGGAACTATTGATAAGCAATGTAAAGAATTAGTGTGAAGATAGACACAAATGCTGGAATAACTCTGGAGAGAAGGAATGAGTCATGTTTTGGGTTGAGACCCTTCTTCAGAACTAGTGTTCAACTATAATATTGCACTTTGCTACAACTTTACTACGGCAGCCAAAAACTTACATCCAACCCTTAGGGGTTATGTCATACAGCAAAATAAAATGTCTTTTTTTAAGAGAGGAGTTTAAACAATATCACTTAATTTTATTTTCAGACTGCAGATGCTAATAGTTGAGGCTTGGTGGATCCAAACAGGAGAGTTTGGTTCACAACCCTGTCCATCATTCCTACCGCCAATACTGCCAGCACCATTACTAATGTAAAGATCTGAGTCTTGGTGGCTGGCTGTATCAAAACCAATTGGGCTGATGCTTTGGCTAAGGATGTCTATCAGATCAATCCTGGGGTCTGACAGCCTTTCCCTCTTTGGTAGCTTTTCCATGCTTCCTTCAACTGGATATGGACCCAGCTATTGTTTCTACACCTGCCCATTCATTATCTCCGTTTGCCTTGTAGTAATTGTTTCTGCCATTTAATCATATATACACTCTAACAGAGTTTCTCTTTTCTCCTTTCAGCCCTCTTTTGCTTCTCTATTTGTTCAACTTCAACATCTTCCAGTTCCAAAAAGTCAACCACTCAATGTTTACTTTCTTCATGCCACACAACAAATACTGCCTGGCTTGTTGAACGTTTTCAGAATGGTTTTTATTTTAGATTTCACAACTTGCAGTTATTTTATTATTACTTATTTCCTTGTTAGCTTTAGCATTTGAGTGGGAAGGAACTGCAGATGCTGGTTGACACCAAAGATAGGCATAAAATGCTGGAGTAACTCAACTGACAGGCAGCATCTCTGGAGAGAAGGAAAGGACTGGGTGACATTTCAGGTCGAGACCCTTCCTCAGACTACCCGAAATGTCACCCGGTCCTTTTCTCCAGAGATACTGCCTCCCCCGCAGTTACTCCAGCCTTTTTGTGTCTATTTGTACCATGTGTTTTCTCTTTAATAACCCAATCTTATTTGCATTTACAACCACAAGGTGCATCAAACGCTTTGCAGCAGAAATTATTAGGAAGTGGAGGAAACACAAACCACATTTTGGCCCTAGCATTTCAAAATGTTACCACCGGAGGTCGTGCTTTCAGCTACCTGGACTCTATAATTCCATCTTGAAAGTCACTCCGTAAACCTTGCATATTTCTTAAATTTCTATGATTCAAGGTCAAATTCTGTCTTTGAATCACACTGAAACAATGACACCAAATTAAAGACACTAAATTAATGTAAATTGTTATTTAAATAGAACATACTCCTGCAGAAGAATAACATTCTCCATAAGTTAACCATAACTACACCATAAAGGCGATACAAGGAACTGCAGCTGCTGGTTTGCAAAACTCAGCGGTTCAGGCAGCATCTCTGAAGAAGATGGATCGGTGATGTCTCGGGTCGGGACCCTTCACAATTAAAAAGATATTTGGGGTTGCTCAGGAAGTTGTGATATGACAAAGAATACACGGAAACAAATGACTTGGTCTGACTTAAAAGTACGGAATTTGGAAAACAGTGTCAAGGCTTTGTGTGGAATTTCGGGGTTTACTGCATTTCCAAGCCTTTCCTGTTTAGCTCCTTTCTTGGTTGTTGACATCTCAATCTAACAACGGATTGTTCTTTTAAAAATACAACTAGACCAAGTGGACCCGTTGGGCCCAAACCTCTCCTGCATTGGTGCAGCACCCTCTCCTCCCTCCCGAGGAGATAGATTTAAACTTTAAAATGTGAATAACTTAAAAAATATAACACCGATTTCAATAAAACTTCTTCCATTAGCACCAAAGGGACGACGGTGAGTAAGGTGGGCCTAAAATTGTCGCGCTATCGTGTATCGTTTTGGCTGTAGTTCAGGAACAAACAAACGAGAGTTTTAGTATATAGAATAACCACGCTAATGGACATTCCGCAAACACTGTGCTTCCACAAATAACACGGCGATAATGATGTGAACATTCGGAGGTAGCTATTATCTAAAACAACAACACATTTTTGAAAGACTGCAGTGGGTTCTTCTATGGGATTTGACTCGACAAACGCGGTCCTTCCGACAGGTTGGCGTTCTCTCTGCTCCACTCAACCTGTGCTCGGGACCCCAGGGTGGGATTGGAACCATAGTCTTCGGACTTATAGCGCACGTTAACTGAGCCGTGACTCTCACAGATCTCGTATTTTGTCAGCTCCTCGATCCGAGGTACAAAAATAGCATGGAAACAAGTCCTTCGGCCCCCAAGCACTGTCTGACCCGCTGAGTTGCTCCAACACTTATCATTTTGTAAACCAGCATCTGCAGTTCATTGTGTTTATTGTGGCCCACTTCCTCATATACGTTAAGGGCCATATTACAATTAACCTTAAAACCCGCATAAAAAAACACACGTATAAGAAAGAACGGCAGATGCGGGTTTACACCGAAGATCGACACAAGAAGCTGGGGTAACTCAGCGGGACAGACAGCATCTCTGGAGAAAAGGAAGAGGTGACATTTCGGGTCGAGACGTCTTCAGGTTACTCCACCGAGTTACCCCAGCTTCGTGTGTCTATCTTCGGTCACAGGGAGAACTCCAGGGCAAACTCCATCCACACAGACAAGTACCCGAGGCCAGGATCGAACTCGGGGCTGGCGTTGTGTGAGGCAGCGGCTCCACCGACTGCGACGGCAGATCGGCCGCTCCCTCCACCCCTGCTGTTCAAGCTGGCGACACAGACCCTCCTCAGCGTCCGGCTCCGGGCACCTTACAGTCTGCTGCCCCGGGGAGAGGAGCAGGAGGCCCGAGATCCGCCATGGCTTGGCCCGCCCATCATCGCCCTGGCTGCCTCTGTATTTACTCGCCGCGCTCACCCCGTTGCTAAGATACCCGCGACCCCATGACCTCCCGCCTCCGGGTTCCGGCCGCGCGCTCGCGTCGGGGGGGGGAAGCGCGCCGAGAACAACTTGATAGTGGCTGTCCTTTGATTGACGTCTCCTCCGCCAAGGGCTAGCCCGGCCGGCAGCCACTCTGGACCAATCAGCAGCCAGAGGGCGGGGATGTCCCGCCCCCCCCCGGCGCGTGGTTAGGTTGAGCGGTGCGCGGCGCGAGTGTGAAGAGAGGCTGCGTCGAGCCGGTGATGGCGCTGCCTGTCGACGACGACGTCCCTTTAATCCTGACAGACGACAACACGGGGCTGAGCGCCGACACCAACAGAGACGATATCCCCAACGAAAGTAGGAATCGCGATCTCGGCTGCACTTTTAATGTCAGAGTGGTAACTTTTGAGCGGCGCAACTTTTGGTGGCCCCGAGCAGACGGTACTCCTTGAGCTGCCTGTGCGGGAAAGCCGATGTCTGTTTACATCTCATTCACAGCAGTAGTTGTGTGAGCTGCTCACTGTGATCATCCCCCCTCCCTCTCCTCCCTCGGAATAGCGGACTGGGTTGGCTCATTAAAAACAACATCTGGTCAGCCAGCATCTGTGGAGAGAGGGTTAATGATTCAGGTCCCTGACTCTCGGCGGATCTGACGATGGCAGTGAGGTGAAGATGTATTTATGAAACCCAAAGAGATCTCTGGGACCCTCACTGTGCACCTATATTAGCTCACCGTTTTAGCTCATTGACCCTGGGAAAGAATTGTTCAGTTAAATCTTGAAAGCGTGCAACAATATGTACGTGTAGTGTAAAGATACGAGGTAATAAATATAAGTGGAAAATAGAGACGTGTATTTTTTTTAATGGGTAGAGTTTTGGGATATGTTCAGGTTTCAGGTTTCAGGTACTTGGATGACCTTGTGCAGCAGCAGGCAATTAGGAAAGTAAATGGTTTATTCACAAAATGCTGGAGTAACTCAGCAGGTCAGGCAGCATCTACTGCTGCCTGACCTGCTGAGTTACTCCAGCATTTTGTGAATAAATCGATTTGTACCAGCCAGCATCTGCAGTTATTTTCATATACAGGAAAGTAAATGGTGTTGTGGTCGTTATTGTAAGTGGTTGCGAATACAAAATCAAAGATGTCTTTCATCAATTAGATAAGACTGTGTTGAGACAATGTCTGGAACATTGTGTGTTGTTTTGCTCAGCTTATCTAAAAAACAGTTATAATTGTTATTAAAGACATAGAATGAAGATTCACAAAATTGGTTCCTGGTCTCTCAAATTAAGAGAGATTGAATAGGTTGGCCTCTATTCTAAAGAAGTTGGAATGAGAAATTACCCCAATTTTTCGAGGACTTGAGAGGGTACATATAGGATAGATGTTTCCCTTGGCTAAAGAATCTAGACCTAGCAAGTCAGTCTTAAAATGAATGGTAACCATTTAGGATTGATATGTGGAGAAATGTCTTCACTCGGATAGTGAAGCTCAGTCAATCTGATGATTACATTCATAAGAAAGATCGTTAGATCTTGTTAATAATGGAGATGGTGGTATGGTAATTGTTAAACTCCCATAGTTGTTTCAGCATTTAATGACATGGAATTATATCTTTATGATACATCAGACTTGAGCTTGTAACTCTGTCTGGCTGTTTATGAATAAGATGAAGTTTTATTGTGGTGTATTGATCTTTTAGCAGTCACCTGTTATCCCTGTGTTGTCACTTATATAATGCAATTTGTTATTAATCATTACCTCTTTTATAGACTAATCAAATATTTCATAACTTAAAAAAAAAAAAATTCTCACCAGTCTCGTTTGTATGGATAGGAAAGATTTAGAGGGATATGAGCCAAATGCGGGCAGGTGAAACGAGCATAGATGGAGCATCTTGGTCAGCATGGACAAGTCGGGCTGAAGGGCCTGTTTCCGTGCTGTATGAGTCTGAGTTTCTGTCTGAGAAAGTACTCTTCCATTTGCTTTGAATATAGTTGCAATGGTCTTTGCCAGCCACTCCCAGGTTGCAAACCATTACATGAGCCAAAAGAAAACACCAGCATTTCTTATTGTAATCTTTAAATCGATGAATGTTTGTTCCTTTTTCACTAGATAATTTAGCTGATGAAACTCTTCATATAAACTTACTAACTCCAATGGAAATGCCACCAATATCCTTTCAGTCCCCGACAGTCCTTTCAGGTTAGGCAGAGGTTAACTTGCACCTCCTGTAATCTCACTTACTACATCTGTTGTTCAAGATGTGGACTCGCACATTGGCGAGATCAAACGTAGACTGGGCGATCGTTTAGCTGAACACCTTCGCTCAGTTCGCCCGAACAGTCAGACCTACCTGATCTCCCGGTTGCCAAACACTTTAATTCCCATTCCCAACCTGACCTTTCTGTCCTAGGCTAATCACAAATTTGAGGAACACCATCTCTTATTTCGCTTGGGCAGTTTACAACCCAGTGGAATAACTTTTGATTTCTCAAACTTCAAGTAACCCCTGCAAACTTCAAGTAACCACTCTCTCCATCCCTCCCCCACCCAAGTCGCACCAGGTTCTCGTTCTCACCTAGCAAACAGCTAACAGTGGCCTGTTTTCTTTATCATCATTACGTTTTTACATATCTTTCATTCAATGTTCCATATTTCTCTACATCACTGTCTATATCTCTTGTTTCCCTTTCCCCTGACTAATCTGATCTCGATCAGAAATGTCACCCATTCCTGCTCTCCAGAGATGCTGCCTGTCCTGCTGAATTACTCCAGCATTTTGTGTCTACCACCAGTATTTCAGCTCTTTCATTAAAATTATAATTGATCATCTCTGACATTCACCAGGTTAATGTCAGAGATGATAAATTATAATTTGGTCCTTTATTGTCATGTGTACTGAGGTACAGTGAAATTTGATTTACCATACAGTCATACCAAAACAGCAACAAGATACAAAACTACATAAAGATTAAACATAAACAGCCACCATCGTGACATGTGAGAATCCCCAGGGTACACAGCAAAATCGGAGACCCACAGCCATCAGTTCAATGTCCGGGCCACATACACAATCCTTTACCTTGATGTGACCAGAGTTGTACCGAATGCTGCCACTCTCTCTGCAATCCCTGTCCGCCCGAACAGTCAGAAAGTCGTCCACACTCGCACCAGACTCCAGAATGTTCTCATGGCGTGATGTCCCCGCAAACACCGAGATCACTGCACTCACGGCAATCCCTCTGAGTCCCTGCCAATACAGACAGCACGTCCATCTTGTTTTTCGGCGACCTCACATTCCCCACTGAGATGGAAGGCAAATAACTTTTACCTTCTTCCTCCTTTTCTCCCGCGGTCGGGGCGATCGAAATATCCGCAGTTGGGACGATTGAAGCTCCGGCAGTTGGCGATCGATGCCCCCGCAACGGTGTGATCGAGGCTCCCACAATCGGGGCGGTTGACGTTCCTGCGGTTGGAGCTCCCGAAGTCGATCCCGAACTGCGGCCAGCTCCACGTTGTTAAGGCCACAGTGCGAACGGAGATACAATACGGATTAAGTCGCATCTCCGTCGAGGGAAGAGATTAAAAAAGTCGTCGTCCCCTCCCCCCACCACATGGTACAAAAACTAAAGATCCACTAAAACATACAATTAAAACAGACTAAAAACAACAAAAGAAGAAAGGGACGAGGCAGGCTGTTGGCGAGGCTGCCACTTACGGCGCCACCCGGTGGTAACAGAATCTCCTGTTTTCTGTAGTTTTCATACCCTATCTATAATGCTTTGTCCAATTTCAGTTGGGGTGCTTTATTTTTTTGTATACATATTTCTGTTTATAAAACTAAATTACATTAGCTATTTTAATGGCTTTATCAGCCTGTAGCCAATTTTTCAAGAAATTATATATTTTATCTCCCAGGTCTCTCTGGTTTAAACTCTTTGGTATCTTCCTATAAAGTCTTTATGTCTAAATATATTTTCCTCTCAGATTGTAGTCTTGCATCTAGCTGCAATAAATTACATCTTCTGCCTGTCATCCCATTTGATAACTCATATGCTTCTTTCTGAAAATGTTTCATAGTAGTTTTAATGTAGAAGACTATCAGGACACTTCATAAAGACATAATTGGACAAAAAGTGACAGCAAGATAAAGCTGAACATACTAGGATGAGACTAATGGCTTGATCAAAGTGCAGGGAGAAAGAAAGAGAAAAGTGGAATATGGTAATACTTAGGGATGGAACACCTGAAAGCTTAGTCAATGGAAGTCAGAGTTGTCAGTGTTATGACAAAGACATTTATGGATGATGTAGAGATGTTGAATTTTTGACAGGCTGTCTGACTAGGGGATGCTCTCAGATAAGGAGGGACATGGCCATGAAATGATTGAAATTTTATATTAGAAGAATTTCAGGGGCCAGTAGCCAATGGAGATGAGCAAGCACGAAAGTATATGTGAGTGATAAGCTGACAGTCTTTTATCATTTTTCTTATTTTCTAGATTTCCTATTCTGCGTCATTAATATTTTGATGCTTTTATTCTCATTTTCAAGTCTAAATGCTCAAAACAAAAATAGATTGAATATTTTTTTCAAATATCAATTAAAAGTCCATTTTGGAGATTGCAAAATGATAGTTTAGAAAAAGGAAAATATTCGACTAAAATTGAAATAAGAGTGCATTTTTGGAGTAGATGTGAAAAGCTGGGAACAAGCCATTGAATCATTTACCAGTTTCACCCTGAGCCTGTGAGTGACATTTTAACCTTCACTGTCAAAAACTATGACCGAAAGGCAGTTAAAATTAACTGGGGGTCAAACACACTGGTTTCCAATCAGTCCAAATGCAATTTAAAATTGTGATGGCTTGGATATCCATCTTTCTTTAGCTATGCAAATTGGACTCTGCTGATGATGATACTAGGACTCAATTGCAAAGGTAACCCGAGGCATCAGCAGAGGAACATTGGTGATTTTCCTGTCAAGTTAAATCTGCTGGGAGTTGGACTGAGTGCAGGAAGAGAAAGAGCATAGAAATTATGTCATATAACTCAATGTTGACATGCAGGCATGATTACATTTCTATGTTTCTTTTGCAATGCACTACTGGTTGCCAGTTGCACAACCTTCATTTGTGTATCTGTAGTCTCTGAACAGCACAAGTCACTCATTCAGACAAGGGCCTTCACCTGTGTTTCTTGTTTCACTGTTTGTTAAAAGGGATAGTCTCAGTGAAGTCTAGACTGGGAACATGCTTCAGACTGGACTATTTCAGCATAATTTTCATGCTCGGTTGGAGTATTAGACATACCGCTGCAATGGTATGTTAAATACTCAAAGTAAACTGGAAATGTTTTTGGTTGGACTGGAAATGGGAGTCTATTTTCTCTCGAAATTACAAATGGAGATTATACTTAAAATTGTAGGAATTTCTCCATGCATGGTGTTATGGACATCTGAGTTCTCTACCCCAGAAAATGGTAATAGTCAAGGTATTTAAAGAGAAGGTAGATACGTTTTTGAAAAATTTGGGAATTCAGGGAACAGAAAGTGGGGCAAATTATCCATGTTCATATTGAATGGTGGGGGGGGGGGGGGGGGGGGGTTACTTGATGGCTTGTTCCAAGTCTTTTTTTTTCTTGTAATCTTGTGTTATCTCTTTTATTCTTGTAATTGTGTGTTATATCATTATCTTATATTCTAGTATTTTGGTGTGCCAAGGAATGTTGAGTCACATTGCTGATATCAGGTCAAAAGCAGCTTGGTTGTTGGGGACGAAGTGGAAAGAGGAAGTGATAGGATGATTGAAGGAAGACCTGGGGGGGTAACGGATACCGGAAAAGTTGGAGCGATTAAAAGGATATTGTGCTTGGTATTAGTAAATATATAGAGGTATCCATGAAGTGCTTTTAGATCATGCTATGTTACTCTAACATTGTCCATTCATCATTCTGAAGGTTTAGAACATTCCTCCAATTGTAACAGTTTTGCATAGCTGATTAAGATTCGCCTACAGTTGTTTTGACCTCATCCTTGTGTTACTAAATAGCAAAATTGTAGGCAATATAATTTTTAACAACACATTAGCAAGGACGCTCTGATATCATTCATCCCTATGCCTACAAGATGGGAGAGAAAGAGACTTTGACAACCCTTTACAAAATATTAATTTGTTTAAATAGACTTTCATTGATAAAGCTAATCAAAGAACATTAAAGGGGAAAATCATGCAAATTGTAGTAAGCTTCAGCCTAGAGAATGTTCCAGACCAAGTTATAGTCCCAGACTAACCACAGACGACTGTCGATTACTTGCTATAATGGGCTATAATGCAAAGTCAAGAAGAAGCACTGGCAACAATGTATCCCTCCCTGATGATCTCAATACTGTTTTGTTTCCTTAATCAAGATTCACTCACTAGTGGGGAAAACTCAACGTCGACTCCATCATGGCCCAAGAGGGTCTTATATGTTTCAGTGGGATCATCTATCATTATGCTAAACACCAACATATACAGATCTAACTTTATTATCTGTTTGCGGTAGAACAGCCCTCTAATGCTATTATATAATTTCATAGAACCACTGAAAGCTATATGATATTGTAAGAATAAAAGAAGCACGAGAATTAGCATACGGTAATTATAAAATATTCTGGTATTCTCATCAATAAGAAAAACAGCTACCTCCTTCACCTGATTAAAGCATTGTAATTATTTCTCACCTGATTGGAGATTTTTCTTTATTTCCAAATTTGAATGGGTTAGAGAATGTATTGGATTCATTCTTGTTGTTGAAAATTTATTTCTGCACGTTGAGTTGTCCAGATCTGCCCACTCCACATTAAAGAGACTGTGTTCCACAAAGGATGGCTCATCCAACGATCCAATTAAGAAATGGTAACATTCATTTTAAATTTCCCTCATATGAATCGACAGTTAAACACGTTCTTAATATAGAATCTGTTTCTGTCAGAACAATGTCAAATGGAAAATTTGAAGATATGTTTTGCATTTGTCATGATAAGGATGGTTTCTTCTAATTTTGAGTTAATAGGCTTGATAGAAGCAAGATGGTAGCAGAATCTTGCCGGGTCTTTGCGTACTGCCCCAGAAGATCATCAACTATTATCCACTATAATGATTCCATTCTTTTACTTGTGCACGATTGTACTTGTGCTATGATTTGACTGAATAGCAATCAAAGGTTTTTCACTGTATATAGCACGCAGGGGTCAATAATAAACTAAACTAAACTAAAAAATTATCAAGATAGACACAAACTGCTAGAGTAACTCAGCGGGACAGACAGCATCTCTGGAGAGTAGGAACGGGTGACGTTTCGGGTCGAGACCCTTCTTCAGACGTAATGTACTGATTTGTCCCAAATTGCTTTCAGGTGCTTAATCAAACAAAAGTTAAATCCGAAGAAAGGAGTTATCAATGCAAATGACAAACTTGGTCAAAGAGGTAATGTTTGGATGTCCTTACGAGGTGGGAAAGGAGCATACGTATTTTGAAAGGAAAGTACAGAACTTGGGAACTTAATTGCATAAGAAACAACCTC
The DNA here is from genome assembly GCF_053455715.1 of Rhinoraja longicauda. NCBI lineage: Eukaryota > Metazoa > Chordata > Chondrichthyes > Rajiformes > Arhynchobatidae > Rhinoraja > Rhinoraja longicauda. The sequence goes on from NC_135977.1 coordinate 26,443,751, forward strand.
CAACCATAGGCCATACCCCCTCTGTCTTGCCTGAATATTCCATACTCTGGGATACTGAGTTGCCAATCTGCCTGCCTTTCAACTGTGTCTCAATGATGGCAACAATATAGAAACCCCACATTTCAATTAAAGCTTTGAGTTGATCCACCTTATTAGTTAGGTATCACAAAATGCTGGAGTAACTCAGCGGGTCAGGCAGCATATCTGGAGAGAAGAAATGGGTTACGTTTCGGGTCGAGACCCTTCTTCAGACCTTCGTTTTGTACCAGCATCTGCAGTTATTTTCCTACACACCTTATTAGTTAGATGCTTTACATTACAATAGATCCAGTTGGTTTCCCCTGAAGTGCATTTACATGTTTGCTCTTTTGGACTTACTAACTTTGCATGTACTTTCCCCTTCTGAAGATCTATTCTGAACCCCATTCTCCAGGCATGTGAATTTTCCGCATTTCCATGGATTTCCGCGTTTTTAAAATCCATTTTCCGCACCTTTTGCATGATTTCCGCGTTTTCAGTTTGCCAAAATCGCGTTTACCAACGGAGAAATTGGATTGGAAAAAAAGAAAAGAAACGATGTATAGACTTGTAATGAACACCAGGGTTCCGCTAGGGGTTCTACGAGAAGTCTCCCCAAAAATGTGGCACCTGGGCTGGGCAAGGCAGCCAATCTCGACCTCATCGGTACTTCCATGGCCAATTTGTCAATTCGGCCACTAGAGGTCACTGGGGGTTCCGCGAGAATCCCCCCTGCGCCCTGGAAGTCTCCCCGAAAATGTGGCACCTAGGCTGGGCAAGGCAGTCAATCTCGACCTCATCAGGACTTCCAGGATCGGTGGGGTGAATTTGCAACCTGCGGCCGGAGCTCTGGAACTCCAGCCCAGCTGGAGCCAGCAAATCTATCCCCATAGCTGGCTTCCTTGGCCGGCATGATAAACCAGCAAAGCTCTGGAACCAAGAGTGCCAAAAAATCAGTGATAGAACTGTGATGAAATATTAAATTTAAGTGCAAGATTATATAACTAAATTAATTAAGACGGGGTTAAAATATAAAACACAGCAGAAAAGCCAATTACCACCTTTTTGGGCTGATTATCAATTAATGTGCGAATTTACTTCAAAATGTTATTAGTATACAGTGACATATTCACATTATTTTGTAATGTCCATTTTTACTTTGTAATGCACTAAAAGAGGCTTGAAACTAGTAATTTTGTGTGTAAATTTTCCAATTTTTTGACCCCCACTGTACGCCTCCTGCTCGTGCAAGCGCTCGGCTCTTTTCCTCATTTTTTACCTCACTCACATGGCTGATTCTCCTGCCATCTCAGATTGAATCCTACCCAACAACACAAACATACTTCACCGCACGGACGTTAGCCCATCCGACATGTACAGATTTCACCTTCCGCAGAAATAGTCCCAAAGATCCAGGAACCTAAAACCCATCTTCCTGCACCATCCCTTCTGCCACACATTCATCTTATCAATCCTTCTGTTCCTCTAATCAGTGGTTTGTGACAGTGGAAGCAATCCAGACATTACAACTTTTGCAGTCTTGCTTTCTAAATGGCTTTGTAGCTCCCTAAACTCCTGTTGCAGGATCTCATCCCTTCTGCCAGTGGTATCTACAACTAGACCAAGTGGACCCGTTGGGCCCAAACCTCTCCTGCATTGGTGCAGCACCCTCTCCTACCCCACTCCCTCCCCTCCCCCCTCCCCTCCCCACTTCCCCAACCCCCTCAACCTCAGAAGGCAGTGGAGGCCAATTCTCTGAATGCATTCAAGAGAGAGCTAGATAGAGCTCTTAAGGATAGCAGAGTCAGGGGGTGTGGGGAGAAGGCAGGAACGGGGTACTGATTGAGAATGATCAGCCATGATCACATTGAATGGTGGTACTGGCTCGAAGGGCCGAATGACCTACTCCTGCATCTATTGTCTATAACACCCCTTATCCACCCTCCTCCCCCCCTCCCTCCACCCCACCTCCCTCCCCCTCTCCCTCCTCCCTAGGAAATAGATTTAAACTTTAAAATGTGAATAACTTTAAAAATATAACACCGATTTCAATAAAACTACTTGCTTTACCATTAAAGCGACAACGATGAGTTAGGTGGGTCTAAAATTGTCACGCTGTGTACCGTTTTGGCTGTAGTTCGATCACAAATAAACAAACAAATGAGAGTTTTAGTATATAGATGACCATTCAGTGGTATCTACAATGACCACTGGTTATTCACTCTCCCTCGTCAGAATGTGCTGAAGCCAGTTTGAGATATTCTTGCAACAGGGAGGGAGCAAACCATCCTGGACTCTGCCCCCACTCCTAAATTTAGTTTCTGAGCTCTAGTTTGACTAGCTAGAGAGTTCAAAAACCAAAGGAGTGCTATGGTATTTGTAGATATGAATGATGACCATTTTAACTGATACAAAAACCTGAACATTTCTGTCATATAATTTCAGGTACTTTGGACATAAAGTTTGCACGTGACAGGACTTATGGTTGGTTGTACTATTAATTTTTTTTTCAAATCAAGAATCGATGAAGAAGAATTGTTTTTGACTAGCCAAGAAGAATCCAACTGTATAATTCTTTCATGTGCATGACAGTATACATTACAAATATTAAACTGATGAGAACAGTTAAGTTTACAATGCAAACATATTAGACGCACTTTCATTTTCTGTTTGCAGTTCTAATATACCTACTATGTTTTCACTTGCTTAACCCGTAAGTCAATGAATAAACCAGATTGCACAGAAGCAACGTTTTCTGAGTTAATGTGTAAAAAGATTTTTGATTGTAAGTAGCTATCTATAGTTCTTTAGTGTCAAATTGATACCACAATCATGTTTATGCTGAACTAGCAGAATTTGCAGTTTGTACCATGCAGCTAAAACCAAATATGTCATTGTACAACACATTTCTTGATTACTCTGGCATGGCTGGCAGAGCAAGTGGTTTCACTCATTAGTAGGATTTACTGACATTAGTTTACTGTACAGGAAAACTCCAAGGTGCTTGTATTCCTTGGTCAATTGCACATCCACACACCCCTTTGGGGGTCACTGTGGCACAGCAGTAGAGTTGCTGCCTTACAGCACTTCCAGCGCCGGAGACCCGGGTTCAATCCTGACTACGGGTGCTGTCTATGGAATTTGTATGTTCTCCCTGTGCCCACGTGGGTTTTCTCCAAGATCTTCGGTTTCCTCCCACACTCCAAAGACGCACAGGTTTGTAGGTTAATTGGCTTGGTGTATGTATAAATTGTCCTTAGTGTGTGTAGGATAGTGTTAATGCACGGGGATCGCTGGGCCCTGGGCGGCGCGGACTCGGTGGGCCGGCGGGCCTGTTTCCGTGCTGTATCTCTAAAACTAAAACTTAGACTAATTGCATGCACAAATCAGTTTTTTTTAAATGCAAGGTTTGGTTTTTAATGTGATCACCTGTTTTTTGTGGAGTCAAATTATATAAATTGTAGCTTCCGCTACTTTGTAATAAAGTACAAGGTGCCTTATTTTCACTTCCACATCAATGGAAAGTACAGATGTAACTTGTGTCTGCTCTGATGAATTTAGTTACAGCCCTTTGGAAAAGTTATTGTACATTCGGGAATTTGAGACAAATGGTATGTGTAAACTTTTCATTTGTGCTTTACATAATTAGGTAGATTTATCTTTGTTATGTATTTATATTTTACTTAAACCGTGTTACTGAGTGTTAACTGAGTCTTGGAACTTTCTTCTAATTTTGTCTTGGGAAAAAAAATTACCATGTTTTATTTGAAAAGTCATCAATTTTTTCAAGCCTTCTAAAGTATTAAAGTTTCATAAGTTTGTATTCGATGTATGAATAATACTGAATAAACAGTTTGAAGAGGAAGACATTTTAAATGGAGATTAAGCCATGCCTACTTATTCAAATTAATCTTTAAGAAAGTTGAAATATTCATTAATCTGAATTAAGCAACACGAGCAGAATGGGTGCTGTATAAATACAATTGAATTATAAGAATTTTGAGTTAAGCAGCAATGTACTGAGGAATAAATTGTATTTTGGATTATAAAAGTAAAATTGGTCTAGCTTTCTTTTAATATCGTACTTTGGATTTCCAAAACTAACATTCAATATACTGATTGAATCAGTCAGTTTAAGTGATTTGCCAGATCCACATGTCACCCTTTCCAATTATCAACAATATTCACCCAAATATTGATTTTATTCCTCACCTCGCTGATTTCCCCTTGCCTGATCATGGTCATTACCCTTCTATCTGCTGATCGACTCTAACCAGCACCCACAAACTTCCAATCCCTTACTCTCTCCTCGCAACTAACAAAAGCTGATTTAGATGCAGACCCAGGCATTCCTGCAATTGTTTGAATGTGTCTAACTGAATGGGATTTTCCTCTGACATAACATGTTAACACAAAAGAAGGAACCTCTGATTATGTGCAGTTCTGTCTGAGAGGAACAAGTGTGGATTCTATTTGAACACTAATATTCTACGTGGTTTCAAGTTGCTCATTTGGAAACTTTCCACATAAAATAAAGCACCAGAGAGTTTGGTGTTTTCTTATGTAGGCTTACAATATTTCAGGCATGATGCTTTGTTATTGCAGAGGCAGCTCATTTTATTCAGGGCATCATGTAATGGTGTTACTGTCGAGATACAAAAATCAAAGAGTTGTGTCGCCTTTACCTGATTACTCTCCAATAATCATATCTGGTACACATCTATGAAAATGAGTGTGGAAATTAGTTTAGCGGCGATCTCCACCTCCAGAAGCAAGTATTCCCTTCCCTCAATTTCAAGTTAATAATATGCTGATAGCCAGTGTCACGATTCTTACCACAAGAGGAAATGCTGCTATGTTCGGAACTAAATTGATTTAATTATTGATCTACATATTCAGAATACAAGGTTGGAGAAAGAAAAAAGACTCTTGATGCAGCAAAATTAATACAGATTTTCAAACTAATATGTTTGTGATATGTTTGTCCTGTAACTTTTAGCAAAGATATTCTCAGTTGTAATGCAAGGCAACGATAAAATTTGACATTTTACACATACACATGCAGTGGAAGTGTTATTTGTTTTCTTTTTTCTTCAGTTTTATTCCTTACTTTCTCGCTGCATTTACTGAGATGACTCTTATCCTTTAATATCCCCATTATTTGATCATGTTACGGTGGTACTTATGCATAGGTCTTTTTGACACTGCATTTTACTGCAGGGAGGCATCCAATGCAATCTAATCATCTCCTCATCTGAAGTCCACTTATACATTTCCAGTAGAAGACATTAACTAGCAATCAGATGGAGAAGAGTTAAAGGAGGCCAGCAATACCACAGTCCTTGCTCAAAGGATCAAACTATGGTCCTGCTGGTCAATTCATATCCAAGCTGTTAAATGGATAAACTCACCAAATGTGTATTTTTAATAATGGGAATTCAACCTCAGGTTAAAATTAGCCCTCATCAGAGGTTCATTGCAACACTGTAACTCATGACCTTTTTGGCCTTGCTATAGAACTGTTTGCATGATAGAATAACAAAACTACTTGCTGAAACTATGCCTGACCTTGATGAAATACAGATTCAAAGGAATGTCATTACAGACAGTAGAGACAACCTTGATGCAGTGAAAATCTCTCACTTCACAAATATTATTGCCAACTTGGTTGACTGCCAGCTATTAGCCCAGCAGCGTTTGTATCAAACAAATATTCTGTCTCCAAATTAGAACACTTGCTGTACATTTTGAATTTTAATGTAATTGTGCTCGGTAACTTAATTAAATTGCCACAGGTTTTCATGAAAATTTTTGCGAACCTAATAATAATAATAATAATAATATAATAATATATTCCTTTATTCGTCCCACACCGGGGAAATTTACAGTGTTACAGCAGCAAAGTGGATAGCAAGAGAGCAAGAGATCATTCATTATAAATAAAAGATACATAAATTGTCATCAGTTTTTCGTGTGTTCTTAGCTGTTATTGTTGACTCGTCTGCTGGGAGTAGTGCTGGTTGTGCAGTCTCACAGCAGCGGGAAGGAAGGACCTCCTATATCCTTCACGCAATTGGGGTGAAGGAGTCTGTCACTGAAGGAGCCACTCAGTGCAGTGACAGTGTCCTGCATGGGGTGGTATTCGTTGTCCAGCAGCAATGTTAGCTTTGCCATCATCCTCCTCTCTCCCACCACCTGCACTGAGTCGAGGGGGCAACCCAGGACAGAGCTGGCCTTCCTGACCAGCTGGTTGAGTCTCTTCCCTTCCGCCGCTGAGATGCTGCTGCTCCAGCAGACCACTCCATAGAAAATGGCCGATGCAACCACCGTGTTGTAGAAGGTCCTTAGGAGTGCCCCCTGCACTCCAAAGGACCTGAGTCTCCTTAGCAGATAAAGTCTGCTCTGGCCATTTCTGTATAGCGCATCGGTGTTTTCAGTCCAGTCCAGTTTATTGTTGAGGTAGACACCCAGGTACTTGTAAGAATCCACCCTCTCGATGTCCATTCCCTGGATTTTCACTGGTGTCGGGGGGACCTGGCTGCGCCTGCGGAAATCCACCACCATCTCCCTGGTTTTCCCCGCTTTGATCCGGAGGCAGTTCCGCTGGCACCAGTCCACAAACTCCTTGATCAGTTCTCTGTACGCCCTGTCCTCATCGCCCGTGATGAGGCTGACGGTGGTAGAGTCGTCAGAGAACTTCTGCAAATAGGAGTCTGCAGAGCTGTGCCAGAAGTCCGCAGTGTACAGGGTGAACAAGAATGGAGCTAGCACTGTTCCTTGCGGAACCCCAGTGCTGCAGACCACCCTGTCCAAGACCAGGTCCTTTGTCCTCACATACTGTGGTCAGTTGGTGAGGTAGTCCAGAATCTAGGATGTGAGGTGGTGATCCACTCCAGTGCGCTCCAGCCTGCCCCCCAGAAGCCCCTGCCCCCCAGAAGCCCTGGCTGGATGGAGTTGAATGCACTGGAGAAATCAAAGAACATGATTCTCACATTGCTATCCGGCTTCTCCAGGTGTGAAAGAGCTCTGTTCCGTAGGTAGATGATGGCGTCCTCCACCCCGATGCAAGTCTGGTAGGCGAACTGCAGCGGATCCATTGTTTGTCTCGCCAGGGGGAGGAGATGGGCGAGGACCAGACGCTCCAGTGTCTTCATCAGGTGTGATGTCAGTGCCACTGGCCTGTAGCTGTTGAGTTCCTTCGGGTGCTGCTTCTTTGGAACCGGTACCACGCAGGATCTTTTCCACAGCTGTGGAACTCTCCCCAGTTTCAGACTCAGATTGAAAACATGCTCCACTATTCCGCACAGCTGGTCTGCACTATTGGCCTCATGCAGTGTTTTAAAATTATAAATTAATTATAGAATATTTTTAATGATCTTGAATTTGCAACATTCAAGCAAGAATTAGTTTAAAAAAAACAGGTTGTAAAATTAATTTGCCTGAAACATCAACAGGATATATATCACTTGTTTGCTCATTGTACATTACCCTTAATTTGTATGGAGCATGCAAACAAATGTGAGCCATAGATTAGTTCAGTTATTATTATCACATGTACTAAGTTACAGTGAAAAGCTTTTGTTTGCTTGCTGGTGATATTTATTATTAGAAACTTGACAAATTTGTTCGGTTTGAAGGAAGGAACCTTGGATCTCATTCATAATTATTGCCTGGTTGCTGTCATTAAAAGATGTATGCACGAATACCCAAGTCATTCTTGGTGTTAAAGTGTTTATCTTTACTCTGCTATCATGAGTTGCGCAGACTTCCACCACAGTTGTTTCACTGATCCATTGCCTTCATTGGGTAGAACTCTCCAGAACTTGTTCTATCCTGCTAAACTGCTTGTGGCTTCAGGTTCATCCTGGAAAGCAAAGGTGACTCAATGGTTTTCTCTATTACCACTCTCTGCCTGAATCTACTCCCTAGCCTTTTCTGCCCTTTATCTTCAACAACAACAACAATGAGATAACTAATCAGTAAAATTATATGCATCTGTTCAGTTCCCTCAGATGAATCTCTTATACTAATTCCCAAACACCCTCCACTCTTTTCTCCAACTTTGCTTCTTTCTCTAGCCTAACAATCCAAAATTCTCCAAGATTCACCCCTGGCCCTGAATGTACATATTCCTTTCATGCTTATAAAATCTGCAAAACTTAAATGCCTTCTGGACATGTGGCCCAGTTCCACTAAGCTACAAATTGGCTTCTTAAATTCTATGCTCATCGGAATTATTAAAAAATCATTCTTTTTTACTTATTTATGGAATAAATAAAGCATCATTGGCTAATTGTTTCACCAAAGCGGCTCACCACCATCAAGACCAATTAGGAAACATTGGTCTTGATGGTGGTGAGCGACTTTATTGAACCACTTCAGTCCTTGTGGTGCAGATCTTGGGTAGGGAATTTCAGGATTTGGACTCAGTCATGAGATGTATTTCCAAATCAAGATGGCTTGAGACAAGGAGGGGAACTTGCTTATGCATGTTCTTATGCACCAGATGCCCATTGCTTTATGGGGGTAGTGCTCGCAGGTTTGGGAATAGATTAGACAATGTTATTCTTGGGTAATCATCGCTGTCTTTCAATCATCATCACTCCCCTGGAGTAAAACAAAATCCTTGTCCTCTGCCTCTTAAAGTTCATAAGTGATAGGAGCAGAAGAATTGGGCCATTCAGCCCATCATGTTGACTCCACCATTCAATCATGGCTGGTCTATCTTTCTCCATTTAACCCCATTCTCCTGCCTTCTCCCCATAACCCCTGACACCTGTACTAATCAAGAATCTATCTATCTCTGCCTTAAAATATGCTTAATCTCATTTTTCTAGTTCGTGGCTGAAACCGACTCTGTGTCTGTCCCTTTCGATGCTACTTGACAGCTGTGAGCTTCCAATATTTTCTATTTGGCTTAGATTTCAAGCTGTAGCATCGTATTCCATTTCATGACCTACATGCTGCCTCTATTGAACTATAGTTACCTTGTGATATTGGTCTTCTAAAAATTAGAGAGAATTATCTAGTTAGTCCAGCAATACCCTACAGAATAAGCCAGCAAGATGTAGAGATTTCATTGTGGTGTGCTGCATGCTACAAAGCCTGAGCAGCCAGAAACAGCAGTCAGTCCCTGACAATGTGCAGCATGTAGACCTGGATCCTGAAGGACTTGGAATATAAGAAGAGCAACAGATGCCAGAGGGCAAGAAAGGCTGCTGGGAAGATCTCAGATGAATAACACTTGCCTCAACTCCGGTAGAAAGGAAAGGTGGGGCATTGCCTGGTCAGACCATAAGGAACTTCTTCATAGAGAAACAATTTTAATAAGAACCTGATAAACCATAGTTCCCAAACCAAGCTAAGTGACCACACTGCTACCTTGAGTACCAACACACTACAGGAGTAGACACAAAATGCTGGAGTAACTCAGCGGGACAGGCAGCATCTCTGGAGAGAAGGAATGTCCCCGCTGAGTTACTCCAGCATTTTGTGTCTATTTTCAGTTTAAACTAGCATCTGCAGTTCCTTCCCATGTACTACAGGAGTAATGTCAGGTGAGCCCAGATGGATCATTAAACTCTTCATAACCTGCCGTCCACGTTCACCTGCACTAAATATAAAGGTTTCAAAGGTCACGTGTACCAATTAAGGTACAGTGATATGCGAATTACCATACAGCCATATGAAAAAAAAGCAACAAGACACACAATTACATAAAAGTTAACATAAACATCCACCACAGTGCATTCCCCACATTCCTCACTGTGATGGAAGACAAAGTCCAATCTCCTTCCTCTTTATTCTCCCGCGGTCGGGTTAGTCGAACCATCCGTCAGGGCAATCGAAGCTCCCACAGCCGGCTGGGCGATCGAAACCCCCGCTTTGGGGCAGTCGAAACTCCTGCGGCTTAGAGTTCCCGAAGTCGGTCGGGCTCCATGATGTTAAAGTCCATAAGCACCCACGGTTGGAGCTCCGAGGTCGATCCCTGGCAAAGGGATCGCAGGCTCCGCGATGTTAAAGTCCGCAGGCTCCACGGTGGAGCTTTCAAAATCGGTCTCCAACAAAGGCCGCCAACTCCTCGATGTTAGGCCGCAGTGCGGATGGAGATACGATACAGAAAAAAATCGCATCTCCGTCAAGGTAAGAGGTTAGAAAATGTTTCCCCTAACCCCACTCCCCGACCCTCCCACATAAAACAAGCTAAAGAACACTAAAAACATACATTTAACACATACTATTAAACACAAAGGAAAGAAAGCACATCAATCCTTATCCTAGAGTAGATGTGCTGATCTTCTCTCTGGTATGCCTGTACATAAGATTACCAATACCGAATGCTAAACTGCAACCAGTAAGTGTCCTGTGTAACTTACCATGTATTCCTTTTGCCTAATTTGCCCATACCTTGTGGTATTTACTATACAATGATGTGGTCTTCAGCCTCCAGCTTGGTTTCCTCATGCTCTGGAGAGAGGAAACGTTATATCTTAACTTTCACAAAACTAAGGATATGCGAATAAGTTCTACAAAAAGATGCTGTTCTGCAGAGGATAAAACTTCTAAGTAATTTAGTTCTACTTTCTGAAATGCTCATTTATATACCATCACTGTAAAACATTTTCCTGGGTTTTCTTTTCGCGTTCTTCCTCCCCATTCCAAGTAATAAAAAAGCACTTACTTTGCAATCGCTCTAGGTCAGCTGGTTTTAGTACTTGTATGACAGAATGATGAAATTTTCCCTCTCTAATGCATGATGAATGAAATTCAAGATGCATTTCCTTAGGTAATGCATGACCTGTTTGGCCTTCTGCTACTTGAACCATCCATTTTCTGTCCTCTTAATAGATGGAGGAGGATATGATATTATCACTTCTGAAGTGGTGGTGACTCCAGACGTTCGAGACTACAGACCGAGCTGTGGTTCTCTGAAACAGGTCTGGGAGATGAATTATCAGGAAGCAGCAATCTACCTGCAGGTATGAAGCATTTTGTGATTTGAATAGTCCTGCTCATATAAAGCTATTAAAAAGGAACTAATATTGAGTATAAAGCATGTATGTGATGTAACACACTTGATGGTGAAATTGCTGCTTGCTGAGAAATTGACATAAGTTTTTATTTAACAAAATATTTAGCCCTAATTGCAAATAATTCTTGTAATGACACTGTTCTGCTCTTGACAGATTGCTTCCCTTAATTCCCAAGTCAAGGCAATACTTAGTTTTCTGAGGTTAGTTGCACACATAGTACAAATGGTTTTCACCATTTTAGAACAACAGAAATTTAAATATATGCTTAGACATTTTAATTATATAATAGATGGAATCCACATATATATAAGAGTATTAAAAATTGGACTAGAGTAATATTTGATTCCTGTGGTGCATTCCAGTTGAATAAAAATTCCCACATTTCAAAACGTTTGCACCTGTCACCTTCCTTGCATTATTCAATAATTCCATTATTGTGAAAAATTCTTGTCCACTGCATTGTGCACTAAACAAATATTGTAGTAACATTTGTATTTGAACTTTGCTTTTGATATTTGGTTCCATTAATTCCATTGAAATCAAATTTTAAAAAGTGGAATTCAATTTGCATGTGTTAATACTTTGAGGGTTAGCATGTGCCACAGACTTTTTTTTATCACAGTGGAACCATATTCTTTTACTGATGCCATTTTATTATATGAGCAAAAGAGGGATTTGAACATTCTTATTCCCAGGATTTTTATGACAGTTTGTTCTTAGTTGAAGATAATTATTCCTTATAGATTCAATTACATTCATCACAGTGCGTTAAGTAACATCATAGACTGGTACTTCTTATGGAAGGTGCAGTCATAAGCAGTTGCCACATCAGGGGTAAATTTTATTTTGAAGGTACAAGGAACTGCAGATGCTGGAAACTGGAGAAAAAAAATTAGCTGCTTGAGGAAGTCAGCGGGTTAGACAGCATCTGCGGAGGGAAGTGGACAGTCAACATTTCAGTTGGACCAGAGTATAGGGCAGGCAGCCAGAATAATGAAGTGAGGGGCAGGGTGGGGCAAGACCTGGCTAGTGATCGATGGATCTGTGTAACAAGGGATTGATTAGAGACAAGAAAGGGGGAAGTGTCATTGAATCAGATAAGGGAGGAAGGTGACGAGTAGGAAAAAATAAGGAAGGAATGGTGGGCCGAAGGGAACAGTAGGGATAGGGCACAGGACCTTGTGGAAGGAGTAGAAGGGTGATGTAGTAAGTGGGGTGGGGTGAAGAAACTGGGTAATAGGGGGCTAATGAGGGTTTGGAAAGAAGGGGTATGTGAGAAGATAAACTTCAAGTTTGTTATTGGGTATCAGGCAATAATAATGAATGCGGTGCATTTGGTTTAGCCATGTTACCGACCTTGTGAGACTGGCACTTGGTGAAATAGTAATGCTGTTGTCTGTTGTAGCTTACCTGAAGCATAGTTATAACTGGATTGGGCTACTTTGTCCCTCCCTTGTCCCTACGTTGTCCCTGGATTGGGCTACTTTGTCCCTAGGCTTTTCACTGAGATCTGTGACAGGTTGATTCACAACCTAAATTCCCTCTATTCGCCCGTGCGTTTTAGCAATTAACACCGTTAAGATGCAAAAATCTTACAAATCTCAGATTTAAAATTAATATATAGGCAATCCTCAGTTTACAAAAGGGATGCATTCCTGGAAAACATTTCCTGAGGTGAAATCTGGTCAAAATGGATTATGGATTTTTTGAAACAGTGTTTTGAGATTTTATTTCAGTTCATTACAGCGAAAATTGACACATAAATCGAAGTGTATATGCCAGAGAGGTAATGGCTTGAGTGAAAGTCCTTAATTCGAATGTTCATAAATAATGGAATGCAGTACCTACCAATGACTCAGTACAAACGGCTTTTTGTAAAAGAGAATCCTAAACTTCTGTTTCCTACCTCCACTCATGAAATATCTAGATTTACTCTTTAGAGTTTTCCCCTCTTAATCCAGAAGCAGCAGAAATTTATTTATCTATCTTATCTTTTCCCTAATACCTTGAACATATAACAATATGTTAATTTTAGTTTAGTTTAGAGATACAGTGCAAAGAAAGGCCCTTCGGCCAACCGTCTGCTCCGACCAGCGATCCCTGCACATTAACACTACCCTACACACTCTAGGAACAATTTTACATTTCTACCAAGACAATTAATCTATAAACCTATATGTCTGTGGAGTATGGGAGGAAACCGAAGATCTCGGAGAAAACCGACACAGGTCACGGTGAGAACGTACAAACTTCGTACAGACAAGCACCCGTAGTCAGGATAGAACCCATGTCTCTGGTGCTATAAGGCATTAGCTGTACCGCTACACCACTGTGCTGCCCAATTTTCAAAATTTGCAGGGACTACAACATTATTTTCAACAATTTAAATGTTTTAGGATTAAGATACGATTATCATTTTGCCAACTTTGCACAACATATAGAAGGGTCTCGACCCGAAATGTCACCCATTCCTTCTCTCCAGAGATGCTGCCTGTCCCGCTGAGTTACTCCAGCACTTTGTGTCTATCTTCGGTTTAAACCAGCATCTGCAGTTCCTTCCTACATATACCCTTCCTTGCGTGGTTCCCTGAACTTCCCCCAGTGCTGCAGGTGTAGCCGAATCAGGATTTTATATAACTGTAGAATTACTTCTACCTCCTTGTTTTCTAGATCAGGCTTTCTGATTTTTGATTAGATTCTCTACTTTGTCCCGATAATCTGCAAAATTAGGGTGTTAATTTGCAGAGCATACTTTGGTAGAAATTTGTCCTTGGTCACGTAAATGAAACGAGAGATGTGGTGCCATGTTGAAAAAATTTGACCCCTTTTGAAATTCAGTTCTTTTGAAGTAAAAATAATTGAATTTTGGTCGTTCATTGCTACCATATGCATTTACCTTTTGCACATTCAATTAAGAAATTTCTAAAGATAGACACAAAATGCTGGAGCAACTCAGCAGGACAGGCTGGAGAGAAATGGATGATGTTTCGGGTCGAGACCCTTCAGTCTGAACACGAAACATCACCCATTCCTTCTCTCCAGAGATGATGCCTGTCCTGCTGAGTTACTCCGGCATTTTGTGTCTATCTTCGGTTTAAACCAGCATCTGCAGTTCCTTCCTACACAAGAGAAATTTCTACTCTACTTGCAAAAAGCTGCCCCAAATATATTCACTGGCCTGGTAATTCAGCAATGTAATGGTCTTTTCACTCGGGAATGAAGTCAAGTAGGCTTTTTTCATCATTAATGGCCCTTGTTCAGGTGACATTTTGCAGGGAATTATGCCATCTCTTGAGAACATTGCCTGGGAAATTAAGTTAACTTGATCAAAGGTCCCCGAATTATGACACACACAGGTTTTAATAAGCTAACAGCACATTGTAAAGGAGGCTTCCTAAAGAAGTCCCAACCTGCTGCAAACTCTGGTAGCTACCTTACTAGCTCACCTCTGTTTCTCTTCATCATATCATCATCATATACATACAGCCGGAAACAGGCCTTTTCGGCCCTCCAAGTCCGTGCCGCCCAGCGATCCCCGTACATTAACACTATCCTACACCCACTAGGGACAATTTTTACATTTTACCCAGCCAATTAACCTACATACCTGTACGTCTTTGGAGTGTGGGAGGAAACCGAAGATCTCGGAGAAAACCCACGCAGGTCACGGGGAGAACGTACAAACTCCTTACAGTGCAGCACCCGTAGTCAGGATCGAACCTGAGTCTCCGGCGCTGCATTCGCTGTAAAGCAGCAACTCTACCGCTGCGCTACCGTGCCGCCCTAATCTCCCAATTATACATACCTTACCTATCAACTATTCGCAGATTTTTCCTCTCTCTGACCATTGTGCTCCCTCCACCCATAGTAGGTCCATATTCACCCGACTCCAAACAGCCTGACACCACCTACTCTGCAGGTCCCAGTTAGACTTTCACGCAGTTCCTGAGGCCCCAATTTGACAAAAACCCATAACCCCCTATTGGCATTCTCATGCACCACACCAATCTTCAGCCTGCAAACAGATGAGATTCCCCTCTTAAGGTATGATTGAATCTCTTCCCAAACTCCAACCTGGTTTTTCCCTTGCCAGCCATTTTCTTTCATGCGATTCGTATCAATGCTGTTGTATCAATTAGTATAACATTGTAATAAATAAAGCACAATCCAAGATTGATAAACAAGGAACTGCAGATGCTGGTTTACAAAAAAAGACACTGTGCTGGATTAATTCAGCAGCTCATGCAGTATCTCTGGAGAACATGGTTAGGTGACGTTCCGGGTCGGGACTTTTCTTCAGTCTGAAGAAGGGTCCAGACACGAAAAATAACCTTTCCTAGTCACAATGTAAGTTTAACTTGGCAAGTTAAAGGTTAAAGATTTGTTTATTAAACATGTAAACTATTTTGCTGCTGTTTCTCTTTGGTCTGAGAAGGGTTTTTTTTTAACTGAGGAGATCCTACAGGACTGAAATGGTGTGTCTACCTCTTTATTAAAGTAGCCTTACTGTTGATAATCATTGGGCAATCAATGATTGTTAAGCAGAAAGGTTTCAGACAAAGATGAGCCAAACTAAAATAGAATAGTGATTAAGGATTAGGAAACAAGGTGATATGAGCACTTCTTTATGTGATGAAAGATCTATTTGAAGAATGGAAGAGAATGTAGATTGGAGAACCAAAAACAATTTAACAAAGCCTTTCCCTGGAATTACCTTTAAATGTAATCAACAAGTTGTCTATGTGAAGAAGACAAAGTATGTGTGAGAGAGAATATGATAATAAGAGGTGTTGGGCTGAGTGGAACTAATAAGTCACCTGAAGTCTTTAGTGGCTGTGGCACGTTTGACCATGAAAGCCAATAAAATCATGGACCGTGTCTAGATATTGACTGAGTGGCCTTGTCTGAGGATTGAGGGTTAAAACTAACCCATGGAAGAAAGATTCACATGGGCTTAAAGATCACATGGAAGACAGAAAGCAGAAGATGGACTGAAGACAGCATCACCTGTGTTCAAAGCTCCAGACTGCAAATAGAGTAGTGAACTATTTGTCAGCCATGACCCGTGGTTAAGCATTAAATTTTGTACTTCAATCCTTTACACATGTATCACTCAATGATCGCACCAGAACCTGCAGATGCTGGAATGTGTGGCAAAAAGTGAGAGCTGCATCTAGACTGAAAAGTAGCCTGTATAGAGGTGTGGGACAGATGGTTGTTTCTATCCGTCATTACCCCTCTTCATTCAGTTCCACTCTTCACCTCCTTTCCTATCATCTTCCAGAATCTGCTGCCTTTTGTTCCCGATTTATCACCTCGTTACATTAAAACATACAGAGCATTAAAACATGCAGAGTATTTGTATATATGTTTTCATTAGATTATGGAATGTTTGGTAGTGTTCCATGTAAATTTTATTATTGTAGATTGTTAATCATTTGGTGCAATAAGCGGTAGTTCGTTAATAGTATTCAGAACATTCTGTGTGCGGAAAGACTTGCCATACCATCAACCTTTGGCCTTGATATGTTATTGATTTCAGGATGACAGATTCTGAGCACAGTGGTGTGCTAATATATAAAATATTGATTCTAATACATGGGACTTAAAAGTGCAAATACTACATCGACAAACATCAGAAGTTTTTGATTAAAAACCCTGTGAAAACCAACTTTTCCCAATGTTCACAGCGTAGAGTGTGAGGGCGAGAATATGAAGATTTCAAAGTGTAGATTACTTAGGTAATCACTTCTAAAATTAAATCAACTAATGTAAAAATTACTAAAAGTAATTGAAGCTCTGCAATATCTTGAAAAAAAGGTCAAGGTAATTAAAGTAGTCTTTTCAACCTTTTCTCTTTTGTACTTTTTTAATTGAGTTTTCTTTGCACCAGATCAAAAGAAGAGTGATGCGTCGGAAGGAACTGCAGATGCTGGTTTACACCGAAGATAGACCAAAATGCTGGAGTAGCTGAGTGGGTCAGGCAGCATCTTGGGGAAAACTACCAGAGATGCTGCCTGACCCACTTTTTACTCCAGCATTTTGTCTATCAAAAGATCAGTGATGTTTGACTGTAATGATGTTGCTAAGATTTTATATTTTATCATTAAGTTAAAAAGTGCAAAAAAATATTAAGAGGCTAAAATCCCCGAAGGACAGATATTTTCTTATTTCAATTTAAATAGAACCTGGTGGAAATGTTGTAGGATAAGTATTTATATAATCTCTTGCACCCTTACTGGAAAAAAAAAATCAGATTATACTTAACTCTGTTTTTTGTCACCTCAGGAGGGAGAAAATAATGACAAGTTTTTCACTCATCCAAAAGATCAAAAAGCCCTTGCAGCCTACCTCTTTGTGCACAATCACACGTTCTACATCATGGAGCTGATTTCCGGATTGCTGCTGTTGATACTCTCGCTGTGCGAGGCTCCAGCTGTTCCCTCACTCCGACTCGACATTTATGTACGTTGTTATTTTGTAAGACATAGACGGTTCCATTTTAGTTTATGCGTCTTTCTTGATTGTTGAATTGTCATGCCTGAATTGTTTGTGTGGGGTATGTCTCATATTTTACTACTTGATAAGATTCAGTAAATGATGCAAATAAACTCGGCTCTGTGAAGTTGTGTGGGGTAGTTTTATGAAACTATGAATTATCTTCTCATCTAGCCATTGCGATACCTAGCTTTGTACAGTAATCTCTATTCTTTCTAGATAATGGAAACTAAGGAAAACGTGACTTTGTTTTGGCATTGTAACCATTTTTATAAAATAAAAAGGAAATAGTAATACATAACACAAGTATCACATACGAGAAGATATCAACGGTGCTTTGTATCAAGGAGGTACTGAATAGATATAAAAGCAGATGGGGGGAAAATGAAAAAATATGAGACAGGAGAAAAAATCAAACAGATAAAAGATGTTTTAAATGGAATTTAGAATTTTCATTTGACTTTATAAGAAAAATAGATCCTGATTTTGTTTTTAAAGTATTGTTATCATATTAAGATTATGCTCCCTATTTTGTGGGTTCCTTCACCCTGTTGACTGACATGCTGAGTTACTCCAGCAGTATGTGTCTATCTTTGGTGTAAACCAGCATCTGCAGTTCCTTTCTACATTTAGTTTATACAAACTATCCTCATAATTTAACGTCTTGAAATCTGCAAATCTGATTCCCACCAGAATCAATGTATTGACTGAGTATTATATCCTACACCAGGGATGTGGTCTGACCAAATCTCTGTACGAGTAGGAATATCCAGACCTAGACTTTCACGTTAAACTAGTCGGACAGCAGGAGTGCTCCCCCTCCTCCCCTATCCCCACCCCTCCCCTTCACCCCTCCCCTTCACCCATCCCCTTCACCCCTCCCCTTCACCCGTCCCCTTCACCCGTCCCTTCACCCGTCCCTTCACCCCTCCACCCCTCCCCTCCCCTCCACCCCTCCCCTCCCCCCTCCCCTCTCCGCTCTCCTCCCTCGCCCCCCTCCCTTTCCCCCTCCCATTCCTCCCCTCTCTCCCCCCAACCTTGGACCCATTGCCGGGTGGGGAGTGCCCTCGTGGACGGGTAAGGGGGGGACAGGGAAAAGGCACCGAAGCATCTCCTGAAGCTCGGCTGCCTGTCGATCACCACTGGCATGTTGAATATAATCCAGTTATGTGGCCAGTCCAGACAAGGCTGCATCTATAACACTGCAGATAAATCTCAAAGTTACATCCCCACCCCAACAGCTTGCCATCCATGTATGAAGATATCATTCTCTAGAACAATAAAACTATGCAATTATTATTTTCGGTATTTGCTCTAAACTTCGCCTTTTATTTGTTCACTCTCTACTTTTACTAGCTATATGTAATTATTAAAGTAATTATTTTGCTTAAATCTTTTGCAATCTCTGTTACATTGTTCAAAACAGTTTTGTTTTATACTTAGGTGCATGCCACACTGGAACTGCTTGCAGTTCTCACAGTGGTGTTTGAACTTGGTATGAAGATGAGATGGTTGGGGTTTCAGACCTTTATTAGGCATAAAAGAACTATGCTGAAAGTAAGTGTTTCTTAAATGTTCAATGAAAGTCATTGTGAGACCTTTAAGGATTGCCATCTGGAGATGTTTTTATGTCCCAATCCACATGTGAATTTTATGCTAGTTAAACGCTGTCTGTTTTGCACAGGCAGCAATAATGTGCATTAGCATTTCTTAATACTTGTACTGTTGTATTCTTGTAATTTATAATTTCCATTTGGTGAGTTCCTCCAGCAGCTTTTTTGTTAATCAAGATTCCAACATCTGCAGTCTCTTGTATCTAAATATATTGGATTTCTGGACTATCAGAATAGTTAACCTCTGAAAATAATTTGTTCAATAACTGTCGTCGAATTTTTAACTGGGACCTCAACACTTGTCATCTCATCGCCCCTTCTCCCGTCACGCAGCGACCCTCTGTGGCTCCGGTGTTTCAACATACTAGGAGCATGGAGAACCAGCTGAGAATCAGTCTGAAGAAGGGTCTCGACCCAAAACGCCACCCATTCCTTCTCTCCTGAGATGCTGCCTGACCCGCTGAGTTACTCCAGCATTTTGTGAAATAGATGCTCAATAACTGTAATGGTTCCATACTAGGATTATTAATCACACCTTTGTCAGGATCATTCAAGACATTGTTTCCGTTTGGGAGCTGGTAATCAATTTGTAACAATGTGATGAATTAATCGATTTCACAATTAGCGTTGAGCTCAGTGAAGAACCTGATGCGAACAATTGATTGTTGCTTTTGGTGGAGCAAATGGTGAAGAAACAATCATCTGAAGGACTGGAACTCCTGGCAAATGTCTTGTATCCTGCTAATTGCTGGATGTTTTGCAGATTAATAATGACATGGACCAGCAGTGCATCATTCTGATTATACAAATTCCCTTCAATTTCTGATTTGAGCCTTCGAATCTTCTGCCAGAGTTTAAGGAAATTGACCAAAGTTTTAAGGAAATTCAAGAACTATAGGTTATATCATATCATCATATCATATATATACAGCCGGAAACAGGCCTTTTCGGCCCACCAAGTCCGTGCCGCCCAACGATCCCCGTACATTAACACTATCCTACACCCATTAGGGACAATTTTTACATTTTACCCAGCCAATTAACCTACATACCTGTACGTCTTTGGGGTGTGGGAGGAAACCGAAGATCTCGGAGAAAACCCACGCAGGTCACGGGGAGAACGTACAAACTCCTTACAGTGCAGCACCCGTAGTCAGGATCGAACCTGAGTCTCCGGCGCTGCATTCGCTGTAAAGCAGCAACTCTACCGCTGCGCTACCGTGCTGCCTTGACAACTTGACAAAATTTGTACATTTGACCTTTTTTAAAAAAGAAGCTAATGTTGTACTTCCCCCTTTTTGCCACCTCATTTGCACTTTTTGTTAAGGAAATGAAGTAATTTTGTTAAAAACAACTTTAGCTTCCCCTTGCAGAATTTATTGACTGCTGTTATTGCACAGATCACAAAATTATTTATTTATTAGTCTCTCTGTTTTGAGATATTTAACCATGTTTTTAATGTGGTATTTTTGCAGAGTTCAGTTTTGTTTGTACAGTTTATAGAAGTCATTGTGGTATTAATCAGACAGACCTCGCACGTCCGGGTGACTCGTGCTTTGCGGCCAATCTTTCTGGTAGACTGCAGATATTGTGGTGCAGTGAGAAGGTAAATTCAAAGTAATTAGTGTTGAGTCTTTGTCTTTTCTAAATTGATGCTGATATCCAGCTTGAACCAGTCTTACAGTGACAGCTCCAGAATCAATTTTTTGTCTCGGATATGTTTTGACATTGCCAACACATTCACACCACTAAATGTTTTGCTTCATGTGAGTGATTGATTTTAATTAAATAAATATAACCATTGGAAATAATTCATTCCTATTTAATATTGCCATTATAGTTAACAAGTACAAAATCTAGAAAAGTAGGTTCTTCAATCATTCATTACTAATGCATTTTATCTCAGTATTTATTTGCGATTACACTTATATATGATTTACATCAGTCAGTAATTCGATGATTTAAAATTAGAGAGCAGAGGTAATTAGACTTTGGCACATGAATGAAATTAGTTCTTACTTTAAAGTTATACATTTAGTTGTTATTTTTATCTTTTCATCATTTTCTTCTTGAGGGATGACATTATTACTGTTTATAATGGCAGTTTCCATTATAAATACATCACACATAAAATGATAATGAAAGAAGATAACAAGGTGAATGTAAATGTAATAATACGTTAAATCCATTAAAGCTCTTTTCAGCTTTAAAAGATTAGACAATAGGCAATAGGTGCAGGAGTAGGCCATTTGGCCCTTTGAGCCAGCACCACCATTCAATGTGATCACAGCTGATCATTCTCAATCAGTACCCCGTTCCTGCCTTCTCCCCATACCCCCTGACTCCGCTATCTAGCTCTCTCTTGAAAGCATTCAGAGAACTGGCCTCCACTGCCTTCTGAGGCAGAGAATTCCACAGATTCACAACTCTCTGACTGAAAAGGTTTTTCTTCACCTCTGTTCTAAATGGCCCACCTCTTATTCTTAAACTGTGCCCCCTGGTTCTGGACTCCCCCAACATTGGGAACATGTTTCCGGCCTCTAACGTGTCCAACCCCTTAATAATCTTATGTGTTTCAATAAGATCCCCTCTCATCTTTCTAAATTCCAATGTATACAAGCCTAGTCGCTCCAGTCTTTCAACATACGACAGTCCCGCCATTCCGGGAATTAACCTAGTAAACCTGCGCTGCACGCCCTCAATAGCAAGAATATCCTTCCTCAAATTTGGAGACCAAAACTGCACACAGTACTCCAGGTGCGGTCTCACTAGGGCCCTGTACAACTGTAGAAGGACCTCTTTGCTCCAATACTCAACTCCTCTTGTTATGAAGGCCAACATTCCATTGGCATTCTTCACTGCCTGCTGTATCTGCATGCTTCCTTTCAGACACTGATGCACTAGGACACCCAGCTCTCGATGTACGTCCCCTTTTCCTAACTTGACACCATTCAGATAATAATCTGCCTTCCTATTCATACCACCAAAGTGGATAACCTCACACTTATCCACATTAAACTGCATCTGCCATGCATCCGCCCTCTCACACAGCCTGTCCAAATCACCCTGCAACCTCATAGCATCTTCCTCACAGTTCACACTGCCACCCAGCTTTGATTCATCTGCAAATTTGCTAATGTTATTTGTAATCCTTTCATCCAAGTCATTAATGTATATTGTAAATAGCTGCGGTCCCAGCACCGAGCCTTGCGGTGCCCCACTAGTCACTGCCTGCCATTCTGAAAGGGACCCATTTATCCCCACTCTTTGCTTTCTGTCTGCCAACCAAATTTCTATCCATGTCAGTACGCTACCCCCAACACCATGTGCTCTAATTTTGCACACTAATCTCCTATGAGGGACCATGTCGAAGGCTTTCTGAAAGTCAAGGTACACTACATCCACCAGCTCTCCTCTGTCCATTTTCCTAGTTACATCCTCAAAAAATTCTAGAAGATTAGTCAAGCATGATTTCCCCTTCGTAAATCCGTGCTGACTTGGAACGATCCTGTTACTGCTATCCAAATGCTCCGCAATTTCGTCTTTTATAATTGACTCCAGCATGTTCCCCACCACTGATGTCAGACTAACTGGTCTATAATTTTCTGTTTTCTCTCTCCCTCCTTTCTTAAAAGGTGGGATAACATTAGCTACCCTCCAATCCACAGGAACTGATCCTGGATCTATAGAACATTGGAAAATGATCACCAATGCGTCCATTATTTCTAGAGCCACCTCCTTAAGTACCCTGGGATGCAGACCATCAGGCCCTGGGGATTTATCAGCCTTGTCCCATCAGTCTACCCAACACAATTTCCTGCCTAATGTGAATTTCTCATGGATTTATGTGGAACTGTACCTTAGGTATTTAGATGGAGCAAGAAATTGTGGAAATAGCAGTTATCTTGCTTGAGTATCTATGAGAGACCATGAGAGTGATTATCCATTTGTTTTGATGATTCAAGTTCAAGTATGTTCAGACTGGCTTTGATCTGTTTCTGCCTCTCTGTCCTGTATTTGGTTGAAAATAAAAACAAAGACCAGAGAAAAGAAATTATGAAACAGCAAAGATATGGTTGAGAAAGAAATAATGTGAGAGCCCTATACTGTCTTTGCTGCAGGGACGTACTGCAAAGGAATCCTCCTTTCTATATTTTTTCTCTATTGCTGCTCAGTCAAATTAAATATGCACAGGACAATCCCAATTTGGGAATGCAGTAAATATATCAAAAATAGTGTAACAGAACTCTTGTAAGTGACAAGATTAGTTCTACTTTGCCTATGTTTTCACACTAGCTATCACTCTGATTTATGGATATAGTTTGTTAAATTTAGCCGTTTTCAATAATTTATGTTGGGTTGTCAGAAGGCAACACATATCAACATAAGAATGATCTGAACTAATACTTATTTCTATTCAGTTATTGAATCTGTATAAACATAGCAAGTGAACAAATTTGGTGAAACCTGAACCAATTTTGTCATGTGTTAAAATTATATTGAACACCTTAATGTGTCTTAAGGTTACAAAATACAAAACTATATTTTGTATGTTAACTTGAATAGCCATTGTAGTTTATTAAATACCTCAAAGTCAAATTTCATCAATGGACATTTGACCTCATATAAAATATAATCTCTCTTTATAGTGGGGGGAACACTAAAAGCTTTATTAAATTAGGAGAGATAAATTGCTTCACAGGGTAGGAGGATTTTTTTAATTAATGGGATAACTTTCCTTAACTATTTGTGAAATTTCTATTGAAGTAACATTTCACCTCTCCAATGGTTATGCCTTCCGGATAAAATCAATCTGCAGCTAATTGGAAACATTTTGTTTAATTGACCTTATTTAACATTCTTAGAAAAAATCTTTATTTAAAATTAGTACCTAAGGTGCGAAAAGCTCTAACTATTTACATTCTGAATTTTCAGAAATTTGCGCCAGATCTTCCAATCTCTTCCTCCCTTTATTGACATTTTATCACTACTACTTTTCTTCATGGTTATTTTCGCTATTTTAGGTAAGTTCTTAGCTCTTTTGTTGAAGTTTAATCTTTATACCGTATGTATCCAATCTAAGTACATTATTTTTAAGCATATTGTTCATGTTAAGCATTGAAAACATTGAGACCAATTAATCAAACAGATTAATAGTCAATTAAATGTATTTTTATTTGACTGGTAGAAACTTTATTTTGCATCGATTATGGAATAATGAAATTATCCATGTTAAGCAACAATATTTCATAAAGGGAAGCAAATTATTAGTGCAGGATGTATTATTGAGACACTGGTGGCATTGAATAAATAAGGCTGGGTGACTGCTATTGTGGTAATTATGATAACAGCAAAACTAAGTAACTAAATGTGAGTGAAACTGCTCTTCAGATTTTACCTATTACAGTGACACTTCTGTGCGACCATGGCACAAGATTCTAGCAATGAAAATTAGCCTTCCTCATTGTCTGAACATAAATTTACAAAAATGCATGAAATCGACAATTGAACTTTAATTGATTTTTATTTACAAAAGAAAAGGGGTGTTGAATGTATTTGTAAACCTTGCAAAGCGATA
Source organism: Rhinoraja longicauda (assembly GCF_053455715.1). Classification (NCBI taxonomy): domain Eukaryota; kingdom Metazoa; phylum Chordata; class Chondrichthyes; order Rajiformes; family Arhynchobatidae; genus Rhinoraja; species Rhinoraja longicauda. The sequence continues at coordinate 26,468,491 of NC_135977.1, forward strand.
TTCCTCAGCCCTTTCCAGATGCATCCCTAGCCCTCAATATTCCTGGCACGTATTTAAACATTCTCTAGCCAGCGTTATCAAAAATATACAGGTGCCCGACCTCTGTGTTACAGCAGCTCAGGTAATGAAAATTCACCATTACAGTTTTCACAAATCGTTACCCAAATATATGAGATCGGGAATAATGTTTACTCTCACGGAATTTAGGTGAATAATCAGTGAAAATAAATGGATTTTTTTTTTCAATTCGCATTTCTTCACTCATGCACAGATTACAATCATTTGCATTAGGTAAAATCACAGTGCAGATCCTTGTCTAGGAATGCAATGCCCTCTCCCCCCCCCCCCACAATAACAGGGGTCGCCTGCATAACTAATTGTAGAACAGAAAGAGTCAACAGTTGTCCATTGCAGATTACATGGAATCATCACAGTGAAGGCTCTTTATCAGAAGCAAAACTATTCCATGATGTATATGAGGTTGCCTTGGTAACATGATTCCTGGATATCGCTTTTGATGCCAGTGAGACCTCAATACAATTGGTTTCTAAGCAGGGGAAATGAATCAGACAATTATGATGAGATATCTACAAAGCCAAATTGGTAAACGATTGTAGTATAAGTCACATATAGTGTCCGCAATGGCATAGGATCTTGCAATGTTTGTCAGTAATTTTTAGTAGACTACTACATCATCACCCAGGTAGTGATTTCAGCATGTACATAAAATTACCATGTTAAAGTGAAGCAGTAGTTAGGATCTAGAATTAAATCAGAAAGACAGCTGACGTAAATTAGAAAACTCTGGGTCATTATAGTAAATGAATGGTCAAATTTTGGATCTTAAGTCAACAGATTTTTAGGAGTGTAAATTAAATCTAAAAAAAATTCAAAAGTTCATTTACCTCTGCCAGATGGTTAGCTCTGGTGCAGCTAAAATTTATATCTGGTTACAATTGCCATCACAATGTAGAAAGAAAGGAAAGAATAAGAATGGAAAAATGGGAAATGTATAGAAAATAGATGCAGGTGAAGGTCGTTCAGCCCTTTGAGCCGGCACCGCCATACAATATGGTCATGGCTGATCATCCAAAATCAGTACCCCATTCCTGCTTTTTCCCCATATTCCTTGATTCCGTTAGCCCTAAGAGCTAAATCTTACTCTTGAAAACAGCCAGTCTATTGGCCTCCACTGCCTTCCGTGGCAGAGAATTCCACAGATTCACAACTCTCTGGGTGAAAAAGTTTTTCTTCATCTCAGTCCTAAATGGCCTACCCCTTATTCTTAAACTGACCCCTTGGTCTGGACACTTCCAATGTGGAGAATATTTTTCCTGCATCTAGCCTGTCCAATCCCTTAAGAATTTTATATGTTTCCGGAAGATCCCCTCTCATCCTTCTAAACTCCAGTGATGACAAGCCCAGTCGACCCATTCTTTCCTCATATGTCAGTCCCGCCATCCTGTGAATTAACCTGGTGAACCTACGCTGCACTCCCTCAATAGCAAGAATGTCCTTCCTCGAATTAGGACACCAAAACTGCACACAATACTCCAGGTGTGGTCTCACCAGGGCCCTGTATGACAGCAATAGACCTCCTTGCTCCTAAACTCAAATCGTCTCCCAATGAAGGCCAACATGCCATTAGATTTTTTTCACTGCCTGCTGTACCTGCATGCTTACTTTCAGTGACTGGTGTACAAGCACACCCAGGTCTCGTTGCACCTCCCCTTTTCCTAATCTGATGCAATTCAGATAATAATCTGCTGTTGTGTTCTTGCCACCAAGGTGGATAACCTCACATTTATCCACATTATCATGCATCTGCCCACTCACCCAACCTATCCAAGTCAGCCTGCAGCCTCTGCTTCCTGTCTGCCAACCAGTCCTCTATCCATGTCAATACCCTACACCCAAAACCATGTGCGCTAATTTTGCACACTAATCTCTTGTGTGGGACCTTGTCAAAGGCTTTTTGAGAGTCCAGATACACCACATCGACTGGCTCTTCCTTATCCAGATTAGTCAAGCATGATTTCCCCTTCATAAATCCATGCTGACTTTGACCGATCCTGTCACCACTTTCCAAATGCGCTGTTATTACATCTTTAATAATTGAATCAAGCATCTCCCCTATACCTAAGGCTATCTGGTCTATAATTTCCCATTTTCTCTCTCCCTCCTTTCTTAAAAAGTGGGGTTACATTGGCTATCCTCCAGTCCACAGGAACTAATTCAGAGTCGAGAGAACATTGAAGAATGATCACCAATGCATCCACGATTTCTAGGGCCACCTCCTTGAGTACTCTGGGATGCAGACCATCAGGCCCTGAGGATTTCTCTGCCTTCCGTCCTGACAGTTTACCTAACACCATTTCCTGACTAATGTGGATTCCCTTCAGTTCCACCCTCCCACTAGATCCTCGGTCCCCTAGTATTTCTGGGAGATTGTTTGTGTCTTACTTAGTGAAGACAGAACAAAAGTACTCGTTTAACTGGTCTGCCATTTCCTTGTTTTGCATTATAAATTCACCTGTTTCTGACTGTAAGGTATGAAGGTTTTTTTCCCTTTCACCCTTGCAGATTTAATGGTTCAAAGGTGCTTTTATTGTCACATGCGCGAAGTGCAAACGCACGGTGAAATAATTTTCTTACAAAGAGTCCAGTCTTGTATTGCCACACCCATGTATATCCCGATTAGCAACTGGTACAGAAATAGTCTACTGATCCCGCATGCAAGTGCACCATGTTAGTTACATCTCAGGATGTAAATCTGTAATTATACTGTCCTTGAGCATGTGATACCATATTTTTCCTGTTTGTAGGTTTTTATTTGTTTTCCGCCAATCCGTTGGATCCAGTAAGTAATCACGGCTAATAACAGAAATGCTTGCCGGTCATACAAATGACTTCTATTTAAGTACAGCGCGGCATATGTGCCTGTAATTAACATTCCAGCAAAGTATTCCTGGCCATTTATGCATCATTTCTGTAATTGGATCATTGCCAATAAGTTCTCAGAACTGTATGGTTATTAGATACAAGTTTTTTTTTTAATGTGTTTTTTTCATTCATTGTTTCATGTCGGTACTGTGTTTAAAAAGATGCAAACTAACCATTTAACACCGCAAAGCTGATAATGTCCCGTTGATAATAATACTTTATCTGTCTTGATACCTTAACAAACCACAAACCTGTAAAGTACGCCCTCCATTGCCTTAATCCAATTACCTCAAGTCCCTGTCCTCTAAAGTGACCAGTTATCCTAGGCCCTGTTACTCTGATGACCATGTAGATCATCCCCCTACAAGAGACTCCAATCTGACACCCCTCCCCCACCCCCAAACTGCCAAACTTCTTTCCTTATGTCCTCCATAAGACTAACTTGCCATTTTCCTATATAAGCACTACCATGGCATGAAATGGCCCATTCAGCAGCACTCCATAGTCAACCATTTTCTGTTGCGGCTGCTAATAAACATCAATCTTTAATCACAGACCAGTAATTACCCAGCAACAAACAAAACAAATTGATATTTAAATCTATGGTTTTCCTCAGTTGCTGCTTTTAAACAGTTTAATATTTTATAATGAATATAGTACAATTTTTTTTCATCGAGAGATTAAAGGGATTTGGTTTTTCTGACAATATTATTTTTTCTCATTTCTTACAGTATTTTAGCACTCCAGAAGACAGTCTTGTCAGTTTGTTTGTTCTGCTAACTACAGCTAAGTAAGTCGACACAAATACATCAATTGAATTTAGAAGAGAATAGAAATGTTTGCATTTCTCAACATAATCACACGCAGGGAAAAGGAGCTTTTCATTGCTAGGGACTAGAATAAGCTTAATTCCTTTTAAATTTGGTAAAAATTCTGAACAATTGTCAACATAGAAAACATCTTACAATGTATGCCAGTGGCACAATGTGTTTATATAGTGATAGCCATCAGCTTAGGAAGTAGGATTTACGAGTGGTGTGTGGCATGCATGTCATTCGTGGTAAACCATTATTGTCAGCTGAGACAAGAAAAAAATAGACAGACAAATCCCCAAGAGAATCAAATACTTCTAGGATCCATTATTTAGCTTAATAAAATTTCCTTTCAGCTCTGTTCATAAGTGCATGACACTCAGCTTCACAAACTGGATAGGTCGCAGGTTTAGTTTCAGACTTGTACTGACTAAATGGTCTCAGCTTGGCAGTGGGAATGTGTTTCTTAGATGCACAATTCCTATGCTGAAGAATGGAAAGTTCTCTTTAGAATGTTGTGATGGAAATTGTGTGTGTGTATTGAAGAAGGAGAAATGAGGACTTAACTGTAGTATCATCTATAGTTAAATAACAAACAGTCCAGAATCACCGATGAAATCTATCCACTTTGTACATTCGATAAATCTGCATGTGCTTTTAATTTAATCTGACAATAGTCTTCAATTCCAAGAAAGAAATGAGGAGGAAAGTGGGGTTGAATTTACGAACTGAAACAGTCTTTCAACTTTTCTAAATAAAGCTAATTCTGTAGTTTTCCAGATGTGATGATGCCAGCTTATTCCAAAAACTCTTGGTCCTGTGTGTTCTTTATTGTGTACTTATCCATCGAACTCTACTTCATCATGAATCTGGTATGTTTTTGGGTAATGTTAATTCAAAACTCAAGAAAAACAAACTGAATTTATTTTGCTACATGTGTTTGCTATATTAAAGGTGTTGTAATCTGATCTGAATTTTCCAGCTTCTTGCTGTGGTGTTTGACACATTTAATGACGTTGAAAAGAGGAAGTTTAAATCACTCCTTTTGCACAAACGATCAGCAATAGAGCACGCCTTCCGCCTTCTGGTCAGCAAGCGGGTAAGTATTCTACAAAAACTTCTGTAGATAAGTCACTGAGAGATTTGAGATTGTATTTGAAGATTAATTTTATTAATTATTGTACAAAACTTTGGCATAAATCAGTAAACAGGTGATTATGTTGCTGCAGGCAATGGCCAACCTGGTTTGTCATTGAACCTAAACCTTCCATAAACCATTCCTGATTTTTAATTTAGGTTGAATCCAAGACAAAAGCTTAAGCAAAATAATTTCCTTATACTTTTGTTCAACGTTTGCTTGGTGAATTGTACTTTTCACCATTGTTACAATCAAGAGGTCACACAAAATATACAACAATATTACAGCGTGTAATAATATAGATAATAATGGATAGACTATTAAAACCCTTTGAATTTATATATTTTATGCAGATTCTCTATTAGAGTGGTAAAATACATCTATATTACACTCTCAAAAATATCCTAAGATTGGCAATGAATTTTGGTCAAAATACACTAAGGTTACTCATCCAGTCTAACCGACCCCAACCAGGTTTCATAACCTGCTATCTGCCATCAAGCAAGGCAAGGTCAACAGGTGTGTGGGAATATGACTGCTTGCAGGTTCCCTTCCAAGCAGCACAACGTCTTGACTTGGACGTATCATCAGTGCTGTCTAATTCATATCATATCATCATATATATACAGCCGGAAACAGGCCTTTTCGGCCCTCCAAGTCCGTGCCTTATACTCCCTGAGCAACAGCAACGTGCAAGCAACAATACCGGAAGAACTGCAGCAGTTCAAGCTTGCCATCATACCCTCAGGGGAATTAGTAATGGGCGATAATTGCTGGCTCTAACACCAATGCCCTGATCCCAGGAAATTAATCAATCAAGTACATCTTGAGTAGGTATACTCTTTCCTTTCAGTTTATAGTTCCATGCTACTGATATCCTCAACATTCATCTGGTAAGCTCAAGAGGAATTGAAATTGTGTGGGATGTTCTCACTAAGTCATGTTGAAGCAGGCTTCATTGGCACACTGAAAGCTTGCTTTTTCTTGTCTGACGCCCATTAAAGTATCATTGAAGATGATGTAAAATACATCTAAATATACCATAAGCTATTGGCCATGTGGAGAACCCAAGATAAAAATCATTTGTATGGATTTGTTAATTTCAAATAATGTTTCATTTCGTACAGAAATTGAATTGCATTGCGGAAATACAATGGCTGCCTCGCCAACAGTCTGTCGGTCTGTCCCCTCTTTCTTTTGTTGTTTGTTTGTATGTTTTTAGTGTTCTTTAGCTTGTTTTATGTGGGGGTGGCTTCCATCACAGCGAGGAACGTGGGAAATCCGTTGTGGTGGATGTTTATGTTAACTTTTGTGTAGTTGTGTGTCTTGTTGCTTTTTTGTAGTATGGCTGGATGGTAATTCGAATTTCACTGTACCTTAATTGGTACATGTGACAATAAACTGACCTTGAAATCTTGAGTCAAAGGTGTGCAACATAACGCAAGTGTTTAACCAACGATTAATTGCCGACAAGATTGCCATTCATTCTCATATTCAAGTGCCCATTATTTATTAAAGTACCTTGATCAGATTCATATAATCTTTTTAATTGCAGAAGTTTTTAATGACAACTGAAGATTATTTTATTTTTTAATTTCATAACCTCCCAAGGGCAAAGCAACCAACGTCAGTGTTGCATGCTACCTGTCTCCTGTGAATTTGTTCATCATAAAACATGGGGAATGAACATGGGACTTTCAGGTCTATATGACGTAACTCCTCACAGAGGAACGCGGGGCACAGTCAAACATAAACCACATATATAAATCATATATATTTTATGTTGTATGCTTTATTGCAGAGGCATAATGGCATTTCCTTCAAACAGTTTGAGGGTTTAATGAGATACTATTACCCAAGAATGAGTGCTCGAGATAAATATCTCACCTTCAAAGCACTGAAGAAAAGCAATACAGAGTTACTTGGGTAAGGGCTTTCAGGCATTGCATCCTAATAATCAAGTTAAAAAGAAAATGTTTTTGTTCCTTTCTAAATCATTTACACTCTTCAACTTTAACTGTGCTTGCTAGGATTGTGAAAGTATGAATAATTTTGTGTTTAAAATATATGTTCCATAGAATAGAAGATTTTTACAACTTCTATGAAGTTACTGGATTAAAATGGAAAGTAAGTATTGTGGAAATTTTACAATATGGATGGAGATATATATTGGAAAGTTGGATTGATGTCCATTTTATCTTCTCTATATTATTTTTATATTGAACCCAAACTGTGGCGTGCAAATTCAGTTAAAACATCTAGTATAAAAATAATTAAACTTCCAATGCACTGGTGTTATCTCAATATTCAACATCATATAGATGGCAAACAATATTTAAAGTATGGGAAGATGCTGTTTCCTTTTGCCTCACTTTTTAAATGGTAAATGTAAAATGTGCCTTAATTGAATAATAGAAATATTGTAAGATGATTCAGTCTATATTTTTTAATGGAGTAGATCTCCTATTTCTCTGGATGAAAGGGAATTTAAGGGAATTATTAGATTTATAACATAGTGTAAATTTCCCCGGTGTGGGACGAATAAAGGAATATATTATTATTATTATTAGTTTCATAATTTCGTCCCACGCTCTCTGTGCATCTCCCCTTGGGAGTGTGTAATTGCTACTCCTCGCCCAATACGTTATCATTTATTTATATAACATCTTAATAATACTGTCAAACAAAGTAAAAATGTGCTCCAATTGATTACAGTTTGATATTGCTTTTCCATCCCTAGGCAAAAAGAAGTGGAGACTATTGGTTTTATGACCTCCCACATACTCCATTTCTTATTTTTAAAGGTAACAATCACAGTGAATGATGTGTTGAAATTGCCAGGTTCTACTTGGATATCCTATAATTATTTTTTTTTAGAAGTATAAAAATCATGTGATCTTCAGTAAATTTAATTTTAATTTACCGAGTGGTTTATTGAATACATCCAAATATTGCAGATTATAATGAGTTACAAAGCTGAAGATTGATCTCCAGGTTTGAGTATAAGAAAATAACTGCAGATGCTGGTATAAATCGAAGGTATTTATTCACAAAATGCTGGAGTAACTCAGCAGGTCAGGCAGCATCTCGGGAGAGAAGAAATGGGTGACGTTTCGGGTCGAGACCCTTCTTCAGACTGAAGAAGGGTCTCGACCCGAAACGTTACCCATTCCTTCTCTCCCGAGATGCTGCCTGGCCTGCTGAGTTACTCCAGCATTTTGTGAATAAATACCTCCAGGTTTGAGTAATAAGTTCATAAGTTTTAGGAGCAGAATTAGGCCATTTGGCTCATCAAGTCTACTCTGCTATTCAATCGCGACTGATATATCTTTCCCTCACAACCCCATTCTCCTGCCTTCTCCCCATAATCCCTGACACTAATACTGGCTAATCATTGAAATGTTATGGGTGAAATCGACATCAGAGCCCAAGATTAAAAAATAAGTTTTCTTTTGCTATTTTTAAGATTTCATTTTTTGGGATTTATCAGGATTGCTAAGATTAATATTTATCACACATTAATTATCTTGCAAGGTTAGTCAAATAGATCTTGCTTGAACTGCAGCGATTAGGTTTTGATGATATTCCCACTGTAAAGATAAACAAGGTTTCAGGTTTCTGATCTATGGTCATGAAGGAAACGCAATGTATGGCCACATCAGTATGGTATGTCATTTAAGTGGGATCTTAATTGAGTCGTTACTATTCCCATGTCCTTGATATCCTGTTTTATTTTCCTCTAGAATACAGGAGGCAAGTAATGATTTTAATCAAGGCATATAAAATTATTAGAGACCAGATTAGGGTGAACAGAAGGATTCTATTCCTCTAGTGCAGGGATCAATAAATCAGGTGAGAGATTTAAGATGTGTAGGAAGGAACTGCAGATGCTGCTTTAAACCGAAGATAGACACAAAAAGCTGGAGTAACTCAGCGGGACAGGCAGCATCTCTGGAGAGAAGGAATGGGTAACGTTTTGGGTCGAGAAGAAGGGTCTCGCTGAGTTACTCCAGCTTTTTGTGTCTATCTTCAAGAGATTTAAGATAATTGGCAGAAGGGTTGGAGGAGACCATTTTCATCCAAAGAATGGTGGTGAGGATCTGGAACCCACTGCCAGAAAGGATGGTGAAAGTCAAAATGTGCATTACATTTTAAAGAGTGCTAAATGAACATTTAAAGTGGCTTAAAAGCCAGAAATATGGAAATAATCATGAGTCAGACAGCATCAGTGCAGAAAGCACGGAACGAGAGGGTGAGAAGCAGTGGTAGTGTCTTTCTAAACAGCTTATTTTTAATACCAGCATATGACACAATATATCAAAAAATGGCTTCTTATGTCATAACTTGTATAATTCCTTAGTAATTTCTAATATAGTTTGAACAGTTTCAAACCATAATACAGATGCCATTTTTATTAGAAATAGACGAAAAATGCTGGAGTAACTCAGAGGGTCAGGCAGAATCCCTGAAGAACATGAATAGGCAACTTTTTGGGTCGGAAACCTTCACACTTTGTAGGGGGGCAGGAAAGATAGCTGGGAGAGCTGAGAAGGGGTAGGACAGAGCATGGCCAGTAATCGGTTAACACAGGAGAGGGGGGTCATTTAATAGGCAGATTGTTGGACAAACATCAGAGAGATAGGTGTGAGCCCGAGGGGATAAAGAGTTGCGAATTGTTAGGCTCAAGGAAAGAAAAGTTTTGAATTGTGTATCCATTGTAAACAGTATAAGTGGAGGGTGAGGTCAGCCAGGTTTCAAGGGAGAGGGGGGAGAGGGAAGGGGAGGAGGGGGTATGCACGAGGGAAGGGTTCTTGGGGGAGAAAGGGGAGGGGAAGGAGGCTATTGTGGGTTAGTTACTTAAAATTGGAAAATTCAATGTTCATACTGCTGGGTTGTAAGCTACCCAAACGGTATATAAGGTGTTGTGAAAATGGAGGAGGCCCAGGACGGAAAAGTTTGGGAAAGGGAATTAAAATGGTTAGCTATATATTATGCCATTTTTATTATATGGAAACTTCAACATGTTTACAATAGGGACATTTTAACTTGCTATGAACGATAAATCTTTGAACTCTACTCTACTTTTATAGGCATTAATATCCTTGTGAAGTCCAAAGCATTCCAATATGCCATGTGTGAGTAGATGTATTTGTTGCTCAGTTTATACTCATTGATCCATGCTGAAAAAGTTATATTTACAGCTATCTTTACGATGCTTAATAAGTTCATCTTCAGAAAGAAGATATGTTTTAAAGATATTTCTGCTATGGTCATGTGAATACATTGTCTCAGAATTTTTGAAACTAATTAATCAGGCCTATATTATGATTTGTTCCTGTTGTAAAGTGTTCTTCCAACCACTTTGATTGATTTCAGGAATATAATTGGAAAAAGGGCAAGAAATTTTTCTGCATAATGCTAACTTCATAGCATGATAATTGACAGAGAAAATGGAAGTTTTTTTGCACGTAATATTGTTTAAAATATTACTTTGGAGTGAATGTTAAGCTTTATGGGGAAAATTAATTACACATGTATTTTCTGAAAACAGTACAACAACTTGATAAATATACACCTGTCTTTCCACTACAGATGTTGTAATTGCTGTAAACGGAATTTGGATACTGGCAGACACACTCATGATTAAAGGTATCAAGACTACTTTGCAGCTCCAACTGTGTAATTGGTTCAGACAGAGTTGATTAATGCGATGAATGGAGCTTTCTGAGAACTGGCAGTTCCATAAAGAACTGTTTGCTATCAGCTATTAGAGGCTCGGCTCATTACAGACCACCACTAGAGAAAAGTGTTCAAGCCACTTCATATCCAACCTCTCAACTTCATGCAAGGGATGAGTAATATACAGATGGTAACCTCATTCATTTGGGAGGAGTTTCCATCCCGGCAGTGCACAAATGTGTATGAATTACTTATTTAAGAGTCAAGAGTATTTCATTGCCATATTCACTGACAATGGAACAATGAAACTCTTACATGCAGCAGCTTTACAGACCTGTACAATTCGCATGGCTAATATATAGCAAACAAAAGCTCAATAGATTGATAATTAATACATTCAATGCTTTTGATTTATACAATTTAGTTACAGTTTCTGTTTATTGCCACCTGTACTAAGGTACAGTGAAAAGCTTTTGTTGCGTGCTACCCAGTCAGTGGAAAGACAATATATAATTACAATCGAGCCATTAGATACACGATAATAAGGGAATAACGTAGTCACTATACTATAGATAATAAGGGAATAACGTATAGTCACTATACTATAGTGCAAGGTCAAGCTGGTAAAGTCCGATCAGGGATAATCTGAGGGTCACCAATGAGCTAGATAGTAGTTCAGGACTGCTCTCTGGTTGTGGTAGGATGATTCAGTTGCCTGCATACCTGTTGCTTGATTTCTGAGTATTTAATGATATTTTAAGTTAGTTTTATAAATGTTTTGAATTATTTAAATGGAACAGTTCAGTTATGAGGGGAGATTGGAGAAGCTAGGTCTGTTCTCCCTGGAGGAGGTTAAGAAGGGGGCATGATTGGGGTGTATAAAATTATGTGAGGTAGAGATAGAATCAACTGCAGGAAACTTCTCCCCCATATCAGAAATATATAAAACTAGATGGCGTAAAGTTAGGGTAAAGGGGATGAGATTTGGAGGGGAAAGGAAGGGCACTTTCATACCCAGAGCTGGCACTGGAATGCACTGCCTGAGAAAATGGTGGAAGCTGGAAATCTGGCTTCGGAATAAAAGGCTAGAGACTGGTCCACTGTGGATGTGTTGTGCTGAATGACCCGTTTCCATGCAGAATGATTTTATGACTCCAATTGTTCTTGAATTATGAATATTTATCTCTTTTGTATAAAATATGGGTTTTAAATTATACTTTGTTTCTTTTCTTTTTAATTATTGGGTTTTTTTCTTTTTGTAGATGGTGCTTTCTTCCTTAGGATTGTGCCCTGGAGTTACATTGTATTTCTCACAAGTAGGTGCAATTTATTATTGAACTATCATCCAATGACATAATTCTTTTTGTTTTGCATTTTTTTCTCATTGCGTTAATCTCAGGCACATTTTAAAGTGGTGGTGTTAAACCTAAATGATAGGGTTTGAAAATGACAGGAAATATAGAATATAAAAGCACGAATTAGCTAGTCAGTGTGTCAGACCTGCTCCGTCATTCAGCACGATCTTGACTGATCATCCACTTCAGAGCTCGGTTCCTGTCTTCTTCCCCTATTGCTTGAATTCTTTAGCACTAACACATATATCTGTATCCCTTTTGATAATACATAATGACCTGGCCTTCACTGCCTTCTGTGGTAGGAAATTCTGCAAGTTCACCATTCTCTTTTTTTTTAATTATTTTTTTTTAACAAAGTTTATTTCTGATTTTTATTAATACGGCTTTGATAATTCAATGCATGAACACATTAATGCTGATAAGTATCCCCCCACCCACCACCCCCCACCCGCAATACCATTCAATATACTAAACATAAAACACAAACAAACAAAAAAAAAACACCCCCAGAGAGGAGGGAAGCAGAAAAATCGGAATGTTAAGACATATCAGGGACCATTCTAATATTTCAATTCCACTCTTAATTACATACACACATATCAAAGACGCTACCCAACCATAAAATTATCAGAGCCTAAAGCATCAATACAACTAAGAAAAGGTTGCCATATCAATGTAAACTTGTCAGCTGATTCCCTAACAGTATACCTAATCTTCTCCAATTTAATAAAATACAACATATCCCTAATCCACTGTGCAAATGTTGGAGGGTTACAATCTTTCCATCTGATCAAGATTTGTCGTCTGGCCACCATCGTGGCAAAAGACAAAAGATTTTGTTTATTATTATTTAATGCAAGATTTTGTGTTACCACACCGAATAAAGCAAGGGGGGCTGATGGTTTCAAAGATTCATTGGTAGTTTGGGAGAGCATATCAAATATTAATTGCCAAAAATTAGATAACTTAGGACAATCCCAAAACATGTGAATTAAAGTGGCTTGGTTCTGCCTGCAACGGTCACACGTGGAGTCTATATTGGGTGTAAATTGGGCTAGCTTAGCTTTGGTCCAGTGCAATCGGTGGAAAATCTTAAACTGCATAACAGTATGCTTCATGCATATCGAAGATGTGTATATACCCCCAATCATCTTTGACCAGATAAAGTCTGAAATTGTCATGCCCAGATCCCTTTCCCACTGCTCTTTTAGGGAGTTAAGACTTGAAATGTTTTCTTTTATTAGTAAAGAATAGATGTCACCTATCTTTCCATTTCTGATTGATGTAATGTTATTAATTGAGTCTAGGAGTGTGTCTGAGGGCTGTGAAGGGAATTGAGTGATATTAGAAGATATGAAACTGCGAATTTGCATATACCTAAAGTGTGACCTAGAGATATTGAATTTCTGAACAATCTGCGCAAAAGATGCAAACAAACCATTTATAAACATGTCTTTAAATGAACAGACCCCATGATTGAGCCAAGCACTGAATGAAGCATCTGTCGAAGGTGGCAGAAATGCATGGTTCGTTACAATAGGAGCGAGTATTGAGAATTTACAGATATCAAAGGATTGTCTGAATTGCTTCCATATTTTTAAAGAATTAATAACAACTGGATTAGAAGTGTATTTGGTAATAGGCTCTGGATATGGCAGACCTGAACATAATAAGGCGGCTAATGAAGTGTTCTTACAAGAGTCTCTCTCTAGAATTAGCCAGTCAGGTACAGTGGTTAATACATTTCTTTTCATCCAATAAGAAATACTTTTAATATTTGCTGCCCAATAGTAAAACTGAAAGTTTGGCAGTCCAAGCCCTCCCTGCCGATGAGGTCTCTGTAGTATAGCTTTGCGTATACGTGGATTCTTTTTATTCCAAATAAAGGAAGAGAGCTTTCTATCCAGAGAAATGAAGAACGTTTAAGTTAAAAAAACTGGTATACACTGAAACATATAAAGAAGCTTGGGCAATATGTTCATTTTTATAGTGTTAATCCTACCTGCCAAAGATAGAAGTAACAGATCCCAACGGTCAATATCCTCTTTAATAGAGGAAAGGAGAGGGGGAAAGTTTGCTGAAAAAAGGTCTTTAAATTTATGTGTGACCCAGATACCGAGATATTTTATTTTGTCCATGCACACTTTAAACGGGACTGTACGTATAAACAGGGATTCTCTTGCTGCCAGATTTAAGGGCATCAACTCACTTTTTTGTGTGTTAATTTTGTAGCCAGAGATTTTGCCAAATTTACTTAAGAGATTAAGAACTGCAGGAAAAGATAAGGAAGGATCAGACAAATAAAGTAACATATCGTCTGCATATAGCGAAACTTTATGTTCCAACCCTGCCCTTGTAATACCTTTAATATCTTTATTGCTACGTAAGGCTAGCTATATAAAATTTTGATCCATGATAAAAAAATTGGTCCAAATCCAAATCCAATTCCGACTGTCATGCCTTATTAGTATTGTGTAGGTTTCTAAGGCATCACCTCTCATTCTACTATACTCCGGTGAATAGAGACCTAACTAACCCAAGGTCTCACCAGTTGGCAATGCTGCCACCCCAGGAACCCCTCTCCCATCAGGCAAGAGGTATAGATTCAGATTCAGGGGCAGTTTCTTTCCAGCTGTCAGCAGGCAACTGAACCATCCTATCAACAACTGGAGAGCAATGCTGAGCCACCATCTACCTCGTTGGAGACCCTCGGACTATCGTTAATTGGGCTTTACTGGACTTTCTCTTGCAGATTATTCCTTTCATCCCATATCTGTCCCCTGTGGACGGCTCGATTGTTATCATGTATAGTCTTTCCGCTGACTGGATAGCATGCAACAAAAAGCTTTTCACTGTACCTCGGTGCACATGACAAACTAAACTAAACTAAAAGCAGACTAGTAAATCTCTGTAGTGCTCTCTCCATGGAAGTACATCCTTTCTTACATAAGGAGACCAAAAGTGCATGTAAAACACAGTTAGGTTCTCACTAAGGTCCTGCACAGCTACAACAAGACATCCACACTCATACACTCAAACCGTCTTGAATTGAACGCTGTCATACAATTAGCCATTCCAACCTGAACACTTGCCTTCAGCGACTGGTGTACAAGGCCATTCTCACTGTACATTTTCCCAGTCTACCACCATTCAGATAACAATCTGTCTTTTTATTTTTTTTAGGTGCAACAAGGATAGCATTCCATTTATCTAATTTGAACAACTATCATGCATTTGCCCACACATCCAACTTGTCTAAATCACTTTGCAGTTTATTTGTTTCCTTGCAGCTGACAATCCACCTTCAGCTTTAGGCAATCTGCAAATTTGGACTTGTAGATATGTATTGATGTTGATATATATTGTGCATTGCAGAGGCTTGTGCTGGGGATCATTCTGAAATTTATCCACACATCATAATCCAAGTACAAGCCAGCTAGGCAACCAAGCAATTCTAGGATTGTTTTTGAAGGGGAATGATTTTCTGATCCCAACCATAACAGAACAGTAAAATGGAGACACAAGGAACTGCACATGCTGGTTTACAAAAAAAAGACAGAGTGCTGGAGTAACCGACTGAGTTACTTCGGCACTCTTGTGTCATTTTTTCAAAACAGAACATCCTTGATTTGGTGAAGTTCCTGCATTTAACTCTACTCTGTTTCATCGTCCATTTGCATTTGTTTTATGTTCTGCAGATTTTTTTGCTGTATAGTTTATAAATCATTACATTGCTAATAATTTACTGAACAAAAGTTTCTTTATCTGCCCTACCCAGAATATTCCACTCTGAGATAATGATTAAGGAAGTTATGTGATTTAACCTCCATTATATGTTGAGTATATCTGAGCTGCTCTTTCTGTACAAGTATATATCTTCTCTTGTGCAAATGTACCTAAAAAGGTATTTTACCATAACAAATCTCTCTTTTCTTCAAACTCCCCATGACATTTTTTAACCTTCCTTGAAAATTTCCCTCAAGAGTCTAATGTTATGTCATTGTGATTGATCAGAATGGTTGTGGACCTTGGATGCACTCAGTAATGGAACCTTAATATCTTACCATACCATACCATACCATACACATACAGCCGGAAACAGGCCTTTTCGGCCCACCAAGTCCGTGCCGCCCAGCGATCCCCGTACATTAACACTATCCTATACCCACTAGGGACAATTTTTACATTTACCCAGCCAATTAACCTACAAACCTGTACGTCTTTGGAGTGTGGGAGGAAACCGAAGATCTCGGAGAAAACCCACGCAGGTCACGGGGAGAACGTACAAACTCCTTACAGTGCAGCACCCGTAGTCAGGATCGAACCTGAGTCTCCGGCGCTGCATTCGCTGTAAAGCAGCAACTCTACCGCTGCGCTACCGTGCCGCCCGAGTTGCTGAGTTATGTGAAAATGAGAATATTATAAGACACTTTTTAATGTGCTGTTGTCTTAGAATTATCCAGCAAGCTAAACAATGATGTTTGCTTCCACAATATATTTAGAAACAAGCCCTACTTGCATTTGTAAAAATATTAGGGAACTGAAGTTTGAACTACTTATGGCATTTACTAAGCTGCAATAAGTTCTCCACAGCAATAATAAGCTTCCTTTTCATACTAATCAGGAGAATCATAGAATGCAAATAATTATTTTAATTTGTGAATTAATCTGCTCAAAGACAATAAAGAAATTTTAAAAGCTCACAGGGTTAGTTTAATTTATTGTCACATGTACCGAGGTGCAGTGAGAAGGTTTTATGTAGCATGCTATCCAGTCAGCTGAAAGACTATACATCACTACAATCAAGCCACCTGCAATGTACAGATACAGGATAAAGGGAATAACATTTAGTGCAATATAAAGTCCAGTAAAGTCTGATCAAAGATAGTCCGAGGGTCTCCAATGAGGTAGACTGTAGGTCAGGACCACTCTCCAGTTGGTGATCGAATGGTTTAGTTGCCTGATAACAGCTGGGAAGAAGCTGTCCCTGACACTGGAGATATGCGTTTTCAAACTTCTGTACCTCGTGCGTGATGGGAGAGGGAGGAAGAGGGAGTGTCCTTGATTATGCTGCTGGCCTTGCCAGGGCAGCTTGATGGAATCAATGGAAGGGAGGTTGGTTTGCGTGATGATCTGGGCTGCAATGACAAATCTCTGCAATTCTTGGATGGAGCTGTTCCCAGACCACGCTGTGATGCATCCCAACAAAATGCCCTCTACGGCGCATCTGTAGAAGTTGGTGAGAGAGGTTGGGGACATGCCGAACACCAGTGGCGATTCCTGCTAAAATAAACCCCAAAATTATGATTGACTTCAATATGATTTAATCATCCCTTTCTTACACTCAAAATTATTTTCACTGCAGCATTTTTTTTCATACAGTGATTGTAATTTTATGTTTTGCGCAGTTTATGGTGTTGAAATGTTGCTGAAAATTACTGGACTGGGACCATCTGAGTATTTCACATCTGGATGGAATCTGTGAGTATGGAATAAACACCACCTAAAATAAATAAGGTTTCATCTTCTTGTGGCAAGAAAGTGCAGACTTATTTCTTAGAGTGCTGGAAAAATAATGTAAATCAGAATTAATTTATTTAAACAGTTTTTTAAAATTGAAATTTTATATCCAATGTATGATCAAACTGTTGACAAAAATACTTTGTGCAAGGCAATAAGGCAGTGATGTTCCTGCAGCTTTGCATTTAGAGACCTGGTTATTATTCTCCTGTGCTTCTGTTGTGGTTCTATGGTGAATTGAAGCACAGCGGATGTTCTACTTTCACTAATGGAGCTTCTGCATGAAAGTATTACAACTATTTATTCAGATGTTTAAGACTTTTAAAGTGCAACTGAGTAGGAATACTTGAATTGCTGCTAGATGCTACTAATTTTAGTTCTTGCAACCATTTAAGGAATGTAATGCAGGAGTCTCAAAGGGAAGTCTTTCTAAAAACCGTCACTGTTTTCAAGAATGACAAAGCCCATTTAGTTCATCAAACTATTTTTTGCAATCGGTTATTCCAGCATCCAAGTGATTACATGTGTCCTAAGAAGTTTTACTTTCACTAAAGATAGTTACAGATTATTTATTATATATGTAAAAAGAACATTATTTTGATTTGGTTAAATTTACTTTTCATTCATTTACACGTTTGCAGATAGGACAAAATTCACATTGAGTTCCAACTTCCAGAACAAACTCTTCTTATTACAAATTGGCTAAGTTGGGAGACACATTTAAAAAAAATCAAAATAAACTTTATTCAAGATAAAAGATATGCACAAAACAAGACACAAAATGCTGGAGTAACTTAGCGGGTCAGGCAGCATCTCTGGAGAGAAGGAATGGGTGAAGTTTCGGGTCGAGACCCTTCTTCAGACTCTCTGAAGAAGGGTCTCGACCCGAAACGTCACCCATTCCTTCTCTCCAGACATGCTGCATGACCCGCTGAGTTACTCCAGCATTTTGTGTCTACCTTCGATTTAGACCAGCATCTGCAGTTTTTTTCCTGTACAAATCAAGAACTGTGCAAAATTCCTCTGACATTCTCTGCGGCTGGACATACATTCGTTAGCGTTATATTTGGTAGTGATCCCAAAAACTATAATTATACCCAGCACCTTGCCACTCATGTGGCCCCCTTCCCTCCACCATACCTGCCCCCCAATGTGCAGCAGTGGAAGGACCCTAGAATTTAAGAGACACATGTCCAAGGGCAGCAGCTCCCTGTCCCAGGGCAAATTCTCCCAGATACAAAGCATACACTGCTATTTATACTACTCCTTAGCTACATTTCCCCTTCCCTGGAGTCAGTGGAGTGGTCGCCAGGCAGTATGGAGGCATGCGCTCACTTCGGGCCACTAATTTTGCAACTGGTCACTGAGATGTTATAATCCAGTTTCAACCTGGTTTAAGTGAGGCCCCTCACCCAGCCTTGAGGATCATCTTACATCTTCGGCTGATCTGCCTAAGCCAACTGTCCACTTTAACCGATTGTCACCCTGTCCACTTTAACCGATTGTCTGCCTTGGCATATTGTCTCTTTGCAACATATATTCTACTAACTTATTTTAATTTGAAGTGTTATTTTGGATGTATCATATTGAGCATAATCAATACTCATATCTAAGTTGCCACTCCAAATACTACCAAACCCAAATGTTTGTGGAAGGATTGGAGAAGGGACAGAGCGATGATGTGGGCACAGGATAATTTCATAAAAGGGTGATATGTCTCCTTCATATTTTAGGTTTGATTTCCTGGTTACCATATTTGCATTTGTTGGAATAGTGGTCTTGGCATTTGATATGGAGCCATTCTATTTCATTGTTATATTGAGGCCACTTCAGTTGCTAAGGTACGTAATTAGTTCTTTATACAGTGTTTATCTTTTCCAGGTAGACAGCATTTCTAATTTACATGGTTCAATTTGTTTGTAAATCTGGCTAGATTTCAAATAAAACGTGCTTGCTTCTGAAGTTAATGTGCTTGGTGTCTTTATTACTTCGACCTTGCTTTTTGAATCATATTATCTGAACAATAAACACAAATTTGCAGATGAAACTGAGAATGTTGTTTATACATCCTGTAAATTTTACTGGGCAGATTGTCAACGTGGCATTTTAATATAAACGTGGCATTAAAAACTGCTGGTAATAGTGATGACACCATCCTCATTTTCACAATAGAAATGTAAATCGAGCAGCTCTTCAATGAGTAACAGGTCAAATTATAACAAACATGTGTGATATGGTACAACTGGAAGAGCTGCTTCTGCACAACTCTAGAGATCCTAGTTCGATCCTGACCTCGGATGCTGTCTGTGTGGAGTTTGCATGTTCTCCCTTTCATTGTGTGGGTTACCTTCGGGTAGTCCAGTTTCCTCACATATCCCAAAGACCTGTGAGTTTGTAGGTTAATTGGACTGTGTAAAGTTGCCATTAATGTGTTGGGATCTGTAAAATCAAGAAATAATGATATGCCCCTGTGAAAAAGTGAAAGCTTTCTTATTTAAAATGGAAAATTGTTGTACAGGTCCACCATTGATTTTACGGCACCCTTAGTGTCCAAGCCTTTCTGGATTGTCTGATTTTGCCTGACCAACAGAGGCCACAGCCTCCCAGAGGAGTCCAACGGTACCATAACAGTCCACCTAGACTGCTGGGGAGCCGAGATACCAGCCCGCAAAGTCAGCCCCAGAAGTTGGCTATGGGAATGGAGTTCCAGAGCCTCGGCCGCGAGGAGCATTTTCAACCCGCCGATCAGCGCGGAAGTCTTGATGAGGTTGAGATCGGCCGTCTCACCCGGCATAGGTGCCATATTTTCGGGGGGACTTCCGGGGTGGATTTCAAGTGCATTCGTAATTTTGTCCAGATTAAAGGAGGTGCCTGACCACCAGTTGCTGAAAAAAATCGGTGATGGACCTGTATATGATACCCCTCAAGTAACAAACGAATAGCTAAAGTTTTCTTTCCGATATACGAGAGGTATGATTTGCTAAATAATTTATTCTATTCTCTATTCTCCAGATTATTTAAGATTAAGCGAAGATACAGAGATGTTCTGGACACAATGTTTGAATTACTTCCCAGAATGGCCAGGTATGGTTGAAAACTTTAATTATTCATTTATAAGAAAATATCATTTACAAATTAAATATTATTTATAATATAACACTGTGAGCATATTGTTTATCTCTTTCCAGTTTAGGGTTAACACTCATGATATTCTACTACTCGTTTGCAATAGTGGGAATGGAGTTCTTTGGTGATGTTCTCTACCCTAACTGCTGCAAGTAAGTGTATTTGTAAGATTAAGAAAACTTAACTGTAATTTATACTTCTTCTCTGAAAATGAAGATCATCTCACTCTTAAACTCCTCTCCCCATACTGAAATATTTATTTTCCTCAGTGCCCTTTGGGAAGGGACAGGTCCAAACCAGTCTTGCTGTGTTGATTTCTCATCCTATTTAGTTCTGGTAGACATTGAAATACTCTAGTATATGAGCATTTTTTTGATGAGAAATACCATGGCTAATGTCATGTAGGAAATTTTGGTTTAGGTTTAGCTTTATTGCTGTCACGTGAACCGAGGTAAAATGGGAGAAACTTAATATTGCATGTTTCCCCATCAAATCAAATAATGCTACACATTGACACAATCAAGCCAAACTCAAGTACAATAGTTAGAGTAAAGGTAAAAATATAGTTCCCAGCTTTCTAGCGCAACAGCTCCAGAGACAGAGTACATTGTCCACAATGTGCTTGAGGTGCATCAGGTAGTGCCCTAGCTTATGGAAGGACTATTCAGAAGGCTGATAACATTCAAAGGGGAAGAAGCCCTCCAAAGACATACAGGTATGTAGGTTAATTGGCTGGGCAAATGTTTAAAAAAAATTGTTCCTAGTGTGTGTAGGATAGTGTTAATGTGCAGGGCGGACCCGGTGGGCCGAAGGGCCTGTTTCCGCACTGTATCTCTAAATCTAAATCTAAAAGCCCTTTGATATTCTGCTCAGCCAACCAATGCACTACAGTGAACTGGACACACCATCTACTGGAGAAATTAAAGAATACATTTGTCCCTGAATACTTCAATAATTATAAATCTAGGGCTTGCTTATTGGATTAATAAGTTACTTGACTGGATTCTGAGGCAATTTATCATGAAGACAAGAAATCTTCAAATTTGTTTCTCATCTGTTCTGAATTAACTGATCTCAGTTGAAGTTGAAATTTGAGCATTGCAGCCGCTTCAATGACCTTCATGAGCCATGCTGACAAGTGTGAGTGTGTGGATGTCAGATGAGGACAGGATTTGTGTCAGCTGGTACCATCGTCATATTATGAGGAGAATATTATGACTTTGAAGTCAGGTATCAGTATATCCTTCAAGGGACAAATGTTGGGATTAGCAGGAAGTTTCGGTAGGAATTGTTCAATTATATAAACAAAATATGGTTAAATATTTAAAAATAGCAAAGCAGTCAAGCATTTATCATGAAGGGAACGAGAAATCATTGCAGTGTGTTTCTATCACATGATCCAAATACTAATCTGAGTGGTCTATTATGAAAAGCGGTGTTAAATAGGATCGGGAAGATGTATGTTTAAAACAAAACAGTAACTCATTAATAGCATGTTATAGTGTGGGATAGTAATTCTGGTTGCTTTACCTCGTCAACCAGAACATAATTCTACAGAAATAGTTAGGGATGTTGCATATTGGCACGATGTCCTTGACTGTACAATAATAATATTACTATGTTTTTGGAGTACTTTACTCCATGTTGGTGTCACTTAAGCTTCTACAACTCAGAATATGACTGAATTCTTTGTCTGCAGTAACAGCATGGTGGCAGATTCATAT
The DNA here is from genome assembly GCF_053455715.1 of Rhinoraja longicauda. Classification (NCBI taxonomy): domain Eukaryota; kingdom Metazoa; phylum Chordata; class Chondrichthyes; order Rajiformes; family Arhynchobatidae; genus Rhinoraja; species Rhinoraja longicauda. Next base: position 26,490,788 of record NC_135977.1, read on the forward strand.
CGTTGGATAAATCGGACTATTGGTGACAGAACAGTGATTCAGGGATATTATTCCCTCAATAACTTCAATAACATCCTGAACAGTTTTGGTGAGTAAGGTTCATGTATTATTTCTCTATTTAGCAGAGCATACAATGCAAGCTCTGAAAATAATCATGGATTTTTTTTCCCTGTTTTTTTGCAGTTACTTTGTTTGAGCTGACTGTTGTAAATAATTGGTATATAATCATGGTGAGTTTTGTTGACATTAAGCACATTTCCCAACAATACGGTCCATGTCATTTTGTCCATGACTTTAACTTAAAATGGAAATCAGCTGCAATTCTCTCTTTGCAGGAAGGTGTGGTATCTCAGACATCTCATTGGAGTCGGGTTTACTTTATGACTTTCTATATTGTAACAATGGTAAGTAAAAAGAACCATGTTACTGCTCTATTTTCTCCCTTGATATTACAATTTATGTCTTCATAATGAGAACTTTAAATCTGGTTGCTGATGAACAATAACAATAATAATAATGAATTTCTTATAGTAAACCTTAAGGAAAATATCAATCCAAAAACCTCTTCAGAAAAAGAAATCAACGTATGTTTCTTTTGAAATATATATTCCTCTGGAGTCTGGATTACAAATCACTATGTTCAATAGTTATCTGTCACTGATTCAGTTAGGCTTTGTTCAATGTTTTCAGCCATGCTCTCAATGAAATGAGAACTCTTCCATGATGCTGCCTCTTTCTTTGAAGAGGATGCTGTGCAAATAGTTGCTGGGCTTATTGGTGCCAATGATATTTGGGAAGGTACAGTTGAGTATTGGATTTGGGTAAAGGGGTAAGGGATCTGAGAGTGACCATTTTTACCAGGAACACACTGTTTGGATCAATAATGAAAGCAGAGTCACTGACTGCATTTAAGATGTGTCCAGATGAACGCTTTAATCACCTAAGCATAGATGGCTATTGGCCACGTGCTGGAAGAAGTAATTAGTGCCAATGGGTCCCTGCTGGTGGGCTTGGATATGGTGGGCCACAAGCCTGTTTCCATGGTCTATGACTCTATTACTGCCTGACCCAATAAGTTCCTCCAGCAGTGTTTTACTCAAGCTTTCCACGAGATTCTTGTGACTGTAAAATGCTCTAGATTTTGAAACACATATCCAAATGGAAGTTGTTATTAAATATTAGTTACTCTATTAGACAGGTCACACCTATTTATAGGGGCTCCAGCAGGGGTTAAATATCAGATTATTTTCAACAGAACTCTGTTTGAGAGAAGTGGGTGGTGCAGGAGGTTCAATTACTAATATGGTCATTAATAAACCCTTGTTTATCACTCGGTTTTTACATTGTGTCAAGAGGTCGTTCCATTGTGATAGATAACCAATGTGTCCACCATACCTCCGGATACTTTTTTTAATTAAATGTACAAAATAAAAAGAAAATATACTTAGTGAAAAGATTGTCCATTTTAGCTACTGGTATCCCAATTAGAACTATCCCGCAGAGTGATGATTTGTTATAGCATTTCTGGTCCCCCAGTCAGAGTATGTACCCGGGTGTAACGTGAAAAAACAATCTGATGGGATGCGGTCTGCTCTGGAAGGATACTGGGGCAAATCAGCACAGGCCACCTCTCCACATGGCAACTCATTGCTAGATTTATGCCACATTGTCAGCACATCAGTGGGGAGGGCAAGGGTTGGTTCCAGTTTTGCCAGAATCCAGGGTACAGGCGCAGTAGCAGGGAGAGCCGGAGTTAATGCCAGGTTTGCAGCACACCAGTGATGTTTCTCTACATATAAGATTATTATGTCATCTAAACACTGACTTCCTGGGAATGCCTTCTGCGTATTAAAAGAGCAGCTGGTGTATATAGCTTTTTTTAATGTTGAATGGGGAGGAGGGGGTGGGGGATAGGGAGAGTGAACACACTGGGAATCTGAACAACTTGCATTAACTTCAAAGAAAAGAATTGGAATCATTTGAGTAAATAACACTGATTTCTGTGACTCCATTTACACCTTCTGCTCTTAAATGTGGTTATTGACATGCAATTTATTTTATAAAGCATTTAAGTCAACCTTAAATTATTTGTGTAATTTTTATTCAGAAAAGTTTAATAACTTTAGAATGTAATTTCTCAGTTAGAAGTAGACATTTGAACATAAAACAGTACAGAACAGGGCCTTTGGCCTACATGTCTGTGCTGAACATGAGACCAAGTTAAACTAATCTCCTCTGGCTACCTATAATCCATATCCCTCCATTCCCTGCATATCTATGGAATATTTTGTAATGTCATCAACCTAACATATTTACCTTCAATCAAACTAAATGATCACATCCTGAAAAAACAACTACAGATGCTCCCCGACGAAGGGGCCTGTCCCACTTAGGCGATTTTAAAGCGACTGCCGGTGACTAGGCTGTCGTTGAACGTTTGCCGGGGTGTCGCGGGCATGATCGTGAGAAGTCTTCAATGAATCGTAGCAGATCTCGGCGCATCGCTGAAAACGTTTCCAGATAGAAATTTCTCGGCGACAGCTGGCTTGTCGCCAGGTATCGTAGCTTATTGCGGGCGCTGTCGCATGCTGTCCCCAGGTTTGCTAGGTTGTCGCAGTTGCATTTAGAAGCACGTAATATTAAATTAAGTAAAGTCATTTGGATACCATAAAATACTTGTGTTTAACCAATTTATTTACCGTCAGGATATTTGACAGGTAGATTGGAGGCGACAGTTTGACAGTCAAGTAAGCGTGGGAATTTCGCGATGTTTATGGCCATCAGCGATTACATTTAAAGTAGGCTCCCAACCCAGATATGCAACCCAGAAACCAGATATGTATCTCCCGTACATTTTCAAAGAATGCCCAAACTCCGCACAAAAATCCATTTAACCACGTTTAAAATTAAATTTCTTAATACTGCTATTAGTAAACTGGAAGTCAATCCAGTTTATGCCTTGTTACCGTGAAGTTTGGTTTTCAAGTAACCCGGGCAAGATGTTATATTTCAAAACTCTCAAGTAATTATAGACGTCAGTGATTTCAGCAAAAATTAGGTCGTCGGAGAAGCATTGATAAGCGTGGGAATTTTGCGATGTTTCCGAAGACGGTGCATTTTCTTAGCCAGGTGCTAGTTTCACAAAAAAAGTAAAAGTATCGACCTGACTCGGCATTGTCGTGGTCATTGTCAAAAGAAAATGTTGGCGATCTGCTACGACTTTGACAGTCGCTGGCAGTCGCCTAAAAAATCGCCTAAGTGGGACAGGCCCTTAACGATGCTTCGATTTACGATATTTTGACTTTGCAATGGTGCAAACGCTGGGCAACGGCAGCAACCCGCTGCTCGCTTCCGGCCACGTGATCAGGTGTATTAAATGCATTTCCACGTACGATATTTTCGGTTTGCGATGGGTTTCTCGGAACATAACCCCATTGTAAGTTGAGCACCTGTACAACAAATTTGCGTATTGCAAATTTACTGAAATCGTTTTGTGAATAATTCTACTACTGTTTATCACGACCATCAATGGTGATTTATTTTGTTTCTTATATAGGTTGTACTTACCATTATCGTTGCCTTTATTTTGGATGCCTTTCTATTTCGTATGAACTACAGTAGAAAAAATAAAGATGAGGAAGGTATGTATCTTTCCATTTGAACTCTTTCTATTGAACCCGCATATATTCTCTTTGAGATTTAATATTTTGTTTTCTAATGTTTCTTGACCTCATTTTTTCATATTTAGAATAGGATCATAGGATCAGTTAAGAAATTGGTATTCTGGGTCACCTAGAAATCAAATCTAATGAGTATATTCTTATGTGATGATGTTACAAAATGATATACAGATGTTTGGATTGGTCATCCAAAAGTTTCATTTAAAACAGAAATGCTGGCAATTCTCAGTAGGTTGGGCAGCATCTGTGGTGGAATAAAATAGAATGCTTTAATCAGAACTGTGAAAAGTTAAAACTTATCCCATTTACAACTTACTGCAGAGAAAGGGGAAGGGATGGGGAAAACAAAAGGAAAGTCAAGTCAAGTCAAGTCAAGTCAATTTATTTGTATAGCACATTTAAAAACAACCCACGTTGACCAAAGTGCTGCACATCTGACTAGGAAAAAAAAGAGACATACAGTGGCAGGCAGCCAAACACAACGGCGCGGCCATCTTGAACAAAATGTTAATTCAATCACCCACAGTCCAACAATAAAAGCACTAAACAGGCACCCAAATTACCCAACCCCAAAAACCCCCCAAAACACAGTCCAACAATAGAAGCATTAAATAGGCATTCAAATCACACACCCTAAAACCCCCAAAAACACAGTCCAACAATAAAAACATCAAACAGGCACTCAAACCACCCAACCCCAAAAAAAAACACACAAAAAAGAAACATCCATCAAAGAAACATCCATCACAGTGAGTCTCCTCCAGTCCTCTCTCTCCTCACTGTGATGGAAGGCCACAATGTCTTTCCCTTCTCCCGCTGTCCTCGCCCGCAGTCAGGTTGTTGTGGTTGCAGGCCGCACCGGACGGTCCACAGCGGGCCGAGCCCAAGGCGCGTCGCGTCGCAGCCGCTCCCGTAGCCTTCGAAGACGGCCGGCTCCGCCGATGATAAGTCCGATCCGGGGCGGGCGAACACGCTGTCGCTGTCGCTGCCGCTGTTGTTGCACGTCGGGGCGGTCGTGGCTCCCGACATTGAAGCCCCCGCCCAGCAGAGAAATATCCCGCGGCCATCCTAGGCCGCGCCGGACGGTGAAATGTCCGCGGCCCAAGCCCCGCGATTCGGGGCGGTCGAACACGCTGCCGCTGCCGGAGCTCCCGATGTCGGCATCCACGCGGCCCGAGCCTAAGGCGAGTCGCAGCCGCACCCGCAGCCTCCGAAGACGGCCGGCTCCGGTGGTGGTAAGTCCGATCCGCGGGCTCTGCGAACCAGAGCCCCGGAGGCCGACAGCTCCAGGAGTTGGGCCGATGGTAGGCCGCAGCAGGAACGGAGACACGGCCCAGAAAACAAAGGTCGGGTCTCCGTTCTGAAGGGACACATATTTATAGTGTTACAGTTTCCCCCTCCCCCCCACATACACACATAGTACACAAACACAAAAACACCACATCACAACTACAATTAAGACCAAAAAAACCAACAAAAACACAAAGACAAATGGACCGCAGGTGAGCGGCAGCTGCTAGGGCAGTGCCGCCATTTTGAGGAAAGGAAAGTATCTGTGATGGGATGGAGACTTAGAAAGAATGAATGACATATGCTGGTACTGCTGACTGAGAAGGGGTGGTGATGTTATGCCTATAAGTAGTGCACAGTGATAAATGAAAATCTGAAATATCAGAAAAAATGAGGGGGAAAAGAATCATCGGGAATATTAGATACAAATCTAGAATAGGTGATTATTATCTGAAGTATTTGAATCTGGTATATAGTCAAATCTATTTTATTGTCAGGTGCACATGTCCTGATGGCTGCAAACTATCCAAGTTAGAAGAGGAAGTACTATTTTAGAGGCACAGCCTGGAAACTGGCCCTTTGGCCCATCATGTCCGCGCCGACCAGTGATCGCCCCAAATACTAACACTATCCTACACACTCAGGACAATTTACAATTTTACATGCCAATTTCCTATAAACCTGTTGGTCCTTGGAGTGTGGGAGGAAACCGAAGCACCCAGAGAAAACCCACGCGGTCACAGAGAGGAAATACAAACTCTGTACAAACAGTACCCATAGTCAGGATTGAACCCGGGTCTCTAGCGCTGTAAGGCAGCATCTCTACTGCTGCGCCACTTAAGCTATTCCGTGAGATTATGTTGAACTTTGTTAGAATAACATAAGAAGTCAGAGGTTGTTAGTTGAGGAGGAGGAGGAGTGGAGTTGGGAGCAGGTGAATAGCGAAGACTGCTGATAAGTTTGGTTCCTTTCAAAATCACTCAGTTCCACATCTCTTTCCAGTTTCGCCACAATGGACAGTGAAGTTAATTCTAGATGAGAATTGCTAAGAATGGGTCAGCATGGACTCAATGGGCTGAATGGCCTGTTTCCATGTTGTATCTTAAAGTCTAAACTAAACTGCAGTGCCCTTGATATCATGGGAGCATCAGGGAAATAATTCTTCACTGTCTAATATTCTGCCTGGTACAAAGTAAAGTGATTAATAAATATTCTAAATGCAAGAGCATGTCAAGATTTTGATTTTTTAAATATTGACTCACTTCCTGGTTTACTAAAGCTTTTCCAACTTCAAAAGCATAAATCAGATAATGACAGATACTTACATTGAATGGATGAGTGCAGTTTCAATAACACTAAGGAATGCTTGAGAACATTAAAGATAAAGCAGCTCAGTTGATTGCCACCCAACAACATTCCTAACCTCTGCATCTTGGCTGAAGGACACATAATTTGGAAAGACTTCACTTGAGAGTCTCACAGCATTGTCAGTGTGTGAAAATCCTGCTAGTCCCTATGGGTGGCACAATAGCACAGTGGTAGAGTTGCTACCTTACAGAGCCAGAGACCCAGGTTTAATCCTGACCTACAGGTGCTGTCCGAATGGAGTTTGTACATTCTCTCCGTGACCACGTGGGTTTTCTCAGGGTGCTCCAGTTTCCTCCCACACTCCAAAGACGTACAGGTTTGCAGGTTAATTGGCTTCGGAAAAATAGTCCCTAGTGTGTAGGATAGTGCTAATGTAGATCACTGGTCTGCGGAGACTCGGTGGGCGGAAGGGTCTGTTTCAGTGCTGTGTCTCTAAACTAAATTAAATTACTAAGAGCAAATACTTTCGGCAGAGAGTCTGCAGTAGTTCAGAGAATTATTGTTCCATCACCATCTCAAAGGGAATTAAGGATGGTCAGGAAACGCATGTCTTGCCAATGATGTCCATATGCAATGAATAGATGTTTAAAGAGAGAGTCTAAAAGAAACATCTTACTCAAAGTGATAGGAAATCAAATAGACAGATATGGATATATGGAAGAGTATGCGTGATCAGAATGAGATAGGAACAGAGGGTTTTGTTGAGCGAAAGAAAGATGGGAAGATAGGCCAGTATGACAGGTTGAGATAATATTTCTAATCTTTTGTCCTTGCAGATGAGAATGGAGTTGTTTTCGAGACTGAGGTGGACAAAGCCGAAATTGACAGACTTCTTGAATACAACAAACAGAATGGTTCTTCATCCTCTGAGATCTCTGGACTTGTCAAATTGTCATCCAGAATGGCAAACAATGATGTATGTATTCACATCCAACACCTTCTTAAATCATTGTTCTCTTTCCATTTATTATTATCCGAGGTTAGCATTGGCCTTTTTATAGCAATGGTTGTCCTGATATTCAGGGTAGCCAGGGAAAGTTTGTAAGAGACGATACATCTACTCAGTGTTGGGGAGAGGAGTGTGAGGCAAAACATTTTTTTTACCTCAAAATGTTATTATTTCTTCAAAAACAGAAAGCTACAGATGCTTAAATCTGAAATAATCAGCAAATGCCGGAAACACTCAGCAGGTCAGGCAGCGTCCATGAAGAATCATAGTTAATCTTTCAGATTGAGGACCTTTCAATCAACTCTAAAAAGTCAATGAATGCTCATCAACCTGAAAGATAATTACGTTGTTCACGGATGCTGCCTGAGCTGCTGGATATTTCTAAATTCCTTTGGTATTGTTTCATGTCGTGTGAATGTTAGACCATTAAACAGCCTGAAAATGGTTGTGCCCTTTCAGGTAGTATACTGTTCTGATTTGATTTTTTAAAATATATATACATCTCCATGGGGTTACATAAAACATAATGGTAACTCACAATTCACAAAACTCAATACAAATAAGATTCAGGATTTATGTATGTACATTCTTATCACTAGGTGGCAGTTTTTACACACGGATAACACTCTCGGTGATGTATTCATTATTTTGCTTGCATAAGCATCAACAACTAGTTTTTTTTAGTGATACGGAGTGGGAACAGGCCCCTTGGCCCACCAAGTCCACGCCAACCAACGATCACCTCTACACTAGTTATTCGAGTTTCGTGTCCTGCACACTAGGGGCAATTTTGCAGAAGCCAATTAACCTACAAACCTGCACATCTTTGGAATGTGGGAGGAAACCGGAGTACCCGGAGAAAACACACGTGGTCACAGGGAGAATGTAACAACTCCGTTCGGACAGTACTCGTAGTCAGGATCGAACCTGTCTCTGGCGTTGTGAGATAGCAACTCTACCACTGTGCCACCAATGTTTTTAACTGCCCTTGTGGTTCATATTTTTGTTGTAAGTTTTCAGCTGCATTGTCAGAGGATTTTAATTTCCAATTCGTAGGATTTGTGTAATTGTAATTCAGGCATTACAATTGGTCATTAGGAAAGCAAAATCAAAATAGGGTTGCCGATGACAAATATTGTTTTTACTGGAAGTGAACATGTAAACTCTGGTGGGAGTCAAAATCCATCTTACCTGTGGTATCATTTTCATTTTGAATTAAAACTTTTACTTAAACTTGCTCTACAATTGCACAGATAAGGACAATTTATAAATTAATAGGTGGTATCATTTTCATTTTGAATTAAAACTTTTACTTAAACTAGCTCTACAGTTGCACAGATAAGGACAATTTATAAATTAATAGCAGGATCTGGGGGAGGGGAGACCTCAACCCAGTAATCATTTCCCATCCAATTATGTTTTTATGACATTAACTTGTATCTGTAGTAATCCACTTGATGACACCTGATTTTAAATGTGCCCGATAAGGGTAAATTAGAAACAAAGGAATTCCCACTATAAGCAAACAGCAAAGAGCTGGAATAACTCATTGGGTCAGGTAGCATCTGTGGAGGGGAATGATGGGTGACATTTCTAGTCAAGACATTTCTCCCTCCAGTGGTATGTTTTACTGAAGATACCAGCATCTGCAGTTCCTTGTGTCTCCAGTTCCCACTATGAGTTGCTTAACACACTATTTAATGTTTTCAGGGTGTGTTTATAAAAACTGACCCTAGAAACAGGTTGCCTAAATACTTTTTGGTGGGGAGTGTTGCGTGACAATCAGTGTGCCCAAGAAAAAGGAGAAGAGGAAGATAATTACCATGTATATTGCTGGCGATATATTTGTAACTATACATTATCTACTCATTATGATTTCATAACAACCTGAAACTTCCCCTTTTGGGGATATTTAAAACTGTCACAAGATTTTAATTATAATTATTTTCTTTGTTTTATTGCAGCAACTTAAAATGGTTTTTATTGGCAGAAGATTAAGAACAAAGAGCGACCTGAGTATTAAAATGTATGAAGAGGAGATTCAGGTATTAGAATCTTAACACTGACGTACACTGTGCTGTGGTTTCCACATGAACAAATCAATTTTTTAGTTTAGAGATGCAGGTTGGAAACAGGTCCTTCGGCCCACTTTTCCATGCCAGCCATCGATCACCTGTTCACACAAGTTATCTGTTATCCCTCTTTCTCATCCATTCTCTATACGCTAGGGGCAATTTGCAGTGACCAATTAATCTACAAATCTGCACGTCTTTGGGATGTGGGAGGAAACAGGAGCACCTGGCAGAAACCCAAGTGGTAACAGGGAGAACGTGCAAACTCCACACAAACAGCACCCGAGGTCAGGATCGAACCCAGGTGTCTGGCACTGTGAGACAGCAGCTCTACCAGCTGTTTCACGATGCTGCCTGTTTAGCTCAGCTAGAATATTTGTTAGAATATATTTCAGATGGAAGTAATTTTGTCGAATTGCCAATGAAACGTTCTTCAATAAAGAGCTAATTTCTTCACAAAGGGGTGTATAGTTTACTAGGGGTAGGTGAATTTACAAGGCTTTGTGAATGGAAATTCTGTCCAACCAATGTCCAGATCAGCAATTGTCAGTGGCTTACAATTATAATGGAACATTTGATTGATTGATGTTTAGAATTTGTTTGTGATAAGTGATATGCTGCGCAATCTCTTCTCATGAAGGCTACCGTATGTATGCTTGATTTTAATTATAGTGAACTTCTTCAAAAAATAGAACTCAATTCAGTCCTTGAGTCATAGTGAGGAGACAAGCCCTTTGGCCCAAATCACTCATGCCAGTGAGCTTTTATAACTGAGTGAGTCCTTTTTGCCTGCATTGGGCCCACATCCTCTAAACCTTTCCTACCCATGTGCTTGTCTAAATGCCTTTTAAATGTCACCATTGTACCCACCTCAACTGCTTCCTCGGTCCGCTTGTTCCACATGTGCACCATCCTGTACAAGAAGAAATTGGCCCTCAAATCTCTTAAATCCTGCCTCTCTCACCTTAGACTTATACCCTTTAGTTCTGTATTACTCTGGGAAGAAGATTGTGACCATTCACTTATCTGTGCCTTTCATGATTTTGTATACCTCTATAAGGTCACCCCTCAGCCTCCTACACTCCAGGGAAAGAATGTCCAAACCATATCCGGCCTCTCATTTTAACTTAAGCCCTCAAATCCTGGTCATATCTTGATGAATCTTCTCTACGCCCTTTCCAGCTTAAAGACATCCTATTGCAGGGCAACCTGGACTGCACGCCATTACTCCAAACATGGTTTCACAAAATTCTTGTCCAGCGTGTAGCATGATATCCCAACTCCTGTATTTAATAAGGATTTTCAATAAGGGTATTCAATAAGAGTACTGTATACTCCCGAGTCTGAAGAAAGGTCTTGACCTGAAACTTCACCAATACATGTTCTCCAGAGATTGCCTGACCTGCCGAGTTACTCCAGCAAAAACACTTTGTGTTTTGTGCTTTTTACCCATATTCAATATCCGTGCTGATGACGGCAATCTTGCCAAACACCACCCTGCCTGCCTATGTTGCCACTTTAGTAGTTCATTTCTTGTGCCATATGCAGCAACAAAAATGTATCTCTTCCCACAGGAATGGTATGAAGAGCATGCCCGAATAAACCAAACGCAGCCGGACCAACCACTGGAATGTATTTTGAACTCCAACACGCACCTGCCTTCTGCAGAACTGCGACAGCGTTCTCAGACTGTAACTTAGAAATATAACCGACTTGTCCACTATGCAATAATTAGTCAGTATTACTTTGTATCTGGTGTTTTGCACATATGCACTTGGGGATGTTCTGCCAGTTTGAAGACCTACTGCGTTGGCAGAATCTTGGAGTCTGGAAGGGGCTAGACTGCTGGGGAGGAAAGAGGCCACGTTACTCAGAAATTCTGATCTGGTGATCTGTGGTAAGTTATATATGTCAAAAAAATATATATTGTTACGTTTATTTAAGTTCCATTGATATTGAGCTTTTAGCAGTTTTATTTCATACCTGAATTTATAACGTGCTCTGTGGGTAGCTGATCACAATATTTTAATATAAAACCTCCATAACCAGTGTTTTTTATTGCGTCAGTTCTCACTGTCAGTCTATAAGATGTACTGTACCTAAAGGAATCATTCTTTTTTGACTCAGAAGATGTAATTCTCAAGGTCACTTCTATTTGTAAGCCATAATATTAAATACAGGGAGCGAGGTGAATCTGTGTGCGATGCTGGCTCCAAGGGCCAAATCGCCTCCTCCTGCACCTATTTTCTATGTTTTCCTGTGTAAATGGATAATAATCCTAACCATAGTATTGAAATGTTTCAGATGCTGTTCCACCGCGTTCAAGAATATATACTAAGCATTCAATTTGGATTTTTATTTTGGAAGCTCTGTGGTATTGACGTTAAGTTCTTTTCTGTTTAACTATTCTATAAATTTCCATTAGATTTAAGCCTGCTTGGTGCTGCACATTATATCGGTTTTCAACTTGCAGTGCTCCTCGAACTGTAACAGTGTTTATGCTGAATTCTGTGTCTGTGAAAATTGAACATATATTCAAAATTCACCTGTTTTCCTTTACTTCACGTTTATTGAAGCCTGCACTTCAATATACTTCTTTATATTGTTTTTATGTTTATAATGACGTTGTGCGTTACTGCAACTCGGGAGAGTGACCCAGCTGAGTAATTTGGAGAGAGGCTGCAGTTGTTAGAACTGGAGCAAAGAATAAATTGCTGGAGCAACTCAGTGGGCCATGTATCATCTCTTGAAGCAAAGGGATGGTCAACATTTCAGTTTGCGACCATTCATCAGGACTGAGAATGCAGAGGGGAGAGAGGCAGAATAAAGACATGAGGGGTGAGACGGGGTCTGGCCAGCAACAGGTGGAACCAGGTGAGGAGGGAGATGGCAGCCAGGTGGGAGTAGGGGAGAAGAAACCCAGGAGATAGAGGTGGTTGATAGGTAGAGTCACATAAGGAAGGAGAACAAAGGTGGCAGATGGAGCCAGGTTGGAGGAGGGGTGAAGGTAGACACAGTGGCCGGAAGGTGATGTGTGGAACCAAGACCGTGTCAGTACAGGACCTGGTAAGGAAGATGCTGTGGAACAAGGTAAGGCAAATATGGTGGGCAGATAGAACCAGATTGGTAGGGGGTAGGAGAACCAGGCGTAGTGTGTGGGTGATAATCAGGTGGAACCAGAAGAGGGAGGGAAATTAAACTGAATGATAGGGAGTCTGGATCGAGAGAACAAGGAGTACAGAGAAAGTCAGTTACCTGAAGTTGGAAAATTCAATGTCCCCTGTAGACAACCCAGGTGGAACATAAAGTGATATTCTTCGAGGAGTCCTTGCTACGCTCCTTTTTCTCTCCTCTGGCTCCCTGCCCAAATCTGTCAGTTTCATTCCCCTTCCCCTCCTGGTTTCATTTGCATATCACCCACACACTGCATCTTTTGGTTCTCCAGCCCCTCTCCCAGCTGGTTCCATCTACCCATCCCTTCCAGCCCCCATCGGTATCTCCCCTTCCCCCACTGAATCCATCTGTCCCCACTTTTTGTCTCTTATTCTCTCTACTGAACACCCAACAGCCTCTGATTTCCCCACCGCCCACATGCTTCCATCATCTCCTCTTCACCTGATTCCACCTATCGTCTGCCAGCACCTCCCTCCCTCTCGCCTCTGTGCTCTCCAGGCTATTGAGTCAAAATGTCAACAACCCCCCAACAGCTGCAAAAGCCACTGTTCCTATTGTAGTTTGTTTGCTTTTTGCTGCAGTTAAGTAATTCATTTGGGTACAAAGTGCCACCTCCAGCAACCAAAAGTGAAATAAAATATAAAGTGGCAAAACTGGTCATTTACCATTTGAGCAGAATGATGCAAATTCTTTCACGTGCGTAATATCAACCTTTCGCAGATTTGTTTAATGATCAGATATTTCACGGGTCAATGTGAAGACAAGTGAGAGGCAGTATCTTCATGGAGCAGCAGGGGACAGTTGTGTTGAGGCATTGTAGGAATAAAATGCCATTCCTGAGTTTTGTTTGATTTGCAAATTACAAGTATTAATGCACAGCATTTGTTCTGTTGAATTCATAACATCCAAGGGAAGATTTCACAACAAGTGCAGATTGGATAGAGTGCAAGTGACCAGGCAAAGTGCACTTTTTGTTATCATATTATTATGCAGACATGATGTAATAAGAAATATTTAAACATTTTTTCCTTTTTGACTAATCTGGTGCTTTTTTTTCATGTAGAGGTATACTTGCTACAATTTTTAAAATAAGTTGCTGAATAATGATGGAAGATTCAATCGCTGAACTCAATTCCATGTGTTTGGAGACTATGTGGCCGCCAAGGCTCACTCCACCTATTAGCAACGAGGCACTGCCACACCTCTCCCCTTTCCATACTAGTTGTCTTCCCTCTACACTCAGCCTGGGATGTCAACTATCTCTTTGCCTCCACAGATGCTGACTGACCTGTGGAATTCTGCCAGTAGTTTGTTTTCTTGCTCACTATCCCAGCATCTGTAGTCTCTTGGGTCCACTATTTAATTCATTGAGTCCACACAGGCTCTAGCAAGAGCAACCTGGTTAATGCCACTCCCCTACCCTCTTCCCATTAACCCTGCAAATCCTTTCCCTTTTAGAAACGTGTCCAGTTTTCTTTTGAATCTGATAATCCTGGTGTTGCATTCCTCACTGTGTATAATATCACATTTAGCATTCACCTTCATTCTATGTTGTCGATCCCACTACTAATGGAAAATTTCTGTCTATCTAATCTGTCTATATTTTTCATAAATAATTTCTTTAAAAATTAAATGATTTGTTGTAAACCATGGAAACACAATGCAGATTTTTTTAAAGTTGTAGTTTTACAGCATAATGATAAATACTGCTTTAAGATTCTTTCTAAAGTTCCTATAGTAGTGTATATTTGTAATGGATATTAGTGGATGTTAATATTAACAGTATTTAACCAGTAGGTATTGGCCCAGTCCCAAAGTAACATTATGTATTGTCACTGAAGGATTGAGCCCTAGTTCAAGACTACCTCTTAAATTGTACATAGTACAATTTAATTTTAGACAGAGTTTAGGCAGTAAATGTGTACTGTTGTAATTTAAACAAACAGATTTGCACACTTCCATCAAATCTTAAAATTCCTTCTGAACTAAAATAGGGCCTCAAGATTTGACTTGAGATCTAGACAGCTAGCCCTGAACTAAAAAGCACAATTCTATTAATTTTCAGCATTTGGTTTATTCTTAAAATTGTTCAATTAATTTTCTGTATATATCAAGCAGTTAAGTGTTTGCTACATTTTAATGACGCCAATTAATGAAGCAGTTCTCAGCCAAGTGTAATATTGTAGTTTTTTTTAAACTGCCATTACTTATACAGGCAATTCTAAAATAAAATCTAAAGACGACTTGAGTAAAGTTATTTGATATTTTAGAATTTAACTCGTTTAGTTTTATTTTGTACCATGATGATTCTGTTATTGCTTCTCAACATTCAAATCTACTAGCAAAATTAATTTGCTTTCATAATCAAAAGATACATGTAGGTTAATAATTAAAACTATTACGGCACATGATGCAAGATAAGCCAGCAGCACTGCTGAAAATTCAATTTGACGAGTTTATTTCCATTTACTGCATTATTTAAAGTGACAGCAAACATTTGGAATGTTGAACTTTCTATATTAAGTTGAGATAATAAGTTAACATTTCAAGTTATAACCTTTCAGACCATCTATTTGAAACACCTTTGTCTTCACTAAAACAAGTATTCCTTGCATTTTTATTTCAGATTTCCTATGCTCAAAGAATTCTGTAATAAAACAAAAATGTGGAAATGCACTAATTTTATAGATATAAAAATAATCTATAATATTTATTTTTGTAAAATGAAGCTTCTCAGGTAATCAGAGTGAATTTTAATCATGTTCTTGCATGACTGTAGCATTAATTGATTGGACCATGAGTAATTATATTAATACTTGTGGAGGAATCAGGTAATTGTTCCCAGTTATAATGGCAATGAGGAAGCAATTGATTGAGTTGTAGCATTTTTCCTAATTTCTCTTCAGTGTCCCAATCACATTCCAGCTCTGCCTTCTGTAGAGTTTGTATGAAACAAGAGCTTTCAGTTTAATTCTCACTGTGGGCATTTGACAGAATCATGCAGGTCAGTGTAGCTGGAAATCTACACTGATTAAAATAGTGATGAAAATATTTGGGCCCTCACTGCCAGCCTGAAAGGGGGAGGGGAGAAGAAAAAAATCACTGGGGCATTACTTGACTCAAGGTCCCAGCATTCATTCATAACCCACATTTTGGTTCTACTCATTTTATATCAAAATGGGAAACGGCCATCAAGCTGCTTTTGTTGATGCAAATGTTACAAAAGCCAGCACAAAAAATATGGACAATTCAATTTTTTATGTAAACACTGTAA
Source organism: Rhinoraja longicauda (assembly GCF_053455715.1). Lineage (NCBI taxonomy): Eukaryota > Metazoa > Chordata > Chondrichthyes > Rajiformes > Arhynchobatidae > Rhinoraja > Rhinoraja longicauda. Next base: position 26,506,595 of record NC_135977.1, read on the forward strand.
GCATTTGGAGTAGCACTGCATTTATGGAAAATGTCTGGTGGGTTGAAGCTGCCAGAGAGATTGTTTCATGTGGATGTGTAAATTACTTTGTCTTTTATTAAACATTAAAACTCTGTAATGAACAGTTTTGGCTTCATTTTAGTATTCTAGAAAATGGTATGCTGTGTATTTTTCCATTCATTTATATTTCTACATACACGTTCAAAATTTAGTATGGATTAAATGCTATATTTTAGTGCAATTAAGTTAAATCTGCAATTTAGATTTCAATGTAATTAATAATGTACAGCAACGTTCAAGTCAGTACCCATTATATTGTGCAAGAAAAAACTGCAGATGCTGGTTTAAATCAAAGGTAGACACAAAGTGCTGGAGTAACTCAGCAGGACAGGCAGCATCTCTGGAGAGAAGGAATGGGTATTCCTTCACTCCAGAGATGCTTCCTTCCTCCAGAAATGCTGCCTGTCCCGCTGAGTTACTCCAGCATTGTCTACCCATTATATTCTCGCAAGAAATCCACCAAACTTCTAAAACTCAACTGAACTTCCTAAGCTAAATATCCAAATTTAACACTGCATCATTGGCAAGTGTGCCTAAACCAGCCTACCCCTGACAATCCTGAGTTCCCTCTTGGAATTTGTGCCTACCTCCTATGTAGAGGATTAAGAAAACCTACCTCTTCAAAGCTTGGCCAATTTTCCCTTCTCAATGTTAATGTATTTCATTTTTTCATAATGATCAGAAAATGGATAGCCACCTGGATGGACTTTTGTTTAAAAAGTGAACAGGATAGTGTGGTAGACTAGTACTTAACATGCAATGGTGCCTAGCCACATTGTGAGATTTCAAAGTTAGAACATAGATTAATAAAGGGCCTGTCCCACTTTAGGCGATTTTAAGGCAACTAGGCTGTCGCCGACAGTTCGCCGGGTGTCGCGGGCATGATCATGAGGAGTCTTCTAATAATCGTAGTGGATCTCGGCGCGTCGCTGAGAAATCATCTGGAGTGAAATTTCTCAGCGACAGCTGGCTTGTCGCCAGGTATCGTTGCTTATTGCGGGCGCTGTCGCATGCTGTCCCCAGGTTTGCTAGGTTCTCTTAGATGCATTTAGAAGCACATAATATTAAAATAAGTAAAGTCATTTCAAAATACCATAAAATGCATGTGTTTAACCAATTTATTTACCGTCAGGACATTTGACGGATAGATTGGTGGCGTCAGTTTGACGGTCGAATTTCGCGATGTTTATGGCCATCAGCCATTACATTTAAAGTGGGCTCCCAACCCAGAAACCAGATATGCATCTCCCGTACATTTTCAAAGAATGCCCACACATTTTTCACAAAAATCCACTTAACCACTTAAATTTTTTTTAATACAGCTATTAGTAAACTGGAAATAAATCCAGTTAATACCTTGTTACAGTGATGCTTGGTTTTTAAGTAACCCATGCAAGATGTTAGTTCAAAACTCAAGTACTTACCGACTTGTCAGTGATTGGGGCGGCACGGTAGCGCAGCGGTAGAGTTGCTGCTTTACAGCGAATGCAGCGCCGGAGACTCAGGTTCGATCCTGACTACGGGTGCTGCACTGTAAGGAGTTTGTACGTTCTCCCCGTGACCTGCGTGGGTTTACTCCGAGATCTTCGGTTTCCTCCCACACTCCAAAGACGTACAGGTATGTAGGTTAATTGGCTGGGTAAATGTAAAAATTGTCCCTAGTGGGTGTAGGATAGTGTTAATGTACGGGGATCACTGGGCGGCACGGACTTGGAGGGCCGAAAAGGCCTGTTTCCGGCTGTATATATATGATATGATATGATTTCAGCGAAAATTAGGACGCCGGAGAACCATTGACAGCGTGGGAATTTCGCGATGTTTGCGAAGACGCTGTAATCTCGACCTGACTCGGCATTGTCGTGGTCATTGTCGTCGGGTAAAAGAAAATTTCGGCAATCTGCTATGACTTTGACAGTTACCGACTGTCGCCTAAAAAAAAAAATCGCCAAGTGGGACAGGCCCTTAAGGCTCGAGTGGGATCATCTCTAACTGGGCCCATTTGCAGGTCAAAATCTATTTCAGCAAAACTCTAAGCAACAGTTTAGTGCCCGTGCCTGCTGGTGAGGCAATTGACATGTGTTTAAATGAAGCAAGATTTTACAATGCACATTGTTTAACGGTGCGTGATAAAGCGTTGATCCCGCCAAGGATAATAATAATAATAATAATGCATTACATTTATATAGCGCTTTTCATATACTCAAAGACGCTTTACAGGGATTTAGAGAACATAGGGAAATGAATAAATAGATAAATAAGTAAATAAGTAAACGAACAGAGAAAGGAGACAGAAGGTGAGGTGACCTTCAGTGGTTGAAGGCAGTACTGAACAGGTGAGACTTCAGTGATGTTTTGAATGTGGTGAGTGTGGAGGAGTCTCTAACGGTTTGGGGTAGTGAGTTCCATAGGGTGGGAGCAGCGATGGAGAAAGCCCTGTCCCCCCAGGATCTGAGTTTGTTCCGAATGTGGGGGGATAGGAGATTGGCAGCAGCAGAGCAGAGGGTGCAGGTGGGAGTGTGCCTGTGGAGTAGGTCGGTCAGGTAGGATGGGGCCAGGTTATGGAGGGCTTTGTAGGTTATGAGGAGGATTTTGTACTGGATTCTCTGGGGGATGGGGAGCCAGTGGAGTTTGTAAAGGACGGGGGTGATATGGTCACGGATCGGGGTGTGGGTGAGTAGACGGGCAGCGGAGTTTTGAATGTATTGAAGTTTACTGATGATTTTTGAGGGTACGCCATAGAGGAGGCTGTTGCAGTAGTCCAGACGGGAGGTGATGAAGGCGTGGATGAGGGTTTCTGCAGCTGTGGAGGAGAGGGATGGACGGAGACGGGCAATGTTTTTGAGGTGGAAGAAGGCTGTCTTTGTGATGTGTTTGATGTGTTTGTCGAAGGAGAGGGTTTGATCAAAGATGATTCCAAGATTCCGGATGTGAGGGGAGGTGGATACTGGGAGACCATCAATATTGAGGATGAAGTTTTGGGTGGATTTGGTGAGCGTTTTTGGGATAACTAAAGGGAAGATGCTGGATTCAACTTTTGTATTTTACAGTGGAGGGGAAGAGGGAAAAAGTAGCACTCCAGAGAAGGAGTATAAAATTAAACAGACAAAAAGTAATGTGGGTACGAGAGCATTAAGTGTTTACATTTCAGCTACAGCCATCATTTCTAGTTGGGATCCCATGTACCACTAGACACATCAGGTCCCAAAGACGAGATGCAGTGATTAGAATCAGTTACCTCGACCAACCACACTCAAACAACAGCAAGTTGCAAGTTGCAACTCACCAAAGAGATCATGAATGCTTTTCATAGCAAGGCAATAGTCTAGCTTAATATGAAAACAAAATCAAAGGAACAAGAAATCCCAATTGCATCTTAAACATAGACATTTACTCAAATGTTAAACCAGTGGATAGTGCACTGTTTAACTTGTTGGCAGATTTAAATTTAGGCATACCAAAATTTACCAATGAAAAAATCTTGTAGATACTTGGTTAGCATCTTTGGTGAAAAACATTGTCTAAAATTCACCGACCAGAAATAACCACCGTTTTCTCCTCAGATATGACCAGACCTGCTGTATATCTCCATCTTTTGCTTCCCACCCCTCCCCACTCCAATACTTACAACAACTGCAATTGCATTTAGATTTTTAGACAACTATACCATGTTGTGGAATGCAGGAGAAAGGAACGCAAGTATATATGTAGTTATATATGTATTTTAGGTATTCGTTATTATAGATAATACTTGATAAATATTGATTAGGGAATGGGGGTAGGATTAAATAAATTCACACTTCTTCCTACTCCTTTTTGCACATGTAAAGACGTTAAGTAATGGATGAAATTCTTTGTATTTCTTCTGTTTTTGTTGTTGTTTATTTTGTTTTTTAATTGATGTCTTTTAACATGTACGAAATAAAATGATAGAAAGAAAGAAAGAAAGTAATTCCACACCACCTAAACTGTGATGTTGTGACCTTGGCAACCTCAATTAAGGTAAAGCAGAAAATGTTGAGATCCAGGCTCTGGTGTTTTGTAAAATATTCACTCGTCTTAAAAATAGAAAATATACATGCATCAAACACTCAACTACTCAAGTAACAAACATTTAAATAGTAAAATTTATTTCACAAGTAAAAAGTCATACAACAGCAATATCATTGAACATAAAATTCAATTCTGAGGTCATATAGTGCCAAGGGCAGACATTACAATAAATCTTACTTGAAAAAAATTCCCTTGTTCCCATTGGAGGCAGCTTGAAAAAAACCTTACAATAGTGCAAAAAATGTTACCCAATTATCCATAGAGTTCAAATAAACGAGTGAAACTCAAGATCAAGAGATGTCAAATGTGATGGTCATCCAATGTGAGTGACTGACTGAATTCCAGCTTCAGTAATAAAGGCTTGTGGTGAAAATAGGGTTGTTTCTGTTTGAGGAGGTGAACATATTTTAAGCTTTGGAAAAAAAGGATCCTTGTATTCCATCTTTGCTCAGCAATTTATGGACTATCTAAGTGAAGCAGCCCGTTTGTAGTAAACATCCTTCTGTTCAACCTCATGAACATAGAATCAAAAATACAAATTGTCAGCTTTATTAAACATGAGATTTTAAAGTAACAATTAAGGTGCAAATTTTGTTCAGTACTTTTCCCAACCATCTTCCAGTTAAACATTTAGTTTTCAGACAAAAGCTATAATTTAAACATAAATTCGTGTACAAAATGTGCCAGAACTATTATTTCACATCAGCCCATATCAGGGACACCATAATTTAAATATGTATAATTTCTGCTTCAGTCAATAGTGCTATTATAACAAATATTACATAATAGGAGACTAAAATACAACCATATAACCGTGTGAACTTAAAGCCTTGCAGTGGGATCAATATAAATGACATAACAAGACTTAAGCCCAGAGATCCAACTAGAATCCAATCTAGGAGGCCATCGCATTTGATCTGGGAAAGAAATATAAATTAGTAAATTTGGCACTAGTATAAATTTACATTAGATTAGACTGTGGAAGATGTTTTAATACTCATCCAAAATTATGGAATAGGATTCAACCCACATACAAAAAAGGAACTCTTTGCAGGAGATTTTGCCATGCGCTTATAAAGCACATGTAATAACAATTTTCACAATGGGTTAATCTAAAAAGTCCCATCTGCAACACATAAACGTGGTAGATTGAAATGGCTTATGACAAATCAATCTGTTTAAAAAAACTTCCTGCCAGCATCTCACTGTTAAACTTTAAAACCATACAATTTATGCAGCTTATAGTATTTTAGGAATAAGCAATCGACTTCAAATGAGTCAGTCATGTTCCTATTACATTGGATCATTATCATCTATCCTTAGTTCAGGAAATCCTGCTTTGAATGTCAACTCTGATCTATAGCAGTACTTTAAAAATTCAACTGCTTGTTTTCAATTGCTATTTCTCCAGAGCCCCTTTGATAGTATCCCTTTATTGAAATTGTTTGCTTCTTAGTTAGACAGATTTTCTATCAATGTCCACTTCCTCCATTTTATTCCATTCACCAGTCCCTCATGTTCCATCCTTGACCCCCTCTTACTCAGTTACAAGCCTTGCAACATCCAAAGTCATGAGATCAGCCCTCACATATACACAGCTCTCTCCCTCCTCTGAATATTTATTGCAAAGTATAATCTTTGAACTCCAGAAATTACATACTCTCACGAACAACATCACATTTTCCAATGATACTATTTAAATCTTGAAGAATGTTCTATTGTTGGCTTCCCAACTACTTCCTTTGGTACACACTTCTATTTCTTAAAAGTGCTCATTTGGATATCCTTTCTAGGTATGAGGATTTGTATCAAGTGATTTTTCTTTCCCCAGCTGATTATTTTGTTTTCTTGTCCTTCCTCCCACACATCTTCAGCTTAGATGTATAGCACTTTCTGACTGAATTGCATAGCTTGCAAGACAAAAAACTTCACTGTATCTCAGTTAATCACGAGTCAATAATAAACCCTAACCATTGAAGAAGAGTCTCGACCCGAAACGCCGCCTATTCCATTTCTCCAGAGATGCTGCCTGACCCACTGAGTTACTCCAGCATTTTGTCTCATCAACCCAACTTTTTTGCTCTTCAACTATCTTCGAAGGTACTGCAATGTCTTGACCCTAAATCAGCATTTATCCTGGGTTAAAAGCCATTCAATATCCCCAGACCAATTACTCCAAATTTTCTTATTTAATTCCTCTCCCATTATACAGAGCCTGCAGCTCCTCTAACTTGCTGGATAATACAGAGAACAAAAAAGTCCAGTTTTAAGTTTACTTTTCAAAAGCATGCAAACATGGTATGAAATATATAGCAAGAATGGGTACACACCTCAAGGACGTTATTATTGTAGGGCATTTGAATTAGAGCACTTAAGCCTATACCAAACAGCATATCTACAGTGGAATTAAGGAACCATACAACTTTGAATAGCCTTTGGAATTTTATACCCAAATGCAGAAACCACAAGAAAGGATACTGAATATTATTCCACCGAAGCATGCGGCAATAGCCATCCGTGGGTATCCTTGTCGAGCTACTGTGATGTCGGAGAACAAATCTGGGGGAGAAAAGCACCAGGTTGATTTCAGCTTCAAACTCTTCACCCACTAAAGTACTAATTTGATTCAAAGTGTGGCATTGAGAAACTCAACATCTGCATGCTGTTCCCAAAACAGCCACCTTCACTTTAAAACAAGGAAACCCACCACTAGCACACAAATTTAGTTCCTCTCAGAAATTTAGTTCCTCTCAGCTTTCAGGAAGGTAGCCTGACAAAGCATAAATATCCAGAGTTAAAATACAACTTCCCCCAAATTAAAAACAACCTTCATAATCTTATTTAATATTTATAATGCCACTTAACTCATTTTCCCCTAATGTAAACAAGCTTATTTAAAATTGCCCCTAGTCAAGACTAAGGTCACCCATCTGAAGGGTCCTGACCCAAAACATCACCTATCCATATCTTCAGTCTGAAGAAGGGTCTCAACCCAAAATGTCACCCATTCCTTCTCTCCAGAGATGCTGCCTGTCCCGCTGAGTTACTCCAGCATTGCGTGTCTATCTTTGATTTAAACCAGCTTCTGCAGTTCTTTCCTACACATCTTCAGAGATGCTGACGGACCCAATAAGCTATTCGGGCAATTTGTGTTCTACACATTTAGAATTGATAATTTTTTTCAAACTGTCATTGCATTGACATTAGGCTCATGTTTCATGACATAAAAATATTACATTTCCTCAGCTGCTGGTCAGAGATAGTTTGCTATCAAGCTCTATTCTGCCAACAAACTGCTGTTTCTCAGTGAGAATCCTTGCCACTGTACTCGTGTCTGGGATCATGCAACATCTTTATGCATTACTGGAGCCATCAAAACATTCCCCAGGATATTAAAATGGCCTCCGTATTGCAGTAGGATTAATCATGCATGTTAGACCAAGGTATGCAGGTTTCTTTTCCAAACAAAGAACATGCATAACCCAGACAGGTTATACACAATCTATTAGTTTCATGGTCACCATTATTACTGATCCTAATTTTGTGGTACAGTTTGATTCAATTAACCAGATTTCAATTCTCTAGTTAGCGTGGTGGGATTTGAATATAGGCGTTGGACTCCGGATCACTATTCCATTATTGCAGCGACAATATTACTACAATTTAGGTTTCAAATGTTTAACATAAATATTTACAAATAAAATTGAAACACAGCTCAGTTCTGAAAGTGGCCATACGATTCAGTATAGATTTCGAGTTTGGTGATACAGTGTGGAAACAGACCCTTCGGTCCGCAGTGTCTTCCCTAACCATCAATCCTCCATTCACATTAGTTCCATGTTATCCCGGTTTTGCATCCTACACACTAGGGGCAACCTACAGAAGCTAATTAAGCAATAAACCTGCACGTCTTTGGAATGGGGGGGTTACTGTAGAACATCCATGCTGTCACAGGGAGAATGTGCCAACTCTGCACTGACAGTACCCAGTCAGGATTGAACCCGGGTCTCTGGTGCCGTGAAGCAGCAGCTCTACCTCTACATCACTGTATTGCAAACAAATGCTGGCTCTTTGCTATTAAAGTTATCCAAAACTAATACTTTAGTATTAGCCCCTGGTAAATGTTTATCTATTCTATAGAAGGGGTCTCTACAGCAAAGTCCATGCTGTATTAGCACCGAAGGGTAGATCAGCTTCTGACCATTTCACATTGGGTGTCATCGTCTTCCCTAGCCAGACAATAATAACGTACCTCCAATACTGTTTCCCCAGGCAAGTAATGTCAATCCCAGAACAGTATTACTCAGGTTAAAAATGATTCCAAAGGTACGCAAAAGATCGACGATCTCAATGGCTACGCTGTTGATCAGTACGATGCTGAAGAAGAAACCAATAAAAGCAAATACCTGAAACAAAGACAAATATCTGTCATTTCTTGCATGTACTGAATGTCGACCTTAGAAAAGTGCAGTTCTACACATTCACCCATTAAGTAAATAAATGTTCCAATCAAAATAGTTGCAAATGTGATGAATTTAACCATTTTTAAATGGCAACGGTCAAAGCGATTTGGGCAAAATATAAAAGTCAGGTGACCAATGGTGCAGGAAGGCATATCTAATTACAAATACAAAGACGACTTTTCAGATGGAGTCATGAATTTAACATCTAAAAATGGTGTAGAATTAAAAGTTCAAAAGATTAAAAACAATAACATGTGTTTTAAATTCTTAGATTTGTGTTCACTCCCCACCCCCCATTAAATCATTAATCCCTAGTTTCCAAAAAACAAAGGCCACAAATTCACAAGAAAGCTTTCATTTAAGATGACAGTTAGGTCCAACAAGACTAATATGGAAACAATGCAAAAAAGAGACAAAGTGCTGGAGCAACTCAGTGGGTAGGGCAGCATCTCTGGAGAACATAAATAGCTGATGTTTCAGGTTGAAACCCTTCAGTCTGAAGAAGAGTCCCTTCTTCAGACTGATGGGTTCCACCCTGAAATGCCACCCAACCAAGGGCAGGTTTGGAGGGATAGGGACCAAGTGCAGGCAGGTGGGACTAGTGTAGCTGGGACATGTTGGCCAGTGTGGGCAAGTTGAGCCGAAGGGCCCGTTTCCACACTATCACTATGACTAACAATTTGTTGTCTTGTTTTGTAAACCACCATCTGCAGTTCCTTGTTCCAATACAAACTGCGTCAAGAACAAATGTATCTGGAGATCTACCAGTAACCATGAACCAAGATTCTGCCCAAATTCAGGCAGAGAAAATAAAACTCCGCAGAGAATAAATTAAAGTAAAATCACTGTTAAACAGGAAGACAAGAGAAATTAATAATGAATGATCAAGGGAAAATGTTACATCATGTAGTAAAACGCAGCCGCAAAGTCATTGTGAAATCGTGTGGTTCATAAGTACAAGGCTAATCACGTTCACACATGCTCATAATCAAGTGATAATTTTCCATTCAGCCTACATGTTCATTTAAGGACAATTAAAAAGATTAATTAAAGTGGTTGTAATGCATATATTAATCTAGAAATAAAGGAACACCTATTTCTTACTTTGGAGACATGTTAAGATTCCACCAAGGTGTTGGTTGGGTAAGAGGAAGTTAATACCTTTAACAGTAAAGGAATTTTTGGAATGCAATTAACAACAGAAAGAAACTATTTTTCAGTTTGAATTCCAAGTGGGGCTTGGATCTAAGATAGCATTGGCCCAGTAATGTAGAACAACACGTTTCATGAAAACTGGATGGATGACTTACACAGTGAAACTTTGGTGGTTCCTCATTTTTTGTGGAGAAGAAAATTACCGCTGCTAAAACTACTGTAATCACCAGAACAACGGCCCACACAGGATATTGGCCACGGATGAGCAGCAATCCATCTAAAGAAAATAAATTCTAGTTAAATAATCTCATGCAAAGACTACAGACAATATTTCTGTAGATTAACCAATTTAGAAACATCTTCATACAATTAATGTAGCTCATGCAACCTGTCCATCACATTAAAGTCCAATGAAAAATGCACCCATTTTTCTGAACTTTATAAGATACAAAAAGTAGTGATAAGCCTTAAGATACTCTTATTTCCCCACTTACTACACTCTAACCCAAAAAATCAATTACATTAGCAATCTTGCCTCATGTTCACCTTTCTAACTTGATAACCCAGTATCCTGAAGATACACAGAAAGCTGCAGTAACTCAGCGAGTCAGGCAGCATCTCTGGTGAAAAGGAATAGGTGACCCTTCTTCAGACCCAAAACATCACCTAACCCTTTTCTCCAGAGATGCTGCCTGACCCGCTGAGTTACTCCAACGTTGTGTCTACCTTCGGTTTAAACAAGCATCTGCAGTTCCTTCCATCACACCCTGCATCCTAGTTCCCTTGGGTGTTCAAAACTATGGGCTAATCTTGCTCTTTATAGGACAGATACTCAATCCCATTTCAGACAGGCAAATTCTCTGTGCCAAATCAAAGGGCAAATGTATCCTTTAAAAACAAGCAGCTCAAAACCAAGTGCATCTTCCAGATACAGAAATCAGATTCTGCACTGGTACTCTTGCGATCTCAAGCTATTGTAAAGTCGTGGCACGATTTCCTTATACTGCCATTCAAATCCCCTGGCAGGTAGTCAGTTAGTTGTAGAGGGACACAAAATGCTGGAGTAACTCAGTGGGTTAGACAGCATCTCTGGAGAGAAGGAATGGGTGATGTTTCAGGTCAAGACCCTAACTGCAGTCTGTAAAGTTGTGTGAAATGTTGCTATCATTGACAAAGTCCATTGCTTGAATTAAATGGTTTTTGAGACCTCAAGGGGTGTTGGGTATTAATTACATTGATAGGTCTGGAGTTCAAAACCCGACCTTCAGAAGGACATTAAACCAAGTGTGTTCCAATTCACTATAAAAATGTCAAAGACCCAGTGTATTTTTTTGTGGCACCAATCAGAGGCATGTTGACCAAAAAGTGATCAACAAGTCTGAAAGTCTGAAGAAGGGTCTCGACCCGAAACGTCACCCATTCCTTCTCTCTCTCGAGATGCTGCCTGACCTGCTGAGTTACTCCAGCATTTTGTGAAGAAAGTGATCAATTGTCATAGTGAGGCCCACCGCAAATTGGAAGAACAGCATCTCATATTTCGCTTGGGCAGCTTACACCCCAGCAGTATGAACATTAATTTCTCTAACTTCAGAAAGCTCCTCTGTCCCTCTCTCCCCTCCCGCTTCCCAGTTCTCCTACTGTCTTCCTGTCTCCAACTACATCCTTTCTTTATCCCACCCCCTCCCATCAGTCTGAAGGGTCTCGACCCGAAACCTCACCCATTCCTTCTCTCCAGAGATGCTGCCTGACCCGCTGAGTTATTCCAGCATTGTGATACCATCAATTTATTCCAGTCATTTCGTCATCATTCACTTTTCCATGCTAACATACCACTGCAACCATGAATACGTTATGAAATGTGCAGGATAAAGTATGGAAACAGACAGTCCTTGAGTGCAGTCATCAAATCTGACAGGAGCCTGCACTTCATTTGAGACCAATTCTATTTGTTACAGAGCTACAGTCAAACAGGCCCGCCAAGTCCATGCTAAACATCAAACAGCCTAGCACATTTGCTCACTCTAATCCTATCAATTCAGTCTTCCTCACCGCACCAAGATTCTACCACTCACTGGAGACAATTTTGTGGTAAATTAAATTGGCAACTACATGTCTTTGGGCTGTAAACAAAAAATGCTGGAATAACTCAGTGGGCCAGGCAGCATCTCTGGAGAGAAAGGGCGACTTTTCGGGTTGAGACCCTTCTTCAGACTGATGTCAGAGGAGGGGGTGGGACAAAGATAGGATGTAGTAGGAGACAGGAAGACTAGAGGGCAAACTGGGAAGGGGAGGGGATAGAGAGGGAAAGAGGAACTATCTGAAGTTAGAGAAGTCTTTGGGATGGAGGAGGAAATGAACACACCCAAGGGAACCTAGTCAGAGAAAGAACATCTAAACTTCACCAACATAGCAGAGATTAGAATGGAACCTAGATCATAGATTTAAGAACTATTAGCAGTGCCACACCATTGCCCTTGCACATTTCACATTTATTGCCTCAAAGAAATTGTAAATATATATTTGCCCCGAGATATTACATTTTTATAGTGTCCAATGATAATCTATTAAGCTACCAGATATTCATAAACTGGTTTCACCAATTTTGGTCTCCATTAAAAAATGCATCATTATAATACACCTCAGAATTTACCATTGGTCAGATTTTAAATTCCTCTGCTTCCTAGCATAGCTTTTGGCCACAAGATAGTCTAAAATCAAAAGATCAATCTCAAATCAACATTGCAGCAATAAGCAAAACAAAGGTGGCGTAACAGTAGAGCTAGTGCCTTACAGTGCCAGAGACCCAGGTTCGATCCTGACAACGGTGCTAGTTTTTTCTGGTGTTTGTACGTTCGCCCCGTGGCCTGCATGGATTTTTTTGTCAGAGATCTTTGGTTTTCTCCAACACTCCAGAAACATCCAGGTTTGTAAGTTAATTGGCTTGGTATAAAATGTAAAATTGTCCCTAGTGTGTGTGTGTGTAGGGCAGTGTTAATGTGCGAGGATCGCTGGTTGGTGCAGACTCTGTGGGCCGAAGGGCCTGCCCCCGCACTCTATCTCTAAACTAAACCTAAACCAATTGCAGCCGAATTGGTTTTATGTAAATTGTACTGAACTAGATTTAAATTGGCAGACATTAAAACCACAAAGCAGCTTCCAAATCCCCTGATGGAATGTTGGGAATTTCCAGTGCAAGTCATTTGACCCCGTTAGTCATGCTGAAAGTACATTAATTAACTGCAATTAATTCATTCACAGCACCGGTATTTATGGCTCATTCTCCCATGAAGTACCAAAAAAAAGAACCAATATATACAATCTAAAACTCTTGCTCACTTGCAACAATAAAACAGCAGTGGAGAGGGAAAAGAAAAAATGTACTTCTGGAATCAATTATCTCAATGAGTAAGCAGAGAAGCGAGGATGGAAAAACAACATCAGCAATTGTGCAAGTTGCCTAAATTCAGAAAGAGTTCTGCTTTTGGCTGACAATTCAGTTTAAAGAAAATCTAAATGACAAGGAAAGCAACTCAACGAATGGTCCTTCTGCAAACTGTATTAGTCACACGTCCAGATGTTTTGGAGAACTCTTTAAATCTAAATTTGAGATATCAAAATTTCAACCATGCCCCACCCCCGATTTGTCTGACCATTACAATGTAGTTCTCTTATTTTAACACTGATTGGAACAAAATTCTTACAGTAGCCAGATTTAAATGCAAGGATGCAGACAAGCGAGCCGGTAACTATTTGTAGACAATTCAGGGGCCGCTTCCAGTTGTGATCACCCTTGTCAAAGTCAACCACAGGAATACAAAGCAGAAGAAAAAACTCAATCGGCAGCTGGAAAAGAGAAATGAAAAAGTCAGAAAGTTGCAGTTGAACATTGAAAGTTTTTCTGTAATTAGAACAGACAACCAGTCTAAAATGAGGAAACTAAATCAAGGCATGAGGGAGGAGGCAATGGAAATGGGGAAGACTAGAAACCAGCAACAAAACTGAAAAAAATGGATGACTAAATTTAGCTGTGGAAAATAAACAGTGATTTGGTTACGTGACTAACTCACATGCTGAGCTTTCCATTTGGATTGCAGAGGGAAGGAAAGAGGCGGCCATTATGGGAACTAAAAACTTCACCCAAGTTATTTAAGCAAAATATTTGACAAAACACTGGAGATTTACATTCTGGACCATTAAAACATTTCGCCTTCCTCCGAAAGTGAAATCAAATGGCAAAATTCAGCATCTCAGTGCACAATGCGTTAACAATGGCATCAAACACTGCAATTTAGAATTAAGCTTCAATGACTAATTTTAAAGGGTGCCACGGTAGCACAGCAGTAGAGTTGTTGCCTCACAGCGCCAGAGACCCGGGTTTGATCCTGACTGCAGGTACTGTCTGTAGGGAGTTTGTACGTTCTTTCTGTGACCTCGTGGGTTTTCTCCGGGAGCTCCAGTTTCCTCCCACACTCCAAAGACGTACAAAGGCTTGTAGATTAATTGGCTTTGGTAAAAATTGGCTCTAGTGTGTAGGATAGTGTTAAGTGTGTGGGGATCGCTGGTCGATGTGGACACAGTGGGCCAAAGGGCCCGTTTCCACGATGTATCACTAAACTCAAATCACCTTCAGACATTTGAAAATCTTCCAGGGCAAATGTTTCCTCCTCCATTTTTGAAAGTCGATGGGATTAAGGGAGACCAGCAAAATGGATTTGGTAGATCTTGATTCTTCTGTCTCAATTAATGATTGATACTCGCTTGCTGCAGAAAGAAAAACTTTGGTCATTTCAGGGTCTGCATTATGGGATACAAGAAAATAACTGCAGATGCTGGTACAAATCGATTTATTCACAAAATGCTGGAGTAACTCAGCAGGTCAGGCAGCATCTCGGGAGAGAAGGAATGGGTGATGTTTCGGGTCAAGACCCTTCTTCAGACTGATGGGATTTTTCTGATGGATTCTTCTGCATTATGGGATTTGCAAGGCAAAACCACAGCAAAAGCAAAAGTCTATTGCAATGCCTTACATTGAACTGGCAAGTACATTATTTAACAATGGGCCAAAAACAGACCACGTCACAAACCAATTTATACGGGTTTGAAAGTATGGCATGGAAAGACCAACTTCAGTAAATTCTCCACGTTACACATTCAAAAACAATGTTCTAGGGATAGGGGGCAAACACAGGCAGGTAGGGCTAGGGTAGATGGGGCATTTTGGTCAACATGGGTAAGTTAGGCTGATGGGCCTGTATGACTATTACACTTGCGAAAATGTTGAGAAAACAGAAGTTTTAACAATTTAGCTCAAGAAAAAGTGCTTACTGTCTTCAAGTGTAGGTTTCCTGATACATATTGGAATCTCATCATCATCGCCATTAACTGGAAAACAGTAATTATATTGTTTACTAAATCGAACAGCATACACATCTCTAAAGGACACAAAGTGCTGGAGTAACTCAGCAGCTCTGGTCACATCTCTGGAGAATATGGACAGGTGATGTTTCAGGTCAAGACTCTTCATGTTGCCCTGTGTAGCACTAGTTTAAGAGCATTACTATTAAAACCGAAGTAGCAGAGAGCAAAGTATAATGCTAAATAGTTATTGTTGAACACGTTGTCCAATGTCTCAAAACATGCTTGTGGCACTAGTCCTGGAGGAGATAAGACTTGAAAAGCAGAAATCACTTAAAAAAAAAATCACTGTTCTGAAAGATGAAAAGTTAATAATCTAATAAAGTTAATAACCCAAGGGGTTCTACAGATATGTCAGTAGCAAAAGGATAGTGAGGGATAAAATTGGTCCATTAGAGAGTCAGAGTGGACAGTTATGTGCTGAGCCGGAAGAAATGGGGGAGATATTAAACAATTTCTTTTCTTCGGTATTTACCGAGGAGAAGGATATTGAATTATGTGAGGTAAGCGAAACAAGTAGAGTAGTGATGGAAATTAGGAGGATTAAAGAAGAGGAGGTACGGACACTTTTGAAAAATATAAAAGTGGATAAGTCTCCAGGTCCTGATAGGATATTCCCTAGGACATTGAGGGAAGTTAGTGCAGAAATAGCAGGGGCTATGACGGAAATATTTCAAACGTCATTAGAAACGGGGATGGTGCCGGAAGATTGGCGCATTGCACATGTTGTGCCTTTGTTTAAAAAAGGTTCTAAAAGTAAACCTAGCAATTATAGACCTATTAGTTTGACGTCTGTGGTGGGAAAATTAATGGAAAAGATACTTAGGGACAATATATATAATTATTTGGATAATCAAGGCCTGATTAGAAACAGTCAACATGGATTTGTGCCTGGAAGGTCATGTTTGACTAATCTACTTGAATTTTTTGAAGAGGTTACCAGGGAAATTGATAAGGGCAAGGCTGTGGATGTTGTCTATATGGACTTCAGTAAGGCATTTGACAAGGTTCCACATGGAAGGTTGATTAAGAAGGTTAAATCATTGGGTATTAATAGTGAGGTTGCAAGATGGATTCAACAATGGCTGAATGGGAGATACCAGAGGGTAACGGTTGACAATTGTATGTCAGGTTGGAGGCCAGTGTCTAGTGGAGTGCCCTAAGGATCTGTGTTGGGTCCACTGTTGTTTGTCATTTACATTAATGATCTGGATGATGGTGTGGCAAATTGGATTAGTAAATATGCAGATGATACTAAGATAGGTGGAGTAGTTGATAGTGAGGTAGATTTTCAAAGTCTACAGAGAGACTTGGGCCTTTTGGAAGGGTGGGCTGAAAGATGGCAGATGGAGTTTAATGCTGATAAGTGTGAGGTGCTGCATTTTGGTAGGACAAATCAAAATAGGACGTACAGGGTAAATGGTAGGGAATTGAGGAATGCAGTGGAACAGAGGGATCTGGGAATAACTGCATTGTTCCCTGAAGGTGGAATCTCATGTGGATAGGGTGGTGAAGAAGGCGTTTGGTATGCTTGCCTTTATAAATCAGAGCATCGAGTATAGAAGTTGGGATGTAATGTTAAAATTGTACAGAGCATTGGTGAGGCCGAATCTGGAGTATGGTGTGCAGTTCTGGTCGCCAAATTATAGGAAGGATGTCGACAAAATGGAGAGGGTACAGAGGAGATTTACTAGAATGTTGCCTGGGTTTCAGCATTTAGGCTACAGAGAGAGGTTGAACAGGTTGGGTCTTTATTCTTTGGAGCGTAGAAGGTTGAGGGGGGACTTGATAGAGGTTTTTAAAATTTTGAGAGGGACGGACAGAGTTGACGTGGGTAGGCTTTTCCCTTTGAGAGTGGGGAAGATTCCAACAAGGGGACATAGCTTCAGAATTGAGGGACAAAGGTTTAGGGGTAACATGAGGGGGAACTTCTTTACTCAGAGGGTGGTGGCTGTATGGAATGGGCTTCCGGCGGAAGTGGTGGAGGCTGGCTCGATTTTATTATTTAAGAGTAAATTGGATAGGTATATGGATAAGAGGGGATTAGAGGGTTATGGTCTGAGTGCAGGTAGATGAGACTAGGTCAGGGCGAATGGTCGGCGTGGACTGGTAGGGCCGGACAGGCCTGTTTCCATGCTGTAGTTGTTGTTATATGTTAACAAAGAAAGCCACCATTAATTCATACAAACTTTGCCTTCTCAAAACTAGCAGCGTACAAATATGCAGCAAGCGACTAAGATGTGTATTTCACCAAACATTTCAAAGAGATAAAACCCAATTTAGTGTAGGAAGGAACTGCAGATGCTGGTTTACACCAAATATAAACAAAAAAGTGGAGTAACTCAGTGGGTCAGGCAGCACCTCTGGAGAAAAGGAATGGGTGATGTTTCAGGTTGAGACTGCTCTTCAGACTGTTTCAGGGGAGGGGGAATCTTGAGGTATGACAAGGTACAAACAAATGAGAACCGGCACTGATGACCAAGGAGCCCACAATGGTCCATTGTTGGCTGTGGAAGTGATATCAAAGGGATATGAACAGTGAAGCTAGCAGGATGACTGGAGGGTGGGGAAGGGTTACTTGAAATTAGAGAAATCAATATTCATACCGCTGGGTTGTAAAACTGCCCAAGCACCAAGTTAATGTGGCCACCACTTTCTTATTACCGAGGGCAGGAGGTAAATTCTGCAATTTTAATTGGGATTTAGAAAACAGCCAATGAAACATTGGGATTTAGAAAACAGCCAATGAAACATTGGGTTGGCATTTCACTTACTTTCTGAATGATTGTTAGAGAGAGAAGGTGGTGGCTGGTTTTTGCTCTTCTGGTAAATTACACTGCTTACGATTACCACAAGTACATAAACGGCATACAGGGCCAAGTAACCTATGGAGATAAAGTATAAATTTAATTTCACAATGAGAGTTGAAAGTCATATTGAATTACATATTGGATGGGTTGACAGAAGCTAAAGTCAGTGGACGTGTATTCCCCAAGTCAGCTCAAATTTCTCACCAAGTGCTTGTCCCAAATCAATACTCCCAAAGTAGAGGACCAGGAACGCCCAGAAAACAGCCGCCATGTAGAAGGTCACGTCTCGAAGGAAGGGTCTGGATGCCACTGTAAATGGTCTCGCAAGCCCAACACCTCCAGCAACAACAGTGGTCACAAATATCCCAGCACCTGCAAAGTAGCACAAAGGTTCACATCTTAAAGTATTCAGAGCAACTCATTCCCGACTTTCGGCAACTGAACCACCCGACCAACAACGAACTACAAACTACCTCAATGAAGACCTTCGGACTATCTTCGATCAGACTTTACTGGCTTTATCTTGCACTAAATGTTATTCACATAATTCCCTTTATCATATATCTGAACACTGTTTATCTCAATTGTAATCATGAATCGTCTTTTCGCTGATTGGTTTGCAACTTCAGAAAGTTCCGCTGTCCCACTCTTTCCCCTCCCCAGTTCTCCCACTGTCTTCCTGTCTCAAACTATATCCTATCCTTGTCCCGCCCCCTCCCCTGACATCAGTCTGAAGGGTCTCGACCCAAAACGTCACCCATTCCTTCTCCCTCGAGATGCTGCCTGACCCACTGAGTTACTCCAGCGTTTTGTGTCTACCTTCGGTTTGCACACAAGTTTTACTACTGTACCTCAGTACACGCGACAATAAACCAACTCAAACTAAAAGCGTCTTATCACAATAAAGGGAAAGAAAAAGATCTTGCATATAGGATATCAGCATTATAACCAGCATTGTTATAGTGCTCTTCGCGATCATAATCACCTCTATACAGAAGCAATCCAATGAATCCCACTCTCTCATTCTCTCCCCTACCAAGTCCCTTTTCAAATATCAACACAGCTCCCTCTGGATGTTATAACTGAATCTGCCTTCATTATTACCCTTAGCAACACACTACAAGTGGCAAATTTCCTTTTAAAAGTTATTGACATGTTGGATTTTGGAAATATAGCCAATTAGTTTAGTTTCGTTTAGAGATACAGCGTGGAAACGGGCCCTTTGGCCAACCGGATCCGCACCGACCAGCGATCCCCGCACTGTCCTATGCACACTAGGGACAATTACGCCAAGCCAATTAACCTACAAACCTCTACGTCCTTGGAGTGTGGGAGGAAACAGAAGTTGTTGGAGATAACCCACACGATCACGGGGACATGTTAATTAGCCAAGTGAAAGATAAACAACTTACCAAACAAAGCCCCAATCGCCAGGCTTGCTGTCCTCGTATCAGAAAAGGCTGCCATTGCACTGAATAGATCAGGAGCTCCATTACCAAGGGCAAGGAAAGTGACACCATGAATATGCTCAGTCAAGGCCACGTGATGAATAAATAAGTGGTGTACAAGTCAGAAATATCTTTGCAAATAAACCAAATCTCAATTACCTCGAGCTAATTAAAACAGGTCTTGAGTGCAGAAGTTAAGAGCTGAAAATTGGGAACTATTTTGAACATCCCAATGTGAACAATATTAATATTAGTTAATGATAACAAATCACATTTGATATGAAAGGTATATTTGGAAGGTTATTTAGAAAAGACAGGTTTTTGACTCGCGTGTCAAACTTTGGGAGTGCATGCACATAGCTCAAAGCTCAATGCAATAACCCAACCACAGAACAAGATGCAATTAAATCCTTCCAGGCAACTTAACTATACTTCTCAGTAACTTTGACCTGGTTTTCAAAAGGTTGACAATTGCCTGTAAACCTCTTGCTCGTGGACCATTCACATGTGAGTAAGTAACACGAGATAGAGGAGAATAGTTACACACAGTCAAACATCTGGCAATTCACACAAGCAGGACATTGGCTGGCCAATTATTACAAGTTCATTTAAGTTGATCAAAAATATCAGGAGCAAGCAGGGCAATTTGGAACAGACACAACATCAAATTTTAAAAATCAACAGCTTTTCCTAACATGGAATTTAAAGATTCCCAATATATGGGTCAAGTATGCATTAGAGCTGCCTAGTTCCAATATCAAGGCAGTCCTTATTATAGTAAAACAAGAACAGCTGGACAATGGATGTCAACAACTGAAATTAAGATGAAATGTGGAGGCAAAATAGTTTGAGACCAAAGTGGTGGGACTGCCGTGGGGTGGGGGGGGGGGGGAGGGGGACAAAGGAGGACCCGACATGGGGAACTGTGATGGGGGGGGGGGGGGGGGAAGAGAACAAAGGAGGACCCGGCGAGGGGTACTTTGTAGGCACCCTTTATGTGGCAACCGTTTGCATACCTTGGGTATACAAAACAAAGAAATTTACTGTGACTTTTCACATGCGACAATAAAGTATTCATTCATTCTTTTGAATAACCGGTTATACTCTGGTATGGTGTGATGTGCGTGGACAACGGCTTTTCTCCACTCGCTAAAACAGTAAGCTTTGAATACATCCAGGTATTTAACGGCTGATAAAAAGGATACTGCCACATTATGTGACAACTTTAAACTTGTCGATATGGCAGCCAGATTTGGGCAGAAGCTAAAGAGAAACAAAATGAATGAGATTTGCCTTTAGAATTTGTTTGACGATCAGAACAGTAAGGATCCACAAATTATAATTAGCTCCATTGCTGATGAGGAACATATTTTAAAAGTGGGTAAAGATCACAAAATTTACTGCATGAAGAAATGACTGTACCATGTAGATAGATTTTCTAGAAACAGCACACACAATGTGGACTAAGTTAATTATTCCTAGAACTAGCAACCCTAGATCTAACCCAGAGAATATTCCCAGAGAAAAACAAAACAAGAGCAGGGAAAGATTTTGAAGGGGGTAGTGAAAACATTTCATGTACAAAATTGAGTTATTTGAATTCTCCAATTTCAAGTAATACCCCCCACCCCCCTTTCCTGTGCCCCTCCCCACACCCATTCTCCTGACCCCTCTTCCCTCCCACCAATATCGCTACCTGACCTTACATTTCACTCCTCTTCTTGCCTTTTGTATCCTTTTCATATCTAGCCTTAATCACTTCACCCATTGTTCCAACATCTACCTATCCAAACCACCTTTGTTCACCCATTGCCTGACGCACTTTGTCCTGCCTCTCCTCACTCACGGCTTTCTCCCCCAGCAAACAGTCTGAAGGGCACAAAATGCTGGAGTAACTCAGCGGGACAGGCAGCATCTCTGGAAGGTAGGAATGGGCAATGTTTCGGGTCTTCAGTCTGAAGAAGGTCCCAATCCAAAACATCACCTATTCATGTTCTCCAGAAATGGTGCTTGACCCAGTGAGTTACTCCAGCACTTTGTATCCCTATCTATTGTGATCTCTTTATCACAGAGCTGCAGAACAGAATAAATCGTGATCTCACCAAAATCTGGAGTGTCTGACCAACAATTCCCTGCCACGTGGTGTTTTAGAACATGAGGGAAATACCACCGTTCAACAAACAAAACTTTGTCTGCATAGTTTAGCCTGGTAAGGTTCTGCATTAGATTGAAGCAGAAACAACATCTCTACTTGATTTACAAGCAATCTCAGAAATCTGACCTCAGTCAATTGCCTTTGACTATATGGCATTTGAATCTTAATTTGAGGATTAGAAGAAAAGTTTTTGTTTTTTTACAAACTGAAGAGCAGAAAGCACTAAAATCTTTTTTAATTCAGGAATCTTAAAATCCAATTCAATAATTGCAAAAAGGGAACAGAATAAACAAAATTCCCATACAATTTAACGTTATGCTGAAATAGTGGGTAAGAGTCACAGCAAAAGATTCAGTTTAGGTAAGGAATTATATTAAGCACCAAAAATCAATACTTACAATTTTTCTGCTGTTATTCCAAGGAACATGAATAGATAGAACAGCCAAACTGCCTGTGGGAAAAAAACAAAGTATGAAGATGCTGTTGGACCTTACTTTACAAATCCTACCTTTTATTGTCAAGCATGTTAGAAACTCTAATCCAAACCCTAAACAATTTGAATGCAGCTACTTGCATTCCAGTCCAATGTACAATTTTGTCTGCACTAGTGCCAACGTACAAATTCTCCAAAAAGAATCAATTTAACACTTGTCCCAAAAACGGTATATCAAGGGTAACCCAATGCAAAAAAATAGAAGTTATTTAACTTGGGTTTTATGCAGTTCTAACTCAAGATTTTAATGAATTATCTTGTAAACTGGCGCCAAGGTAAGAGCGTGCATGCCGCGGCCCTGTTTCCACCAATCTTTCCACCACTACGCACAAGATGCCATTGTTTGCAGATGCCGAGAAGTGCGTTCAGCTCTGGCTGGACAATTTCTGATCTTGTGATGTGGACTCCCCCTAATCTTGTGATGTGGACTAGATAAGAAGATCTTGTAAACTGGCAGTGTTACAGCGCAAATCCACATAATGAACAGGAAAGATCAGTTGAAGATCCTCAAACATTAATCAGTTACATCAACTGAAAAATCCATTTGTGGTTTTTTGTGAGCGTTGCAAAATTTGGGTTTGAAATCAACATTGATAATCACTGACTAATCCCATGACAATTACTAATGTTAAATTTTACTTCATGCGACTGTGTGTCTTGTTGCTTTTCACTTAGAATGGCTGTAAGGTACCTCAAATTTCACTGTACCTTAATTGGTACATGTGACAATAAATTGAATTTTGAATCTTGAATCTAATACACTCTGTTACCCACAGCGTGCATGAACGATCATTGGAAAGATTGTCACACAAATCAGCAAACATGTTAGGTCAAATTAGTAGAGTAATGGGTGAACTGTTGCATTAAAAAATCCAAGAAATATCTCTGTTCATAATTCAAATTGCTTATAAAGAGAGGGGAAGCCATGCCCATGATCCAAAAGAAACCTGTAGAACGAACTGCTAAATCTTAAAAGGAAACAAAAAGTAAATCACTGGCCGAGGATAACAGGAGCTCTTGATTTAAAACAGTAAGCGGCCTAACAGAAAGCATGAAGCCCATAGTGAGATGGGTTAAGAGATAGAACATTTTAGAGTCTTAAATAATTATTACTGGAGAGCCTAGAAAATGGATGATGGTAAGATAGTACAGTTGAATGCATGGCTAAAGAAATTGTATAGGAGGGCAGGCTTCCTGCAGCATTGGAGGCC
This sequence comes from Rhinoraja longicauda, assembly GCF_053455715.1. NCBI lineage: Eukaryota > Metazoa > Chordata > Chondrichthyes > Rajiformes > Arhynchobatidae > Rhinoraja > Rhinoraja longicauda. Next base: position 26,529,855 of record NC_135977.1, read on the forward strand.
GAGGGTTGACAACACAGGCAGATAGGATTAGTTCGGAATGCTAACGTGGCTAGCACAGGCATGGTTTGAAAAGTCTATTGCTGTGATGTACTATTCTAGTTCTGAAGTTCTGATCAGAGGGCTGAAAGACAGCCAAGAAAAAGATGAAACTTGTTGATAGAAATTGCCAAGTTTTATTCATAAAGGGTCAAGCCTCCCTCCTCCCCAACCAACTTCTTGCATCGGAAACTCTCGACATAAGAGCCAGCTAAACTACAACCCCATTATTTACAACTTAAAAAATGTTAACCATCACCTCGTGCCCCACAGACACTCCACTTTATTTGAGTTGTTCCAGGTCTAAACTGGTGCAGGGCCAGCACGTGGACTTGAATAGATGGGGCATCTTAGTTAGCATGGACATGTTGGGCCGAAGGGTCCATCGTATGCTATATAACTCCGTGGCTGTGTGCAGTACTGGAGGAATTCATTGACTTGAGACCAACACTAGATCCCATGGAATCCAAAATTAAAGCGCAGGCTGGAAAATGCCAGCGAAGAGTAGTTAACACATTTGCAACCTCCATATTTTTGTGGAAATTCAGACGAGAACATTGGAGAAAGCGGTTTAGAACATTTTTCTGCCAGATGCAGCTATTTCGGTTGTTAATACAATGCAAAACTGACTGCCATAGTTTATCAGTCCGTGATACTAATGACAATTGACAACAATCTTTGCATTCACTCAATTCTACCAATATTGGCACCACTTACATACAGCACAATGGCCAGAGGCAACAGATCGTGGCAAAAGCCACAGACAGCACCTTGGAGGTAATCAATAAAGCCGCTCCCAATTTTGCAGTCTTCGGTAGTTTTTACAAATGAACACCACTGGGACCCATTCAGATGCACAACACTGCGACACTAGGAGAGAGACAAAATATAGTTAGCGGATTCTGTCATATTCAACATTTACCTCCCGCACCCATGCAGAACTCATGGACTTCATTAACCACCACCAATTCCATCCTGCGCTCAAATTCACTTGGACCATCTCAGACACCTCCCTCCCTTTCTTGATCATTGTTACTTTTGATCATTGTTACTTTTTGCTTATCTTTCATTCATTTGTTCTACATCTCTCTACATCACCATATATCTCTCTCGTTTCTCTTTTCCATGTCTCTCAGTCTGAAGAAGGGTCTCTCGATCCAAAACACCACCTATTCCAGTTCTCCAGAGATGCTGCCGGACCCAGAGCTACTCCAACTTTGTGTCTATCTTCATGATAAAGTCCCATTCGTTCTAGTGTTTGGCACTGTCAAAATGTGAAATTACTTGACTGTAGGCCACATTGATAAAGGTGACAGAAGGAATAGCAGATGCTGGAATCTTAAGCAAAACACAAAATACCAGGGTAATGCAGATGATCAGCCAGGATCCTTGGAGGGAATATTCAGACAACCCTTCATCATTCTGAAGGACCCCAAACTCAAAACATCACCCGTCTATTCCCTCACAGATGCTGCCCGACCCATCAGGTTACTCTAGCACTTTGTGATTGATTTAAATGCAGCCATTATTATTGAATAACATGACTTGTCAGTGGCAGGTATACATTCAAATTAAAGCGAGTCAATTTTTGTGAAATGGGTGAAAAACAGTTTGAGAAGTTATGGACATTTTTACTTAAACTGCAATTTGAGTCAATGCAACCAAACTACATTTATAATATCAGATCATATCTTATAGTTAGGCTGGCCCCATAGCAGAAGTGCCCACGTCACGGGGCTGGAAACTGGAAGTGTCCTGAGCTAATTCTGCTACCACCATCATCTATTGTAAAAGCGATGGCTCCCACCGATTGTCGCAGGAAGCTTGTGCCCTTTTCAGGACGGACGATGACAGTGATGTAACATTTAAGTGATGGACACGAAAGAAGTTAGTTAGGCTAAATTTTAAAAACCATTTCAGCGAGTCAAGATTTAGGTTTGGATTAAGAGACACAAGTCCCTTAATTAGCTCCCCCTCGTCCAGGACAATTTACTCGATTCTTTAAAATTAACATTTGACAGATCTTCACATGGAAGTTATGCTTGCCCCAAAATCCTAGTGAGAATTTTAAATTGAAATACTTACAAAAATGCACCTGGGCACAATGCCAAATGGCAGAACTTTGAATGTTACAGGTTGCAGTACAAGTTAAGCGAGTTTGCGTGTTCAGGTAAAAACCCAGAGAATAAACCATATTCTAAAGAGAGGGGTCAGTATGAGAGATCCTCCAACGATAATTGTAATCTCGATCTCCCATGTTGCCAAACACTAATTCCCCTTCCCATACTGACCCTGTCCTGGGCCTCCTCCACTGTCAGAGTGAAGCCACACGTAAATTGGAGGAACAGCACCTCACATTTCGCTTGGGCAGCTTACAACCCAGAAACATCACCTATTCCTTTTTGCCAGAGATGCTGCCTGACCCGCTGAGTTACTCCAGCATTTTGCGTCTATCTAAAGTATAAACTCGCATCTGCAGTTCCTTTCCACACAATAATGGTGGTCAGTTTTACTCCAGTTTGTGGGATCTTGCTGTACGAGGGTTGGCTGACGTATGACCAGATCCCACATCATTGCCATTTTCAGACAATGACCAGATGTGTGAAAGATGCTACACAAATGAATTATCTCTATTGCTGGATATCAAACGGCACATCCAAACCAGGACACCCATGGAAAGGGTACCAAGCAAGATTTTTTTTTTTAAAGCCACCAGACCAAGTGGACCCGTTGGGCCCAAACCTGCATTGGTGCAGCACCCTCTCCTCACCTTCCCCTCCCCCCTCCATCCCCCTTATCCTCCCCCTCCCTCCACCCCCCTCAGTCCCCCTTATCCTCCCTCCTCCCCCACTCCATCCCCCTCAGCCCCCCTTATCCTCCCCCCTCCCTCCCTAAAAGATAGATTTAAACTATTAAAATGTGAGGGAGATACACACAATCTCCCAAATGTTCTAGGGGCCGGAGAACCTAGGGTGATGGAGGAACTGAAGGAAATCCACATTAGGCAGGAAATGGTTTTGGGTAGACTGATGGGACTGAAGGCTGATAAATCCCCAGGGCCTGATGGTCTGCATCCCAGAGTACTTAAGGAGGTGGCTCTAGAAATAGTGGAAGCATTGGAGATCATTTTTCAATGTTCTATAGATTCAGGATCAGTTCCTGTGGATTGGAGGATAGCAAATGTTATCCCACTTCTTAAGAAAGGAGGGAGAGAGAAAACGGGTAATTATAGACCAGTTAGTCTGACATCAGTGGTGGGGAAGATGCTGGAGTCAATTATAAAAGACGAAATTGCTGAGCATTTGGATTGCAGTAACGGGATCATTCCGAGTCAGCATGGATTTACGAAAGGGAAATCATGCTTGACAAATCTACTGGAATTTTTTGAGGATGTAACTAGGAAAATTGACAAGGGAGAGTCAGTGGATGTGGTGTACCTCGACTTTCAGAAAGCCTTCGACATGGTCCCACATAGGAGATTAGTGGGCAAAATTAGGGCACATGGTATTGGGGGTAGGGTACTGACATGGATAGAAAATTGGTTGACAGACAGAAAGCAAAGAGTGGGGCTAAATGGGTCCCTTTCAGAATGGCAGGCAGTGACCAGTGGGGTACCGCAAGGTTCGGTGCTGGGACCCCAGCTATTTACGATATACATTAATGACTTAGACGAAGGGATTAAAAGTACCATTAGCAAATTTTCAGATGATACTAAGTTGGGGGGTAGTGTGAATTGTGAGGAAGATGCAATAAGGCTGCAGGGTGACTTGGACAGGTTGTGTGAGTGGGCGGATACATGGCAGATGCAGTTTAATGTAGATAAGTGTGAGGTTATTCACTTTGGAAGTAAGAATAGAAAGGCAGATTATTATCTGAATGGTGTCAAGTTAGGAGGAGGGGGAGTTCAACGAGATCTGGGTGTCCTAGTGCATCAGTCAATGAAAGGAAGCATGCAGGTACAGCAGGCAGTGAAGAAAGCCAATGGAATGTTGGCCTTCGTAACAAGAGGAGTTGAGTATAGGAGCAAAGAGGTCCTTCTACAGTTGTACCGGGCCCTGGTGAGACCACACTTGGAGTACTGTGTGCAGTTTTGGTCTCCAAATTTGAGGAAGGATATTCTTGCTATGGAGGGCGTGCAGCGTAGGTTCACTAGGTTAATTCCCGGAATGGCGGGACTGTCGTATGTTGAAAGGCTGGAGCGATTGGGCTTGTATACACTGGAATTTAGAAGGATGAGGGGGGATCTTATTGAAACATATAAGATAATTAGGGGATTGGACACATTAGAGGCAGATAACATGTTCCCAATGTTGGGGGAGTCCAGAACAAGGGGCCACAGTTTAAGAATAAGGGGTAGGCCATTTAGAACGGAGATGAGGAAGAACTTTTTCAGTCAGAGGGTGGTGAAGGTGTGGAATTCTCTGCCTCAGAAGGCAGTGGAGGCCAGTTCGTTGGATGCTTTCAAGAGAGAGCTGGATAGAGCTCTTAAGGATAGCGGAGTGAGGGGGTATGGGGAGAAGGCAGGAACGGGGTACTGATTGAGAGTGATCAGCCATGATCGCATTGAATGGCGGTGCTGGCTCGAAGGGCTGAATGGCCTACTCCTGCACCTATTGTCTATTGTCTATTGTCTATTGAATAACTTTAAAAATATGACCGATTTCAATGAAACTTCTTCCATTTGGACAAAGGGACGACGGTGAGTAAAGTGGGCCTAAAATTGTCACACTATCATGTACTGTTTTGGCTGTAGTTCAGGAACAAACAAACAAATGAGAGTTTTAGTATATAGATATCAGAAATTTGTGATTACTCAAAGATATTCAAGTTTTGAAACCAACAACCACCTTATTTCTTACTTTGGAATGACAACCAATTTGGTTTATGGCATTTTCCCCAATCATTAACATGGCTTGCTGTGGATGCAGTGTACAAATCAGATTACTTGAAACGAGGAAACCAACAGATCCAGTCATTCATTGGATCTACCAAGAAGCAGTCTGACAAGGATCAAAACCAAGACCGCAACTGGAAGAACAGGTATAAAAAATCTTCCCCATGACAGAGGGCCATCATCAAGTGCCATCTCAGAGCACTTCCATTCCCCAGTGTATTTCTTTGCAAGATTCTCTCTCATGCCAAACAACTTCATCCCAATTCTTCTACTACATAGACCTCCAGAGGTCTAAATAATTTACAGCGGCCAATTTATCTACTGAACAGTAAGTGTTTGGGACAGAGAAGGAAATGGGAAAACTCGGGAAATCGACAGGGAGGAAATGCAAACCCCACACAGACAGCAGCAGAGGGGAGAATCAAACTGGGGTCGCTGGCGCAGTGAGGCAGCAGCACTACCTGCTGGACAACTGTGCCACTAATGCAAGGCAACACCTTGCAGTTTCAGAGTTCAGCCCGCCAAGGGGAACACCACAAAGACTATTACAGGAAAGTCTAAAATTAAAATGCCACTAACTGGAAGGGTAGGGGCAAAAGGTTGCTGCTCAACAACTGAAAAGCATTGTTGCAAATAGTGTTTGCATATCGGTTTAACCGATCGTTTCAAGGGGATAAACTATCATCTATTATTTAACTCATTTTAGAGCAAACCTTGGATTATTTATGGTACTCAAGAAATAAATAAGTCTTGGACTTTTTTTGTTGTTGTAGGCCACCCTTCCCCATCCCAAGAGAAAAGGTTTAGCAGGCATTCAACAAGGATACATTCACAACATTTGTCTTTACCCATATTGTGAGCATACTGTTCTCTGGCCAGTGTTGGCATTAGATAGCATGGCCCAATACTCAGAGTGTTAGCTGTTGCTTTAGTTATTAACTGAGGACCAACAAAACTATCTTTTAACCATGGCATGAAAATAAAATAATTCACCCCAACCCCCATACTAGATCTTGTATGCCCACAACAGCAACGTGCCACAAACCGAAGGTCAACTGCCATAAATATTGGGTAGGGTACTCCACGAACACTTTGCAAATAGCGCCATAATTAACGTGTCGCCGCCCCCTTCAAAGATGGATTAGAATGTCTCCAATGAACACAACCCCCCGCCACCCTGAAGACGGGCAGTCACAATCTTTGAGCGATCGCACTCATTCAGGAAGAACATTACCAACCACAGTTACCACTGTGATACTGGCGATAAAGGCAGGTCGTTAATTATTAGCAAGAGCGCAGCGTTTAAAAAGCACCACGCAATTAATTGTAAAAGATCAACAAAAGTCATTCCCAGCTTCGGTCAGGCCAAAGATATAAATAGCTGGACATGGCAAAGTGTCCCTTCAACTCTTGATATTAAAACCATTACAGAAACATTGAAATAGATATGGGGGGGGGAGAAACCGCTTTGCTACATTACTGTACAACATTTGGTGTCAAGGCATGCAGAACATACCTCCATTGACCGACCGGTGCCTTCAAACAGATGTAGCGAACTTGCATTAAAGATGTTTTCAGAAGAATAAGGCTGAATTATTCCAGCCATGTTGGCAAGTGGATGCGATTCCGCCGCTCCCGTGGGCTCACGTGAACGGCACTGGGCAGTCCCGAGCAAGAGCAGACAGCAAATCGCAGCAACGCCTCTCGTCTTCATGTCACTGTTCAGTCTACAGAAAGAACACGGGTCAATGCACTTTTAATTTGCAATTACCACTGTGCGTTCATTACATGAATGGGAAGTCGCCGGGGAAGGGCTAATTTCATTAACGTTAATGAACTCAGAAGGCGTTTCCATCTCTGATTTAGAAACAGCTGGCACAGTTGATTCATGCAAATAAAGAGAGAACATAAAAGCAGGTTATAGCTTGGCTCGAACGCTCATTGTTTACAGCAGGAAGTAAATATTACAATAAATAAATACCATGGGTCAATGTTGAGATTGTAGATTCACATCAACAACTATTTAGAGATAAATCATTGCACTTCTATCCTTTGACTATTGTTTCCCCATTCGTAACCCCTCTCTCTCCTCTCCTCTCCTCTGGAGAACTTACTGATGAATCACCTCCCCAACTCCACAAGAAAATGACTCTTCAATACAACAGCAGCTCTGTATGTCCTTATCATCTCCCCAATTAAATCAGCTCAGCTCCAATTAACCCACGAGACCAAGAGGGGAAGGCAACATCAACATCGGGACAATTTAGGGAAATCTGCGTCCTGAAACAGCAAGCATTGAGTGTTCACCGTCAGGCGTTGAGTGTTCACCGTCAGGCGTTGAGTGTTCACCGTCAACTTCCAATCATTGCCATTTGACACATGCACCAAGGCAATCACGTTGTTTACCTGGTACCTGCTGCATTTCGCGCTGTGGAAAAAAATGCAAAAAAACCCCGTCGGGCAAACGTTGATAATGTGTGTGTGTATACATCTATATATATAAAGATAGCATTTGCAGCACAAGCATGCAGATGGCTACATGACGGTACAGCCCGGGTCACGTGACGCGAGCGAGGCAGGCGGGGTGATGGAATCACGTGACGCGAGCGGGGCCGGCGGGGCCATGGAATCACGTGACGCGGTCGTTGGTGCCGGGTCACGTGACGTGACGGCCCGGGGGCGGGTCGGGGCGGGCAAGCAACATGGCGGCGCCTGACGGGCCCGAGCGACCCCGATGCCCGGCGCAGCCCAGGCCGGCCGCGCCGCTGCTGCTGTTGTTAACGGCGCTGCTCCTGGCGCTGCCCCTGCCGCGGGCGGCCACCGACGTCCTCTTCCGCTCGGTGTTGCTGGACAAAGACGGCGACAGGCTGAGGGTGGTGCCCGGGGTGCGGCGCGACGGGGTGGCGTGGGGCAGCTTCAAGAACGACATCAAAACCACGGGGTAGGGGCGGTAGGGAGAGGGGTGGGACAGGGCTGGGGAAGGGGAGGGGGATAGGGGTGGGAGAGGGCTGGCGAGAAGGGCTGGGGAGGGGGCGGTGGGGGAGAGGGGGTGGGACAGGGCTGGGGAGGGGGCGGTGGGGGAGAGGGGGTGGGACAGGGCTGGGGAGGGGGATAGGGGGGTTCAACGGGCTGGGGAGGGGGATCGGGGTGGGACAGGGCTGGGGAGGGGGATAGGGGGGTTCAACAGGGACTGGGGAGGGGATAGGGGGGTTCAACAGGGACTGGGGAGGGGGATCGGGGTGGGACAGGGCTGGGGAGGGGGATAGGGGGGTTCAACAGGGACTGGGGAGGGGGATTGGGGTGGGACAGGGCTGGGGAGGGGGATAGGGGGGTTCAACAGGGGCTGGGGAGGGGGATCGGGGTGGGACAGGGCTGGGGAGGGGGATAGGGGGGTTCAACAGGGACTGGGGAGGGGGATTGGGGTGGGACAGGGCTGGGGAGGGGGATAGGGGGGTTCAACAGGGGCTGGGAGGGGGATAGGGGGTGGGGCTGGGGAGGGGGATGGGAGAGGGCTGGGGAGGGGGATAGGGGGTTCAACAGGGGCTGGGGAGGGGGTTCAACGGGCTGGGGGGATAGGGGTTCAACATGGGCTGGGGAGGGGGAGAGCGACCCCTCCAGTGGTTGAGGGCTGGAGGGGAGAGTCAGGAGGGCTTGGTGACACTGGAAGGTGGGGAAGGGGAAGAGTGAGGTGGATAGGTGAAGATCAGAAGAGTGAGGCAGAGGGGTGAGAGAGGAAGAATGGGGCAGAGAGAATGATGAAGTGAGGGGAAGAATGAGGTGAGGTGAAGGGAGTGGAAGAATGGGGAAGGGGTGAAGGGAGAGTGAGCAAAGGTGAGGTACATGGTGAGGCAGAGGTGGAAGGAAGAGCAAGGTGGATGGGGTTGAGTAGGACTGGAGGGGGTTGGTGAATTGGAAGAGATGGGTGTGAATGGATTGTATAAGGTGGGGTGGGGGTAAGCTTGAGGAAAACTAGGAGTTCTGACTTTTGACTAACATGTGCATTACTGCTGTCTGCTATTATTATCAATAAAGTACCAATATGGCAATTTTCCAAAAATTGAATACATAATTTCCAGAATAATTGAGGTTTGTTGTAGAATCACTAGGCCTCTTGACATATCCAATTGAATGAGGAGGAGCACTTATAAGAACCTGACAATTTCTGTTATTGAATTGAGATCTCAAAAGATTTAATTTTTATAATAGAGGATAGGTGCAGGAGTAGGCCATTTGGCCCTTCGAGCCAGCACTGTCATTCAATGTGATCATGGCTGATCATTCACAATCAGTACCCCATTCCTGCCTTCTCCCCATACCCTCTGACTCTGCTATCTTTAAGAGCTCTATCTAGCCCTCACTTGAAAACATCCAGAGAATTGGCCTCCACTGCCTTCTGAGGCAGAGAATTCCACAGATTTACAACTCTCTGACTGAAAAAGTGTTTCCCCATCTCTGTTCTAAATGGCCTACCCCTTATTCTTAAACTGTGGCCCCTGGTTCTGGACTCCTCCAACATTGGGAACATGTTTCCTGCCTCTAAGGTGCAAAATCCCTTAATAATCTTGTATGTTTCAATAAGATCCCCTCTTATCCTTCTAAATGTCAGCGTATACAAGCCTAGTTACTTGTAGGCTTGTATATTCAAGCCATTCAAGTCCTGCCATTCATGAAATTAACCCAGTGAACCTACGCTGCATGCCCTCAATAGCAAGAATATCCTTCCTCAAATTTGGAGACCAAAGCTGCACACAGTACTCCAGGTGTGGTCTCACTAGGGCCCTGTACAACTGCAGAAGGACCTCTTTTTTTTATGTTTGGAAGCTTTTCATGTAATGTTGAGTGGAATTGTACAATTTTCTTGCTTTGGGGGGAAAATGTATTATTTAAAGTACATTAAATTTATTGCAGAGTTTAGAAATTATTACTGTATTTCCAGGATGTACCCAAAGTATGGCAGACTGGAGCACAAGAACCCCCTTCTCGATCAGAATATGTATTAGATGAGATAAAGGATGCACACAGATGTTCTTGAGTCTCAACCTGAAACGTTAACTATCCATTTCCCTGTCTGAATTTTTTTTTTTTGGCAACAGATCCCAACATTTGCAATCTCTTGTGCCTACACACATACATTCACCTCCTCTCCCCCCCCAAAAAAGATTTGTACATGGGTTTACCTTTCCAGGTTCTTGCCGATCTTTCAATGTTATCAGTCTGTTGGCAGTGTTTGAGAATAATATGAAGTACTTCAGTCTGCCTCGGGAAATAACAGTTAGATTCTGGACAAATGGGTCTAAATGATCCAATGATTATTATTCATATTAACCTCCATTCCGCAATTAGTTTAACTCTAATAATAATTCAGGGCAGCAGAAATTACTTTTTGTTGGAGAATACCAAGGCTTGCCATATCAGTTCAATTGTTTATATTTTTAATCTGCAATTTTAACCAATGATTAATTTACAATTGTTGTTCTCTGTAGCTGGTCCTACCTTGAAGTTACTACAAATGGAACGTACAATGATAGTATTCAGGCTTATGCTGCAGGAGTAGTGGAGGCTGAGATAACACGCCCAGTAAGCTTTTCTTGTTACTCTGAAACTTTAGTTCACTACTATAGGAAAAAAAGACATTTGATAGAGAGGTACATAAAGAGTGGCAGTGACCAGATACAATGATTAGTATACTAATGAATATGAAATGACCGAAACAATATAAAACTATGCTGTCTTGTTTCACGGAATTGAGAATGCTAAAGAGATCTTTTGGTTGATGTCACAGTTTACTAATCTAAAGGAGAAATGTTGCACCATTTTCAGCTAAATTTATGGTTTTCAGGAAGATGGTCATATTTGGTCCTCAGGAAGCCTTCATCTCAAGTAGAAGCAAATCAGACAGTTTGACTGGCAACTTGGCGGAGCTAGTAGAGCTGCTGCCTCACCGTGGCAGAGACCCCGGGCTCTGTTTGTGCGGAGTTTGCACATTTCCCCTGTGACCCCGTGGGTTTCCTCCAGATGCGGCAGTTTGTTCCAAGTAGGGAGTGGATGCTAAAGAGGGATAACATAGAATTGGTGAAGGGTCTTTTTCTACACTGCATCAATTCAATTTTTTTAACAAGTCATTTAAGAATAATTTAAAATATTAAAGCAAAAATTGATAGAAACTTATCATCTCCGTTGCCTCCCAACTCTTTGCCTTACAATCCTCAAAAATCATTGATCCCTTGATCTAATTTTTGAATCAGCCAGCTCCATCCGACACAAGAACCATTGCCGTCCATCCCCTGACATTCCAGACACCGCTCATCCCACACTCACTAGATCACACCTAGGCAAGGTGACCAAACTGCACAAATACAATAGGTGTTTAATATGGTGGGCAATTAGGTAGTTTGAGATGTCGAGCTCCATCCACTAACTCTACAGGGAAGCTGTTTGTATAGTTTTAGAGATACTGCGTGGAAACAGGCCATTCGGTCCACTGAGTCCATGCCTACCAATGATTACCCATACACTAGTTCTATCCTACACACTAGGGACAATTTACAGAAGTCAGTTAACCTACAAACCTGCATGTCTTTGGAATGTGGGAGGAAACCAGAGCACCCGGAGAATACCAAGGCTGCCACAGAGAACATGCAAACTCCATACAGACAGCACCCATAATCGGGATCGGAACCTGGGGCACTGGTGCTGTATGGCAGCGCCTCTTAACGCTGCACCACTGTGGATATGTTCACATCCAAGCCAGTTTTCAGCTGCTGAGATTCCAAACCCCACACTGCATTTCGGAAATTCTCTTCAGTTACTGGAAGTTGCAATTGAAGAGGACACTTGTCATGACTGTCTTTCCAGTCACAGCAGTTGGAATTCTCCTTTCTCAAAGTTGGTCTGAGGTCTCCTGGTATAACCTCTCTTCCGAGGCAGAAGATGAAAATGTGGAATCGTGTTTGAAGGTCTTCAACGGCGGGTTTGGCCTTCAGCAGGGCTGTGTTTCTCCAGAAACCTTGTTGATTTTTAATCGGAGCATCAGTTTTGTGACTTGTTGGAAGTACTCTCCTCAAAGACGGTAGGTGGAGAAGGTTTTCTATGCCCACTGGGAAAAAAAACCTTCAATTACATCTAACCTTGATAGTCTTCCCTCTATTCAAGTCAAGTCAAGTCAAATTTATTTGTCACATACACATACTCGATGTGCAGTGAAATGAAAGTGGCAATGCCTGCGGGTTGTGCACAAAAATAATTACAGTTACAGCATATAAATAAAGTTAATAAGTTACTAAACATAGCACAAAAAGTGTCGACAAAAATTTAGTCTCTGGGGTTATCAAAGTTTACAGTCCTGATGGCCTGTGGGAAGAAGCTCCGTCTCATCCTCTCCGTTTTCACAGCGTGACAGCGGAGGCGTTTGCCTGACCGTAGCATCTGGAACAGTCCGTTACTGGGGTGGCAGGGGTCCCTCATGATCTTGCTTGCTCTGGATCTGCACCTCCTGATGTATAGGTCCTGCAGGGGGACGAGTGTAGTTCCCATGGTGCGTTCTGCCGAACGCACTATTCTCTGCAGGGCCATCCTGTCCTGGGCAGAGCTGTTCCCAAACCAGACTGTAATGTTGCCGGACAGGATGCTCTCTACAGCCCCAGAGTAGAAGCAATGGAGGATCCTCAGCGACACTCTGAATTTCCTCAGTTGTCTAAGGTGGTAAAGGCGCTGCTTAGCCTTACCCACCAGTGCGGCAATGTGCGTTGCCCACGTCAGATCCTCTGAGATGCGGACTCCCAAGTATTTGAAATTGCTCACCCTATCCACAATAGACCCATTTATCTCCAGTGGCGTGTACGTCCTTGGATGTTTAGCCCTTGAAGTTATGCCAATCAGCAACAAACCGAGCCTCCTTCCATCCACCAACTATTTTTTAGATGACGCCTTTTTTTCCTGGACCTCTACTGTTTTAACAGGCCACAACTATCTTTTATGTAAAGCAATCCGCACAACCTGCAGGAAGGAACTGCAGATGCCGGTTTAAATCGAAGATAGACACAAAAAGTTAGAGTAACTCAATGGGACATGCAGCATCTCTGGAGAGAAGGAATGGGTGATGTTTCGGGTCTGAAGAAGGGTCTTGACCCGAAACGTCATCCTACCTTCTCTCTAGAAATGCTGCCTGTCCCGCTGAGTTTCTCTAGCTTTTTGTGTCAATCCACAAATCCTTTTCAATCAAAGGTATTGAACCTGTGCCAAAAATAATGCTTTTTGTCCATTCCACTTTGTGGGGATACATTTGTAGTTTCATCAGATTACAATTTTATAAAAAGGCAGCTAGAACAGACTCAATGAACAGAATGGCCTACTAGATTACATGAAACCATGAAATGAAATATAAAACTGAGCTTCCTCCCCCTCATGCCTGTAGTCACCTTGTCTGGATGGGCAGGGCCTTTCTTAATCCCAGCAATGTGCTTTTGGCAACAACGGGTACTCTGGGAACACAGTGAGAAGGCCCTTTCTCTAAAATGTCACGCAGCCTTTGAAATCTCGCAAAGCTTTACTGGCCACAAATACTGAACAATTTTTTTAAAGACTTTCAATGTTGGACCTTAAGGGATATTTATGAACCATCAATATATCAAGGGTCAAAAACAAAATGTAAACACACCAGAAAATAAAATGTTCACAACTGGGCACCCCAAAGCTGAGACTCTGCTGTCTACATTGTTCCGGGGAAATGCTCCAAATGGACGGCACAGTGACGCAGTTGGTAGAGACCAGAGACCTGGGACCAGAAACCTGAGACCAGAGACCTGGGACCAGAAACCAGAGACCTGGGACCGATCTTGACCGTGGTTTCTGTCTGTGTGGAATTCGCACATTCTCCCTGTAACCGCGTGGGTTTCCTCCGGGTGCTCCGTTTCCTCCTACATCCCAAAGACATGCGGCTAGTTTTTTTGTAAACTAGTATCTTCTATGAGTAAATTGTCTCCAATGTGTGGCGAATGGATGTGAATGTAAGATAACATAGGAATCATAGGAACATAAATGGGTGAACGATGGTCACCATGGACTTGGTGGGCTGTTTTGCACTTTTATATTTAAAGTAAAGTAAATTGAAGTGCACATAGAGCCACAATGGAAGCAGATTGCCATTGATCTCAAAGGATTGCCTAAGAAAGATTTCTGTGAAAGTGATGTGGATAGGTGAGTACTGTAGTTTGAAGAAGGCTCCCAACCCAAAACCTCACCTATCAATGTTCTCCAGAGATGCTGCCTGACCCACTGAGTCACTCCAGCACACTTTTTTTGTAAACTAGTATCTTCTATGAAAGTGAAGTTGATTTTCTGTCAGCATTTTATAACGTCTACATAAATTTTGGAAACAGGTGATTACAATAATAGCTTTTATTCTTTTAAACATGCATGCAGATTAATTTGCATTTTGTGACAGTGATCACATTTGCATTTATAAAGCACCTTCAAAGTGGTAAAAGATCTCAAGGATGCAAACAAAATTTGACGCCAACGATATTAATTATTATTAGACCAAGTGGACCCGTTGGGCCCAAACCTCTCCCGCATTGATGCAGCACTCTCCTTCCCCCTCCCCTTCCTCCTCCCCTCCACACTCCCTCCGCCTTCCCCTCCCTTCATCCATTCCCCTCAACTCCCCTTATCCTCCCTCCCCCTCCCTCCCTAGGAGATAGATTTAAACTTTAAAATGTGAATAACTTAAAAAATATAACACTGATTTCAATGAAACTTCTTCCATTAGCACCAAAGGGACAATGGTGGGCCTAAAATTGTCACACTATCGTGTACCATTTTGGCTGTAGTTCAGGAACAAACAAACGAGAGTTTTAGTATATAGATGATGATGACTAAAGCTTGTCCTAATAAGTTGCATCTGAGGAGTATTTTAATGTACAGCTCAGAAGCTGAGGATTTTATGGAGAGCATTCCTGAAGCCAAATACCTGGATGGCTTGGAGCTGTATGTCGAGTTTTGGTCACCCTGCTACAGGAAAGATCCCATTAAGCTAGAAAGAATGCAGAGAATATTTATAAGGATGTTGTGGGGACTCAAGGGCCTGAGCTACAGGGAGAGGATGGGCAGGCAAGGCCTTTGTTCCATGAAGCATTAGAGGCTGAGGGATGATCTTACAAAGGTGTATAAAATCACAAGGGAAGTAGATAGTATGAATGCACAGACACTCAAGATAGGAGAATCAAGAACTAGAGGGCATAAGTTTAAAGTGAGAGGGGAAAGATTTAATAGAAACCTGAGGGGTAATTTTTTTCACACAGGATGATGGGTTCATGGATTGAGCTGCCTGAAGAGGTTGTAGAGACAGGCACAAGAACAACATTTAAAAGACATTTGGGCAGGTTTAGGGATTGGAAAAGTTTAAAGGAACATGGGCTAGGCATGGGCAAATGAGGCTAGCTTGGTTGGGCCTTTTGGTATCATTGACGTCAAGTTTTGTGCAGTATGACTCTTTCACTCTATGGTTTGTTTCAAGCTCCCATTGGTGGAGTATGTCAGTTTAGCGATGATCAAGTAGCCAGAATATGGACTGCAGATCTCCTGGCAATCTGGAGTTGAAGGAAATGACTGCGAGAGTTGGGTGCGGAAGATGGCAAAATTTGAAAGTAAGCTTGAGAATTGTACAGTGGCGGCGTTGCTAAATCAAAAATCATTCTTAAAGGCAAAATGTACCAAAGTGATGAGCGAATAGGACTTGGTTAAGTTCTACTTCATTACGGTTGTTCACAATTTAAAACACAAGCATTTTTGCTTGTGACATTTTAATTGTTTTATTTTCCAGTATATTTACATGCATTGGATGAATACATTGTTTGGCTACTGTGAACCCGTGAAGTATCAGACTGCCTACTGTGAAAAGCTCAGAAACTACATAGAGAATAATCTAGCATGGATGGATGATGTTCTGGAACAAAATCTACCGATAGACGAAAACTATGACCCATATTGGTACCAGGTAAGATCAAAACTGGATTCCAAAATATTTTAAGCCGAAACAATTACATGTTGGTTCACGTTGGCAGAACAATTGCATAATAACAATCAAAGAACAGTACTATAATTAATAGATTATAGCTATTTAAAATCTAGTTAACTGATCTCTTATTTTCTGATAAAAGACAATTGATCTGAAACGTTAACTCTGCTCTCTCCGCGGATGCTGCCTGATGATTTCTGTCTTTTTGTTTTGTGCTAAAATGGTCCTGACGTGACATTGATAATGTTTTTGTGACTGTAAATATGGCATTTCTAGAACCGTTGCAGAAAGCAATACGAGAAAAGGAAAGCTCTCCAAAATAAGAACTAATTCAGCAAATTTCTAAGTTTAGATGAGAAGTAAATGAAAGGGCATCGGAGTCTGAGAACAACACCCACCGGGATGGTCAGCATCTGTAGTGGAGTTAATGGAATTAACTGAGGTCGATGAGCTTTCACCACATGATAGGGATTTGACCTGAAACTATCTTTGTTTCTCTGCTCACTGTGACTGTCTGAGCTGCTGCATATTTCCACCATTTTCTATTCTGATTTCAAATTTCCAGCATCCACAGTATTTATTTGAATGTGTGAGGAGAACAGTAGCAATGCTGAACTGAAATTTACTAATTCAGCAAAATTAGAGATCTGCAAACCACGCCACTGCAGATAACTCTACGCCGTTTCTACTTTGCTAATCACTATTCTGAACTAGATATGATATTATCTGTGCAATTAAGTCAATAATTCAGCTGCTGTCTGCCCAGTTGCACTTTTGCTTTGGTTACTGTCAGGTAATCAGATGACCAATTTATCTCCTTATTACATTTTATTTTTTCTGTTTTGTATATGTTACTCCTGTGTGTTCATGCAATGGTGCAGCAGTGAAATGCATTTCATTGTTGAAAAATTGGACGCGGTACGTTCTAAATATATTCTGGAACATAAGCAACTGTAACACTATAATGCTGTAACACAACAGTGCCCTTCATAATGTTTGGGACAAAGACCCAACATTTATTTATTTGCCACTGTACTCCACAATTTGAGATTTGTAATAGAAAAAAATCACGTGGTTAAAGTGCACATTGTCAGATTTTATTAAAGGGTATTCACATTTTAAAAGTTTAAATCTATCTCCTAGGGAGGGAGGGAGGGAGGAAGGATAAGGGGGATGGAGTGAGGGGGAGAGGGGTGGAGGGAGGGGGATGGAGGGGGGGGGGAGGGGGGGATGGAAGGGGGAGGAGAGGGTGCTGCACCAATGCAGGAGAGGTTTAGGCCCAACAGGTCCATTTGGTCTCGTAACCTACTAAAAAATAAATAGCTGAGTCAGTAATATACATCTTATCTGTCCTAAATCAATGTGTTCATCTGACAGTAACGTTACCTTTGTTTAGAAACAAAAAACGGATACAAATACTATCTTTGAACCGCTCGCTCTATTTTTAAAAAATTGTCTGTCAGACAATTTGTGAATGAGTTCCTATTTTTTACCAATGAAAGATTTTTCTCGATCAGCAAAGTCAATATTGATGTTAACCAGTGGAAGTTCAATCCTGCAATGCATTTGCAATGTAATATCTTTTTGAAAGCCCTGTAGCCACACGTATAACATTACATTGTCACATACACGTATCACTGGTAACCTTCAATATGATGCTTTTTATCCCATCATGGTTGAACCTCAAACATATGCTATTCACATCTGCCAATTCAAGTACATTTCTCTCATCCCCAACTCTCATTCATTTGTCCTTAACTGTATAAATTCAGGCTTTAACAGTCAATGGGGAAACTATCAAATGACTTCTGGAAGGCCACAAAAACAAGAGCTACATTTATTTAGTAATCTTGTCAAAGATTCAGTGAATTACAATGAAAGTAGCTGCTTGGCAAAGTGATCAGCAGGTATATGTTTAATCTCCCAATGTCACTGGCTGTCATGAATAATGAATGTAGTCCAAACAAATCACAAGATTCGCCTGGAAGTTGTGTTGCAGCTCTAGTTTGCAGAAAAGGAGGAGGCATAAAGGCAAATTGTGCACCGACTTTTATACAAACCTTTTCTGAAGGTAATCAGGCATTTGAAAAGTGGACCAGGGAATGGCACTTTGGGAGCACAGAGGGATAGGGAATCTGCTGCTCTCTCTTTACTTTAGGCTAGAGATACAGCATGGAAACAGGCCCTCTGGCCCACCGAGTCTATGCCGTCCAGTGATCTAGCAGTATCCTACACACTACAGACAATTTACAATTTTACCGAAGCCAATTAATCTACAAACTTGCACGTCTTTGGAGTGTGTGAAGACACCGGAGCACCCGGAGAAAACCCATACGGTCACAGGGAGAACGTACAAACTCCATACAGACAGCACCCGTAGTCAGAATCAAACCTGGGTCTCGGCTGCTGTAAGGTAGCAAGTCTACCGCTGCGCCACCGTGCCGCAAGCCTCTCCACGGATGTCATCCTACTGGATAAAGCAGAAATAATGGAATATGATCTGTCGACACGGAGCGTGAGGAGCAGGGATGAAGGGATGAACAAATAAATGCAAAAATTGGTTCCGAAATAATGAGGGAGCTATCAAGCATGGTACAAGGGAAAGGGAACCCTTTTCAGAAGTGTCACTGAGCAGGGTATCATTGCAAGAGCAATAGAACAGGACTGACTTCTAGAATCAGATTGGAAAGATGACAAGGTTTTTAATAGCTAGCAATTTCTCAGTTGCAAAACATGAAGTGCTGGAGTAATGAAATATCACGTATTTCAATGTAAAGCTTAAAGACAAAATATAAACAATAAAAAAGAAACAATAAATATAAAAACGGTTACTCTGCTTACAATGACAACCTCGCCAACAGTCTGTCTCGTCCTTTTCTTTCTTTGTTGTTTTTAGTATGTTGTTAAATGTATGTTTTAGTGCATCTTTAGCTTTGTATTATGGGGGGGGGGGGTTTGGGGGAAACTTTTTTAAATCTCCTCGACGGAGATGCATTTTTTTTCCATATCGTATCTCTGTCCGCGCTGCGGCCTCACATCGTGTAGCTGGCGGCCTCTTGCTGGGGTTCAACTTTGGGAGCTCCAGGCCCGGGTGCCTGCAGACTCATATTGTGGAGCTGGCGTTCCCTTTGTCAGGGACCGACATAGGGAGCTCCAACCTGTGGAATTAACATCGTGGAGATCGAGGCCCCTTGGTTCGGGATCGTCTACGGAAGCTTCTATCGCCCCAACTGCGGATGGTTCGACTGCCCCGTCCGCAGGAGAATAAGGAGGAAAGAAGATAATATTTTATTGCCTTCCATCACAGTCAGGAACGTGGGAGCCGCTGTGATGGATGTTTACGTTAACTTTTATATAGTTCTGTGTCTTGTTGCTTTTTTTCTGGTACGACTGTATGGTAAATCAAATTTCACTATCTTAAATGGTGCCTGTGACAATAAAGGACCCTTGAACCATTGCATTCACACATTTCATACGTGACCAAATAGACACTGCTACTCGCGTTGTTCTGCAAAAACCTGGGGCATCAGAAAACCATCTAGTCGGGTGATAAATGATAAAAATCATAAGCATAATCAGAATTTGGCTTATATAGTTATTTAATTGCAAAATTAATATAATATAATATTTCTGGTATAAATCAGCCTAGGGATTTGATGAAAATGTCACAATAAAAGGCAAGAAAACACAGGGACATATCGGATATTTTTCTTTGTAAAAACAGATTTATTTATTTTTCTTCATTTCATTATTTTGGCTATACACCATGATCTACACTACTTAAAATACAGGATATGAAACAATGGGAATATTACATTAAAAAACTGGAAAATAACCTGGAGGTTTGGAGACCTCCAGTTTCACTACTGAGTGCTGTATTTAAGGAAACACCCATATATGTGATATGTGTATATATACACACACATTGAACTTTTTTTCCTCGTTTATTATATTGTTTACAGAGTACTATGTTTACATATTCTGTTGTGCTGCTGCAAGTAAGAATTTTATTGTTCTATCTGGGACATATGGCAATAAAACACTCTTGGCTCAGGACAGAAGTTACAATGCTGCATTGTGTCCTGAGTAAACGCAGGATCTAATCTTGGAGTTTACTGTTTTAGTTATGTCAAGAACTTTCCTATTTGACAAACTGGAAAGCAGATTTACTTGTGCATCGGCTTTTGCACTGGCAGAAATGCCAACAGCTGATCTTAACTGCCTCATGAAAATGTTTAACCAGTGAATGTTTTCTTTTTAATTCTGTTAAATACTTATTCTTTGCAGATTGTAGTTAGTTAACTTTATCATATCATATCATATCATATACATACAGCCGGAAACAGGCCTTTTCGGCCCTCCAAGTCCGTGCCGCCCAGTGATCCCCGTACATTAACACTATCCTACACCCACTAGGGACAATTTTTCACATTTACCCAGCCAATTAACCTACATACCTGTACGTCTTTGGAGTGTGGGAGGAAACCGAAGATCTCGGAGTAAACCCACGCAGGTCACGGGGAGAACGTACAAACTCCTTACAGTGCAGCACCCGTAGTCAGGATCGAACCTGAGTCTCCGGCGCTGCATTCGCTGTAAAGCAGCAACTCTACCGCTGCGCTACCGTGCCGCCCATTTCTTGGGTTGATCAGGCTGAGCAGTACTGTTACTCCAAACTGTTAATGTTAATATCATGGTTCAACAGTGACAAATAATGCTGTTTATGAAGAGAGGGAGGTGTGTGGTCTGGGGGTGGGGAGGGGGGAGTGGGAGGGGGAGAGAAAGGTGTGGAAATTCCACCCACATCCCTCCATGAAGTGAAATAATATATGAAGGTTGTCTTTCCAAAATATTGTCAGCAACATCTGACCTAAATGCATTTACAATTAAAATGAACAGTTTGGGTGAACATAATATTCTGTAATTGCATTTGGCAGATGGATAACGAAGCAAAATCGTGAATCTAATCATGTAGCCACTTTGTTTATAATAGACTGACAGTAATTTGTATTACACTGATCTTTAACTGTAATGTATGTAGATCATTATAAAAGACAGTCTGAAGAAGGGTCTCGACCCGAAACGTCACCCATTCCTTCTCTCCCGAGATGCTGCCTGAGCCGCTGAGTTACTCCACCATTTTGTGAATAAATACCTTCGATTTGTACCAGCATCTGCAGTTATTTTCTTACACTATAAAAGACAGGGTGCC
Source organism: Rhinoraja longicauda (assembly GCF_053455715.1). Lineage (NCBI taxonomy): Eukaryota > Metazoa > Chordata > Chondrichthyes > Rajiformes > Arhynchobatidae > Rhinoraja > Rhinoraja longicauda. The sequence continues at coordinate 26,551,011 of NC_135977.1, forward strand.
TTGATGGGCTGAAAACAAATGTATTAACTCGAACATTCGAGTTCAAATTCTAGATATGGTTTAATTTTCACTTTTGTTACAGAGTTCAGTGGGAAAAAAAAATTTCAAGTTATATTTTGATGATATCCTATACTGTTTGGTGTATTAATCTTCATGTATAGATTAAGTAGAAAATCTTCTAATCAGTCATGTTGCCGTCATCAGGATTCAACGTTGAATTCAAGTATTTTAGATAACCACCTTATTCAGTTTATGTCAGAACTGATCTGTTCTAATGAAAGGTCATCAACTTACTATGTTAAACCAGTTTTCCTCGCACCACGTATCCTGCGGAATATTCCCCGAATTCTTTACTTTCTAGCTGAATTTCCAACATCTATTTTGTATCCCACAGTTCAAGCACAGTTTCCCCCTCCTCTGTCATTAATTTCCATCACTCTGATCAGTTACAATTAGTAAGCCTTCATCACCCTTTCTCAGTAGTTTCTAACACCTTTTGTCACTGTCTCTTCCAGTATCCCCTTCGTGACTGACAGACAGAGTTCTGCAGGGGTCGGAGCTGGGGCCGCTACTCTTCACGTTGGATACTGGATGTGGATGATGAGAGGATTGAAAGCTTTGTGGCCAAGTTTGCAGTTGATACGAAAATACGTGGAGGGGCAGACAGTTTAGAAAAAACAGGGAACTCTGCAGAAAAACTTTGACAGGTTTTGAGAATGTGCAGAGAAGTGGCAGATGGAGTATAGTGTATCAAAGTGTGGAGTCATGCATTTTGGTAGTAGGAATAAAGATGTAGACTATTTTCTAAATGGGGAGAGAATCCAGAAATCGGAGGTGCAAAGGGACGTGGGAGTGCTGGTGTAGGATTTCCAAAAAGTTAATTTGCAAGTCAAATCGGTTGTAAGGAAGGCAAATGCAATGTTAGCATTTTTTTCAAGAAGGCTGGAAAATATAAACAGGCATATAATGCTGAGGCTCTATAAGGCACTGGTCAGGCCGCATTTGGAGTATTGTGAGCAATTTGGGGCACCATATCTAAGGAAGGATGTTCTGGCTCTGGAGAGGGTCCAGAAGTGGTTTACATGAATGATTCCAGGGTTAGCATATGATGAGCATCTGAAGGCACTGGGCCTGTACTCACTGGAGTTTAAGCATGAGGGGGGACCTTATTGAAACCTACCGAATAGTGAAAGGCTTGGATAGAGTGGATGTGGAGAGGATGTTTCCACTAGTGGGAGGGATCTAGGACTAGAGGTCATAGCCTCAGAGTTAAAGGATGTTCCATTAGGAAGGAGATGAGGAGGAATTTATTTAGTCAGAGGGCTGTGAATCTGTGGAATTATTTTACCGCGGAAGGCTGTGGAGGCTGTCAATGGATATTTTTAAGGCAGAGATGGATAGATTCTTGATTAGTACAGGTGTCGGGTTATGGGGAGAAGGCTGGTGAATGGGATTAGGAGGGAGAGATAGATCAGCTATGACTGAATGGTGCAGTAGACCTGATGGCTGAATGGACTAGTTGTGCTCCTATCGCTTATGACCTTATGATTCTCTTTGTACTTGCAAAGAACATCCCTCTCTCCCTCCTCTGCAACTTAAAACATCTTCAATTCCTAACCACCCTGAATTTCAAAGGACACCCTGAAACATTAATTCTATATTTTTCTCCACAGCAATGCCTGACTTGCTGAATGTTTGCAAAATTCTGGGGGGTTTTTTCCTTCAAATTTTCTGCATCTAGGCTCTTGCTTTTCAGAAAATCGGTTGGTTTTGGAAATGTGGGCAAACTAAAGTGTTTTTGTCTTTGTGTATTGTTAAGTTAAAATTGAAAGTTGTGTTCAAGTTGTGTGCTTGGACATTATAGCCTGAGAGACCAAGAATGTATGACAGGTTGTTGAAATGTATATCTGCTTTAAATTGTTCAGGTACGATTGGCACTACTGCAGCTGAAAGGAATAGATGACAGCTATAATAAGCATATCTTGTTTCCTACTGGAAAATTCAGCATTCGATCTGATGGATTAATGTAAGTAATTCATCCTTTTATGGAACATACTTTGCAGACCAAAAGACGGATCTTGATTTTTCCCTTTCTCCGATGACTAAATAAATGGATTCTGCTTATGTTGCTTCTGATTTTTCGGCATCATCAGATTTCAAGAGTGGGGCTCTAGGTTTTTGTTCTTTCAAGGTTTATGGATCTAAGGTGTGCAAATAGGGTTGGGGCACAGACTCAGGTTAGTTTCAGATTAGTTTATTCCTTGTTCATATGAAGCTCATTGAGTGAAGAGTAAACGTGGCAATAAACTTTAACAATAAATACAACTACTATTGCAAAATCAGCAGTATAGTGTAAATTTGGAGTAGAGCAAAAAAAAGTACAAAAGTGCATAAGTGGAATAACAAAATGAGGTAGAGTTATGAGCAAGAGTATGTGGCAGCACTGCAGGTAGGTGAAATAAATGATTGGTTCAGCATTGATAGCAGTGGGGATGAACCTGTTCGTAGGACTGGAAGTCTGGGGTTTCAAGCTGCTGTACCTTCTAGAAGGTAGAAGAGAGAAAAGGGAATGGCCAGGGTGGCAGGCATCTTTCACAATGCTTCCAGCCTTCCTGATGCAACTGTGAAGTCGATGAGGTTGTGATGGACTGGGCTGTGTTCATCGTTCTCTGCAGGTTCATGGCGGTCAAGAACAGAGCAGTTGCCACACCAGGCTGAGATGCATCCTCTACTCCCAATTCCTCTGTCTACGCCGCATCTGTGCCCAAGATGAGGTGTTCCATACCAGGACAACTGAGATGTCCTCATTCTTTAGGGAATGGGGGTTCCCCTCTCCCATCAAAGACGAGGCCCTCACTCGTGTCTCCTCGGTACCCCGCAACTCTGCCCTTGCTCCCCCTCCCCCTAGTCGCAACAGAAACAGAGACCCCTAGTCCTTACCTTTCACCCCATCAGCCTTCGAATACCACACACAATCCTTAAATTTTCACCACCTCCAACGGGATGTCAACACTAATTACATCTTCCCATCTCCACCTCTTTTTGCCTTCCGCAAAGACCGTTCCCTCTGCAACTCCCTGGTTAACTCCTCCCTTCCCACCCAAACCACCCCCTCCCCAGAACTTACCTGATCTCCCAGTTGCTAAACACTTTAATTTTCCTTCCCATTCCCACACTGACCTTTCTGTCCTAGGTCTCCTCCATTGTCAGAGTGAGGCTAAACGCAAATTGGAGGAACAGCATCTAATATTTTGCTTGGGCAGCTTACAGCCCAGTGGTATGAGAATTGATTTCTCTCAGTTTAAGTAATCCCGGCATTTCCTCTCTACCCCTCCCCCACCCAAGGCGCACCAGCTTCTCGTTTTCACCCAACAATGACCTGTCTCCTTCATCATTGGTACTTTTTTTCAGATCTTTCATTCATTGATCTTTATCTCTCTACATCATTGTCTCTATCTCTCGTTTCCCTTTCTCATGACTTTCAACCTAAAGAAGCGTCTCGACCCGAAGCGTCTCGACCCGAAACGTCACCCATCCCATGTCTCCAGAGATGCTGCCAGTCCCGCTGAGTTACTCCAACCTCGATACGATATGATAGAATTTTAACTTAGATCCTTCTATGATGTATTTTTTAATTTAATTCCTTCTGCTCTGCAGCTTTTTATAATTAACCAAAACGTTCTTGCAGAAGCAAGTGATGGTAGCCCATGACACTGCTGATCATCCCTCTGATTATATTTTTCTATTTCATTATTTTTAATTTTTTTTAAACTATTATTTTGCAGCCTCTTACAGATGACTGGTGACTTGGAAGATCTAGAAAGGGTATTTAATAAATCGGACATGTCAAAGATGTTTGGTTCAGGATCTTGCTCTGCGCTCATCAAACTAATGCCAGGCAATAAGGAACTGTTTGTTTCTCATGATACATGGAGTAATTATCAGACAATGCTCAGAATTATCAAGAAATACAAGCTGTCTTTTAAAACCTTCCCAGCAGGTAGGCATGTTTATGTGACCATTCAAAAAGTAACTCGGCAGTTTTAACAATGTGAAGCCTCACTAAAGTGTAAAAGCTGTTTTTTTTTGTTTTAAACGTGACCAATAGAGCATAAGTTATGAACGTTACATTTTTGTCTTTTAATTTGTATTGGTGTGCACTGAAAAGTATAACAGTTATTCTAGTTATCAGAGGGTAAAAGAGTTGAAGATCAGCATTATTTGGCTGTCTTGACCCCACAGTAAAATCTTGCAAAGCTGAACATTGTGGTGTGCACATATACCGTTGCTGGTTCTTGGGAGAACATAGTTTAGGCACCAGGCCTCAGTAACAGGTCCAGCACTTTTTCACTTTATGCCTGCCATATTTGGGATCTTTTCAATATAGCCCTCCTTCATTGGTTATAGTCCTTCTTTGTACACAGGTTGTAAGAATGTGGGCAATATTAACCAAGGTTTAATTGACCACTTAATCCCAATAATTAAATTGATTGCGAATGAACAATGTGCTAACAGTTGTTAAATGTGAGGCCCTTATTCCAGATATTTGTGGATGATCTTTTTTTTTAAAATTTAGTTACTTTCTGTGAATAAAGCAATTCATTGCAAATAGAGAAACTAAACATAAATAAAACTTTTTTCAGTTTCTAAGCAATTATTGACATAAATCTTATCGAAAATAATTTAGATAAGGATATTAACTTAAGGATGATTTAAAAGCAAATAATTTCTGTACAATATTGTTTTGTTTTTAGGGCACAATTTCTATATCAAGAGTCAACTACATTGTGCAAAGGCAATTGACGATTTAGTGAATAAAGACAGTTTTATTCTGCATCTGACTAGAGATGCTGATTCTGTTTGACTGAAATTAATGTATCCCAGCACTTAAGATGATAGGCTTAAAATTTAAATATTTTGTTTGATGAATACAACTGGGGCTATTGGGATGATTTCTTTGTAGAATGAATGGGATTAGATTCACAGAATTTTGGAAATTGAATGCTGGAGCAAGATCTAAAATCATTAAGATTTACTCGTAAAACGCTTGCTTCTATTTTGCACAGGTGATGTAATACCAGGAGAGGTGCAGGTCTTTTCATCGTATCCAGGGACTATCTATTCTGGTGACGATTTTTACATCTTGAGCAGTGGATTGGTGAGCAGTTTCTGGATGTACTTTTTAATCTTTCTCAGTTTTCCTTAATGAACAAATATGTATTTATCAATCAGAGCATCAACTCTGATGCACATAATGCCCACAGGAGACACATAAACTGACCACATAAGCACATAAATTAGAGATTGAACATTTTTGATTTCCTCATTTATTGGGTGGGAAATATCGCTGGTATGGCGAATATGGACAACTCATCCTTAACTGCCCTTCCAGGTGCTAATCCTCTGTCTGTACAGTGAAGGTACGATACAATATGATACAATAGAATTTTATTTATCCAAGGAGGAAAATTTGTCTGCCAACAGTCATAAAACACAATGAGATAGATGAAACATGAAATTAAAGTGATGAGTGGAAAGTCCAAAATTAGACAATAGGTACAGGAGGAGGCCATTCGGCCCTTAGATTCAATGTGATCATGGCTGATTATTCTCAATCATTACCCCGTTCCTGCCTTCTCCCCATACCCCCTGACTCCGCTATCCTATAGAGCTCTATCTAGCTCTCTCTTGAATGCATTCAGAGAATTGGCCTCCACTGCCTTCTGAGGCAGAGAATTCCACAGATTCACAACTCTGACTGAAAAAGTTTTTCCTCATCTCAGTTCTAAATGGCCTACCCCTTATTCTTAAACTGTGGCCCCTTGTTCTGGACTCCCCCAACATTGGGAACGTTTCCTGCCTCTAACGTGTCCAACCCCTTAATAATTGGGGATGCGCAAAGATTAGGAAGGGGGAGGGGGAAGGGTAGTCAATCTAGCCCACGATAGAAGGAGGAGGAGTACTACAATTTACTACAAGCCGCAGTGAAAAAGGATCTGTGCTCTTCTGTGCTGTATCTTGGTGGAACCAGTCTGTTGCTGAAGGACCAATGTGTCATGGAGGGGGTGAGCTGTATTGCTCCATGGCACCATGGCTGATCACCTTTATAGCTGATTTTTCCCAGCAATGGAAGCAGCATGGCAATATTTTTCCAAGTCGTGCAGTTGCACATCATGGAGGGGAAATTGTATGTGATGGTATTAAATCCTCCAAGCCTACAGAGAATATTCTTTTGAACTCCTGGCCTATAGATGGTGAACAGGATTTGAGTAGTTGGGTTGCGAGCCAATCATTGCTGAACAATAAGTCTTTGATTGTTTTTCAAGCTACAGTACTTAATGGCCAGTTCAGATAAGTTTCTAATTAGTAGCCTTTCCTCACCCAAAAATCCCTTTGGAATTTATAAAATGGGATTGGGTGATGACAACGCTGATGGAATATGAAAATAGGAAGTTGGCCCAGCTGAGAATGTGTTATTGGTTGTGAAAACTGGTATTTGGTTTAAATCAAAAACCACAAAGTTTACTGCAGTTAGAATTTCTGAAACAATACAATTCAGTTCAAATGTGTAGGAATTGAACTGCAGATGCTGGTTTAAACTGAAGATAGACACAAAATGCTAGAGTAATTCAGCGGGACAGGCAACATCTCTGGAGAGAAGGAATAGGTGACGTTTCGGGTCGAGACCCTTTTTCAGTCTGAAGAAGGGTCTCGACCCGAAATGTCACCCATTCCTTTTCTCCAGAGATGCTTGCCCTGTTCCGCTGAGTTACTCCAGCTTTTTGTGTCTAATTTAGATTAAAAAATAGACACAAAATGCTGGAGTAACTAAGTGGGTCAGCCAGCATCTCAGCAGAAAAGGAATGGATGACGTTTCAGGTCGAGACCCTTCTTCAGACTGTCAGGGGAGAAAGAAATTAGAGGTATGAAAAGGTTCAGAACAAATCAGCACCGATGAGCATGGAAAGGTGGAGCCCACAATGGTCCATTGTTGGCTGTGGAAAAGGTGATCACGAAATTTATATGGATGCAAACAATGTTTAATAATAAATAATAAATAACAAACAATAAATAATAAATAATAAGCGAAAGGGGTTTGAATACAAGTCAATGAAAGAAGAAAAAAAATACATGATTACTTCAACTAATGCAATTTTAACTTTTAACAAGTACTGAAAGTTGAACTGATGCATTATTAATATTTGTCTCTTGAAAGGTTACTCTAGAAACCACAATAGGTAATAATAATCCACATTTGTGGAATTTTGTGAAGCCAGATGGTTCTGTGATGGAGTGGTTAAGAAACATTGTAGCTAATAGACTTGCAACAAATGGTGCGGAATGGGCTGCAGCATTTAAAAAGTTCAACAGTGGCACGTGAGTTCAGTTCATTTAAAAAACTATTTTTAATGGACCACACAGCTGTTAGTGAAGTGCAATCCATTTAAAGATTTGTTGGTTAAGATGCTAGTGTAAACCGAAGATAGACGAGTAGCTCAACGGGTCAGACAGCATCTCTGGAGAAACGGAATAGGTGGTGTTTCGGGTCGGGACTAAAGAAGGGTCTCGACCCAAAATGTCACCTATTCCTTTTCTCCAGAGATGCTGTCTGACCCGCTGTTATTCCAGCTTTTTGTGTCTATCATAAGTTAAGGTGATAGGAATTACACAAAAAGGAGACCATTCAGCTCATTAAATACCTGTTAACGTTATTCTGACCTTTCTCCAAAACTTAACTATTGTTTTTGCACCAAGTACCTAACAAATTTATTTTTAATTCTCAATTTGATTCTCTGCCATTCTTTTTGGTACTGAGTTCAAAGTTAGAAAAAATGTTGCATCAGTGAATCTTGTGGAACACTTTTTCTTTGAAGATAAATTCAATGTAAGCAATGTAAATTCTTACCGTAAGCATCTGTCTGTGTGGAGTTTGTGTGCTTGCTGTGACTGCGTGGGTTTCCTCCGCTTTCTCTGGTTTCCTCCCACATCTAAAAACGTATGGATTTGTAGGTTAATTTGCTTCTGTAAATTGCCCCAAGTGTGTAAGGTGTGGATGCGAAAGTGGGATAACATAGAACTAGTATGAACAGGGTAATCGATGGTCAGAGTGAAGTTGGTGGGCCAAAGGGCCTGTTTCCATGCTGTATCTTTCAATCAATCATTCTAAATGTAAGAATATAGATTATGAACAAATTAGCCAAGCAAGACATGCAATGCCACCTGGGGACTTTTCACAGAGATTAACCTTTTTTTTCAAATTGTTTGTGTTAATTCTTCATTAATATTGGAAATATAGCAAATATTTCCAGATTTTGCCTTGATTCATGCGTAAAAGGATCTGCGCAATTGGAATGGCCCAACTAGATGACAAAGCACTGCTTAACAACATAACACAAAACTTCTCCCCGCAATATTATTAGAGAAAATAAATCTTAGATCAGTACCTGATTAGATTTGTGCCGTATCTTACTAGAATCTGTGGTTTCTTGGGAGTTTGCATGGTTGAGTACCTATATATATATATATATATATATATATATATAGTGAATCATGATCTGAAAATAGTTAATGAACTGTTAACTTTTCATCACACTTTAAGATTTATTTTTAAAGTCAGGCTAATTTCTCACATATTCTAAAGTTGTATCACTCTGCCACCAAAATACTTAAACCATGTTCAAAATATATTTAGCCCAAAATTGCAACTGAGGTATTACAACTGAGGTAATTATTTGCAATTCACAGATACATTTTTATGTGCATCTTTTCAGTTTATAATGTTTGTACTTTAGGGTACTTTAGAATTTAGAGATACAGAGTGGAAACAGGCCCTTCGGCCCATCGAGTCTGCGCCAACCAGTAATCACCCCATACACTAACACTATCCTACACACTAGGGACAATTTACAACATTACCAAACCAATTCACCTGCAAACCTGTACATCTTTGGAATGTGGAAGGAAACCGGGGAAAACCCACGCAGTCACAGGGAGAAGGTACAAACTCCATTCAGGGAGCACCCTCAGTCCAGATTGAACCCAGGTCTCTGGAGCTGTAAGGCAGCAACCCTACCGCCGAGCCAATGTGCCACCCCTCATTATGTTTCCTCATTATCATTGCTACTTATTTAACTGTGAAACATTTGATCACAACTTTGATGAGCAAATGAACAGCCGATGCCCATTTGGGAAGCCATTCTGAATTGTTGCATAGATTAAGTGACGATTAAAACTTTTTCAATGTCAAATTCAAGGCATGCATGCCTTCCTGTCCAGACAGGCTTCCTGATGAGAATCTGCTCCTCACCATGTTCCAGGTGTACATATCCAGGTCGCCATATGTACACCTGGAACATACGCTGTGTAACGTTTAAAGTTCTCTTCAAAGGCAGTAACATGTTTTTGGAGGATACGGTACGAGAGGAAAGAGGCAGGTGCACACTTTCTTGTCCAAGTCATTGTCTCAAGCTGATCCAAGTATCTCAGCAAAATGTCAGGAAAGTCTATGTCATGAATTTCATTTTGGCCCTTTCAAAATAATGTGGTTCAATTAAATTCCTAGGTGAGAGTTGAGAGAAATTGCACCAATTAAACCATTTAACATGATGTACAATGAAATAATACAGTTATTGTTTGATAACATCATATTCCAAAAGGCTAATGTAGAACATTCTGTTCTCGTAAGCAGGTAGAAGATTCAAGCTAAATGCAGGAATTCTGGATTTGATAACTATTTGATAACTTATTTATAACTTGGCACCTTACTGATTATATTTTCCTTGCTCCTTTAATATATGGTCACTATGCTTTAGCCTTCACGAAAATAGCTGTAATGAAATATTATAATTTTTTCTCCTTCACAGCTACAATAATCAGTGGATGATTGTGAACTATAACTCCTTTATACCAGGCAAATTTGATATCGATAGCAACCTGTTGACAATTCTGGAACAAATACCGTAAGTATGAATGTGATGTGCTTGATTTATTGGTGTATTTGGTTCTGCTGGGCTAACCTAGAAATGCCATCATGGACAAGGTGCTCCACAATTTGTCTTTACAATGTTTATTTCATGGAACCTTTTGATGCTGGCCTGCATAGTGAGAAAGGGTAAACACTCTTGATTTTATGTATAGTAAAGAAATGCAGATGCTGGTTTAAATCGAAGGTGGACACAAAATGCTGGAGTAACTCAGTGGGACAGGCAGCATCTCTGGAGGACACAAAATGCTGGAGTAACTCAATGGGACAGGACACAAAATGCTGGAGTAACTCAGCGGGACAGTTGACACAAAATGCTGGAGTAACTCCAGAGATACTGCCTGTCTCGCAGAGTTACTCCAGCATTTTGTGTCTACTCTTGATTTTATTCTGGTTGCTTCTGTCAGGCTTTGTTTGCATTTCATGTTCTCTCAAAACCTTTGTGCAATTGCAGGGGCCAAATAGTTGTTGCTGATAAAACAGATGAGCTGATGCAGAATGGTTACTGGGCGAGTTACAACATACCGTAAGTATGGACTATGATGAGTAGGTTTGTTCTCCTGTCTCTACATAAGTATGGACTATGATGAGTAGGTTTGTTCTCCTGTCTCTACATAAGTATGGACTATGATGAGTAGGTTTGTTCTCCTGTCTCTACATAAGTAAAATCATCCTCCAGTTTAATTACATTTTTATACGCATTCCCTAGATACAAGCTCAAGTTCTGCCTCATTCTAATTTTTTTAAATCTACATTTTAATATCTCATTTATACTACTCTCATTTATACTACTCTCAAGGGCGGCACGGTAGCGCAGCGGTAGAGTTGCTGCTTTACAGCGAATGCAGCGCCGGAGACTCAGGTTCGATCCTGACTACGGGTGCTGCACTGTAAGGAGTTTGTACGTTCTCCCCGTGACCTGCGTGGGTTTTCTCCGAGATCTTCGGTTTCCTCCCACACTCCAAAAAGACGTACAGGTATGTAGGTTAATTGGCTGGGTAAATATAAAAATTGTCCCTAGTGGGTGTAGGATAGTGTTAATGTACGGGGATCGCTGGGCGGCACGGACTTGGAGGGCCGAAAAGGCCTGTTTCCGGCTGTATATATATGATATGACATGATATGACGATCTTTAGTGCCACTTTAAGTCAACTCATTCAACATATTAACTTTGGACTTTTAACAAATATTACTCATAAATATAATCCACCAATTAGATCTTGAGAAAAAAAAAGAACCTGATGTGAACAGATTTTTAATCAAATTTCCTGCATTTCCACATCCTGTAATCATGACTACAATGTTTTAATTTATACTCATTCTCATACTATCACTCCCCCTCTTTGCCATGAAAGCCATTGTCCCATTGAGTGCGTCGAATGCAGAAACAGGAAAAAGTCACATGTCCGTTACTATTCAAAGAAGAGCTGGACCTCTTCCCAGGCACCTTTCAACGTTTATCCCTCATCCAACATCAGATTGCTTGAATACTTATTAAAGATTTCTGCACTGGGCAGTATCCAAGATTGTTCACACTGATTGAAGTGTGCTCCTCAAGGTGAATGCATCCTTTCCCAAGTAGGCGAGGATCTGATGTAGTACTTTCTCGGTAAGTTAAGCCAGAGCATGACTTGCACAGAAAATGGCAGGGACCTGTAGAACAGAGAAACCTAGTGGTACAAGTACATAATTCTCTTGAGAGTGGCGACACAGGCGGACAGAGTGGTGACAAAGGCATTTGGCACGCTTGCCTTCACTGCTTGGGGAATCGGGTACAAGAGCTACAACTGTATAGGACATTGATAAGACCACACCTAGAGTACTTTGTGTATTTCTGGTCACCTAGCAAAAGGGCAGATGTCATAAATTAGATTTTTTTTTAGACTTAGAGATACAGCGCAGAAACAGACCCTTCGGCCCACCGGGTCCGCGCCACCCAGCGATCCCCGCACATTAACACTATCCTACACCCACTAGGGACAATTTTTACATTTGCCCAGCCAATTAACCTACAAACCTGTACGTCTTTGGAGTGTGGGAGGAAACCGAAGATCTCGGAGAAAACCCACGCAGGTCACGGGGAGAACGTACAAACTCCGTACAGTACAGCACCCGTAGTCAGGATCGAACCTGAGTCTCCGGCGCTGCATTCGCTGTAAGGCTGCAACTCTACCGCTGCGCCACCGTGCCGCAGTAAGCTGGAAAGGTTGCAAAAAGTTTCACAAGTATGTTACTGAGACAGGAGGTCTTGAGTCATAAGGAGGGGACTGAATAGGCTGGACTATTTTTCCTAGTGTGCAAGAAACTGAGAGGTCACCTAATAGAAATATATACAATCATGAGGTAAATGGTCACAGTTTTTTTTCCCCAGTATAGGGCAGTTGAAAATTAAAAGGCATAGATTTAAGGTGAAAGAATGTAATGTAAGGGTTAAACAGACTAGACTTTTACTTTAGACTTTAGAGATACAGTGTGCAAACAGGCCCTTTGGCCCACTGAGTCTGCACTGACCAGTGATCACCCTGCATACGAGCACCATCCTACATTCTAGGGACGATTTACAGAAGCCAATTAACCTAGAAACCAGCACATCTTTGGGATGTGGGAGGAAACCAGAGCACCCAGAGAAAACCCACACGGTCACTTGTGAGCTGAGATGGAGTTGTCAGCTAAACTAGCAGCAACACATGTCAAACCTTGCTCAGGAAAACAATTAAATATTTTGGCAGAATGCTTAGGCTAACTTAGAGGGTCCAGTAAATAATGCAAGGTCACTAAGATAAACTTTTGTTTTCCCAGACACATCTGAGACTCGTTCAGTGTCTGAAAGGACAAATAACTCCTGTTATTTTGGCACAAAGGAGGGTAACTTGTTTTGAAACATAGTCACCTGTTCTTAGATTAGGGTGGAATCACAATCTTATTTTGTTGTATAAGTTCATGCTTCAACAGAGCTTTAGAGAAAAAGACCACCTTCAGAGAGAGAGAGAGAGAGAGAGAGAGCCTGGACTGTGATGCGTGCATGTCTCAAGGCCAGCCATCACAGACAGGAGTCTCGGATACGCAGAGGGACGTGAGAGCCTTGTTGCTTTATTAATAATTTTGCTTTAATAAATATAGTTGCATGCTTCGTGCAAAAAGACTGCAAAAAGCTGTGAACACTGCCCAGTCCATCACCGGCTCTGACCTCCCCACTATCGAAGGGATTTACCAGAGCCGCTGCCTCAAAAAGGCAGCCAGCATCATCAGAGACCCACACCACCCTGGCCACACGCTCAACTCATCCCTGCCACCGGGAAGAAAGTACAGGAGCCTGAAAACTAACGTCCAGGTTCAGGAACAGCTTCTTCCCTACAGCCATTCGGCTATTAAACACTACAACCTCAAATAAGCTCTGAACTGCATCGACTATTATTGTTATTGTTGTGCTATTATCATTTGTTTATTGTGTATATATGTATATGATCTATATATCTGTATTTGTGAGTATGTGTATATGTACACACACTGAACTTTTGTTTCATTTATTACATCGTTCACAGTGTACTATGTTTACATATTCTGTTGTGCTGCTGCAAGTAAGAATTTCATAGTTCTATCTGGGACATATGACAATAACACACTCTTGACTCTAGTTGATGAACTCTCCAAAATGTTCTTTCTCCATTCATTGATCCAAATCCTTGAAACTTATATTTTGTTACATTTTGGTGTCGTCAGCGGGAGTCGGTGAAAATGTGGAGACAGGAGATTGAAGAGTCAGATCCCGAGACGTTTCTGATCCTGGGATGGTTAGATAATTCTGAAGATTGCAGTAGTTTGTTTAATGTGTTGAGCAAATGGTGGGTGCCTATATAAAGGATGAACGAAAGATACTTTAATGAATGAATTATATTTTATTGTCACACGTACCAAGGGTACCCGGTTACAGTGAAATGGTGCCGACAAAGTTACAACTGTCCTATCTGATGCCTGCCACAGCACGTGGCTGCAGGCACCTCCCTCCCCCTCCATGCACCATCCCCCCCCCCCCCTCCCCACGCTGGCTCCCCCTTTGTTCTTGGCAGCCCCCCACGCCAGGTCCCCCCTTGTTCTCGGCTGGCCTCCCCCCATTGCTCTCACTGGTCCTCCTCGCTCTCAGTGGTGTGGTTCCGTTGATGCTGGTGGCCAATTTGGAGACCACGATCAGTGAGCCGGGCCTGTTGGGCAGGCCCTCCTGCTCACCGCAAGTAAGGGTGTCGGGTTATGGGGAGAGGGCAGGAGAATGGGGTTGGGAGGGAAAGAGATCAGCCATGATTGCATAACTGTGTAGACGATTGGCTGAATGGCCTAATTCTGCTGCTAGAACTTATGAAGCCAATAATGGATCAATCGTTGGAGACTGGCTCCAGGCATATATTCCCTCCTTTGTCCTTGTGTGGTCCAACCCACTCCATATTTAAGCAAAGTAAAATTCTTGACTGAAGAGAGCAAATATGTGGTGATGGATCCAACAGGAGAGCAGGAGGTGGTGGTACCGGAGGTAAATGGCGGTACCAACGCCGCTCGTGAGCTCAACCATGAAAAAAAAAATTGGGGAGAGTGAGTTAAAGGATAAGCCCGTTCCTGTGCAGCCTTTGCTGTCTCAGTCACGGTCACACGGGTGACTGCAGGACGGCTAACCCTTTGGTCAAGTCTTTTGGTTTCAATTTTCATTTTGTCAATTATGAAACCCTGCTGCCATAGTGCAGTAGCAAATACCCATCCCACATGGGAGATCCTCTTTCATTTTGGAGAAGCTACTCCCTCCAAACATTTAATAATTGAATATGGTAGCTTTGCTGACTAATCCTTTAACACTCCCAATATATATATTTTTAAGTATTTTTAAAACACAGTTTTAACTCCAAGTTGTACTTCCATTTTTTTATAGGTATTTTGAAGAAATCTATTACGCAAGTGGTAAACAAGCCCTGTTTGAGGAATATGGCGACTGGTTCAGTTATGACAAGAGTCCTCGGGCTCTGATATTCAGTCGCAATCAGACTTCAGTTACAGACATGATTTCGATGATTAAATTAATGAGGTACCTGGACTACATCAATTAATAATTTAATTCGATTTTAGTTTAGTTTGTCGATAAAGCATAGAAACGGGCACTTCAGCCCACCGAATCCACATTGACTATCGGTTACCTGTTCACACTAGATCAAGGCTATCCCACTTTTGCAAACTAGTTCTTTATCCAAAGCAAAGGATTTCACAGGGGCTTGGGTGCGGGTCAGACAGATGGCAGGAAACTAGGCTTTGCTGCTGGGGATTTAGGCTTGTGCTTCCATGCGCATATGCGCTTGCTCTTTCATGTGCATGAATGGGAGCTTGTCCCTAATCACTCACCTATAGTCCAAGCTCCAATAGGTCACCATTCGGCTCTATTCCCAGAGGTAGCCACATGGCTACCCACAGTTTCATTCCCACATTCCAGTCACAACCCCAGCTTTGGCTGCACACCTCCCCTTCCTCAGATCTTCCCCCATAACTTTCAATTCTGGCCACAAATTCAGCGCACGTTCAAGGCCTCTGGTAACGATGGAGAGCTGTCTGCCACAGGGAAAGTTATTGCTGGTGTCCTAATCAAATGCCTCTGCCCAGTAGCCACAGTGCTACTTCCCAAAGCACAGTGTACATTCCATCCATGGACATGGTCTTCATCTTGTGCCCACTTCAACACAGTTTACAATAGATAGAGCAAGGGGGAAGATACAGAGTGCAGAATATAATTCTCAGCATTGTAGCTGTGGATCAGTTCCTAAGACAACGTCCAATGTCCACAATGAGGTGGAGGTGAATCGGACAGTACACTAGCTTCTAGGAAAGCCATTCAGATGCCTAATAACAGAGGGGCAGAAGCTGTTCCTGAGTCTGATGGTGAACGCTTTCAAGGTTCTGTACTATCTGCCGGACAGGAGCAGGGAGAAGAAGGAATGATTGGGGTGGGGCATGTCTGATTATGTTGGCTGCTTTTCCAGGGAAGCGTGAAGTGTAGATGGTGTCACTGGTGGGAAGTCTGATCTGTGTGATGGACTGGGCTACACCTAGAACTCTGCAATTTCCAGCGGTCTTGGGCAGAACTATTTGTAAACCAAACTGTGAGGAACCCGACAGTACGCTTTCAATGGTATATCTAGTAGTTTTTAAGAGTCGCTGAAGACATGCTGAATTTCCTCAGCCTCTGCTGGAAGTAGAGGCGTTGGTGTGCCTTCCTGGCTGTTGCATCAATGGTTGGTCTAGGACAGATAGTTTGTAATATTAACACGAAGGAACTCCGAAGCAGTCAGTCAGGCTACCTGCATCAGGCAGCGCAAGGCACTCGAGAGATTTCACTAACATTGTCTCAGTAAAATCCTCCAAGTAAACTAGAAGATCAGCATTGTCCCTGAGGCCAATATCCGCAATGTTGAGGCCCTGATTACATTTAGTCAGCTTTGTTGGGCAGGCCATATTGTTTGCCTAACCAACACCAGATACCTGAAATAGGCAATCTATTCCAAGCTTCAAAGCAGAAAGGCATTACCAGGTGAACTGAAAAGATTCTTGGATGTGTTCAGATACACTTTGTGGTGAAAAGGGTGTAGCTTGCCCACTGAGTCCTGGGATTCCCTCACCCCCCTCCCCCTCAAAGGTGGGGAAGGAGCATTTGGGGTGGTATCATGATCCCCGTCCATTCAATGGGAGCATACTGAAGCCCAGATACATGGCAAAAGAAACGCACCACCTTGCAAACTTCTTCCATTCCTATTTATCAGGCAGGTCCTGTCCCAGCAGTGCAATAAAATTCACTGATCTGCTGTCTTTCCATCATCTTCAGTTTTTGCCTCAATTTGTAATAGTTGACTGTTAGGTAGATGCACATTCAGATTTTTCAGATCTTAGCAAAACAAAGTGCTGGAGGAACTCAGGGGGTCAGGCAGCATCTCTGGAGGGAGTGGACAGGCAATATTTCAGGCCAGGACCCTTCCTTAGATTGATTTGAGTTGGGGGGAGAAATCTGGAAAAAAGATATGGGGGTGGGGCAAATCCTGGCAAGTGATAAGGTGTATCTTGGAATTTACACATGATCTCTCACCTACTAATCTGACTTTCAGGTATAATAACTATCTGAAAGACCCTCTGTCAAAATGTCAGCAATGTGATCCTAAGCCCAATGGGGAAAATTCGATTTCGGCCAGATCTGACCTTAACCCGGCCAATGGAAGCTACCCATTTTCTGCACTGGGACAGCGTTCACATGGCGGCACAGATATGAAGGTGAGATGTTCTGAGATGGTTTCTGAGATATTTCGCTTGGGCAGCTTACAACCCAGCGGTATAAATATTGACTTCTCTAACTTCAAGTAACCCTTTGCTTTCCCTTGCTCTCCATCCCTCCCCCTTTCTAGTTCTTCGATCAGTATGACTATTCCCCTGATTAAATGTTATCTCCGTGGGCTTTGTTGTCACCTTCTCATAGCTAACAATGATCTATTCTACAATTCCCTTGAGCCGCATCTTTTCGGCTCGTTTTCACACCTTACACTTCCTTATATCTATCTTCCTCTCCCCTGACTCTCATCCTGAAGAATGGTCTCGACCCAAAAAGTCACCCATTCCTTCTATCCAGAGATGCTGCCTGTCCCGCTGAGTTGCTCTAGCATTTTGTGTCCATGTTCTGAGATGGTAATTGTTCAGCACAGCAGAGTGGAGTGAGGGATTTTAGAGAACAGAACAAACATTAGTTGGTCCACAACCGAAAGGGGGAAGATTAATTAACAATGGATGGGACTTTTCATATGGAAAGCAGGACTTCTGATAAGATTTACCCTGCAGCGTTATCAACCTTTTCTCTTGAGGCACTGACTGACCTGCAGATCAGTTGTAATAATTTCTATTTTGGGTTCTCACTTTTTCTAATTTTCTTCACATAGGTAAATTTAATCTTTTTCCCACTTTTCTAATAGCAACCTTTCACTTTTCCCACTCTTCAGTCGATGCGTCAAGCAACGCATAGTGAACTTGCAATCTCATGGTATTTGTTATCATGAACGATTACAGAATAAAAGTTCAAGGCTTAAATCTTCTTCAGCCCTTTGCTCATCTAGGGAGCATAGGCCATTAACAAATGTCCTCCACCTCACTCGGTTGTTGGCGCTTTCGAGATCTCCCCCGTTGAGCTCCCTCCCAGCCATTTCTGCCTGGACCCCTCTTCTCCAGCTATTCCTGGGGCGACCTCTTTTCCTTTTACCTTGGGGGTTCCATTTCAGGGCTTGCCGGGTGATGTTCGTGGCAGGTTTTCTGAGGGTGTGTTCAGTCCAACTCCATTTTCTCCTTCGAATTTGTAAGTCAATGGGATCGTGGCTTATTCTTTTCCACAGGTCCACATTGCTTACTTTGTTTCTCCACCAGATGTTTAGTATTCTCCTGAGGCAGTGTTAATGAATGTTGGTTGTGTGTTTAGTATTCTCCTGAGGCAGTGTTAATGAATGTTGGTTGTGTGTTTTGTTGTTTTCCATGTCTCTGATCCATTCAGCATTACCTGCTTCACATTGGAGTTAAAGATGCGTATTTTGGGGTTGATTGAGATGTATTTTGAGCTCCAGATCTTCCTGAGCATGTTAAACACCACCCTAGCCTTATTGATTCTGCTTTTAATGTCTGCATCTGCTTAAATAGTACATCCTTAATTTTAACTCCTTTGTGCAAAAGAACATTTGCTTAATTCACCAATCAGCTCTTGGTAAGAGGAGTTTTAGCAATAAGCTAATAAGTCAATGTGCTCTCCCTTCCCAACGGCACTGTTTGTGTAAAAACAAAAAGGCCCAAAGTGCTGGAGTAACACAAGGGGTAAGGCAGCTTCTCTGGAGAACACGGATAGGTGGCATTTCATGTCGAAACCCCTCTTCATTGATGGTGTATCTTCAGCAGAAAGGTGGCAACAGTTCCAGAAGACATTTCATTCCCTCTTAGGGCAGCTAGGGATGGGGTTAATAAATGCTGACCTTGCCAGCCATTCATAACCCATAAAAATGAATAAATAAAATATCTCCAGAGAAAATAAATTGGCAGTGATATTGTTACCTTCATTTCTCATATTCATGTCGACTGCACGTGTTGGCAGTCAAAATATTGCCCAATTGGTGGACGTTCCTCTGGGTTTATTTCCTACTCTGAAAACCTGTATCACACTGATGATGTTATATCATTATTTCCTGAGGCCCTGTCCTTCAAATAAACTTCTATTCTCTTGCCTGGAAATGATATTAAGTCTCTTGGGAAAATTCCAGGTTTCAATGGCAGGATTCAAAGAAAGGCTATGTCATTCTGTGGTCAAATTTATTCTGCTAAACTTAAGAATTAAGTAATCATTTGTTTTGCTACTTTTGTGTTATTATTGTTCATGTAATCACTGTTTAACATACTCTATTCTTCTGCATAAAATAAGACTTCTGTGTCACAAGCCTGGAGATTGGTTATATCCAAAGGTAATGGAGGTCATCTTTAGAAATAGTCATGGACCAGTTATATTGATATGATTACCCTGGAGCTCACCACATCCATGCCAACCTACTGACCATTTACAGTAATCCCATTTGGTACATATTAGGTACATATCCTTTGATGCCCTCTCTGAAATCTTTGTCTTCTGTACCATTGTCCTGAGTAAACTCAGATGAGGTATTCATTTAGATCTTCGCCAATGGTCCCTGGCTCCACACACAAATCTTTAGGGACCCACTCTTTCCCTGGCTATCCTCTTGTTCCCGATATACTGGGAGAATGCCTTGGTATTTTCCTTAATATAACTTGTGGAGGATATTTCACGCCCCTCGTTGCATCTTTGCCCTTCTAATTCCTTTAAATACTCCTGCACACTCTTATATTCCACAGGAAACTCACTTGCTTCAGGTTGCCTGGACCCAATCATATGCTTTTTTGTTCTTAATCAAATCTTCAATATCCTTTGTCATCCAAGATTCTTTTATTATATAATTGTTACGATTGTAGTTGTGATACTGTAAAGACACAGAACACAAAATGATGCAGGGCAGAGTGATGGCAGATAGAATTTAATCCTCCTAAGTGTGAGTTGATGGTTTTCAAGCTTGAATAAGTGTACACCATGAATGGCAGGGTACCATGGAGTTTTAAAGAATAGAGGGATCTTGGTGTACAAATCCATGAATCCCTAAAAGTGGCAGCATATGTAGGTAAGGCGGTGAAGATATATGGGATGCTGGCCTTCATTAGCCAGGGCATAGAATTTAGGAGCTTGGAGGTCATGGTACGACTTTATATAACTTTGCTTAGACCACAATTGGAGTATTTTGTGCAGTTCCACCGAATAGGGAGAGCATGTATATACGTATTGGAGAGGGTGCAGAGGAGATTTAACAGGATGTTACTTGGGATGGAACATTTAGTTATAAGGAGGGACTAGATGTACTGGGTTTGTTTTCCATGGAGTGGAGGAGACTAAGGAGGAACATAACAGAACCGTGTAAAATTATGAGGTGGACACAAGAAACTGCAGATACAGGAATCTTCAGCAAAACACAAGTACTGGAGGGACTCAGCAGGTCAGGCAACATTTGTGAAGGAAGTGGACAGATAATGTTTCAGGTCGGGACCCTTCTTCATTCCAGTCTGGAAATTATGAGGAGCATTGATAGGATGGATAGTGAAAAACATTTCTCCAATAGAAACAAGTAAAACTGGAAGGCATTTGGTTTAAGGTGAGGAGTAAGAGGATTAGAAAGGACCCGAGGAAACAATTTTTCAACTGGAGGATGGTTGCAATCTGGAAGCACTACTTGAGAAGGCAGTGAAGGCAGTTCAACCTCTTGTCTAGATATTTAACATGTGTCGGGACAAGGAGTTGAATGGGCAAAGTTTAGAAGGCTACGTACCAAGTTCTGCTAAATGAAGTTAATATGATTGGGGATTTAAAAGTATGGACAGTTCTGTGCTGTATGACTAACTCTTGATAAAGTTACGAACATTTTTTTAATGCTGTGCCTAGATGACCTCATATGAATGGTACAAGACCTTTCAGATGCTTGCTGTGAGTGGCCCAACGTGGGATGAGGTTCCGCCATTTCGATGGAGCAAATCCCCTTACAGTAAACTAATGCACATGGGACACCCCGATCTGTGGAGGTTCATGCCGGTGATGGTGGATTGGGAATGAAAACTTGCAGCATATACCCGATTAAAGAACGGACTTTAAATCACATCATGCCACTTATGTTGCTCTTCTGCCTCATTTAAAATATTATCGTGTTTATTTGTAAGAAGCTAATGTATGAAATGGGAAGAATTTTAAATGTCTCATTTGTGGCGTAAATTTATCAGAATAATCACCACCTTGTACCAAAGTTTTATTTTGAATGAAATCTTGAAATTTAATATACCTGGTATATTAAAAATGGTACCACAAGCATACACACTAAAGTTTACAATGATTTCTGAACTAATATATCATGACAGCACTTTATCTAAGTGACGAGTATACTTTAAAATGTTAAGACAGTAAATGGAAGAAAATATCACTTCCAGCCAGGTTACTTTTCCCCCCACAAATCATTTGATCTAGTGGTGCATAAGCAGCATGCGATAATGCTGCTGTTCATCACTGATTGAGACTGCAGGTAGCACTACTGCTTCACAGCACCAGGGACACACGAGTTTGAACCTTACCTTGGGTGCTGTCTGTGTGAAGTCAGCATATTCTCCCTGTGGCCACCTGGGTTTCCTCTGGGTACTCCGATTTCCTCCCCCATCCTAAAGATGTGCGGGTTTGTAGGTTAATTGGCCTCTGTAAAATAAATATTGCTCCTAACGTGTAGGAAATGGATAAGAAAATAGGATAACATAGGACTAGCGTGGTTGGCGTGGACTCAGTGGACTGAAGGGCCTGTTTCTATGCTGTATCTCGAAACTAAATTAATTGGCAACAGCTGGCTGTGTTCAGGATGAGAGCTTGAACCACCATTACCTCTAATAACAGTCAAATCAATGGGGTCAAATTTAGAGTTGTTGCCAAACGTATGATTGGACATGTTTCCTGTGCATTGTGCTCCAAAATGACTAACTGCCAACATCTTGTGGGAACTTCCAAGTTCAGACCAACTGCCAGACCATACCATCAATGGTTGCTGTCAAATGGGCTGGTACCATTATTTGTAAATGAGTTTTTGTTTTTACATTTCCTCATTTTCCATTTCTGGAGCTGCTATCGAAACCTGTGCAGTACAGAAGTTGGGCTTTATTTCTGGGTACTGAGTTGTGATACTTGAATTAAAATAGTGAAGCGCAATTATGCTTCCGACCTCTGTGGCCTGATTTAGACAATAGACAATAGGTGCAGGAGGAGGCCATTCGGCCCTTCGAGCCAGCACCGCCATTCAATGTGATCATGGCTGATCATTCTCAATCAGTACCCCGTTCCTGCCTTCTCCCCATACCCCCTGAGCTATCCTTAAGAGCTCTATCCAGCTCTCTCTTGAATGCATTCTGAGAATTGGCCTCCACTGCCTTCTGAGGCAGAGAATTCCACAGATTCACACAGATTTAACATCGGGAATAATTAATCCAAGTTTTCCAGCTCTCTCTTGAGCAGATAAGAACCAATAGCGGGCAAATGTTAAAATGTTGCTTTAAAAAACAATGATGGATTAGGGCCTACGTTGGAGTACGGTCCTTCTATCCCATAACATTGCCCTTCTACCCTCTAACTGGTGATTGTACAGAGTTTTATAGAAGAACTCTGGGCGGTGATGGCAGTACAGAGCTGTTCTTAGTAATAAATAGGGTCAATCTTCTGAAACATTATACAAAGGGTTTTCAGATAACGCGAGGGAACACATCGTTCATCAGTCCTGAGGATGTAATTTAATTCTAGCTTTAAATTACCTTCGGCTTTTGATATGTGTGTAAATTGATTTTTGATTTGAAATAAAATTGTAGCTATTTAGTTTCAGAAGAGTTGGGTTGGTTGGAGCCTGGTGGTGTCATGCTAACCAGGACCATTGACGGCACCACCAAGTGCAGGAAAATGTAATTACAGCATGGATCAACCTGCATGTGTTGTGAAGGAGCTATGATCCATCTAGCAGAGATGAAAGTGAAATAGTTGTTGAACTCTAAGGAGGAATTCTCAGCATGTTACTGGAATGCTCATTGGCCTCTGCTGTTGTTGGTTGGACTATTATGAATTGCACCGTCACTAAACAGGAATGGAGCCGTGTTTTCAAACTTAGGCTGGAGATCTCCACGGTAATTGCACAGGTTTGTGTTGCAGCCATCGCTTTACCAGTTCCACCAACCATCTATTAGCCTTTTTCAGGAACTCCTGGATGGAGCTCTCCAGCACTTCACATCAAACCCACCTAAAAATTGTTGTGGGTGGAAAGACTGGAGGAGGATGGTGGTCAAATGTGAGGCTGCACATGGATCAGTACAGTACAGGAACAGGCCCTGCGACCCACAAAGGTCTGTGCCAAGGATGAAGCCATGATAAATAATCTCATCTACCCGCACGTGATCCACACATAACATGTCAATCTGCATGTGAGTATATTGAGTGGCAGCAGACGATGCCAAGATGGTCATGATCAGCAGGTGAAGGACGTGGTGGAAGTTTTTATTCACCTTCGAACTTACCTACTTTTTCAGGGTCAAATGACTTACTGAAAGGTCCTGCTGTTATCTCGACCGTGAAGTGGCCATTCGCAGCTGTGCCGTACAACTCACTATCAAGGGGCTGGAATAATTTTCAAATCGCACAAGGTCTTTGTCAATCTTTGAGCAGTTTAGTAACATTAAAGCTAATTGAAGCATGACCTTTCTGTCCTAAATTAAAGTATTAGGGCAGGTCCATCAGCATCTGATTCAACAACAGTATCAAAACTGTTAGCTCTTTGTGCTTCAGGAGAGGACCCATTAGAAAGGAATGTTAGCTGTCTCTTAACTGAGACATATTTGGAATCAGGATCCAATATTGTGTGCAAACATTGAGATCTGCATGATTGTCTCCTGGAACCTGCCACTTGCTGATTGTCTTATTACCACTGTTCAAACTAAATGGTAGATTTAGTTCAATTTAGTTTAGACAGCGTGACTCACATGTACAGTGAAAAGCTCTTTGTTGCATGCTATCCAATCAGCAAAAAGACGATACATATTTACAATCAAGCCGTCCACAGATTAACCTCCGAGTGGTGAGAGAGCGGCAACTCCAGGTTAAAGCTTTATTCATCATATTCAGTGATTAGCAATGCTTGTGATATAAAACCAAAACATATTAATTCTCAAAGATGGACACAAAGTGCTGGAGTAACTCAGGGAGTCAGGCGGCATCTCTGGAGAAAAGGGATGGGTGATGTTTCAATAGACAATAGACAATAGGTGCAGGAATAGGCCATTCAGCCCTTCGAGCCAGCACCGCCATTCAATGCGATCATGGCTGATCACTCTCAATCAGTACCCCGTTCCTGCCTTCTCCCCATACCCCCTCACTCCGCTATCCTTAAGAGCTCTATCCAGCTCTCTCTTGAAAGCATCCAACGAACTGGCCTCCACTGCCTTCTGAGGCAGAGAATTCCACACCTTCACCACTCTCTGACTGAAAAAGTTCTTCCTCATCTCCGTTCTAAATGGCCTTATCCTTATTCTTAAACTGTGGCCCCTTGTTCTGGACTCCCCCAACATTGGGAACATGTTTCCTGCCTCTAATGTGTCCAATCCCCTAATTATCTTATATGTTTCAATAAGATCCCCCCTCATCCTTCTAAATTCCAGTGTATACAAGCCTAATTGCTCCAGCCTTTCAACATACGACAGTCGGGACCCTTTTCCAGACGTAGAGCGGAGGGAACTGGAAGTGAGAAAAGGCCAGAACACAGCAGGGCCGGTAACAGATGATCAAGGAAGGGTGGAGCCCATAATGGTCCATTGTTGATATTTACAAAATGCTGGAGTAACTCAGCGGGACAGGCAGCACCTCTGGATGGGTGGCGTTTTGGGTCGAGACCCTTCTTCAGACTGAGGGTCAGGGGAGAGGGAGACAGAGATATGGAAGGGTGAGGTGTAAAAACGAGAGAGGTCAAAGGGGATGAATATCAAGGAAAATGTAAATAGATCATTATTAGCGAGGGGAAGCTGACAACGAGGCATACAAAGATAAAATTTAATCAGGACAGTCAGATTCGTCGGAGAACTAGGATGGGGAGGAATGGGGAGAGAGGGAAAGCAAGGGTTACTTGAAGTTAGAGTGGTCAATATTCAGACTGTTCGGTTGTAAACTGCCCAAGCGAAATACGAGGTGCTGTTCCTCCAATTTGCTTTGGATAGTGAAGGAGGCCCAGGACAGAAAGGTCAGTGTGGGAATGGGGGGGGGGGGGGAAGTTAAACACTTTCTCGGTTGCTAAACACTTTAATTCTCAAATTGTTTTTTGTCATTCTGAAGGCAAACTAATAGAAGCGATGTATTGTTTAAAGTTCTAGGTGTGCTGCTACTGATTGGTGTGTACCTCAACCATATTCCTCTATTTATCTTCTAATCTTTATCAATTGAATATGTTGCAATTGCTTCTCTATTTGAAATCGCCGTGGGAATGAAAAGCTGGTGAATTATTTCTCATTTGATATAAAGTAGTTTGCTGGAATTCGAAATCGAACTCGCGTAATGGAACAATTCCTAAACACACTTTATTTTTAACATAAGCATCGTTCTCCAACCCCTACAAAAATAACTTGAAACGATGTCCTTCTGACTGTTTTGGCTGCTGTCCAGCAGGCTATTACTGACAACAAGTGATATTTTTCTATTTCATATTTCAGATACAGCGCGGAAACAGGCCTTTTCGGCCCACCAAGTCCGCACCGCCCAGCGAACCCCGCACATTAACACTATCCTATACCCACACCAGGGACAATTTTTACATTTACCCAGCCAATTAACCTACAAACCTGTACGTCTTTGGAATGTGGGAGGAAACCGAAGATCTCGGAGAAAACCCACGCAGGTCACGGGGAGAACGTACAAACTCCTTACAGAGAAATGTAGGGAAGAATGGGAAAATGTAGCCAAGAATTTCCCCACGTACAAGATGAAGAGCTGGATCTCACTAACAAATGTCAATGGTTCCACACGAATGCAGCCATTTAAACAGCATGAATTCCAGGTCTTTCATGCTTGGACTTTCCAAGGCAGACATCCCAGACTTGTTGACAGATTCAGAGCGCAGAATCCCATCATCTCCTCTAGGGGAGGAAATCTAGGGATTTCCCTGGGGAATCACCTCTTAGGTCCAGAGCCTGATTAGACCCAAATGTCAGCGATTTTGTTTAGTTTAGTTTAGAGATACAGTGCGGAAACAGGCCCTTCGGCCCATCGAGTCCATGCCAACCCGCATTCACCCTTTTACTCTCGGGACTATTTACAGAAGCCTATTAACCTACAAACCCGCACATCTTTGGGATGTGGGGGGAAACCAGAGCACCCGGAGAAAACCCATGTGGTCACTGGGAGAACTCGTAGACAGGATCAAAACTGGGTCTCTGGCGCTGTAAGGCAGCAACTCTGCAGCAGCGCCACTGTTTAAAACTATTAAAGTTCATTCCCAACGTTTGCTGTCGGCAAATGTGGTGGTGGGGGGGGGCAGACTTTGCCAGTTCCTTCAGGGCAATTTTGAGGAGGAGGTACCGACACTATGCTAGTCGAAGCCTATCACTGCTTAGACAACTCTTGCTTCAGATTCTACTGAGACAATACTCCAAAGTGTCACCTAAAGTAAAGTTGTTGTTTTTTTGAACAACTTTTTTAAGCCTCCATTAAATCTGGGATTCTATTGTTGGTCACAGTGGAACATTTCCAAATAGTTCATAAGTCATCGGAACAGAATTAGGCCGTACAGTCCATCGAATCATGGCCGATTTATCTTTCCCTCTCAACTCCATTCTCCTGCCTTCTTCCAATAAGGCATATATAAATCAGTTTGTTACAATATAAATATCGCTTCACAATTTCTGCCCTTCCCCACAAAAATAAGGATACCATGCCGATGATAAATTGTGAAGAGCAAAACAGAATTAATATTGCTGAGTAATGGTGTGCATGAGAACTGGCTGGATCTGATACAGACAGATCTGCTGAAATTGTTGAATCCAATGTTAATGTGCCGAGTATGGAGATGAGATGTATTTTCTCAAGCTAGTGTTGGGTATCATTGGAATAACGTGACAAGTCAAATGTTAGAGGGGTCAGAATGTTCGGAGGTCTGTACGGAGTTTATCCGTGAGTTCTATGGGTTTTCTCCGGGTGCTGCGATTTCTTCCCAAACTCCAAAGACATACAGGTTTGTAGGCTAATTGGCTTTGGTGAAAATAGTAAATTGTCCCTGGTGTACAAAGTAGTGTTACTGTGCAGGGAACACTGGTCGGCGCGGACTCGGTGGGCCGAGG
This sequence comes from Rhinoraja longicauda, assembly GCF_053455715.1. Taxonomy (NCBI): domain Eukaryota; kingdom Metazoa; phylum Chordata; class Chondrichthyes; order Rajiformes; family Arhynchobatidae; genus Rhinoraja; species Rhinoraja longicauda. The sequence goes on from NC_135977.1 coordinate 26,578,471, forward strand.
GGCCTGTTTCCGCGCTGTATCTCTAAATGAAACTAAACTACATGTAAGATCATATTGTGAAATAATAGTGATACCAGAATGGATTCTAACATATATACAGACACTCTCCGACTTAATGCAATAGGCGACTTGCGTAAACTCACATGTATGTAAAGAATTCTGCACTCAGTGCCTAGTGCAATCAAGGCAGTTTGTAATTTGCACAACACTGTGCGGCCACTCAAGTTTACATTGGAACACAAGCCAGCAATGGCGGCCGTGCTTACCCAGAAGGCCACGCGTCGCAGAAAGTGCCCTGGACCCAGTCAGACGCCGCTGAGATAGTTAACACTCTCAGTGGGTTATTTTGGGCAGGGGATGAGGATGATGATCCCAACTTAAATTAAAATCTGACTTACATAAGGATGTTCATCGAATGTAACCCCTACTTTAGTTGGGAAGTGCCTGTAAATTGAAAATTATCAAACAGCATATGCTGGAACAATGAAATAAAAACAGAAGAAACTCAGTAGGTTGGGCAGGATCTGTGGAAAGAAAAACAATGAATAGTCAAACACAGTTTATCAGAACTGAGAATGTGAGAAAGCAAGTTAATGTTACATTGCAAAAATGTGTGGGAACAATGAAGATGGTGAAGGGGAGTATTTGTGATAGGGAGGAGCCAGGCTCCAATGTTTTTACAGAGCTGTCTCATAAAGTCATGAAGGCACAAAGAAAACAAAATCACGTGTTAAATCTGTGAAATGTGGAAACATGAAACCAGAAGAAGTATGCTGGAAATGACAAGCAGATGAGGCAGTGCCTGTGGGAGGAGAAAACTCTTTGTTACAGATGTCAAGTCAAGTCAAGTCAAATTTATTTGTCACATACACATACACGATGTGCAGTGAAATGAAAGTGGCAATGCCTGCGGGTTGTGCACAAAAAGAATTACAGTTACAGCATATAAATAAAGTTAATAAGTTACTATTAGTGTCGACAAAAAATTTAGTCTCTGGGGTTATAAAAGTTGACAGTCCTGATGGCCTGTGGGAAAAAGCTCCGTCTCATCCTCTCCGTTTTCACAGCGTGACAGCGGAGACGTTTGCCTGATCGTAGCATCTGGAACAGTCCGTTGCTGGGGTGGCAGGGGTCCCTCATGATCTTGCTTGCTCTGGATCTGCACCTCCTGATGTATAGGTCCTGCAGGGGGACGAGTGTAGTTCCCATGGTGCGTTCTGCCGAACGCACTACTCTCTGCAGGGCCATCCTGTCCTGGGCAGAGCTGTTCCCAAACCAGACTGTAATGTTGCCGGACAGGATGCTCTCTACAGCCCCAGAGTAGAAGCAATGAAGGATCCTCAGAGACACTCTGAATTTCCTCAGTTGTCTAAGGTGGTAAAGGCACTGCTTAGCCTTACCCACCAGTGCGGCAATGTGCGTTGCCCATGTCAGATCCTCTGCGATGCGGACTCCCAAGTATTTAAAACTGCTCACCCTATCCACAATAGACCCATTTATCTCCAGTGGCGTGTACGTCCTTGGATGTTTAGCCCTTCTGAAGTCCACAATCAGCTCCTTTGTTTTAGTGACATTCAAGAGGAGGCTATTGTCCTGACACCAGAGTGCCAGATCAGCCACCTCCTCCCGGTAGGCCTTCTCATCGTTGTTGGAGATCCGGCCCACCACCACAGTGTCATCAGCAAACTTGATGATGGAGTTTGAGCTGAACCTGGCCCCACAGTCATGTGTGTACAGGGAGTACAGTAGGGGGCTAAGGACGCAGCCCTGGGGGGATCCTATGTTCAGGGTGAGGGAGCTAGATGTGTGTTCCCCCATCCTGACCACTTGGGGCCTGGCAGTGAGAAAGTCCAGGACCCAGGCACACAGAGGGGTGCTAATCCCCAGTTCCAGCAGCTTCTCAACCAGTCTGCTGGGGACTATTGTGTTGAATGCTGAACTAAAGTCAATGAACAGCATCCTCACATAGCCCCCCTGGCTGTCCAGATGAGAGAGAGCGGTGTGTAGCAGCAGAAAGGGCCACTTCTGAAACTAGCAAGTTTCTGGATTCAATTTTAATTTGATGATTGAATGATACTTTATTGTCACGTGTACCAAGGTGCAGTGAAATGATTTGTTTTGCACATAACCCGGCAAAATCATACAGTGGACTTCACCTAGGCAGTACACAAGTGTCACCACTAGGGTTGCCAACTGTCCCGTATTAACCGGGACATCCCGTATATTGGGCTAAATTGGTTTGTCCCGTACGGGACCATCCTTGACCCGTATAGGGCCCGGGGTCGCTGAAGGCCCGGACACTGTAGGCCCGAGGGCCGGTGTAGGCCCAGACACTAGGCCCGGGAGCCGCTGTTGGCCCGGACAGTGTAGGCTAACGGAGTGTGTTCAGGGAGCAGGGCCGAGTGTGTTCGCCGAACAGAGCTTGCGTAGCAACCGCCTCCCGGCCCGGGCGGCCGCCATTAGTGGAGCAGGAGCACGAGGCCACTAGCTGGGTGAGGTCACATGTGGCGCGGGTGGTGACGTCACCTTGTCCCTTATTTGGGAGTTTGAAAGTTGGCAACCCTAGTCACCATGTGTCTGGCACCGACAGAGTTATAAAAGTTGACCGCACGTGACAGCACCCCTCCCCGCTGGGTCCCTCTTCATTCTCAGCAGCTCCCTGCAGGTGATTCTCGGATGGCCCTCCACACTCCCCGAGAGCCCTCCTCATTCTCAATGCTCACTAACACCCTCCTCGCTCTCTAACACCCTCCTCGCTCTCTGCTGTCCCTCCTCGTTCTGGGGTTCAAGTGCAAGACGTGCAAGACTGAATGCAACCATGTCAAATAACTTGTTTTTTCACTGCCTGCCACAATGAGCATTTACAGAACTTACTGTTTAGAAACTAAATTTGCTTGGGTAAGCCTCTGGCATTGTTTGTCATTACTATAAAGATGGCTATAAATAAAGTGAATGCTGTCAAGTCACACGGCACAGAAACAGGCTCATTGGCCCGCGGAGACCATAATGACCATCAAGCACCCTCGTACACTAATTCTACATTAATTCCATTTTATTTTCGCCACATTCTCATCAATGCTTCTCAAATGTTACTGCTTAACTACACACCAAGGATAATGAACCTGTTAGCTCACAAAAAAGGAAACCGGAGCCACCAGCGGAATCTCAGAGTCACAGGGAGAACAGGCATACTCCACATAGACAGCATCAGAGGTCAGGATTGAGCCTAGCATACTGGAGGTGTAAGGCAGCAGCTCCAATAGTTGCATCACCGTGCCACTCCAGATACTTGGATCACTTCGATTTTGGAAGCTGCAATAGGGGGTAATAGTGGGAGCTGCCAAAATGGTTGAACTTAGTTTAACTGTATTACTTCTTCATCTGTAGCATCTTCCCAATTGAGACTCTGCAGCAAAATTTAATTTCAATTTGTTTAATTACCTCAAGCTAAATGGAACAATTCTTCCCTTGAATGTTAATTTAGCGTTTGTTTTTAGTACATTGATATACTACGGCATTTGTCGTTGCTTTTGAAACCCCCAAGATTATTGCAACTTGCTTTATTGCCACCTTATCACACTGCGGTGCACATATGTTACCCGATAAAGGTTACAGTTTCATGCTCGTGACATTATGATTTGACATGGTTCTCCTATCCCTGGAAAAATCTACTGAACGTGGCAAAATTAATTTGATCTCATCAGTGCACTACTGTGCATTAATTACATTGGAGCAAAAATTGTGATATGGAATGGTGAGATAATTTCACAAAACTCATCTTCCAATTAAGGATCATTCAACTGCACAGCAGAAATGAAGATTTGCAAGAAAAATAGAGAACAATTTAGTTCATCCAATTAGCTGGAATTGCTTAGATTCCTTGTTCAGTTCCTTGAAACCTTGATTTTAATGGCCATTTCGTATAGACCTGATCAACATCAAGATTTACCCTGAATGCCAAAAATAAAAAGTTATCTTTAATTACAGAATTCTTGATAAATGATGATCCTAACTTAATAATAATTTTATTCGCAGATCTAATCTTATTTTCCATCTGAACGCGTTCTTGTAAAAGCACACAAACTACACAAAATTTGTTTGATTTTGTTTCTTTCGCTTTGCATTAGATGCTGAATGTAATGGCAACCACGGAGAATAAATTGTATCCTGACAGTCATACAAAAAGATAATAAAAAATAATGCAAGTATAAAAAAATAATTATCAGACTTAAAAAATTGCATTGTCTTTTTGTCTTACATTCCTTGTGTCTTACATTCCTTGTGTCTTACATTCTCTCATGCTGTGATCTAAACAATGTTCCATGTTAAACAAATACTGATGGTTGAAATATTTAATCATTTAACAATAAAACAATTTTGTTTGTGAATAAATAAAAGGACGAAGAAATAACTAGGTGAATTGTTCAATGTAACAAGGAATTTGCCAAGATCGACACAAAATGCTGGATTAACTCAGCAGGACAGGCAGCATCTCTGGATTGAAGGAATGGCTGATGTTTTGGGTGGAGACCCGAAACGTCACCCATTCCTTCTCTCCAGAGATGCTGCCTGTCCCACAGTTACTCCAGCATTTTGTGTCTGTCTGCTCATCAAACAGTGCCTATTCTACAGCGGCGAGATCAGATTTGAAAAGAATAGCCATCAATTGTTTGTCTACCTTAAAAGGGGAATGTAACTTACAAGCATAAAGGGCCTGTCCCACTTAGGTGATTTTAAGGCGACTGCCGTCGACTAGGCTGTCGCCGACAGTTCGCCAGGGTGTTGCGGGCATGATCGTGAGGAGTCTTCAAAGAATCGTAGTGGATCTCAGCGCGTCGCTGAGAAATCAACCGGTATGAAATTTCTCGGCGACAGCTGGCTTATTGCGGGCGCTGTCCCATGCTGTCCCCAGGTTTGCTAGGTTCTCTAAGATGCATTTAGAAGCACATAATATTAAATTAAGTAAAGTCATTTGAAGATACCATAAAATCCTTGTGTTTAACCAATTTATTTACCGTCAGGACATTTGACAGGTAGGTTAATTGGCTGGGTAAATGTAAAAATTGTCCCTAGTGGGTGTGGGATAGTGTTAATGTGCGGGGATCGCTGGGCGGCGCGGACTTGGTGGGCCGAAAAGGCCTGTTTCCGCGCTGTATATATATGATATGATATGATATGATATGATATGATATGATATGATTAGAGGTGACAGTTTGACAGTCAGGTAAGCGTGGGAATTTTCACGATGTTTATGGCCATCAGCAATTACATTTAAAGTAGGCTCCCAAACCAGATATGCATCTCCCGTACATTTTCAAAGAATGCCCACACTCTGCACAAAAATCAATTTAACCACTTTTAAAATTAAATTTCTTAATACTGCTATTAGTAAACTGGAAGTCAATCCAGATTATGCCTTGTTACCGTGAAGCTTGGTTTTCAAGTAACCCGGGCAAGATGTTATATTTCAAAACTCTCAAGTAATTACCGACTTGTCAGTGATTTCAGCGAAAATTAGGACACCGAAGAAGCATTGATAAGCGTGGGAATTTTGCGATGTTTCTGAAGACGGTGCAATCTCGACCTGACTTGGCATTGTCGTGGTCATTGTCGTAGGGTAAAAGAAAAATTTGGCGATCTGCTTCGACTTTGACAGTCGCCGGCAGTCACCTAAAAAATTGCCTAAGTGGGACAGGCCCTTTTAAGGCATTCAAGTTTTGGGATCCCTCTCGGGTTGCCTAGAAACCAGTTGGTCAGTCTGGTGGTACCAAGGAGAGTAAAAGTGCACAAAACACATGAGCTGAGTGGCCTGTGGTGCACAAAAAGAAATGCAACCAAGTTGTCTTGCACAGTTCCACTGTTCACATCCATATATCCCTTCGTTATCACCTGTAAGAATTGAGAAGTTTTCCCTCATTCTGCAAACAACCAAACCAAAGAGCTGCAGTTTTTGGACATTTTTGGACTGGGGCTGATAGCGGAGAAAGGCTGCGGTCAGTTTAACAAGGGATGTCACAATCCATGGGTCCTAAGATGGCCGCGGGACCTCGTGACCAGCCACAAAAGCAAAAACCTTTTTCATGTATATGTCTTGTAGAACTGTACGTTTTATAATTCAGAGTAAAAGGTATTCATGCATATGTCTTGTAGAACTGTACGTTTAAGGACTCAGAGTAAAAGGTATTCACGCATATGTCTTGTAGAACTGTACGTTTAAGGATTCATAGTCAAAAGTATTCATGTATATGTCTTGTAGAACTGTATGTTTTATGATTCATAGTCAAAAGTATTCATGTAATTCGGTATGTGTTTTATAGATATGTCTTATAGAACTGTGAAGAGCATTCATGGACAATAGTCCCAAGCGCTCAATAAAAGCCTTTTCCATTTAAACCCTGGTCTTCAAATCTGGTCTGGTTGAGTTTTTCCTGCACTATCAACGCTCCTGCATCTAAGTCCAGTGTCTAGAACCGTAAGGGGTGAGTGGGTCGAACCACTCACGGGGAACCAGTGTGCGCGGCCTGGTCAAGGGATCAGAGCAAGGCACGGGGACCTTAGGTCGGGCGAAAGCTCGGCGCAGAAAACCCCTTACACACCTCTTCCACAGCCAACAATGGACCTTTGCGGACTCCACCTTTTCTTGGTCATCGGTACTAGCTCTGATTTGTTCTGATCCTTTTCTTACCTCTAGTTTCCCTCCCCCTGACTCTCAGTCTGAAGAAGGGTCTTGACCCGAAACTTCACCTATTCCTTCAGCGACGGCTTTTAGGGGCAGCACGGTGGCGCAGCAGTAGAGTTGCTGCCTTACAGCGCCAGAGACCCAGGTTCGATCCTGACTACGGGCGCTGTCCATACGGAGTTTGCACGTTCTCCCAATGACCTGCGTGGGTTTTCTCCGAGACCTTCGGTTTCCTTGCACACTCCAAAGACGTACAGGGTTGTAGGTTAATTGGCTTGGTGTAAATGTAAATTGTGCCTAGTGTGTGTAGGATAGTGTTAATGTGCGCGGATCGCTGGTCGGCACGGACTCAGTGGGCCGAGGGACATGTTTCCACGTTGTATCTCCAAACTGAACCAGACTAAAAAAAATCTGGAGGGGATGCCTGTCCCGTTGAGTTACTCTAGCATTTTGTGTCTGTCTTTCGGACCAAGCTGAGGATGGAAACAATCTCCTTATTTTTCGTGACGTATTTAATCGTGAGACTGAAAAAATATCCAATTTGGGATTGTAAATTCTGAGGCAAGTACTTGCAAGCAGTTAAGTGATGCTGGCGGTGAAAAAAATGATTCCATCAATCCCCATCAATGCTCTACAGAGCTGCAAGAGTCCAGAGGATGGGGAATCAAAGGTTACGTGAAAGACGCAAGGAGGTGTACTTTTATTTGAATTTCAACATGACTACCATTTTTTCCCACACGGTGTAAAGTGTTCCCTTCAACTCTCAACAATATCTAATTTGTTACCTTTTGAATCAAACGTGATTTTCTGTAGCTCTAATGTAAAAAAATAGAAGCTGGAGTAAACCAAACAGTGCCTTCGATCGATTGATTGAATGGAAAATACAGCTCAGAAACAGTCTGTTCGTCCCACTGAGCCCTTGCCGTTCTATGATCACCCCATTCACATTAGTTCTCTGTTATCCTACTTTCGCATCCACTCCCTACACTTTAGGGGCAATTTACAGGCGGCCAATTGACATAGAAATCTGCACATCTTTTACTGGGAAGTGGAAATAATGGAAAGTGGAGCACCCAGGGGAAACCCATGCAGTCACAGGGAAATGTGCAAACTCCACACAGACAGCACCCGCTGTCAGGATCAAACTTGGGTCTCTGGCGCTGTGAGGTAGCAGCTCTTCCTGCTGTGCCACTGTGGTGCCCTCAACCTGAACCTGTTTTACAATCAATAAGATGGTTCAGGGCCATGTTGCTACCTGATCCCATATCCTGATTCCCCTGGAACTGAATCATCTAATGACTTTTACCAGGCTTACACTGAACAACATGCCCATTCATCTCTGAGATGGAAATGACAAAGATGAAAACACTCTATATAAAAGATGTTGTCCTTAACTCAGCTGGCAACAGCCATCCCTTAAGCTTTAAACAAGTTCTAGAAAAGCAAAATACTGAAGATGCTGTCAATCTGAAATAAAAACAGAAAATATTGGAAACATGTATTTCTTGCATGTTCTGGTTTTATTTATAGTCCTTCCAGTGGCTCCTCCTTCTCAACCAATCCTGAATCCGAATTACAACTCCATCTGCTGAAGTTCCAACAGCGTCTTCCCAGGTAAAGACCAAGGTAAAGTATTCACTGTATATTCTGCCTCCATGAACAGATTTGACCTCTGACAGGGTATGCGACTCTTCGTACAACCCTTTCCTTGTTCAAAGGATATTTGAATACCTTTTCACAATTGCTGTCAGTCTTTACTCCTCTAAATTTTATTTGCTCCTCTTATTTTTACTTCCTCTGTGAACTTACTCTAATTAGCCTGGGGTCTCTCTTTGGTGGCACAGTGGTGCAATTGGTAGAGCCACTGCCTCGCAATGCCAGAGACCCAGAATCAATCCTGACCTCGAGTGCTGTCTGTGTGGAGTTTGCACGTTCTTCCTGTGATTGCGTGGGTTTCCTCTGGGTGCACCTGTTTCCTCCTACATCCTGTAGATGTGTGGGTTTCTAAGTTAATTGGGCTTTGTAAATTGCCCCAAGGATGTAGAGAGTGGATGCAAAAGTGGGATAACACAGAACAAATGTAAGTAAGTTTATTTAAAATTTAAGGGCAGCACGGTGGTGTAGCGGCAGAGTTGCTGCCTTGCAGCGCCAGAGACCCGGGTTCCATCCTGACTGTGGGTAGTGTTTGTACGGAGTTTGTACATTCTCCCCATGACTGTGTGGGTCTTCCCCGGCTGCTCCCGTTTCCTCCCACACTCCAAATATGTACAGGTTTGTGTTAATTTGGCTTTGGTAAAAATTGTAAATTGTCCCTAGTGTGCAGGATAGTGTAGATGCTGAGATCGCTGGTCGGCACGGATTCAGTGGGCCGAAGGGCCTGCGTTCGCGTTGTACCTCCAAACTAATCTAAACTAAAATGGGGATGGATATAGATTGGTTTAGATTGAGGGAAACTGCCCCGTGGAGAGAGAGGTCAAAATCCAAGTGGCAAAGATTAAAGCTGTTTCGCACAACTAAGTGTTAGAAAAATATTTTTTATACAGTAAGTGGTGAGATTTCAATGTGCTGGGTGATAGTGGAGGCAAAAGCCGAAACGTCACCCTTCTCTCCAGAGATGCTGCCTGTTCCGTTGAGTTACTCCAGCCTTTTGTGTCTGTCTTTTGTGAGATCTGAGGTGCCTAATGGGGTTAGCTTCAGATAGGGCAGGTGGCTTAGTAATGTCTGAGGCAAAATGCACCTTTACCCACTTTCACAAATCCCACCGTGAACCCGATCTTAATCTTCACCTTAATCGTCACCACACTGTGAGAGAGGGGTAAAAAGGGATAATTGATTTAGACTAAGGACCCTGAGAAATAGCTGAGGAAGGGGGATAATGAGCTCTCATTATCAACACCCGACCGTGCTCGGCTAGACAAGAACCGCAAGAACAAATGGTGACATTCCAAGGATAAGTGTTAGAAGATAACCAGAGAACTAGGGGAGAGGGCAAGATAACCAGAGAACTAGGAGAGAGGGCAAGATAGCCAGAGAACAAGGGGAAAGGGCATGAACTACTCTGTACTGCGCCTGCCTAATAAGATAAATGAATATTACAAAAATGCCCAGCATGACAAGATGCCTCATTTAAATGCACATGCGATGTATGATGTGGGGGGCAACAGGGGCGGTGTCGTTAGATTGTGCACCTCAGTGCTCCGATTGGAAGGAGTCCAAAGGGGAGGAATTTAAGGTGTGACAATTGTAAAGTGAAGTGAATAAAAAGAAGGGATTTTCCCGACCTCGGTGTGTCTCGAGAGGGGAGGCACCCAACTCTGCAGACTTGCAAATAAAATATACTTATTTCTCTAGATTTGTCTCGAGCATCGTGATTGTGAGCACTCACATTTGCATCTCACAACACCATCCCAAATATTCCAACTTCACTTTGAATGGCTGGGCCCTCAAATTCCCAGGAGACAGGAAGGATATTGTGTTTCTTCAGCAAGGTTTTCGATTAATCTTTGAACCTTTTCTTTTGCCTACTTGGTAATCTCTTCCCATGGTAGAGCTGGGGAAAGAGTGTTTTAGGAGTCCATCTCAGGAATGCAAACAAGGTGGCTACTCAATTATGTGGTCGATCGAGTGTAACTGGGACCTTGGTTCACAAGATATTGAGTGGGGAGAGGATAGTGACATTGGTCTGAAGAGAGTCCAGAACCAAAACGTTGCCTATCCATTCCCTCTAGAGATGCCACCTGACTTGCTGAGTTACTCCAGCACCATGTGTTTTGCAGAGGATGCTGACTTTGGATCACTCGTCCTTCTGGTGAATTTGGAAGATTTTGCAGATGTCTGCTGTAGATAATCCAAGTCTCAGTAGCATATGGTGTAGATCCATGTCTGGTTTTACTGTTGTGCACCCGGTCCGTAATCCAGGCCGGGTTTTGTACTGCGTTATCCTGCATTATCCTGGTGTTAGCTGGGTAATCCTGTGGGGGACTGGAGGTAATGGAAGCCAGCATCTGTACTATAAGGACCCGCTAATAAAGGACTTATATATATACCTGAGTGCTTCTCAATGAACACACTCACAAACATGGTGTCAGAAGTGGCCGTTATTTAGCTTTTGGGTCACCACAATTTGTTTCCTCAAGACTTTTGACGTCTCTAACCATGGCTGATTCTTTTCGGAGGCCTGATCCACTTGTCTTTGACGGCATCATCGGTGAACGTTGGCGCACCTTCGAGGAAGCTTACGATGTGTTCATTGCTGCTGCACACCACGACAAGAATCCCCACGTACAAGCATCCATTCTCCTCAATCTTGCAGGTTTGGAAGCAATCCGTCGGGCGAAACTGTTTGTTTATGCTGAGGCTGTGCTGGATGCGGCTGGTGCAGTTATCACAACTGCCGAGACGATTCACGACCCTATGTGCCTTAAGAATAAATTTCGGCAGCTGTGTGATCCGCAGACTAACCTTATCTTGGAACGGCACAAATTCTTTACATGTTCCCAGAAACCGGGTGAGCCGGTTGAAGCCTATATCAACTCTTTGAAATACGCCACGTCAAGTTGCAGATTTGGAAACCTCTGAACTCACGAGAGACAGGCTTGTGTGTGGTATCACTAACGACAAATTGAGAAGGGGCCTTCTGTGTGATTGCGATCTTACTCTAGCTAAAGCGATTAGCACCTGTCGGATTTATGAATTGACGGATGTCGACACAAGGACTTTGAGTGCCGTGCCTCAGCCTGTTTTCCGCGTTGACTCGACGGGACCATTTATCAGAAAGGAACGTCGACCGTTCAAAGTGACACAAGCCCAGCCTGGCAGGGCTGGCATCAGCCTCGTTAGTAATTGTACTAATTGTGGTTACTCTCATATAGCCAAACGGGAGAACTGCCCGGCTTTTGGACAGATTTGTCATGGCTGCAAACGGAATCATTTCTTGAAATGCTGCAGAAGTTCCAATACGATTGGGACAAAACAAGCTGTCCATTTGATACACCCAGAGCCTTCACATGACTTATCAGATAGTGATACTGTAAACTTCAGTACACCTTCAGTGGATGGAATTCGCCTCAATACACACTCTGTCCGGGGCCAGTTAATTAAACACAAAGATCCCATGGTCACATTAAAGATAAACAATGTGCCTGTGGTTGTGAAAGTAGACACAGGTGCAGCGTGCAATGTCATATCTCTTGCCGAGTTTTCAAGGCTTCGTAGAGCTGAGGAATTAAAAACATGTGACGCAACCCTCCAGGCATACGGGGGGAACGAAGTGCTTCCTCTTGGAGTGGTGGAGCTACGGTGCCACCTCGCGGCACAATCGTACAATTTACAATTTTACGTCGTTGATGGCACAGTCGTGCCTCTCCTTGGCATTGAAGCATGTATCGACATGGGACTGATTTCATTCGGCAAGGCCGTGCATCAGCTTGCGTCAGTCCTAGACTCCACACAACGTATCCTCGCGAACTATAAGGATCTCTTCAGCGACGAACTGGGCAAGCTGCCTATCACTTACTCAATGACTATTGACCGGGATGTGAGACCCGTGGTCCGCCCTGCTCATCGCGTCCCAGTCGCCATGCGAGACCGGGTCAAGGCAGAGCTTGACAGGATGGAAGCCCTAGGAGTTATTACTCCTGTTACGGAGCCCACTGACTGGGTATCCTCGATGGTGGCCGCAACCAAGAAGGACCAGCGGGAGATACGTATATGCATCAACCCGAGGGATTTAAACACTGCACTCATGCGACCTCATCTCCCGATGCGCACTGTGGGGGAGGTGGCCGCACACATGGGCAAGGCCACAGTGTTCTCCGTTCTCGATGCCAAGACCTCGTTCTGGCAAATTCCCCTGGACCACAAATCATCTCTGCTCACTACTTTCAGCACATCCTTTGGACGCTACAGATTCTTGCGGATGCCGTTTCTGGATTAACGCAGCCAGTGAAGTGTTTCAATGCTCTATGGAGCAGCTCTTCGACAGATGCCCATGTGCGATTGTTGTCGATGACATTATCGTGGCGGGTAAGGACGTGCAGGAGCATGATGTTAACTTAAGGAAGGTACTCAATCGTGCCAGGGAGATACACTTAAAACTCAACCCCAACAAGTGCAGGTTCCGTGTCAACAAGATAAACTATGTAGGACATGTTTTCACCAGTGAGGGCCTCAAGGTTGATCCTGAGAAGACAGCAGCCATCAGTGAGATGGCAGTTCCGACTGACGTCACCAGCCTGCAGAGGTTCCTGGGCATGGTGAACTATCTTGGCAAGTTTATTCCTCACTTTAGTGAACTCTCCGATCCACTGCGACAGCTATCTCACAAAGACATTGCATGGACGTCAACAGCGAGCTTTTGACGCTCTAAAACACCTGATGTCGTGTCCTCCCACCCTGGCATATTTCGACGTCAATCGACCAGTTACGCCGACCTGCGACGCATCCCAGTATGGACTCGGTGCTGCGTGCCTGCAGGATGGCCAGCCCATTGCTTATGCCTCAAGGACCATGACAGACGCGGAGACACGCAACGCACAAATCGAGAAAGAACTGTTGGCGGTTGTCTTTGCATGTGAAAAGTTCAACGATTACATTTTCAGCAAGGCTACCATTGTGGAGACTGATCACCAACCACTGATTTCCATACTGAACAAACCACTCCATGCTGCCCCGGCGAGACTGCAGCGTATGCTGCTGCGTCTCCAAAAATACGACATTACACTAATCTACAAACCCGGCAAGGACATGCACCTAACTGACACCCTGTCCCGTGCGCCCAGGAAGACCTCTAACGAGCATGCTGCCGAGAAGGATTGTTTTGATGTAATGATGGTCGATCATCTCCCCTCGTCTTGTCTGGAATTGTTGGTGGTACACACGGCAGAGGACGACACGTCGCAGTCGCTTGCGTCCGTCATTCGACACGGTTGGCCGAGCAAATCGCATATTGTACCATTCTCTGTACAACCGTACTTCCCCGTTAGAGATGAGCTGGTTATCGAGAACGGGGTCATTATGAAAGGCCACAAGGCGGTGATCCCCGCCTCACTACGGCAGCAGTACTTTGACGCAATACATAGGGGCCACCCTGGCGCTGAGGCAACGGTTCAGCGAGCCAAAAGTATGTTTTTCTGGCCTGCTATGTCTGACTACATGCGCCAGAGGGTGCAATCATGTGCGGTGTGTAACAGTTAGGCCCCACATCAGCAAAGGGAACCACTTTTGCTGCACCCGGTTCCTGATTTACCGTGGTCCTCTGTGGCCACTGACATTTGTGAGTGGCGTGGCAATCAATATCTGGTTCTGGTGGATTCCTATTCCGGATGGTTGGAGATCGATTTGCTCCGCAGTTTCCTCCGCGGCGATAATTCAAAAACTGGCGAGACATTTCTCGGTCCATGGGTCTCCTCACACCCTCATGTCGGATAATGCCGGTCAATTTACCAGTCAGTGTTTCAAGGACTTTGCTATGCGCTGGGATTTTAAACACATCACCAGCAGCCCGGAGTATCCACAGTCAAATGGGCTAGCCGAGAGGGCTGTCCGTACTGCCAAACAGGTCATGGAGAGATCCAGAAGAGCCGGGTCTGATGTATTCCTGGATCTCCTCAATCTCCGTAACGTTTCGCCGGCCCAACGATTGATGTCCAGACAAACTCATACCACCCTTCCTGTTGCAAGACACCTGCTGCTGCCCCATGTTCACGAGCCCCAATTTGTTCAGGCTCAGCTGCAACATAAACGGCAGATCCAGAAGGCGTATTACGACAGGTCTAGCCATCATCTCCAGCCTCTGTCGGAGGGTCAGACGGTCCGTCTGCAGACCCAGAAGGGTCATGATCGTCTGGGAGTAGTTATTGGGACCTGCCAGGAGCCGCGGTCCTATCTTGTCCAATCGGAAGGAGGAACCTACCGGCGGAACAGAAAACACCTTCTACCGATGAATGAGCCGGTGCCATCTCATTCGCGTCCGCATGGCTACACGGAGATCGCACACGGAGGTTACAGACCAATGGAGGCCAGGCGTCGGCAGACCACAAGCTGGTCTTTACACCAACAAAGGAGCCGGTGATGGAATCACCCATAAAATTGCCTACACAGCCACCCATGACTTCACTGGTGCAGTCTCCTGTGCAGAAGGCCGTTGCGAGACCAGTGCCGTTTGAACCACCACCCATGGTGCTGACACCTACAATGGATACGGCGGAGGGCTTGTATTGTACTCGTGCAGGACGGGTCTGTAAGCCCAATCCCAAGTACCAAGACTGTGGCTAGACACTTGCTATGGACTCTGGTTAATTACGGTCGTTACCGTTCCCTTTTTGTTTATCTTACTCGACTTGTACCCTCCTCTGCTTAGCGTTTGTCGTAGATGTTTTTTCATCCCTTGTATTAGGATGGGGGTAAGCTGTAGTTGTTTCATATTGTAGTGGCTTTCTACTCTTATCTAGTTTGGGGGCTTATGCTTAAGAAGGGGGATGTAGATCCATGTCTGGTTTTACTGTTGTGCACCCGGTCCGTAATCCAGGCCGGGTTTTGTACGGCATTATCCTGCATTATCCTGGTGTTAGCTGGGTAATCCTGTGGGGGACTGGAGGTAATGGAAGCCAGCATCTGTACTATAAGGACCCGCTAATAAAGGACATATATATACCTGAGTGCTTCTCAATGAACACACTCACAAACACCCAACTCTGCAGACTTGCAAATAAAATATACTTGTTTCTCTAGATTTGTCTCGAGCATCGTGATTGTGAGCACTCACATTTGCATCTCACAACACCATCCCAAATATTCCAACTTCACTTTGAATGGCTGGGCCCACAAATTCCCAGGAGACAGGAAGGATATTGTATTTCTTCAGCAAGGTTTTCGGTTAATCTTTGAACCTTTTCTTTTGCCTACTTGGTAATCTCTTCCCATGGTAGAGCTGGGAAAAGAGTGTTTCAGGAGTCCATCTCAGGAATGCAAACAAGGTGGCTACTCAATTATGTGGTCGATCGAGTGTAACTGGGACCTTGGTTCACAAGATATTGACTGGGGAGAGGATAGTGACATTGGTCTGAAGAGAGTCCTGAACCAAAACGTTGCCTATCCAATTCCCTCCAGAGATGCCACCTGACTTGCTGAGTTACTCTGCAGCACCATGTGTTTTGCAGAGGATGCTGACTTTGGATCACTCGTCCTTCTGGTGAATTTGGAAGATTTTGCAGATGTCTGCTGTAGATAGTCCAAGTCTCAGTAGCATATGGGAGGTGCAGGATTCACTGTTTCCCACTGGACCATAATTGTTTTTTGCCAGGCTCAATGTCTTGATTTTCAAATGCCATTTTCCTAAGATGAACAAAGGAGGTGCTGATACATTAAAGGAGGTGCAAAATTTGCATCAATGATGACTGCGTTTTCCTACACACCTGACCACTGCTGCTGTCCTCTTGGTCCAGGAGGGCAGCCATTAGCAACCGTTGCTACGCAGCAGACTTCGAACTTCCCGCGCCCCGGGGCACCGGAGGCGGAAGTCGCCTCGTCCGGTCGGCAAATGTCAACAAGTAAGATGGCGGCGCTGGAGGTGGAGGGCGACGGGATGATGGCGCTGCCGGAGGAGGGGGACGGGATGATGGCGCTGCCGGAGGAGGGGGACGGGATGATGGCGCTGCCGGAGGAGGGGGACGGAGGCGGCGGCGGGGGCGGCGGGGGCGGGGGGTTGATGGCGCTGCCGGAGGAGGTGCTGGAGCAGATATTCTGCTGCCCGTCGCTCGGCTACCTGGACGTTGTCAGCATCTGCCTGACGTGCAGGAAGCTGCAGGATGTGTGTCAGGGCCGCAGCACCGTCTGGAAGCGCAAGTTCACGCAGAGGTGAGCGTGTGGGTGCCGGGATCCAGGGGCGAGGGGGGCACTGGCATCCGAAGGGCGAGGGGTCATGGGTCATGGGTCAAGGGGTGGCGAGCGGTGCTGGGATCCAGGCGGGAGGGGCGTTGGGATCCTGTGGTGGTGGTGGTGGTGGGGGGGTGGTGGTGAGGGGTGCTGGGTGTGTGAGTACTCGGATGTGGACGTGAGTTGTGCTCGGATTCTGCGTAGGGTCTGATGTGTGGAGGTGTTGGGATCCCTGGGCGAGGGGTGCTGGGATCCCTGGGCGAGGGGTGCTGGGATCTGGGAGAGAGGTGCTGGGATCTAGGGGAGGGGTGCTGGGATCTAGGGGAGGGTGTGGGATGCTGGGGTGAGGGATATGAAGGTGTTTGGATCTTGGGCAGGGCTGGGTTAGGGGAAGGGCGCGTGGTCTGTTTGTGCTGGGTCCTGAGGCACCGTCTGGGTTGCTGTGAGGGGTGTCTGGGTTCTAGGGGTCTTGGTTGAAGGGTCTGTGGCAGGGGCAGGATGTTAGGGTGAGGGGTCTGTGGGTGATGGGTGCTGGGTTACAGGGCAAGGTGAGGGACGCTGGGGTGAGGGGGTCAGGGCAGGATGAGATGTGGGGCCATGGTGCTGGGCCAGGGTGCATGGAGTGTAGGTGTTAGGAATGGTTGTGGGCACCTGGTACCTGTGTACTTGTGTTGGACATGAATTGAGTGCAGGAGGGTTGGAATGGAACAGGGATGAGGAAAGGGAAATACGAGGCAGGGCTTTGGATGTAAGTAACCCAGCTTCACATTTTGTAGAATGTAGTATTTATTTTAGTTTAAAAGAATGAGACATCAATTTGGACGACCTGTTTAAAAAAACAAACTGTGATATTATTCACTCCAAACTGGAATTTGATCAGGTTGCAGTGGCCCATTTGGACATTTTGTATTGGTTCTGAGTAAAAGTAAATATTATACTTGCTTTCTTTAAATATCTGAATTGACTTTTACTGGCAGTGGTTTGTTTCATTCCCCTGCAGCTTCTGATGATTTTCTCCATGGCAGTTGTGTGTAAGATACTATAGAAACTAGTAGGTAGATGTGTGTATGGGGTGTGGTCAGAAAGATGCAGTAACTTACCATCTATATATCTACCTATATAATAATATGACTAAAACTCAGATCTTGTATATATATCCGTATGGAATTCAAAATATCGATAGCGCCACAATTTTTGCGCTACGTTACACTCATGGACACTCTTTATAACAGGTTATATTCAAATTTGTCGTATATTGTTTAAGTTACAGAGCTTTTAAAGTCCAAAAATCTCCTTTCTAAACACCTTTTTCCAAGGTCTGCTGTGCGTATGACGTCACCATACGGCACGCACAGACTCTCTCTTCACTCCCACAAACAAGATGGACGCCGTTAGCGGAGCCGCCCGCCCGCAATCACGGACTCCTCTCTCCCCTCACTTCTCTCTTCTCTCCCCTCCCCCACAACCGCCGCGAGTAATCCCAGCTTGGCTACGCCACAGCCGGCGACGCGCTGCCCGACTTCTGTAGTCCGCCGCTCTGGGAGAGTAAGAGTGGGGGCACGGGGAGGGTCGGAGGAGGAGACAGTGGGGGTTGGAGGGAGAGTGGGACAGGGGAGGGGGACAGCGGGGGTGGGGGGAAGAGAGAGTGGGGGAAAAGGGGGTGGTGGGGAAAGGGGAGGTGGTGGGGAAAGGGGAGGTGGGGAGAGTGACATTGGCGGTTGGGAAGGAGAGAAGGGGAGAGTGGGTGGAGAGAGTGGGGGAAAAGGGGGCATGGTGGGAAAGGGTGGGGTGGGGGAAAGTGTGGTGCTGGGGGAGGAGAGAATGGGGGGGTGGGGGAATGGGCCCACTTTGTCTAGTCTATACTACTAAAACTCAGATCTTGTATATATATATATATATCTATATGTAATTCAAAATATCCATAGCGCCACAATTTTTGCACCACCTTAATCACCACTCTCGCGGCGATTTATTTTAAGGAAAAAACGCGATTTTCATTGCAATTTATTTTATTTTTAAATAATGCCATTTATTTGAAAGAAAAAATGCAATTTTCTCACGTAGAGTCGATTGATTGGCTCAGACCTCCCCCTCGACGCTCAATTGGTCCGGGTCCCACTTGGGAGGAGCGCAGCCACTACTCTGATTGGTTGCCGCCTCTTCCCGCTCAAAGCGCGCTGGTTGTACGGCGGGTCTTCTTCCCACTCAAAGCAACGGCCATCGCAGTCGAGCTGCTGCTGCTGCTGAATGAGGGGACAATCTCGAGGCTCTCCAAGAGAGAATTTTCATGATAAAAAGCCACAACGTTATAGATAAGATTTATTTTATTTTTAAAAAAGATCTCCATTTTCATTGAGATTTCTTTTATATTAAAAAACCCCATTTATTTCAAAGAAAAAACGCGACTTTCATTGAGATTAATTTTATTAAAAAAACAAACAATTTATTTTAAAGAAAAAAATGAGATTTTCCCACGTCACAATGGGAGCCCAATGGGGGGGGTTTGGGCCCAACAGGTGCACCCTTTACTAGTTACTTTCTAAAATTTAGATCGATCAATGAATATTGCAAGCATCATTATTATTTAACTGATTCATGCAGTTAGGTGTGAAGCCCTGATATCCTATCTGTTTCTACTGGTAATCTAAAACTCACAAATGAAGGAACACCCCAAATCCATTTCATGTGGCAAGTTGTGGTCATTTCTACTGTAGTGAACACCACTTTTAAAGGACATTATCCTTTTCCTTATCTTTTTGGCTTCAGGGTTGAATGATGGCTCTGAGCAAACTTGTTAATACTGAATGTAAACAGCAGTAGGAACATGCGCCTTTTGTATACATGAGAAGCAGAAGGAGGAGCAGGCTATTTGGCTCCTCATTCCTGCTTTGCCATTCATGAAATTCATAGTAGGGGGCAGCATTTGGCAAAAACCAAAAATGAGGTGTCAAGAATATCCCCATGGTTAGCCAAGGCCGAGACTAATTTGCAACAATGTTCAGGCAGACGTGCCAAGTGAATGATTTAACTTGGTATCTCCTCAGCCGACTGGCAGAGTAAATCTGTATGACCTCCAGGTGCGATTAAAATTATTGAACAATGCAAAAGCTGTGGCACCAGATGTCATTTCTGGCTACAGTGCTGATGGCTTGCAGTGCACAATTAGTTGTGGCTCCTACTAAGGTGTTCCTGTACAGTTGCAATACAGACATGTGACTGGCAATGTGGAATATGTTCCAGGTGCATCCAGTCGACAAAACTCAGGATGAATCCATTCCGGTTTATTGCTGCCCAATTAGTATCATCAATGTGTTAAAAAGGTGCCATTGAAAGTACTGTCATGCTGTACGTGTTCAAGGTCTGTGTATGTGTTCTCTGTTCAGGGTTTGACAGGACCACACAGCCCTCGATCCATTTGTAGCATTGATTCAATGGGGCAAATTAACTTGGGTGATATGAGAGTGGTAGCCCTTAACACCAAAGGTCGGATTTATCTCACTCTGGAGTTAAGGGGCTCTGGAGCTCAACTGAAGTTGGTGGGAATCTTGGTGAAAACTAGAGTTGTACCTGCATAAAGGAAACTGGATGGCGGTTCCTCTCCTCAGCTTCAGATTATCACTTCCAGGCTGTTGGGTAGTTTTCTTGACCTAGTTTATTATACGACCTTTCCTTCACCAGTAGGGATGTTTGTTGATGATTGTTCAATTCCTTTCACAATTCCTCAAAGTGAATTAGTCTGTGCCTTTGTGCCGATAACTAGATAACAACCAGACCTGGGCTGATGAGAGTCAAATAATATTTGCACCACAGAAATGGCAGACAATAGTGGATATGAGAGCTTCTGAAATGTAGAAATGTGGAGGTGTTTCCACCATGTTCCAGCATTCAACTTGATCAAGGCTGATGATCCATTTAAGTACCCTGTTCTCATCATCTTCAAATACTCTTTGAAAGCTTCAGCATTTAGGCATATATCTAACTCTTAAATATACTTAATGACTTAGACTCCACTGACATCTGTGGTGAGGAATTGCACAGCGTCACAGCCTCTGGATGAAGAAGTTTCTCCTGATCTTGACTCTAAATGACCTGGCCGCATCTCAGGAGAGAAGGAGTGGGTGACTTTCCGGGTCGAGACCCTTCTTCCGACTGACTGATCTCTGATATCCTGAGTTGTGAGCTCTGGATCTAGAGTCTCCAGTGGTCAGGAACATCCTTCCCATATCTAAGTTTCTGCAATACCCTAAAAAATATATGCTTTACTGACCAATATGCCAATCTTTCCAACTCGGGAATGTGCAGTAGTCTTTGTTGCATTTACTCCATGGTAAGAATATTTTTCCTCGCCTAAGGAGACTAAAATTCCAGGCGGGGTCTTACCAAGGCTCCAGAGAGCTGCAGCAAGACATTTTTGTTTTTCTTTTCATTGAAGGCCAACATGCTATTTGCTTCCCTGAATGCTTGCTTTCTACAACAAGTGCACTAGGATACCCGGGACTTGTTGCACCTTTCACTTTCACTGTGCTGATCTCTTTTTATTCTGCTTTATTGAAACCACAGGGGTAACCTTGCATGTATTCATGTTAAACTACATCTACAAACTGTATTTGCCCATGCGCTCAACTGCACTTTTCCCTCATCCAGATCATTGATATAAATTGTGAATAATTGGGGCCCAAGCATTATTCCCCAATGGTATCTCCTACACGCTACCTCGAAAAGAATCCATTCATTGCGACTCTTTGTCAACCAGTTTTTCATCTATGTCATTATGTTACTACTCCAGTCCTATATACTGTAGTTGGGCACACTAAAATCTCACCTGTGGTCTTATCAAAAACCTTTTGGAAATTCAGACATTTTATTCAAATACTTGATGGCTCTCGCATATCTATTCTAAAATAACATCCTCAAAGATCCATACATTTGTTAAGATTTTTTTTTTTTTCCTAACTCCATTTGTTAATGTTTTCCAAGTTGATCATCAATTCATGGCATTGGCATTGTTAACATTACCATCCTGGGATTCGGAAAGCCCGAACCATACAAGTCTTTTAACAATGTTCCTTATGGTTTGGTGGTCTAGAAGTTTGAAGTACTTGTTGGCAAACTGTATCCAACATTGGCTTGACGATAAGCATAGGGTAATGGTGTGGGGTAATATGAAGCAGAGGGTAATTGTTTTTCTAATTGGAAGCCTGTAACCAGAGGTGGAGTTATAAATAGCGAAGGTTGTCCAAGAGGGATGCAGATCTGCTGGAAAGTTGGGCAGAGAAGTGGCAGATTTAATTTAATCTGGAGAAGAGTTGGCTGGTGCATTTTGGGATGTCAAAAGCTGGTAGGACATACATAGTAAATGGTAGAGACCTTTGGAATGTTGATTTGCAGAGAGACCTTGAGGTACAAGTTGATAGTTGCCGACAAAAGTGACACAGGTGTGTAAAGTAGCAAAGAAGGCGTTTGGTTTGTTTTAGGCCGAGGCATTGAACATAAGACTTGGAACATATTGCAGTTGTACTTGGTTAGGCTGTACTTGGAGTATTGTTGATCATTCAGATTGCTACACCTCGAGGAATGGCATGGTGGCATTTAGAAGTAGTCTTTTTCTCAGAGTAGACGAGAGGAGAGAAATTTGAAGGAGATATAGCATTTCCACCCAGAGGGTGGTGGTTATATGGAACAAGAGCCAGAAGAGGTGGCTGGGATGGAATCAATTATCTATATACTAAAACTCTCGTTTGTTTGTTTGTTTGTTTGTTTGTTTGTTTGTTCCTGAACTACAGCCAAAACGGTACACGATAGTGCGACAATTTTAGGTCCACCTTACTGTCGTCCCTTTGGTGCTAATGGAAGAATTTTCATTGAAATTGGTGTTATATTTTTTAAGTTATTCTCTTTTAAAGTTTAAATCTATCTCCTAGGGAGCGAGGGGAGGTAGGGAGGGGGGAGGAGGGAGGATAAGGGGGGGGGGGGTAAAGTGGGGAGGAGAGGAGGAGAGGGTGCTGTACCAATGCAGAAGAGGTTTACGCCAAATGGGTCCACTTGGTCTAGTAACACTTAAAAGGCTATTTGGATAGGTACTTGGACAAAAAAGAAGCAGA
The DNA here is from genome assembly GCF_053455715.1 of Rhinoraja longicauda. Lineage (NCBI taxonomy): Eukaryota > Metazoa > Chordata > Chondrichthyes > Rajiformes > Arhynchobatidae > Rhinoraja > Rhinoraja longicauda. Next base: position 26,601,124 of record NC_135977.1, read on the forward strand.
AGAATGCAGACAAATATTACAGGAGGTAGGCATTATGGTTGACTTGGGTAAGTGAGGCTGAGGCCCTTTTTCTCATGCTGTACAGTTCTACGACTGACTGCACGAATGACTCGGGTGCTGGGTAATTGTGTTGAGTGACTGCCTTTTTTCTCTTCACATTGCCTTAGCACCATTTATGTGGCATTTATACTCTCTGAGGCACAGTGAAGAGAAACTGGATATAATACTCTTCATGTGCAGCTGCAATGACAGACACCATCCAGAACACACCCATAATGTGCACCATGAAGGACAATGTCAGCGTGCGTGTGGGAGCACTGTATTGTAGGTGACCCTCCAAGTCTTGCATCGTTTTGTTATGAATTCTTGATATGGTCTAAATTATGAAACATCCATTCATAACCCTGTGGACAGAGTTGCAACATGACAATTGGAGTTACGGCTGGTAGCTTACTACCTTCTTGGGGTCTTTCAGGAATGGGCCATACCGCTGGCCTTGTCAGTGACCACAGACATTTTCTTAAATAATGATCTGATCGAATGAAAACCATACTAAGTATCGATTTTTGTCTTGTTATTGCACTCTACTTTGTCATCCTTTATCAAGGACGCTGCCTTTTTGTCCTTTCCAAAAGGACATTAGTTTCATGAAATTAATTTCTAACCTTGGTCACCCTGCTCCTATTAAGCCACAGGTCGAACTCGTCTCCCTTTCTTTGTGCTGGTATTTCTATTTAACAGTGTCATAGAATTGTTAATGGGCAATTTATTATGACTGCACCGTGCATTCAGGTACAACATCATGAATAACCTTTTATAATTTTCCTTGATTTAGCTTTGTTTAACTATTCCTTTTAGTCAGTTCCCTTGGGGTGGAGGGTGAGCCGCTTCTCCTCCAGTTTTATTGGATTCTGAGGTGAGTGTGAAATCACCGACCTCCACACATGGGGCCGTATGTGCCTGACAAGGACAGCTGGCTAGGTAGGTTTTGAAGTATTGCCCTACTTCAGTTGTTTATGCAATACATGGATTTGCTTCCAATACATGGATTTGAGGTTCTCAGGAGAATCTACCTATTTCTTTTTCACTCTGATCACAGGCCGGAGATCCCCATGGGTCAATGGCGATTTCCACAATCTCAGGGCGAATTTGAGTATCTCTTCAAATCTTTTCCTCGTCACCTGCTATGGTGTCTGTTGTGGGCAAACAAATGATATGGCCTCCCAAATGCGATGTACTGGAGCCTCTTTATTGGGATTATTGGTCTGGGAAAGGATACTATAGTTGGTTATCTTATCCTTTGTGTATTTGAAGGGCTTTATGGATGTAGCGCTGGTGGTATTTCTCTGGTGTCTGCTGCAGATAGTTTAGGTCTTGGGGGCATATAGGAGGGCAGGGATCACTAATACCCAATGAACTAAGAGTTCTGTGCTGGATCTACGGACCTGATTTTAATTGATTAAGGACTGTGTTGATTCTTTGAAGCAAATTCCATTATTATTGTCTGCCCTTGGTAATATGTAATTTCCAAGATATAAGAAGCTTCTAGCCATGAAGCTTTATAGCCAGAGACCATTTTATACAAGCAGGAAGGTTTGAGTTGACCTTGGTTCTGAAATGTAGTTGGTGTGGGTTAATTCCATTCCTGTGGGGAGTTTGCAAAAATGAGATGCAACATTGCAGTTGAAAGAGGTAAGGGGATAGTGATACAGTTACGTTTGATACCATCCTTCGCTGAGATTGGCTGTTGAATATGTGTTATTTACTATGATGGACCATTGGATACATGCCAGCTCCCAACTGAACACCGTTTGATTCCTATACACCTTTTTAACTTAGTTTAGAGATACAGTGTAAAGCAGGCCCTTCAATCCACCAAGTCTGTGCTGACCAATGATCACCACTACACCAGTTCCATGCTAGAGACTAGGGTCAATTTTCTTTGGGATGTGGGAGGAAACCAGAGCACCCGGAGAAAACCCACACGGTCACAGGGAGAATGCACAATTCCGTACAGACAGCACCCGAGGTCAGTATCGAACCCGGATCTCTGGTGCTGTAAGGCAGTAACTCTACTGCTGCGCCACTGTTCCATTCACCTGCAGCTTATTTTGTGGTGCGTGCCTCTCCGCTCCTCTTTGATTCTTTTATCACTTACCTATATTAATCAGTTGCAGAAAGTTGGATAGTTTCAGGTTAATTGTGAAATTAGCTCCATTCTTGCAGGATGTTTCTTGGGGGTGAGGTGTGGCATTGTGGTGAGAATAAGTTTTGGGAAGATAATGTAGCCTTGTTTGACACTTGTCTTCATGGAGGTTGATGTTGCTGGGATTCATTGGCTTGGGTCATAGTCTCCATGCCATCGTGAAGCAAATGCAATGTGGAGGTAAATCTGAGTGGACATTTGAATCTGAGGAAGAGAGTCCACAGTTCCTTCCAGTTGACAAACAAAAGGCTTTTGCAAGGTCAATAAAGGCCATGCTCCTTGGCTGGAGTCATCTTGCAGTAAAGAGCACGATGGAAGGATGAAACCCACACTGTCAATTAAGGAAATACTTCCACACGAGGATCCAACAATAACGATGTGAGTGACAAACAGCAGGGAGCCACAGGAGACCGCAGTTGCTGGAGGATATCAGCGGGCCGGGCAGCATTTCTGGAGGAAAATGGACAGTCGTTATTTCGGTGGAGACTTTGTCTGGACTGAAAAAGAAGAGGGAATAGTCAATATAAAGAGGTGGAGGAGAGGGGTGTGCAAGAGCTTGCAAGTGATGGGTGGAGGAGTGAGGAGGAGTTAAATGGCAGTTAAGAATCAGGTGGGGAAAGGAAGGGCAAAATTAGTGACAGAGGATGGGAAGTGAGAAGTGCAGAACAAAGGGCTGCAGATTCTGGAATCTGAAAAGAAAGGAAAATGTGACGTTGGGCTGCATGGGGAAGTGGGGCCCTCACATGGTGGTGAGAGCTGAGAGTAGGGGGACTCCTCTGGTTAGCACAGTTGGCTTGTGCCTTTTTCAAAAATGGGCTTATTCATGCACCCTAAGGTCCTGTAGTGTATTCTCATCCTTCCTAATGTGGCCAGTGAGTTTGCAGTTTTTAACTGAAGCTCTTTTCTGCTGAGCTTCAGAGATGCACCAAGACCTTGGATTTTAGTTGGAATATTACCTCTTTGATGCCTTTTTGGAGCAAGGCTGGATTGAAAAGGCTTCTGTGGGCTAGCAACAAGACAAAGTCATGGCTGAGAAAGTCTTTGCTGTTTACCTTCCAGCATACACCGATCAGCCAAAACATTATGACCACTGACAGGCGAAGTGAATAACATTGATTATCTTGTTACAATGGCACCTGTCAAGGGGTGGGATATATTAGGCAGCAAATGAACAGTCATTTCTTGAAGTTGATGTGTCGGATGCAGGAGAAATGGGCAGGAGTAAAGACCTGAGCGACTTTGGCAAGGGCTAAATTAATATCGATTTCAAAAATGCCTCTTTTCACGATTCAATTTATTATTCTTTGTAGCTTTGGCTTAAAAAAAAAAGCATTTCTTCCCTCCCTGGCTATTTGTGTTAATTTAAAAGCTTAACCATAACCATATTGGATTGTGAAGCCACTGGAAGCCTTGGTTGAAGCCGCTGTATGCTTGACCTTCAAATGCTCACATTGGTCACCACAAACAGACCGGAACCAAATTTAAGAGGTTATTTAAGAAGGGTGGGTTTGGGTATCCTGCTTGCAATATACATTGTAGTAAACAGCTCAAACTAATGTTTTGCAAGGTTTCTTAATTTGTTAATGGTTAATGCTTTAACAGTAAATTTAACAGTAAACTTAACAGTTTGAACCTGTAAATACTCAGTTTTGTTGACATTAAACCCAACATTTCCTCAGATTGTGATGCTTAATATCTCGAGCCACTCAGCTAGAGATAATCTAGATTGTGAATTCTGAAAGATTTGAGGCATTTATTCATTGTTTCCAACTGCTTTGATGTGCTTCTTTACTGCCACTGGTTGATATCGTATCTATCTTTGTGGCAAAGTAGACTGCCTGTAGTTTTCTCCCCATGGATCAAAGAATCTGCTGTCTTTGCTGTCCTTCAAATTACATCAAAATGCTTTATAAAAGCTAACACAGCAGGCAGTAAATGGCGATAACTTTCAAACTCTTTTAAGCTTCCCCGTGTGCTTTCATAATCAAGTGCAGCAGTTCAGTGTTCTTTCCCCGCTTTTCTTTTATAACACATTCTCTTCCTTTTTCTTGAGAAAGTAATTCAAGGCTCCAACCTATGCTTTTAATTTTCTGTAAGGCTGGTATTAAACATACACATTGAAAACAGCGATTCTTCAAATTCTTCACCACTGATCAGGTTTGGCTTGAACAAATGACAAATTAATGTGGTTATAAGAGATAACAGTAGACACGCAATGCTGGAGTAACTCAGCGGGTCAGGCAGCATCTCTGGAGAGAAGGAATGGGTGACGTTTCGGGTCGAGATCCTTCTTCAGACTGATGTCAGGGGAGGGGGCGGGATAAAGATAGAATGTAGTCGGAGATAGTAAAACTAGAGGAACAACTGGGAGGGGGGAGGGGATGGAGAGATAAAGCAAGGGCTATCTGCAGTTAGAGAAGTCTATGTTCATACCGCTGGGATGTAAACTACCCAAGCAAAATATGAAGTGCTGTTCCTCCAATTTGCACTGGGCCTCACCCTGACAATGGAGGAGGCCCAGGACAGAAAGGTCGGATTGGGAATGTTAGGGGGAGTTGAAGTGCTGAGCCACCAAGAGATCAGGTTGGTTAAGACGGACTGAGTGGAGGCGTTCAGCAAAACGATTGCCGAGCCTGCGCTTGGTCTCGCTGATGTTTACATCAATGTATACAGTGTATCTGTCCGTCCACATCGGCTCGCCAATGCATATATCGATGTATACGATGTATCAGTACGTCTACATCAGCGAGACCAAGCGTAGGCTTGGCGATCGTTTCGCTGAACATCGCTCAGTCCGTCTTAACCTATCCGATCTCCCGGTGGCTCAGCACTTCAACTCCCTCTCCCATTCCCAATCTGACCTTTCTGTCCTGGGCCTCCTCCATTGTCAGAGTGAGGCCCAGCGCAAATTGGAGGAGCAGCAACTCATATTTTGCTTGGGTAGTTTATACCCCAGCGGTATGAACATTGACTTCTCTAATTTCAGATAGCCCTTGCTTTCTCTCTCAATCCCCTCCCCCTTCCTAGTTCTCCCACTAGTTTTACTGTCTCCGACTACATTCTATCTCTGTCCCGCCCCCTCCCCTGACATCAGTCTGAAGCAGGGTCTCGACCCGAAACGTCACCCATTCCTTCTCCAGAGATGCTGCCTGACCTGCTGAGTTACTCCACCATTTTGTGTCTACCTTCGATTTAAACCAGCATCTGCAGTTCTTTTATACACACAAGATATTACAGTGTTGGACTAAATATTTCTGTAACACCATTTCCCAGGGATCTTAATTTTTTTACCTTTTAAAGCTCCACTCCCTTTTAAATCTAGTCGTGCTCTCTGGCATCATAGCTAGGCATGATTTTAGTTAATTTTGTTTAGTTAAAAAAAAAAGAAACGTGGATACATGTCCTTCAGCCCACCAAGTCCTCGCTGACGAGCAATCACCCTGTACATTGGCACTATCCTTCACACACTATGGACAATTTACGATTCTTACTGAAGCCAGTTAACCTAATACGTCTTTAGAATGTGGGAGGAAACCGGAGCTCCAGGAGAAAACTCACGCGGTCAAGGGGAGAATGTACAAACTTCCTACAGACAGCACCCACAGTCACGATCGAACCTGGGTCTCTGGCGCTGTAGAGATCGCAATTCTACTGCTGCGCCGCAATGCCTGTCATGTTAAAATAAAAAGGAATTTTTCGGAAATACTCAGCACGGCAGATGAGGTGATATCTTTGAAAAGAAAAATATGAGTTAATATTTCAAGTCAAACTCTAACTGTCAGCCATTTGGGAGGAGAATGTGCTTGGAAATTCAACCATCAGAATTCCTCCTTCAAAAAGCAGTCTATTTGAACTTTAAAATGTCTCCTCGTTCCTTTTATTTGTTGAGATTCTTGTTTCGTCTTGTCCATGTTTTTAGCTCTGTGATCAACATAGCTTTGTGAAATTCTCAGCATTACACAGACGTGGTTTTTAAAAAGTATGTTTTAGTTATAGGGGGGCGAACAGTAATTGAAAATGTGAAATTTGAAAAATCTGCCTATTTTTGTTGTGCCATTCAAAACTGAGATGCAGGTTCCTCCCTCGCTGCAAGACCCACTTTACTGATGCTGCTGTCTGGTTCGCAACTTTAGATAAGCACATCGACTGAAACAGCATATTCCTGTTCCTGATACCAATCGTAGAGTGAAATGACCAAATCAGTAGCATTGGTACTGAATTACTCAACGTTTAAAGCTATCAAAATAATCGCATGGGACTATTACATTCATTTCATGGATGACCTTCACTCACATCAAATTCAAGAGATTGTCCTACCGCATGTTACCCATCATTGGTCCTGTACCGACTTGCCGATTTGGTTCAAGAGGTAGACAGCCTTCATCAGGAAAGATATTAATTATGCTGGAAACCTGCACGTCTCCTGGAACTGTTCACAGTAATGCAGAGGCAATGGCTTGAGTGTCAGAGAATCATCACGTGTGGGGGAAGGAATTAATATAATGTAGAGATTTAAATGATAAATAAAACAAATTTAATAGAGTTGGGCGAGAGCTGGATATGCTTCCTGAATATGAGCCGTTTATCATCATCCAGGTCCTTCCCAGGTTGCAGCAGGGTTCAGTTCCTACGAACTGTTGGTAACCAAACAATTCACAGGTGGGAAACATCACTACCAGACTATATATTTAAAATCAGAGGTCAATCAAGAGCAAGATAGTTAAAACAGGGCTTTTAACAACCATTCGGAGATTGCCGTGAACAATGTTCCCACATTGGCAGATGGTCCCACAGCACCGTGCAAACCCATCCTCCAGAATTGTAAGTTGGCTTTCGCAACTTGGAGAGGAACCGAAGCTTCAAAACATGGTTGTGTGTTTAGTTTAGTTTAGAAATACAAGTTTAGAAATACAGCACAGAAATTGGCCCATCGGCTCTCCGAGTCCGCGCTTACCATTGATCCCCGCACACTAACACTATCCTGTGCACAATCGGGACAATTTACAATTATACCAAGCCAATTAACCTACAAACCTGTTCGTCTTTGGAGTGTGGGAGGCAACTGGAGATCCCGGAGGAAAACCCACGCAGGTCACGGGGAGAACGTACAAACTCCGTACAGACAAGCACCCGTAATCGGGATCGAACCTGGGTCTCTGGCAGCAAATCTACCGCCATGCCAAAGTGCTGCCCGGTAGTGCTGCCCCGGTGTGTGCTTGTTCATCTATCTGGTAAGTTGTGGCTCAGTGGCAGCACTCAACAATTGTCTGTTCAAATTGAACTTGTAAATTTAAAACATATTGCCCATGGCATTACTTCAGAGTGCTATGTTGTTGAAGGTGCTGTCTATCATATTAGATAAACATTTTTTTTCCATTGAGGTAAAAATGAAAGAATCTCCAGCACAGTTTTAGAGAAGGGTAGTTCACTCTTGGCATCATTACTAAAACTAGTTATCCACTGAATATTGTTGTGTGACATTGTTGTGCACAAATTAATTATTAGTATTTCTTGCATTTTAATAGTAACTGCACTAGAAGTATTTCTTTGGTTGTGAAGTGTTTTACAGCATCCTGCAGTTGTGAAAGACTTGGAAAAGCAAGTTGTTCCTGTCTTCTCTATTAGGTTTACCATATCTCTAAAATTGAGTTTGATGTGGCGAAATATTGAAGCATGCGACTAATCTTATTTTCCTCCTCTCCAATGACTTCAATTTGTGCAACTAGAATGGAAGTCAGTTGCCTCCTGGAAAGTGTGCAACGCTCCACCTTGATTTATGGCAATGCAGGGGAAGCTGCTTGATTGCCCAGGAGGGGTTATCAAAGCAAAGAATTGGATATAATGGCCTCCAAGGATGAGTCCTAGCTTCAAAATGTATTAATGTGAATATATGATGCCTCTAAATTTACAGGTGGCCAAGAATGATAAAATACTACACTATAACAGGAAGCCATAATTGGTGGGAGGAATACCGAACTCAACATACTATGGGCTGGAAAGTGCGGAAAATTGTGGACAGCTTTTCAAAGCGATTTTTCACAAAAGAGGTTAGAATTGTAATGATGAATGAATAAGCTTGTACAATGGTATGTCGATATCTGAGCGATGCATGTAACTGTCTTGATCTATGGAGAGATTGTGCTGTATACAAGTTGTTTTGTTAAACATTTTTAAAACATTTCCTGCACTTGCAGAATGTAATGGTGAAGGAACTGAATGCTGGACATTGCAGTTGATACCTAGCTGGAAAATTGGCTGGTGTGTTATTTTGTTAATGGTGTCCTTTGATATCTCAGCCAAACTTAGCATTTGGGGTGTTCCCAGAGCATGATTTAGTCACAATAGTATAAGAAAATAACTGCAGATACAAATTGAAGGTATTTATTCACAAAATGCTGGAGTAACTTAGCAGGTCAGGCAGCATCTCAGGAGATGCTGCCTGACCTGCTGAGTTACTCCAGCATTTTGTGAATGATTTAGGCACAAGCTCTCCTGATTGTGTGTAAATACACATGCTAACCGCATTACATAAATCATACAAGGTGTTAAGGTACACAGCGAGTCAGCCAACATCTCTGAAGAAAAAGGATGGGTGACCTTTCGGGTTGGAATCCTTCTTCTGAAGAAGGGTCCTGATCCAAAATACCACCCATCCTTTTTCTCCAGGGATGCTGCCAGCTCCGCTGAGTTACTTGTCGATCTGTGGTATAAACCAGCATCTGCAATTCCTTGTATCTTTGTTTTTACATTAATTATAGTATGTTTACAGAATTGTTAATATTTTAATCTTACGAAACGATAAAACTTTATTCATCCCCGGAGGGAAATTGGTCTGCCGACAGTCACAACACACAAGGTACACAAAGACTTCAACTTAAAAGTGAAAACAAAAAGAAAAAGACATGCGACTGTTGGCTGGCTGCAGTGTGCACAGTGCCTTCACCGAAACAAATGAACGAACAAACAAACACAGACTTATCCCCTGGGCAGAGGATTCTAAACTAGAGTGATCCCCCACACTGGGTCCCCCTTTGTTCTCCCACGGCCCCTCGCGGCGGTCCCCACACACTGGGTCCCCATTGTTCTTCACGGCGGTCCCCCACGCTGGGTCCTCCATTGTCTTCCCCTTCCCTGTCACGCTCATCGGCCACCGAGTCCCCCACCGCCACCTCTGAGGCTCCTTCGGCCTAGACAGGGCTCGCCACCCGGCTTCACCGCAGTCTCCTGGGAGACCTGTGGTGCGAGTCGTTCCTACAGGGCGCGTTCCGGTCGTCGTTCTGGTCAGCGCGGCGCGGTTCTCCGGGACACTGCCGCCGCCCGCGCAGCTCCCTGGGACACAGATAGAAATCAGTCCATTTCTCGTTGTTTTCACACCACCATTTTAATTTAATTGAAAAGTTCACAACACCAGCTTCTGATGTAATTAAAAATGGGTTTTCACAAGGTTAAAACATTATTATTTTATTAAATAGTTCATGGGACAATTGTTTCTTGTATGATAATCTAATGGGTATGGTTAAAATTACAATTTCAGCCTTCTTAAACATGTGCCACCATTTTTCAAAATAATTGGAATTGCTTGTATCACTGTCCACACTAATACATCATGCTTTCTCTGGGGTTGTGACCACTATGAGTTATAATTGATCTGTTTATTGTCTGAACCTCCAACTCTGTAGGCATTCTACAGGAAGCCTTTGCTGAAAGAATGTACCCAGAGCGCATTTACACCGCTAATGACTCTATCTCAACATTTGTGATGTTTATCTCTGCATGGATATGAAGCAGAAAGCCATAATTGGCGGGAGGAAGTTAGCAAGGACTATGTTGAAGTTGATTTTTACATCGTTAAACAATTTTAAGAACACCTAATTGCCAGCAGGTGGCGCTCATGTTGCATTGGTTACAACCAAGCTTTTTGTTGGCAGGTTCCTGTTGAAGGCTTTAAAGATATAGAGGCTTTAGGTGGATCTTTCCGTTTTATTGAAAATGAATTGTTGTCCATCCTAAACGCAGATAGCAGGTGCGTAAAATATTATTTCACAGATAAAAAACCGAGACGGTGTGAATTGTGCTTTAGCTATGTTTCTGCTCGCATCTTCAAGATGTGTTGGTTGCTTGTAAGTAATGCTTTTTAAATAATGCAGGAAGTACCTGACGAGGAAATATTATTCTCGGAAGATACTGTGCTTTTTGTGCCAGCAGAACGTAATGAAAACAATGAAGGAGTTTCTATCATCTCCTCCAGAACAGAAAAAATTAATAGAAGGTAATTTTTTTTTTTAAATCGTACTAGTCACCATATTCCTCAGTATTCTCATCTACTGTTTGAGCGTATTAATTTGCTTATTCAATCGTTTGAAACTTATTAAGATGAATAGCTCGAGTTGTTACTCCAAAGGATGACACATTTACGCAGCTGGTAGAGCTGGCGCTATGAGCTGCTGCCTCACAGCATCAGAGACCCAGGTTTGATGCTGACCCCGGGTGCTGTCTGTACGTATAGGCTCAATGGACCAGATAGGGCAGCACAGTGATGCAGCTGTATCCAGAGACATGGGTTTGATCCTAACTTCTGCTGCTATCTGTGTGGAGTTTGCATGTTCTCCCTGTGACCATGTGGGCTTCCTCCGAGTGTTGCCTCCCACATCCCAAAGACATGCAGGTTTGTAGGTTAATTGGGCTCTATAAAATACCCCTAATGGGAATGGTGGGATAACATAGAAATAGTGTGATCGGTGGGCCGAAGGGCCTTTTTCCTTGCTGTATTTTTCAATCAAATGTGCCGTTAATTGATGATGGAGCAGTCAGCTGCCCTACGTTTAAAGCTTTTGTAGTGTTGATAGTGATATGTAATGTTGTACAAAAAATGTCATTGTACAATATCTATTTATGAATGTAAGCTTAAAGTTTTATTTCCTTTATCAGGCGTTGTGCTCATCGACCAGTACTGCAACCCTTTGGCGGACACAACCCTGGAGAATGTCCTGCTACAGCTGGACCATATTACAGAAGAGGTGAAAAAAGTATTGCGTTTAACAAAATCATCTCATCCAAGTATAACTGCAGAAAGAGGTAGATTATTTAGTTATGCAAGTAGTTTTTTTCCATGGTGTTTATCCTTAAAAAGTATTCCCTATTCTCTGAGTAATTGTAACATAACCTCAGTCTTCAAGGGTAAAATGAAATTCAGGGTCTGCAACTCTGTAGGTTAGTGTTTGCATTTGGGAAACAAGGGTAAATCATGATCTTGATTACCATTACGTACTTCAGATGGTTTAATGTAAACAGCTGCAACCAATATCTCGCACATATTAGAAACTGTTTCTGCGGACTCAACCTTTGAAGCCACACTTCCTTGTGTGTGTACTTCTGAGCTCATAAGTTATTGGAGCAGAATTTGGCCATTTGACCCATCAAGTCTATTCCACCATGTGGTTTGCTGGCACTCTGCTGGATTGGGAGGAATCCACTGGTAACAAAAATACGCTTTGGGATGGGGAAAAGCATATATATATTTTTTTAATTTAATTTAAAGGACTTGGATGTTTCTTAGTAAATCTACACATGCTTTTATAAATGGAAAAATTAACAAAAATTCTTCGAAGATCGAAACGAGGAACAGCAGGTGTACCAAAAACGACAAATGCTCGAGTAACTCGGTGGGTAAGGCTGCATCTCTGGAGAACATAGATAGCATGTCCATGTACTCCTGAGACGTGGCCTGGTCCTTTGAGTTACTCAAGCACTTTGTGTCCTTTTAATAAGATTTATTGGTTTCTTTGCACTGTTCTATTAAATGCACATTTTGCGTAATTTGATTTGTATCAATCTTCCTTGGTTCATATTTCAGATGGCACATTTGTTGCCTTAGAACTTCAAGAACAGGCTCTGGATGTTATGAACTGTGTCTTATACAAGCAACTGAAATTTAAAGGGAATGAAAATGATTATTACAACCCCATGAATTCCTACATACACGAGGTACATGAAGTTTAAGGTGAAGCTTTGTCTGATTGTGAAATAATTACTTAAAATAATCATTTGTTTATTTTTGCATCAAGGTGCTTAGACAAAAAAAAGGAATCCCCATCACTCTTTGTGTGGTATATTCAACGATTGCCAAGAATTTGGGTGTATGGCTGGAGCCAGTCAGTTTCCCTGGTCACTTTCTCTTAAGATGGTGCCAAAAACCTGAAGGGTAATGTCTAAATGCTTTGAAACGTGAATTGATTTTGTGTGTTTGATTATCAAGTAAATTAACGTCCACCAGCATTGAGCTCATTTTAGCTTTTTAAACATCCTCAAATCTTAAGACATGTTAGCCCTGCATTTGGAAATTATTTCTGTTAAGCATGTTGCCTTTTCATTTGTCTCCTGAAGAAACTGCCTTAAACACCATGCCATGTCTCCCAATAATAAAACTTGTCCAAATCAGGTAATTTTATAGTTTGTTACAAAAGGACCTTTTCCAGAAACTGGACAAATTATTTTGATCATTTCTTGTTGTTATATTTCCTCCAGTAGTTTGGCATCCATTTTGTCTGATTATGCTTTAAACAGCCTGGTTTTGATTGCCTATATAAATGGTGTTGCATAAGCTCAAGGTGTTGTCGTTAACGTGGAGCAATCTAATGTAGTACTGTGCCTGCAAAACTTCACACGTGCAGCGCTGTGCGCAAGCCACAATTAACACTGGTCTCTTTGAATGTGGGGAAAATTTGAATTATTAGAAGTACATACCACCGCAAATCACTTGCCAGATTTACAAAGTAATTTGAGTGCGCAATATTTTAAATTTAAAATTTTCCGCCCTCAATACTAATGTATCTCAAACTAATGTATGATTGTGTTGTGATAATGAGGTTTTGAATATTCCTTGCTTTTAAATCTGAGCACAATAACTTGAATAAATGCAGAAAGTAAAATTACGAGATTAATTGATCACATCCACATTGGATTGTAGTCCTTTTTGTAAGGACTCTTGTCTCAGTCAGACTTCTCCCAGAAATTGGCTATTTGTTTTGATTCATTTCTTAGTTATATTATCTGCCATTATGTAACACTTTATACTTTCGGTTTATGCCTTCAAATGAATCTTTTAATATTTTGTTACTTTTCTCAGGAGTGCTGATATGCTGGACTATATTTACATCGATGCTTTTGACAAAGGGAAACGATGCACGGCAAAAGAATGTGAGCATCTGATCGGTCAGAAAGTTACAGCTAATTTTTACAGTTCTGTAACTATTAAGGATGTGCTTTTCCGTATGGTAACAAACCTATTCCATCTGGGAAAGAGGTAAGAAGTGAATAGGTTTACCTTGAGTATGTTCAGATCCAAATAGTTATAATTTGTCCAAAGCATATTTTCACTGTAAAAGTAAATAACTGATTATCTTGAAGAAGAGTTCCGACCTGAAAAGTCACCTATTCCTTTTCTCCAAAGATGCTGCCTGACTCGCTGAGTTACTCCAGCATTTTGTGTCTAACTGATTATCCATTCAGCAACTAATCAGAAGGGAGTCAAATGGCATGTCTCACCTTTGCTAGTATTATATGATTCCTGATTTCCCAGCAAAAATAATAGTGGAAGGTGTTTTGGAGAAGGTCTATTTAACTGACGGATCTCAGACCGTACGGTTTTGATCAGACTTGTTCGTTATGAAATCATGGAAGAAAAGAAAGAAGGGATGGCTTCAAAATGCAAATTGTATAATATCAATATGAAATATAAAAATATTTGAACACTAAAATACTGCAGTTATTTTAAAGGCTTGATGTGGAATAGAAGATAATGAAGTTTTTCTATTTGTGCTTGTTTAAATATTTGGAGAATTGTTGAACATGACTGCCTATCTGTCTGCATTACGTCAGAGAAATTTAAATAATGTTGCTGGAGCAGATGTTAGTTCAGTGAGTTTCATCTTAAGAAACTTCTGTTAGCATTGTTGGAAATATTGTCAATTTCTAGAGCAGCCGGGCAACATTTTCTCAAATCGTTAGTGATGAGGTTCTCTATATTAGAAGCTTGAAGATCCAATCTTGCAGTTATCGTACTTGCCTTATTCTATACTTGCATAACATGGACAATGTATAGCAGAGATATCGGACAGCTTAACTGTCTCCATGAGCCCTGTCTACACAGAATACTTCACACAAAGTAGCAAGAAAAGATTCCAGACACACATTCTGGACCAGGCAAACCCCTCCTGCATCTACACATTGATGAAAGAATCACAGATCAGGTGGCCAAGACATGTTGGAAGAATGTCTGATGACAGATTACCAAAGCAGTTACTTTGTGGAGAGCTGACCGAAAAAGAGATCTGAAGACTCTGGTAAAACGTCTGTACAGCTGTCACTTGTGTGGAAGGAACATTCAAGCTCAGATTGGTTCAATCTCTCTATACATTGCAACACTATAGACCAGATGTCATTGTCTTACTGGAGAATGAATGACAAACAACACCAACTTTGTCAAAGCTCAAAACCATGCTCCAGGACCTGACCACATAATCCTGGCAGATGTTTGTCCGTGCAAAGAATGCTATATTATTAAAGCACTTGCCATTAAAGTTTTAAACTGAAACCTCATCCTGCGTGGGAAGTTGAAGGTTGGGAAGTTTTGTTGGTGTTCTGGCTGATGCATCCCCCAAACTCAAAAACAACAAACAAATTATTTGCCATGGCTGCTGTGTTTTGAGATTTTGCTGTGTGCACTTTGACAATATTTTGGATTGTATATAATGAGCTGTGTAAAAGACTAGTTCCAGACTTTATTTTAAAAAAAAGCCATTTGCCTTCAAAGTAGGAAGCATAAATGTGAAACTTAAAGAGTTAGAAAAATGTTTTGTTGCACATTGTCTAGATTAATTTTGTTGTGATTTGCAGAGAGGCCAGTGACCAGTCTTACCAATTACTACGGAATGCTCTTGATTTGTATCTTACTTTGGCCCCCGATGATGTTCAATACTTGATGCTTCAGGCCAGACTTTACGTTCATCTGGGGATCAATCCAGAAAAGGTAATTGGTGACACTTGAGTTTCTCATAAACAATTGGACTTTCATTTGGTTGCTAATTGAGTTGTGAAATACAGAACTACTTGGCTCCAGATCGCATCAAAAACCTTGGTCCAAATGTGCACCAATGAATTCAGTTCCATAAGAGAGACAGGAATGATTACTCTTGATGTTAAGGCAGTGTTGATTAAGCGCAGTATTGGTCATCCTGGTAAAACTGAAGTCAATGAGCACCAAAGAGAAAAACAGCGAGTGGAGTCATGCCTTGCATAATAATTGAGGTTATTGGAAGTCATTGCAAGCAATGATCCGAGGTCCAACCATCTCCAGCTGTTTCTTTCCATCATAAGGGTCAGAAGACGGAGTGCGGCGTAGGTTCTCGAGATTAATTCCCGGGATGGCGGGAATTGATTTGCTGAAATTGCAAATGGAATCACAAATGGAATTCAAGCCCAGTTGCTCCATTCTTTCATCATATGACATGTATCATATGATGAAAGAATGGAGCCACTGGGCATGTATTCACTGGAATTTAAAAGGATGAGAGGGAATCTTAGAAATATATAAAATTATTAAGGAATTGGGCCTGCTAGATGCAGGAAACATGTTTCCAATGTTGGGGGAGTCCAGAACCAGGGCCACAGTTTTAAGAATAAGGGATAGGCCATTTAGAACTGAGACGAGGAATTCTTTTTTCACCCAGAGAGTTGTGAATTTGTGGAATTCTCTGCCTCAGAAGGCAATGGAGGCCATTTCACTGGATGTATTTAAAAGAGAGTTAGATAGAGCTCTTAGGGCTAGTGGAATCAAGGGACATGGGGAGAAGGCAGGAACGGGGTACTGATTGTGGATGATCAGCCATGATCACATTGAATGGCGGCACGGTAGCGCAGCGGTAGAGTTGCTGCTTTACAGCGATTGCAGCGCCGGAGACTCAGGTTCGATCCTGACTACGGGTGCTGCACTGTAAGGAGTTTGTACGTTCTCCCCGTGACCTGCGTGGGTTTTCTCCGAGATCATCGGTTTCCTCCCACACTCCAAAGACGTACAGGTATGTAGGTTAATTGGCTGGGTAAATGTAAAAAATTGTCCCTAGTGGGTGTAGGATAGTGTTAATGTACGGGGATCACTGGGCGGCACGGACTTGGAGGGCCGAAAAGGCCTGTTTCCGGCTGTATAGATATGATGATATGATATGAATGGCGGTGCTGGCTCGAAGGGCCGAATGGCCTACTCCTGCACCTATTGTCTATATCTATGTATCTAAGTGGTGATTTTCAGTTATTGCACAATGCGCAATTCCATTTGCAATTTCAGCAAATCAAGATGGCATGCAGAATGACCTAGACATTATTCAGACAGGGGCTAAAGTGTGAAATAACATTTATTCAATTTTCATTTGCAAATAGAGTTTGTGCTCTATTTGGAAAATATGTAGGGCTATGGGGGGAAAAGAACAAATAGGTGGGATTAACTGTTCTTTTGAGAGTAGGTCTGATTTCCTGAATAACTACATTTGGAAGAAGTGGAGCCATTCTGTAAGTTACCAAGACAAGTTAGTTAGCCTGTTGCAGAGGTTTGGTTGAGTCCACGTTTTGAGCTGAGATGGGGCCTGGCACCTTGAATGCTATTCATAGTTTGTAATTTGTGAATATCCATGGTTTCAGTTGCCCGTAGATCTAATTATATACTTTATTTGGATCTCTGTGATTTTGAGTTGAGTACCTCAAGTTCATTCTGTTTGTCTGTTGTATTTTACATAGGTATTGGACATTCTTCAGCACATACAGGCGGTGGATCCCTTGCAACATGGTGTGGTGGGACACTTGGTTCAGCTGACCTTGGAGCAAATTGCACGCAAGAACCAAACAGCCGAGCTTCAAGTGAAAAAGCATACTGAGGAGAAGCACAAAAAAGTAATGTTTGCAGTGGGACTCATTATGAAGCACAAAAGGTAGTTTGATCTGTGTTCATTGCATTCCAGATATGTCCTGATTATCCTTTTAGGCTTTGGGTTACAACAATTGATCTGTTCTGGAAATGAAATGTGCAGCATTTCTTGCATCCTTGAGATTCCAGAAGGCCATTTTCTCTCACTACAATATTATGTTTGTTCCAGTTTATTTTCTTTGCTGATTAATCACAGATCTAATGGCAGAATGTGATTCTTTCTATGTCATTTGGCAATATAGAATATACTATAGGGTGATGGTTAAAGAACAGAGGATTGGGATTAATTGAACAATTTTAAGAGCAGACTGGATTATATGTCAGTAAATTTAAAAAATGATGGGATAAATTGGAGGGGAAAAAAAACCAAGAGAGAAATCATTTGGTGTCCTTGATGTTATTAAGAGGTTTACATGTAAACGCTGGATATTATACATGGTCACACCACATCAGGAGTATTTTTAACCAATCTTGACAATGTAGCTTACAGGCAAGAAAATTATAATGGATGTAGTTTATTTAGATTGTAAAAGCTGCCGAAAGGTTTTTTAAATAGAGAAACGGTCTCATGGCTATTGGGATGAAGAGAAGATGGCACCACAAATAGAAATCTGCAAACTGTTTTCAGGTTGGAATGCTGGTTGGCACCTGTTCACATCAAGATGATCACTGTTGGTGCTTAGGTTTCTTTGTGCTAATTAATGACCCAAAGGTATTGCATGTCCACCTTTGCTGACAGATCTTTGTTGGGTTATGAGGAAGATGTACAAAGACTGTAAAGGAAAATGAATCAGGATAGAGTACGGATCTGTTGCTGGTGTTTAGTTTCCATGAACTTTCAATTGGCACCAAATTTAGTTATTGTTCCCACACATCCATACAGTCTAGCACCAGACAATCAATGAATTTCATCTCCAAGGTCCTGATGCAAAACCTATACATGAAAATGGAATACTTTTAGCGTAGCGCAGCGGTAGAGTTGCTGCTTTACAGCGAATGCAGCGCCGGAGACTCAGGTTCGATCCTGACTACGGGTGCTGCACTGTAAGGAGTTTGTACGTTCTCCCCGTGACCTGCGTGGGTTTTCTCCGAGATCTTCGGTTTCCTCCCACACTCCAAAGACGTACAGGTATGTAGGTTAATTGGCTGGGTAAATGTAAAAATTGTCCCTAGTGGGTGTAGGATAGTGTTAATGTACGGGGATCACTGGGCGGCACGGACTTGGTGGGCCGAAAAGGCCTGTTTCCGGCTGTATATATATGATATGATATGATAAACATCATAAAGACTTAAGGACACGTTAGCAATGTTTACGTTGATGTCAAAGTTGAATCAATAGCTATTGTTGTCCATTGACATAAAACCCATGATTCTCCATTACCCCTCTCTGGTCTTTGTGTCGGGTTCATTAAGAAGCTTTCAGATGGCATTTCGTTTCATCCCCAGCTACATTTTTCCAACATTTCTACCTTGTACCAGCTGCCAATAAAAAGAGATAATGCTGTCATCATTTGCAGAGTGGCTTTACTCCAGCATTCTTTCCTAATCTCATTCTGTGATTCAACTGCGACTTCAACGTACACATTGCTAACGTGTCCTATTTTGTGGCAACTCTTGATTATCCATCTTGTTTTCACAGTTGTGCCTTGCTGAAATTGAAACTTTCCATTCTCATTTTCAAATTTCTTCTTGACTAGCTACTTGCTGTTTCTTAATCTCTAAAACAGCAGAATCCAATGTACCCCATATCCCTTGGTTATAGCTCTCTCTCTCTTTTCAAGCACGAGTGTGTGCCTATTAGCTGCTGAATGTTTCCCTCAGTTTAGGATCCTGGTATGGCATTGTTAGCATAGAGTGGTTATCTGAGATTCCAGTACTCTATTTTTGTCTTTCCTCGCAGTGCAGATACATTGCCATTATTCTTAAATAGATTAATGATCTTGGCAGTGTGAATAGACATCCGCTAGATGAGTTGAATAAAGGGAGGTGCATGCCAAAGGACATTGTGCCAGTGACTCTCCTGTCAATTTAGATTTCTGAAGTTGCCCCTTTCATTAAAGTGGAGCTTCAGTAAAGTTGCCCCTTTTTTTAAAAGCGGAGACTGATAGGTTCTTGATTACAGGGAGAAGGCAGGAGAATGGGGTTGAGAGGGAAACATAGATCACCATGATCAAATGTTGGAGTAGACTTGATGGGGCAAAACCCCAAATTCTGCTTCTATGTTTTATAGTTGTCCTTGCTAATCGTACTCGTCAGGTTATTTTGAAAGGAATAGTTCATATTGTGGCTTTGGCAAGGAACTAGTATTAGCTTAAATAAACTGATCCAGTTCACAGAATGAGATGCCTTTCCGAGGGCAGTGAAGGCATCATACAATGGCACTTCTCTTGCAACTGTCTGACTGATCAAATCATATCAATGGTCATTTTATTTGTTCTGAGATGGAACTCAGACTCTGGGTTAATGCATTCAGCTAAGGCCTGCACTTTGGCTTACCAATGCGTGCAAGTACTTTTCCATCAATACTCAATTGATTTTTGCGAGCACTTTGGTTGCCATTATTCTTATTCAAGATCATTAATCATTGCCTTCTGATATCCCGAGGTACAGCCATTTTTCCCTGATAACCGAAGACAGACACCAAAAGCTAGAATAACTAAGTTGAGACTCTTCTTTAGAGTCTGAAGTCTTGGCACAAAATGTCATGTATTCCTTTTCTCCAGAGATGCTGCCTGACCCGCTGAGTTACTCCAGCATTTTGTGTCTGAAATTGGTATGTTAGTTCCCCTAATGATTATCATTATTTTCTTGTGAATATGTATAACTCATCGTAATCCTTGTGTATTCCCTTGTCATCTGTTGCCTTTGCTTCCAATAAACTTTTTATATATGCCACTTGGAGCCGCATATGCTACCTCATAGATTTCTGCAATTTGTGTCTTTCATCTAAATTTTAGGGCATGCAGTACACCAATCAGTTGTGCCGAGATTCCTAATGGCTATAAACTAACATTTGCTTCTATCTGTATTGAATTTCTATTTAGGTATGGTTATGACTGTGTAATATATGGATGGGATCCTAAGTGTATGATGGGGTTGGACTGGATACGAACTATGGGAGTTCATAATCTACCTCATGGGCCTGATCAGCCATTCTACAATGTCCTTGTTCAGGATGGTTCATGTAGATACGCTGCGCAAGGCAAGTAAACGATATGATTTAATCTGTATTGAATTGAAAGATACAGCATGGTAATAGGGCCTACGAGTCCATGCCGATCGCCAATCACCCATTCACACCAGTTCTATGCCCCCCCACTTTCACATCCGCTCCCTACACATTAGGGTTGATTTACAGAGGCCAATTAATCTACAAACCTATTGTCTGATTAATTTGTAGAAAAATTCATAACCATTGATATTGTTGGATATGGCGAGCTGGATATTACGAATAAATTGTACAGGAGTGTGGTAAGCATATTAACCAATGCCCAGGGACTCTCCCTATGTCAAATTCCCTGTTGGGGCTTTAGCGCAGGGAGGAATCTTGAGCAGAGGTAGGAAGAAAGGCAAATTGACTGGTTAATTACCTGGAGCTAACATAAAATGCTTAACTCCTGAATTTAAGAACGAGTGATTCTTTGTGGATGAAAGTCTTTCATTGGCCAGATTACACATTGCAGAATTGAGATGAACAATAGTAGTTGAGCCAGGTACCACAACAACATTTAAAAGACATTTGGACAGGTACATTAGAGAGATATGGGCCAAACGTGAGCAGGTGGGACTAGTGTAGATGGGGATACGTGGTCAGCATGGGTAAGTTGGGCTGAAGGGCCTGTTTACATGCTGTATGACTCTATGATAACCAATGTTAGCTGAAAGTAGTGCAAGATCAAAAAAAACTTATTTGAAATGAGAGTATTTTTTGAAATAGTTTGATAGAAAATAATTTCTTTGACAGTGCATGTTTTTCAAAATGTTGAATAAATCATAAATTGTGGGCTTAGTTTTATTCACTGCCAGTCTGTGTTTATTAGATGCAGTGTTACATACACAGTTTATGAATGTATCTGTTATATCTTCCCCATTTGTCATGTCGCTGCTCTTTAGAGGAGCTTTTAAACATTCAATAGCTTGAAAAGCAAATAATGCACTTTAAACCTTTGCCAGTACCACACTGTCTGCGGCAAGAAGATCCATTTTAAATTCACTTCATAACACTGGCAAATCACCAGGCCTTGTGTCAATACCATTATTAATCACTAATGAGCTCTTGCCACAACCCTGTTCAACAGACTGGTTTCTATGTTCATGCTCATTAGGTACAAGAGGTGTGACAGGAATCTCTATTCAGTTAGCTTTTTTTGGCTGTGTGCTGTAGTGGTGAAATAAAAAGTAACATAGATAACTTCACAATAGGCTTTTTGTAACTATATTCAGTGTATTTAGTTATTATCTGACTCTTGCTCGGGCAGCAGTTTTTTAAACTTTATAATTGACCTGAGAAAAACTGAAATCATACTTCGGTGCATGCATTGCCATCCAAACAAATCTGTCATTTTACCAATTTTCAAAGTCAGCTACCTGGCTGCCATTTAAAAATGGTGTCACATCTAGATTTACAGACTGATTGGGGAAACTAGACCTTCACAATTTTTCTTATTTCTCGTTGCTGATCAATGGCAATGCAACAGAATTACGAATGCTGCTAATTTAGGAATATTTAGTGTGTGTTAGGATATTCAGTGAGTGTTATTATATATAAAATAAATGCCTTGATTTATATGTATAATAAATCCTGACGTTTGAAATGTTTATGTTCTGATTAATATTGCAGAAAGTCTTCTTTATAATTCATCGCCAATGGAAATAGGCCATCAGGAAGTTGGTCGTTACTTCTCAGAATTTTGTGGGACGCACTATGTTGCAAATGAGGAATTGCAGACCCAGTACCCAGATGACTTGGTGTGAATGTCCCAGCTCGTGAGTGAGTTTTCTTTTGTTTTGGAAAGAAATGCAGAATTGCAATGAATGTGTCTAACAATCAGGACAAACCAAGTGAATTTTACTAATATAAGTTTGGAAATGTGCTCTATCTCAGGACATCATGTGCACCATATATAAATGTAATTTTATGCACCTTATTCACTTAGAGAATCCACGTATATATATTTTTTAAAAGATGAAAATGTAAACTTTGTGTTGCTATACCAGGTACAGTTGTTTTTTCAGTACTCTATTGTATAATTCAAACTATGTTCCATTGGAAGTTTCCTAGTTTTGGTCTGAAATGCTGTAAAACAATAAAATGGGTTTCTGATTGCGTTGTTTTGTCAGATGATTCTTGCTTCCATTTCCACCGAGTCTGTGCCAACTAGTGATCTGCCCTAACGTTTGGTCTATCCTACACACTGGGGACCGACAATTTACAATTTTTATGGAAGCCAATTAACCTACAATCCTGTACGTCTTTGGAGTGTGGGAGGAAACCGGAGCACCCGGAGAAAACTCACACGATCACAGGAAGAACGTACAGGTACAAACTCTGCACAGACAGCATCCATAATCAGAGTCTAATCTCTGGCGTGTAGGGCAGCAACTCTACCACTGCGTCACTGTGCTGCCCCTTACTTTGGAAATATATCATGGTACCCCAACTAAATCCTGGAACACCTTACACCAACATTTCTCAACTGGGGTTCCTCGGAATGCTAGGGTTCCGAGAGAAATAGTGATAAATAGACTAATCGTATGTAAATGCATTTTTTGAGTCATTTTTGTGTTTAATTTCATATTTGTTATTTTATTATACACGTACGGCATATTCTTGGAAAATTGTTGGGTACTATGATAAAGTCTTCAGCCTGTTATATCATTTAAAAGTATAATAATCATAGGGAATATATTTAGTGACGTCTATTCAGCGCCAGTATGGAACGGCCTTTAGTGGTCACTGGACAGGAGCTGCACGTGACGGATTTGTGTATCATCACATGTGACTGACTCGAGTACAGACGCATGCACGGTCTCCACCAATCCTGTCTGTGCTTCCTGGCGTGCAGATACAGTCCCTCATTCACACACGTTATTTAGTCATTTTTGCCCATCATTTAGGGATCACTAGTTGTATGAATTTTAAAATTTTAAGTATGTTTATGTTTATTTTTTTTAGTTTATGAAAAGTTTATTTGTGTTTTTTTCTCTTTTTTGCTTAAACCAGTTATCAGAAAAATATATTATGTTTGCCTTATGAACTTTATGAAAGAGAAATAAAGATATATAATAATTTTCCCTGAGACATGAAAATTATTTCAAGGGTAAAAAGGTTGAGAAACGTTGCCTTACACAACACCATGGAAGAAACTTCTCCAAAAGGATGGCAACCTTATGAAGGCAGAGCATTACCACATTTTTAATCATTAGGCATGGACACAAACACTGGCCTTGCCAGCAAAGCCCACATTCGGAAAAATGAAAAATAGTGGTTAACCACCAGAAAAATGCAGCTCAATACCTTCTTAATTATGTGGAAGAATCAATAGGATCGCTTTAATAATTCTGGTACTTAAAATTCGCAAAGAATGCAATAAAATCTACAAGTACAAACTACTATAAAAATAAAAGTATCCATCATCAGATTGTTTTCATAAAAGCGGTACAGGTTCACGGCAGTGCAGCCTCTCCAAGCATTAAGGTCCATAGCTAGAATCTTCCGACAGAATAAAATGGAAAATCTGGTGATTAGTTCCTCCCAGTCTGGGAATTAATAGCATGGGTGAAAGGCAAAGGTCTTCAGGAGTCATTTGCATGCCCTCGAGACTGGAAGGCAGAGGAATAAAAATCGCTGGAGAATGAGAAATGTAAATAAAATGATGCAAAGGAAAGAACATGGTGCATGCAACTGAATTTGTAGGCATCAATGAGGAGAGACTGGGGATAGCATCATTCCCATTCAGTTTTTGGAAGGCGTTGTAACAACTTGATGGGAAAGGAAGAGCCCAACAAAGCCTTTTAATGGTACAAGAGTGAGTAGGTTGAATCAGCAACTATTTGCCAGGTCTTACCAAGGTGAGGTTCAACAAGCCATGTTGAACTGAATGTTTAGGAATATCAAGATTTATTTGAAAGGAAAGTTGTGTTTCTCAGTGGCCAAATGTTCGGCTATTAGGTTGATTAGCGTGCTGTGATGTTTCCATTGCACACTAAACTGAAGCGTAGGCTATCAAGAATGTTTGGAAATAGGTCATTTTAGTAGGGAGGACAGAGTCACTTAACCCGTTTAGTAACTGTACAAGCAAATGAACTATTTGACTTTAAATTGCTCCCATCCACTTAGAACCTGAGAAATTGCATGGAAATCAATTAAAATAACTGTGCAGCTTCTATTTTTATAAACAATGCTTTGTGTAAAATTACTTTGTGCGCCATTTACTGATTATAGAGGGAAGAACCATTGCCCAAATAGAGCTCTGAAATAGCAGAACTGATTCAACAAGAAGCTGCATTATTTCTAAATTCTAAAACTTTCTCCAAGGATAAAAATACAAAATCTAAGTGTTAAAAATAAAGATGAGTACAGTTACTTTGGACTTGTACTGCATTATCCCATTCACAATCGACAGATTATTTGTTTGCTTTCTTTCTTGTTTGCTTTCTGCGGGCTTGTTCACTTCCAGTTCTTTTACTGTGTGCACATGGCTGTGGTGTCCAGTTGTAGAAAACGCACGTGCATGTTGGATTCTATCTTGAGGTCTTGCATTATCTACAAGGTGAAGAAATTACTATTCAATAATTCATCTGTGGTATTTGAAAATTTAAAGCATTTATCATGTCATAAGTGATAGGAGCAGAATTAGGCCATTCGGCCCATCAAGCCTACTCTGCCATTCAATCATGACCTGATCTATGTCTCCCTCCTAACCCCATTCTCCTGCCTGCTCCCCATAAACCCTGACACCTGTACTAATCAATATTCTATCTCTGCCTTAACAATATCCATTGACTTAGCCTCCACAGCCTTCTGTGGCAAAGAACACAGATTCACCACCCTCTGACTAAAGAAATTCCTCCTCATCTCCTTCCTAAAGGAACGTCCTTTAATTCTGAGGGTATGACCTCTTGTCCTAGACTCTCCCACTAGTGAAAACAGCCTCTTCACATCCACTCTATGATTGCAATGAATGGCGCTGCTGGCTCGAAGGGCCAAATGGCCTCCACCTGCACCTATTTTCTATGTTTATATCAAAGTCTTTGGATAGTCTCAATTGTAAGTCTCAATGAGGTTCCCTCCTCATCCTTCTAAACTCCAGTGAGTAAAAAGTTTATTTAATCGCAAAAATACCCATTATTTTATTTTTAAATGTAATTTGGGACTAGTTTCGACAAATTGGTTTTGTCTGTGTTGTCAATGAATGATACAAGTCCTAGAAACAGCATGCACTGTACTAATTGCAAAGCTAAATTTAAATATTCCCACAAACAGCAGGTTTCTGTCATTCATTACAATATGAATCACATTTGCAGGGATATACAGCAAACAAATGGTGCATGTAAGGGTGTATAAACCATTAAAAGAGAAACTTTGGTGTAGTAGATGTTAATCACATCAACCGATCCGTATTTGATTGGTACAGGTACACCACCGATTTTCCGGCAACTGATGGTCCGGCGCTTCCTTTAATCCGGGCAAAATCACAAGAGTGCCGGGTAGTGCCGCCAGCAGCGGCTGCCTCGCCAACAGTCTATCCTTTCATTTTTGTTATTTTTAGTATATTGTTAAAAGTATGTTTTAGCGTTCCTTGGTTTGTTTTATGTGGGGGGTTGGGGGAAACTCTTTTTCAATCTCTTACCTTGACGGAGATGCGATTTCCCTCCCCCCCCCCCCCCCCCCCACCCCATATCGTATTTCCGCCCCCACTGTGGCCTAACATCGCGGCATTTGCTGGAGATCGACCCGGCATTCCAAGCTGCGGGACTTTAACATCGCGGAACCTGCGATCCCTTTGCTGGGGATCGAAGCTCCGATCGCGGGGTCTGTGGACTTTAACATCGTGAAGCCTGCGGTCTCTGGTAAGAAGAGACCGACTCGGGAGCTCCATGCCGCGGAGAGTGTTTCAACCACCCTGATGCGGGAGTTTCGATCACCCCGACGGGGGCCTCGACTGCCGGCTGCTGGGGCTTTGATCGCCCCGACTGCGGGAGAACAAAGAGGAAGAAGTTTGAACTTTATTGCCTTTCATCACAGTGAGGAATGTGGAATCCACTGTGGTGGATGCTTATGTTAACTTTTATGTGGTTGTGTGTCTTGTTGCTTTTCACTTCGTATTGCTTTATGGTAACTCAAATTTCACTGTACCTTAACTGGAACATGTGACAATAAACTGACGTTGACACCTTAATTCCCCCCCCCCCCTGCAAGCCCCCCCAAAAAATATGCCGCCTAGGCCGGGTAAGACGGACGATTTTGACCTCATCAGGATTTCCGTACCAAGTAGCAGGTTGAATTTGCCCCTTGCGCCTGGGGCTCTGGATCTGTTCCCATTGCCGACTTATGCAGCCGTTCGGCGGGTCAAATTTACCCCCTCCGGCCAGGGCTCTGGAACTCCGCCCGGCCAAACCCGCAGATCCGTTCCTGTAGCCAACTTTCAAGGCGGACTTTGTGGTCCCTAAGTGGCCGAGGCGGACCATTCCAGTACCGTTGGACTCCTCTTGGAGGCCATGAACTCTGTTGGTCCAGCAAAATGGATAATCCAGAAAAGCTTCTGGATGGGGGCTTCCTAGTTTGTTAATCATAGTGATCATCTGGGCCACAGCTGGCTGTACCTCTTGCACAAAGTCCATGAGCCACAGAGTCATACAGTACAGAAACGGGCACTTCAGCCCAGCTTGCCCATGCCGACTAAGATACCCCATCTACACTAGTCCCACCTGCCCGCGTTTGGCCCATATCCCTCTCTTGTGGTATGTGGTCAGTATGAAGGACTGCTTTCATTTCCTTTAGAGAGAAACAGACCTGAAGGAAGTCAGGAAAGGTTATCCCCTCGTAGTGTTCATCAGTTTCCTGAAAAATGAACAAACAAAAATTAACATGAAATGTAGAGGCATAAACGTGAATGTATTGCATTGGTCCAGTTAGACTTCAGAAAGTGTATTGAGGAAAAATAAGGTTTGCCTTAATTGACAAACCAGATTTTTTAAATATGGTCTCCATTTATTGAATTTTTTAAAAAGTAAATGGGTTTGTCACAAAACTAAAATTTAAAACTAAAGTTAAAACTTGAGTTTAGGGTTGGATGTATAACTATACTCATTAACACCCGGATCTATCCCCATAATCTTTATGTTTGTAATTCTCTTTTTTCTTTGCTTTCTCTCTATTAGTTTATAGTTTCTTTTTTTTTTCAGTCTCTTTTCATCTTTATTTTTTCTTTAAAAATTTAAAAATTGAAGCTATGTAAGAACTCTATAACCAGTTTGTCGTTTATTATTATTTGTACATATGCTTTAAAAAATTAAAAATGTTATTAAAAAAAAGAAAGTGTATTGCAATTTATGCCTGTAACAATCTAAATTATGTGACATGCCTGTATTTAAATAATTTACACCCTGCATGCTTCATCTGTCGGGGCAAAATGCAGCCTTGCAATTTGAGTAGGAAAATAACTGCAGATGCTGGTACAAATCAGAGATATCACACAAAGCTGGAGTAACTCAGCGGGCCAGGCAGCAGCTCAGGAGAGAAGGAATGGGTGACATTTCGGGTCGAGACCCTTCTTCAGACGGAGAACGTCAACCCATTCCTTCTCAACTGAGATGCTGCCTGATCCGCTGAGTTACTCCAGCTTTTGTGATACTTTGCAACTTAATATCAAATTCAACAATTTCGAAGAATCAGAACTGGCTAGGTTGTCAGCTTGTTTTGTTTCTCTCTTATAGGTGTTATCTGATCGGCTGGGTATTTCTAAGCATTCTCCTTTATTTTGGATTTCCAGGACCTAAGGAATTCAGCATCTCGTGGTTTCTGCATGTTTTTCTCTCAAAATGCCTTCATTCACCTTCCTCTATTTACAATCCTTCAGACAGATCTGCTGTGATTAACAAACATTCATCTGCCGCTCCCCGACAGCGCCAAACACAGTAGTGTATCTTAAAGAACCTTGGTCCCCATCTTATCACAAACAATTCTTATTGTTTCCTCCACTTCTCACTCTTCTCTGCACCCCAAAACCTGCTTGCTTCATCACTAATATGATTTAGATTTAAAGTCGAAGGTAGACACAAAATGCTGGAGTAACTCAGCATCTCTGGAGAGAAGGAATGGGCGACATTTCGGGTCGAGACTCTTTTTCGGGCTGATGTCAGGGGAGTGGGTGGGACAGAGATAGAATGTAGTCGAAGACAGTAAGACTGGTGGGAGAAGTGGGAAGGGGGAGGGGATGGAGAGAGAGGGACAGCAAGGGCTATTTGAAGTTAGAGAAGTCAATGTTCATGCTGCTGGGGTGTAAGCTACCCAAGCGAAATATGAGGTGCTGTTCCTCCAATTTGTGCTGGGCCTCACTCTGACAATGGAGGAGGCCCAAGACAGGAAGGTCAGATTGGGAACGGGAGGAGTTAAAGTGCTGAGCAACCGGGAGATCAGGTAGGTTAAGGTAGACTGAGCGGAGGAGTCCAGCGAAACAATCGCTGAGCTGGCGCTTGGTCTCTCCGATGTACAGGAGTTGACACCTGGAACAGTAGATGAGGTTGGTGGAGGTGCAAGTGAACCTCTGCCTTACCTGAAAAGACTGTTGGGGTCCTTGGATGGAGTTGAGGGGGGAGGTAAAGGGACAGGTGTTGCATCTCTTCCGGTTGCAGGAGAAAGTACCTGGGAAGGGACGAGTTGACCAGGGAGTTGCGGAGGGAACGGTCTCTGTGGAAAGCACAAAGGGGTGGAGATTGGAAGATGTGGCCAGTAGTGGGATCCCATTGGTGGTGGCGAAAATGTTGGAGGATTATATGCTGTATGCGACGGCTGATGGGGTGGGAGGACAAGGGGGACTCTGTCCTTGTTACGAATGGAGGAGGGGGAGCAAGAGCGGAGGTGCAGGATATCGAGGAGACCCTAGTGAGAGCCTCATCTATAATGGAAGAGGGGAACCCCCGTTTCTTAAAGAATGAGGACATCTCCGATGCCCCTGGTATGGAACATCCTAGGCGCAGATGTGGCATAGACGGAGGAATTGGGAGTAGGGGATAGTCTTTACAGGAAGCAGGATGGGAAGAAGTGTAGCCTAGACAGCTATGGGAGTCAGTGGGTTTGTAGTAGATGTCGGTCAATAGTCTGTCTCCTGTGATGGAGACGGTGAGATCTAGAAATGGTAGGGAGATGGTCCAAATGTATTTGAGTGCAGGATGGAAATTGGTCTTGAAGTTGATGAAGTATTCGACTAAAAGTCATTGACTTGAACATTAACTCTTCCGCGGTGCTGGTTGACTAACATCTTTTACTCTTTCTAAATCCTTTTTAAAAGCTGTGCCGCAATACCATGCGACTATGTTTATGCTATTTTAGTCACATGACACCCCATCACTCTCTATTAATAGATCCAATTGAAACGGAGATTAACCGTTCTAAGTCAGTGTGAAAATAGTTACAAATACATTATACTTCATATTTAGTGTTACTTCCAAATTTTGTGGAAATGTTTCTGCAAACTTAATTTTAAATGATAACTTGATAAACATTTAGTAGTTGATTTCAAATAGTTGAATCAAGTACCAAGTAAGATTTGCCGTGCACCTTATCCATACCTTCACATAATTTTAATGCTGCACTTATAATTTTATGGAAATAAAGTAATACCCATTGTAATTATCTTTTGTGAACTGTAGATGCTTTAGAATTTCTGATTTGAATGCACATTTCCATCCATGTTTGTGAGCAATGCTTTGAGGAAGACAGATGTGTAAATATCTTCCTTTAAACCACTGCCATGTACATATTAAGTCTGGAACAATTCACAACTTCACATGGAACAGTTCACAACTTAGAAAAAGTTTTTGTTTAGAAAGCAGAGGCGTGCCAGCAAGTTCACATGCTCTGAAGTATGCAATCGTTGAGTGAAGTGGTTTGTACTGATAGCAAGTGTATATCTGAGCCAAAAGGTAAGTGGTGTTCCGAGCAACGAAAATCTACTCAAGCTGAATAAATTCCCTAGTTGAGTAATATTGCAGTGGACACCATTACTCCTCATGAATTTTTCTTGGGAAAACTATTTTTGTTGGAAGGGAGGAAGTTAAATGGGGTATATTGATAAAGGTAATAAAGTCAAAGATTTGCATTAATGTATCAAACACTATCCCATTGTACTTTATGCCAGTAGCCCATCAAAGGACTTTATAGATCTTTACAGGGACACTGCTGGTAGAGCTGCTGCCTCACAGCGCCAGTGCCCCAGGCACAATCCTGACCTCGTGTGCTGTCTGTGTGGAGTTTGCTCGTTCTCCCAGTGATCCTGTGGGGTTTTTTCCCGTGTGCTCTGGTTTCCTCGCACATACAAAAGATCCGCAGGCTTGTAGGTTAATTATCCTCGGTAAATTGCCCCTAGCATGTAGGCAGTGGATGAGAAAGTGGGATAACACAGAAATATCATAGTGTGAACTGGTGATCAATGGTTGGCATGGACTCAGTGGGCCAAGGGTCTGTTTCGTGCTGTCTCTGTAAACAAGAATCTTAAACTTAACATTCCTTGATACTCTTTAATGCTTGGTAAAAATCTGTAAATTGATCCGCACGGTGTAAATTCATACTGACTAACATGAGAAAAGCAAGAAAAACAGGTTTGAATGAATCTTCAGAACCACACCTTGGGGTGCTGCACTTAAAGGATAGATTTGATAGGCAGGTCACACCACATAGCTCCATTTGCTAAACAGTTTCTAGGTAAGTGAAAATCAAAATAACAACCGCAAATACTGGAAATCTTATATAAAACAGAAAATGCTGGTTGTACTCAGCATGGAAGACTGCATCTGTGAGAAGTGAAAATGATTAAAAAAAAACAACACTGGAAGAACTAAAAAATAGACATAAAATGCTGGAGTAACTCAGCGGGTCAGGCAACATCTCTGGAGGGAAGGATCAAGTCTCAAGACGGGTCCCGACCAGAAACGTCACATATTCTTTTCCACTAGAGATGCTGCCTGGCCTGCTGAGTTACTCCAGCACTTTGTGTCTATCTTTGGTTCAAACCAGTATCTGTAGTTCTTTGTTTCTACATACTGGAAGAATGCAGCTGGTCAAATAGTCCTGCATTGGAGATAGGCACAAAATGCTGGAGTAACTCATCGGGCCAGGCAGCATCTCTGGAGAGAAGGAATGGGTAACATTTCAGGTCGAGACCCTTCTTCAGACTGGACATCGGGACTGAGGGAACAGGAATGATATAGCCGTATGAATGGGGGTGGGGGTTGGAGAATTCTCTGCCTCAGAGGGCAGTGGAGGCCAATTCTCTGAATACATTCAAGAGAGAGCTAGACAGAGCTCTTAAGGATAGCGGAGTCAGGGGGTATGGGGAGAAAGCAGGAACGGGGTACTGATTGAGAATGATCAGCCATGATCACATTGAATGGCGGTGCTGGCTCGAAGGGCCGAATGGCCTACTCCTGCACCTATTGTCTATTGAGAGGCTAATGGGTGGAATAAGATGGGGATGAATGATGGGTTAGTGGAACCAGGCGAGAGAGGTGTGTTATGGAACAGAAATTGATAGTGGAGCCAGGCAGACAGGATGATCAGAAGAAATGAGGTGAGTGGAGGGATTGGAGAGATGAGCAAAAGGAGAAGAAAGATCAGTATTGGACAGGTCAGTATCCATGGGAATAGAGCACTGGTACAGGTTGCCTGAAAATGGAAAATTCAATGTATAAAATACATATGTACAATGTGCATACCAGTGAGGTAGGTGTAAGCCATCTAAGGAGAAATGAGATGTTGGACTCCAATACTGTACCTTTCAATTTTCCTTCCCTCTCCCACATAGCCCTTTCAACTCTCTCATTCCCACAGCAAATATGTCTATCCTCAGCCTTCTCTGTTGTTGCAGACAGGCTAAACAAAAATTGGAAGAATAACATCTCATTATCCTCTTACACTTCAATGGTATGTACATTGAATTTACCAATTTTCGATCACCCATGCCTCAGGGCTCTCCTCCCACACACACACACACACACACACACACATCTGTCCAACTAGTTTTTGTTTGTTCATCCATCCCCTCATCCCACCTAGTTCCATCAGCTCTTGATCCGCTTTGCACCCAATTCCACCTATCGGCCTCCTCCCTACCTCCCTTAGTACTGCATACACTGGACATATTCTCCGTTCCCATCGAGTCCTGATGCAAATTCTTGACCTGAAATGTCAACTTGCATCTTATTGCCTCCATAGTTGCTGCTTGATCCTGTTTTCTCCCAGGGTTCTGTGGCCTGATCTGCATTCCAACATCTGCCGACTCTTTTGTTTTCAGAGGAACAGACACGAGTCCTCAACCCAAAATGTTAACTCTGTTTCTCTTCCCACAGAGGTGCCTGACCTGACTCTATCCAGTTTTTATTTTCTGTTTTTATTTTAAATTCTAGATAAAACTCTGACTCTCTCACACCTGCATTCTTTTTACTCTCTCCTCCCAAAACCGAATCCCTCTCACCTGCACTGTTTCCACACTCTCTCTCTCTCTCTCTCTTCCCACACTGACTCACTCTACAGCACTGTCTTCCCACTCTCCTCCCACACTCTCTCTTCCTGCACTCTGTTTCGCTAAACAAGCCAAACTACTTTGCTGCACTTGGCCCGTGGGATAGGAGTGACCATTGAAGGAGGAAGTATTATTCAACTATAGTTATGTCATTCTCATATTCCAAATAAATGCCCGCATGTATTTCATCCCGCATTTCCCTACACAGGGAAGGGTGAGGTAGGAATTTGAGTAACTGCCAATTTTAGTTCCTTTTATTTATATAGTTGCCAACATGATCCAATCTCAAGGATAGGGCATGTCTATATGACTGTCCAGTAAAAAATCATTTCTCGTACGGTTGTGATTGAGATGAGTCTCTCAATGGTTTGTGCAAATGCCCAAAACAATAAATGATGTTCAGTAATGAAAAGATTTTCATTAGATACCGGTCAGACCACTCTGCTCAGGAGGGGTTGATGGGCAGGTGGGGGAGAGATGGTGGAGATAATCACCGAGACTGGAGGTGATGTGGTGAAAACAAAAGGGTGCAAATTGTGGCATCTACTAAGAAAGCAAGGTGGGGAGTGAAATGTAGCACCAGGGGGAGGGACGGTAGTAGAAGGGAACAAGGGTGGGTTTGAGGAGAGGTGGAAACATAATGTTATCCAGTGAACTATCTTGAAAGCCTTCATTTTGCCACATAGTAGTCACTGCAGGAGTCCTTCTGCCTCTGCTTGCTGTTGGTTATAAATAGATCAGCTGATGGATGGAGAATCAGATATTCTGATAATAGCTTATAACTACAAGAATGTTAGTCAATAGTCTTGGCAATACAGTGTGGAAATAGGCCCTTCAGCAGAACTTTCCCATGCAGACCAACATGCCCCATCTACACCAGTCCCACCTGCCTGTGTTAGGGCCATGTCACTCTAAACCTATCCTATCCGTGTACCTATTTCTTAAACGTTACGATAGAACCTGCCTCGGCTACCTCCTCTGGCAGCTCGTTCCATACACCCACTAACGTTTGTGTAAAACAGTTAGACTGAAATGTTACAAACCGTTTGTCCCATACAGATTTTTGCAGCCTCCAACATTGCAGCGTCTGCTATTGACGAGGAAGTTTTATCTGTAGCAGTTTGCTTGGATAACAATTCATCTACAATCTGGAAAAAAAGGTAACAAAAATTGATTTAGAACTATCAAAGAGAATAATGAAAACCAAATGTATTCTCAAAGGCAGAAGAGAATTGAGATCTTCCATATCGTGAGAAGCTAATGGTTTTAAATCGATGCTTGGATCTTGTGCGTGATTAACAGCTTTAAACTTTTTTGAGGGCGGCACAGTGGGGCAGCAGCAGAGCTGCATGCCTTAAAGCACCAGAGTTGCATGCCTTACAGCAGCAGAGCTGCATGCCTTACAGCAGCAGAGCTGCATGCCTTACAGCAGCAGAGCTGCATGCCTTAAAGCACCAGAGTTGCATGCCTTACAGCAGCAGAGCTGCATGCCTTACAGCAGCAGAGTTGCATGCCTTACAGCACCAGAGTTGCATGCCTTAAAGCACCAGAGTTGCATGCCTTACAGCAGCAGAGCTGCATGCCTTAAAGCACCAGAGCTGCAAGCCTTAAAGCACCAGAGTTGCATGCCTTACAGCAGCAGAGCTGCATGCCTTAAAGCACCAGAGTTGCATGCTTTACAGCACCAGAGACCCGGGTTCGAACCTGACTAATGGTTCTGTCTGTACAGAGTTTGTACGTTCTCCCTGTGACCCAGTGGGTTTTCTCCGGGTGCTCCAGTTTCCTCCCACATTCTCAAAGACGTGCAAGTTTATCGGTTAATTGGCCACTGTAAATTGCCCCTAGTGTGTGGGATACAACTGGCGTACAAGTGATCACGGGACAGCATAGACTCGGTGGACGGAAGGGCCTGTTTCCACGCTGTTTCTCTAAACTAGACTCATTTTTGATGGTCACTTTTATTTATACTGAAAAGAGTCATTTATTTTAACGTTTTATGTTTGGACAGTTGCAAGGTGGAACATTCACAGCAAATCAAGCACTGCTGAAGTAGAATCATTATTGCAAAAACAGAGCAGCAGACTTGTATACTCCAAACACTGAGCCAGTAATGGGAGGTAAATGCCAATTGTGATAAGGATGTTGAAAATTGAAAAGAAAAAAAATCACAGAATGTAGACACTGCCAGCAGGGCCAGCATTTATTGTATACCCGTAGTAGCCCTTGGACCAAATAGCCTGCTGGGCTACTTCCTAGGCCAGTTAAGAGACAATCATGTTGCTTTGAGTCAGAACTTAGCAATGATAAGCTTTCTTCCCTAAAGGATTTTTAGAAATCTTTAGAACACCCAATTAAAAAAAAAAAATTTTGCTTATGGGATTCGAACCATATCATTAGTCAGGACTTTGAATTGTTACTTCGGTAATAATCAAGGCAGCACCGCCATGATCACATTGAATGGCGGTGTTGGCTCGAAGGGCCGAATGGCCTACTCCTGCACCCATTGACTATTGTGTATTATTAGCATTGAATGCAAATTTGCATAATTGCGCGGTGGCGCAGCGGTAGAGTTGCTGCCTTACAGCGAATGCAGCACCGGAGACTCAGGTTCGATCCTGACTACGGGTGCTGTCTGTACGGAGTTTGTACGTTCTCCCCGTGACCTGCGTGGGTTTTCTCCGAGATATTCGGTTTCCTCCCACACTCCAAAGACGTACAGGTATGTAGGTTAATTGGCTGGGCAAATGTAAAAAATTGTCCCTAGTGTGTGTAAGATAGTGTTAATGTGCGGGGATCACTGGGCGGCACGGACCCGGTGGGCCGAAGGGCCTGTTTCCGCGCTGTATCTCTGTATCTCTAAATCTAAAAAATCTAAATCCATTTTGGGCTTAGTAATCGTATACTTGATAAGATGGGCACCTAATGTAATATTTGTTTGGCACAGATCATACAGCAAGCAGCCTTTGTATACTTTGATTTAAAGAGCAAGATAATACAACCTCTCTTAATTCTTCCAAGGTGATTTTTCCATCTCCATTAGTGTCGTACATGCGGAATAAAACTAGGATAGGATAGTTTAATTTAGTGGGAGAGAACTTTACAGTGTGTACAGTACTGAAAATGCAAACAATGTGATAAACAGAAACAAATACAGTATTGCGACCAGGTTAAACCAGTCTGAGTACATATTTCATATGTCGGAAGAAGGGTCTCGACCCCGAAACGTCACCCATTCCTTCTCTCCAGAGATGCTGCCTGTCCTGCTGAGTTACTCCAGCATTTTGTGTCTACCTTCGATTTGAACCAGCATCTGCAGTTCTTTCCTACACATACTTCATATTGTTGGTTCAAGATTGGAGCAGGAACATGGGCCATAGGAACAGGTTGATCCTCAATGAGAATGCCCCTTGTGATTTAGAGTCTGAATGCAATGCATGGCTACCTTTTGCCAGAATATTACAGATATTGTAAGAAGTAACACATTCCGTGGGCTAGTCAGGACATGTATCTCTGATAACATTATGTGGGATAACTGCATCTGCCAATTAAAATTCATGGGCTCAACTAATGTCAACAAGATTACCGATGGCAGGGTGGCACAGCGGTAGAGTTGCTGCCTTACAGTGCCAGAGACCTGAGTTTGATCCTGACTATGGGTGCTGTCTGTACGGAGTTTGTATGTCCTCCCTATGACCACGTGGGTTTTCTCCGAGTGCTCCGGTTTCCACCCACATTCCAAAGAATCGCAGGTCATTTGGCTACTGTAAATCATCGCTACTATGTAGGATAGAGCTAGTGTACCCATATACACTACCAGGATCACTGGTTGGCATGGACTCGGTGGGCCAAAGGGCCTGTTTCCATGCTGTATCTCTAAACTAGCCTTTTCTTCATAAAGTAAGCTGCATAAATGGAAATATATATAGCACTTTTATGAATACTTAAAAATTAAAATGTGTATTTATATAGCCACAAATAAACATTTGGAAGAACTGAATGGGTTAAGCAGTATCTATGGAGGCCAGGGGAAGGTTGAAGTTTCAGGTCAAGACCTTGCATCAGGACTTTGATGCAATTTATTTCTGGCTTCAGATTCCAACATCTGCAGTCTCACGTTTCTGCATTTATACAGCATTTGAAAAGATGTTTAAATTAATAATGTAGACACTGTTGCAGTACAAGAAATATATTACTGTGCTTTTCACAACGATTGCATGCTAGGATATTAATGTAATTTCCTGAATTTAGACAATAGACAATAGGTGCAGGAGTAGGCCATTCGGCCCTTCGAGCCAGCACCGCCATTCAATGTGATCATGGCTGATCATTCTCAATCAGTACTCCGTTCCTGCCTTCTCCCCATACCCCCTGACTCCGCTATCCTTAAGAGCTCTATCTAGCTCTCTCTTGAATGTATTCAGAGAATTGGCCTCCACTGCCCTCTGAGGCAGAGAATTCCACAGATTTACAACTCTCTGACTAAAACATCTCTGTTCTAAATGGCCTACCCCTTATTCTTAAACTGTGGCCCCTGGTTCTGGACTCCCCCAACATTGGGAACATGTTTCCTGCCTCTAACGTGTCCAACCCCTTAATAATCTTATACGTTTCGATAAGATCCCCTCTCATCCTTCTAAATTCCAGTGTATACTAACCTAGTCGCTCCAGTCTTTCAACATATGACAGTCCCGCCATTCCGGGAATTAACCTAGTAAACCTACGCTGCACGCCCAAATTAGACCCAAATTGCACAAGACAATACAATGTGAAATAAGACAATAGAATGGTCATGAGTGGTAGAGTTGCTGCCTTACAGCGACCCTTGGTTAGAGCTGAGGTGGGGGAGGGGCGGGGGGGGGGGGGGGGGGGGGCTGGGGGGCTGGGGGGTGGTGTTGTAGGATGGAGGGCTTTCAGTTGTCAAAGGAGAACTTAGGGCCGCACGGTGGCACAGCGATAGTTGCTGCCTTACAGCGAATGCAGCGCCGGAGACCCGGGTTCGATCCCGACTACGGGTGCTGACTGTACAAAGTTTGTACGTTCTCCCCGTGACCTGCATGGGTTTTCTCCGAGATCTT
This sequence comes from Rhinoraja longicauda, assembly GCF_053455715.1. Classification (NCBI taxonomy): domain Eukaryota; kingdom Metazoa; phylum Chordata; class Chondrichthyes; order Rajiformes; family Arhynchobatidae; genus Rhinoraja; species Rhinoraja longicauda. Next base: position 26,639,119 of record NC_135977.1, read on the forward strand.
CGGTTTCCTCCCACACTCGAAAGACGTGCAGGTTTGTTGGTTAATTGGCTTGGTAAATGTAAAAATCGTCCCTCGTGTGTGTAGGATTGCGTTAATATGTGGGGATCACTGGTCGGCACGGACCCGGTGGGCCGAAGGGCCTGTTTCCGCGCTGTATCTCTAAACTAAACTAAACTAAACTAAACTGGAAGGGAAGAGTGAAGTGTAAGACAGATAGGGTTAGACAGGTCAGCTGAAAAGGAAATAATTATTGATTGTTAGCAAGACATTTTAAAGAAACAGGGTGAGAAAGGGACATGAGCATGATAACAGGAACTGGTGTGAGAGCAGTTTATTTGAAGCTGGTGGATTCAGTGTTGACTTTCGAGGGCTGAAAGGTTCTAGGCAGAAGATAAGATGTTCTTCCATTTTACATTGGGCTTCATTGTAGCACTGGAGGAGGAGGTTGGAGTGGGAGAGGGATTGAGCAGTGATGTGGCTTGCAACAGGAAACTCATGATCATTCCTGTGGAAAGTGCATTGTCAATGAATTTCTGGGCCCAAGGTTCCCCTCAAGGATAGACTCGCGTTGTGGTTTGCTTCAGAGAATGGGCTGAATTCTCTGCAAGAATGGGCTGTTCAAGCCTATTTCACTGTCTACCGCTGTCCTTTCCCTGTTTCTCTTGAACCCTTTGGCATTAAGGAAACCATTTTCCTCTTCCTTGAAAAGACTTGGCATTTGTTTATTATTGTCACGTACACCAAAATGCGGTGAAAAGCTAGAGTTGGTGCCCGGGTTCAATCCTGACCTTGGGTGCTGTCTGTGTGGCGTTTGCAGGTTCTCCCTGTGACCACGTACGTTCTCCCAAAGACATGTGGATTTGTAGGTTAATTGGCCACCATAAATTTGCCCCTAAGGTGTAGGGAGAGGACGCAAAAGCAGGGTAACAAAACTCATGTGTACGAGTCAGCATCACCCGTACCACATGAGTTTTGTTACCCTGCTTTTGTTACCCTCCCTTCGGACTCTGGGCCGGAGGGCCTGTTTTCATGGTGTAACTGTAACCTCAACTAAACTAAACTTTGTTTGCATGATAAACGACTTGGGCTCCACTGTGTGTTTTTACACTCATAGTGCAGGGGTCTCACACTATATGACAATAAAAACAGAAAATGCTGGGGATATTCAACAGGTCAGGCAGCATCTGTAGAGAGAGACAAGGAGCGATAAAGTTTCGGGTCAATGACAGTCTTTTCTGGTGCTGATGAAAGGACCAGGTAGGCACGGTAGCGCAGCGGTAGAGTTGCTGCTTTACAGCGAATGCAGCGCCGGAGACCCAGGTTCGATCCTGACTACGGGTGCTGCACTGTAAGGAGTTTGTACGTTCTCCCCGTGACCTGCGTGGGTTTTCTCCGAGATCTTCGGTTTCCTCCCACACTCCAAAGACGTACAGGTATGTAGGTTAATTGGCTGGGTAAATGTAAAAATTGTCCCTAGTGGGTGTAGGATAGTGTTAATGTACGGGGATCACTGGGCGGCACGGACTTGGAGGGCCGAAAAGGCCTGTTTCCGGCTGTATATATGATATGATATGATATGATTGTATAAGATGATGGTGAGACCGCATTTAGAATATTGTGTTCAGTTCTGGGCACCAGAAAGATATTGTCAAGTTTGAAAGGGTTCAGAATAGATTTACGAGGATGTTGCCAGGACTAGAGGGCGTGAGCTATAGGGAGAGGTTGAATAGGCTGGGTATCTATTCCTTGGAACGCAGGAGGATGAGGGGTGATCTTGTAGAGGTGTACAAAATCATGAGGGGAATAGATTGGGTAGATGCACAGAGTCTCTTGCCCAGAGAAGGGGAATCGATGACCAGAGGACATAGGTTCAAGGTGAAGGAGAAAGGATTTAATAGGAATCCGAGGGGTAACATTTTCACACAAAGGGTGGTGGGTGTGTGGAACAAGCTGCCAGAGGAGGTAGTTGAGGCTGGGACTATCCCATCGTTTATGAAACAGTTAGTCAGGTACATAGATAGGACAGCTTTGGAGGGATATGGACCAAGCGCAGGCAGGTGGGACTAGGGTAGCTGGGATAACGTTGGGCGGTAGGGGCAAGTTGGGCCGAATGGCCTGTTTCCACATTGTATCACTCTATGACACTATGACATTGATCTGAAATGTTATTTCTATTTCTCACTGAAATTCTGTTTTACATGACAGAAAATGAAAGGTCTTGAGGAATTGCAGTTGACCTAGCAGAGGCATTTAGAACTTTTAAAGGGTTAGGATAGTGCAGAGGGAAGTACACTGTTTCAGGCAGGAGAGCGATCAGCATTTGGGATTGACATATACAGGAGTTAAACGTCAAAGATTTGGAACTAGAAGGTGGGGAGATGTTTACACTCCAAGAGTTAAGATTCTCTGGAAATCATTTCCAGGATTGGTGATTGCAGTTGAAATTATTAGATTGGAGATGAAAGTGAATGGGTGAGTAAATGTGATTGAAATAACTTGCTTGCATCGAGAGTAAACATTGACACAAATTGAACAAGCAGAATGGCTCAATTCCTCATTGTAGCTAAGATGTGTTTCCTTTAGGGTGGAGCAGTGATGCAGAGAGTAGAGCTGCTACCTCACAGGACCATTTTTCAGGATGTAACTAGGAAAATGGACAGGGGAGAGCAGGTAGATGTAGTATACCTTGACTTTACGAAAGCCTTCGACAAGGACCCACATAGGAGATTAGTGGGCAAAATTAGAGCACATGTTATTGGGGGTAGGGTACTGACATGGATAGAAAATTGGTTGGCAGACAGAAAGCAAAGAGTGGGGATAAATGGATCCCTTTCAGAATGGCAGGCAGTGACTAGTGGGGTACCGCAAGGCTCGGTGCTGGGACCGCAGCTATTTATATACTAATAACTTGGATGAAGGGATTAAAAGTAACATTAGCAAATTTGTAGATGATACAAAGCTGGGTGGTAGTGTGAACTGTGAGGAAGATGCTATGAGGTTGCAAGGTGACTTGAACAGGTTGTGTGAGTGGGCGGATGCATGGCAGACGTAGTTTAATGTGGATAAATGTGAGGTTACCCACTTTGGTGGCAAGAATAGGATGGCAGATTATTATCTGAATGGTGTCAAGTTAGGAAAAGGGGACGTACAACGAGATCTGGGTGTCCTAGTGCATCAGTCACTGAAAGGAAGCATGCAGGTACAGCAGGCAGTGAAGAATGCTAATGGAATGTTGGCCTTCACATCAGGGACGTTGAGTATAGGAGCAAAGAGGTCCTTCTGCAGTTGTAGAGGGACCTAGTGAGATCACACCCGGAGTATTGTGTGCAGTTTTGGTCTCCAAACTTGAGCAAGGACATTCTTGCTATTGAAGGAATGCAGCGTAGATTCACGAGGTTAATTCCCGGAATGGCGGGACTGTCGTACGTTGAAAGACTGGAGCGACTGGGCTTGTATACTCTGGAATTTAGAAGGATGCGAGGGAATCTTATTGAAACATATACGATTATTTAGGGATCGGACACGCTAGAGGCAGGAAACATGTTCCTGATGTTGGGGGAGTCCCGAACCAGGAGCCACAGTTTAAGAATAAGGGGTAGGCCATTTAGAACGGAGATGAGGAAGAACTTTTTCACTCAGAGAGTTGTGAAGCTGTGGAATTCTCTGCCTCAGAAGGCAGTGGAGGCCAATTCTCTGGATGCTTTCAAGAGAGAGTTAGATAGAGCTCTTAATGATAGTGGAGTCAGGGGATATGGGCAGAAGGCAGGAACGGGGTACTGATTGTGCATGATCAGCCATGATCACAGTGAATGGTGGTGGTGGCTCGAAGGGACGAATTGCCTACTCCTGCACCTATTGTCTATTGACCAGAGACCAGGGTTCAATCCTGACTTTGGGTGCAGTCTGTGTGGAGTTTGCACGTTCTCCCTGTGACTGCACCGGTTTCCTCCCAATGCTCCAGTTTCCTCCCACATCCTAAAAACGGGCGGGTTTGTAGGTTAATTGGATTCTGTAAATAGCCGCCAGTGTGGACATGAAAGTGGGATAACAGAACGAGTGTGAGCGGGTGAGAGATTCATGGTGTGGACTTGGTGGCCTAGGGCCTGTTTCCAGGTTGTATCTTTCAAACAATCGATCAATCATTCAATCAATTAATCAATCAATCAATCAAACTATCCTTTAGGCCTGGATAACTAAGATTTTGGCGGAATTTGTAATGTCATGGGTTGTATTGAGTAATAGATTCTGATCTTAAACACTGCAAATTTCCAGGATATGACCGTATTTATGGATTGTTTTCGTTCTTATGGATTGTTTTCGATGGGCTGCAAGTTCCTTACAGTTTCTGCCATATGATTTAAAGAAAAGCCAAAAGGCAAATGTTAATACTTTACCCAATAAATATTTATATTTAGCATTTCCTACTAAACCAATAACGCCTTGAATAACCAGCTGCTGAGCAAGTCTATTATTTGGCTGCTTTCCTCTGTATTGTACAATATACAGTTGGCAATCACAGCGCAACTTCCTCAACGACTGCCAGTATGTTTTCGCAGATCAGCACTGGAGAAGTCATTTTGCAAACAAAATAGGGGAAATTACAAAAGCTAGTGTTCTCCTTTAACTGCGGCACTTCTCTCTCACCCTAACCACAGTGCTCATAACTCCACTTCTTCCTACCCTTCTCTGTTTTTATTTTGCTGCTCTGGCTCCTTGGTCTAGAACCCCTTGCACGCCACCTTGCTTCGCACAGAGGCTGCAGTAATGAAGGCCTGTTGCTTTGTTCCAAACAACAAACTGGGAACCAGCTTCCTCCTCCTTCAAATATATCCGCCATTTTGTTTCACAAACCATGCAGTGGCACTTCGAATCTTTTCAAGAACCTGCGACTGCTTCTCGGGGCGTTGCTAAGAAGATACCTACTTCACAACTGTAGTGCCCCCACTCTTCCAATACACACACACACATGCACACACACACACACACACACACACAAGACAACATTGCCCACCACCACACTTCCATTTCCCAAGACTGTCTCACTGCAGTACTTGTTAACATCCGTACTCCCAATTCACTGCTTCCAGTTTTCCCAGATCCTGGAAACACTCCTTCCAGCTACTCTGAGGCAAGAAATGCGTTCATGCAGCCAAATTCTGCAGCACATTGCTACTGCTCCCACAGTCCCATCAACCATCCCTCGACACCCACACCAACTTGACCAAGTCACCGCACGTCGTATGAATGAGTGAACGATACTTTATTAAATTGGAGGAAAAGCATCTCATATTTCGCTTGGGCAGTTTACACCCCAGCGGTATGAACATTGATTTCTCTAACTTCAGATAGTTCCTCTGTCCTTCTCTTTCCCCTCCCCCTTCCCAGTTCTCCCACTGTCTTCCTGTCTCCAACTACATCCTACCTTTGTCCCGCCCCTTCCCCTGACATCAGTCTGAAGAAGGGTCTCGACCCGAAACGTCACCCATTCCTTCTCTCCTGAGATGCTACCTGACCCGCTGAGTTACTCTAGCGTGTACTGCGCTGTATCTCTAAATCTAAATCTAAAATAAAACAGCGCCCACAACTGCTCACAATATTCCAAATATGGATTCGTCAGGGCCTTGTAAAACATCAGCCTCTTCAGAAGACAGTATGAACTTTCAAAAATAAATGGAGATATTTGTGACTGAACAGGGGAAAGATGATTGCAAATCTGAGGAGTGAAATGATATGTTGGGGGGAGTCCAGAACCAGGGGCCACAGTCTAAGAATAAAGGGGAGGCCACTTAAAACTGAGGTGAGGGAAGAACTTTTTCACCCAGAGAGTTGTGAATTTGTGGAATTCTCTGCCACAGAAGGCAGTGGAGGCCAATTCACTGGATGAATTTAAAAGGGAGTTAGATAGAGCTCTAGGGGCTAGCGGAATCAAGGGATATGGGGAGAAGGCAGGCACGGGTTACTGATTGTGGATGCATCACTTTATGTGTTGCAATCGCAGCTGAGCAAAGAACACCAGTCTACTTGAGCCAGCGCAAAGGCACTGGTATTATCCCTGTGACATGCTACTTCAGCAAGGAGGGGAAAAACGTATTGAACAACAAGAAATAATGCAGGAGAGAACATTGATTAGTTTACACCTTACTCAGTTTTATTCATCTGTGTACTTCCCTAAAGATGTATTGAACACAGCAATCAATTTATAGTCTGTTTGATCACACAAAAATCATTTTAGATTGTGCAACTTTGCACAGACATACCTCAAGTAGATCTGTACATAGGTAAGGGACTTTATGAGGATGTTGCCAGGACTCGAGGGTCTGGGCTATAGGGAGAGGTTGAGTAGGCTGGGACTCTATTCTTTGGAGTGCAGGAGGATGTGGGGTGATCTTATAGAGGTGTATAAAATGAGAGGAGTAGATGCACAGTCTCTTGCCCAGAGTTGGTGAATTGAAGACCAGGGGACATAGGTTTAAGGTGAAGGGGAAAAAATGTGACAGGAATCTGAGGGGTAACCTTTCACACAAAGGGTGATGGGTGTATGGAACAAGCTGCCAGAGGAGGTAGTTGAGGCTGGGACTTAAGAAACAGACAGGTACATGGATAGGACAGGTTTGGAGGGATTTGGACCAAACATGGCCAGGTGAGACTAGTGCAGCTAGGACATGTTGGCCGGTATGGGCAAGTTGGGCCGAAAGGCCTGTTTCCACGTTGTATCACTCTATGACTCTGTGACTCTAAGGGGCTTCTAACGTGTTATAAGGAAATGCATCCAAAATTGGTCTTGTTGATCATGTTAAAGCTGTAATTTGTGTTTTATATTGCTGAAAACAACTAATGGATAAACAAAGGCCATGTGGTACTTCAATGAAAAGCTTTGAACCCTGCATGACTGGAGTTTGCTGTCGTGGCCAGATACCTAGGGGACAAATTATTTAAAGGCACACAGTCACTGCCTCCAATCACATAGTTCATTGCCACTGACAAAGATCTGCTGTCAGTTCATTGGGGAAACCCAGCCTTCTGTGCAGGGCTCGTGCTCTCATGTGATGTGAGTGTCATCATCCACTCCCTTTTGCGTGACTGAATAGGAATTGAAATTGCATTTGCTCCAGGTCAAAGTAATTTAGTTTAGTTTAGTTTAGAGATACATCACGGAAACAGGCCCTTCGGCCCACCAAGTCCGCACTGACCAGTGATCCCTGCACACTCGCTATCTTACACACTACGGACTATTCACAATGTTAACGAAGCCAATTAACCAACAAAACTGTACGCCTTTGGAGTGTGTGAGGAAACCGGAGCTCTCAGAGAAAACCCACGCAGGTCATGTGGAGAACGTACAAACTCAATACTGACAGCACCTGTAGTCAGGATCGAACCCGGGTCTCTGGCGCTGTAAGGCAGCAGGTCTATCACTGCACCACCATGCCACCCATACTTGTTCAAATGTCTTTTAAATGTTGTTATAGTACCTCCCTCAACCACCTCCTCTGGCATTTTTTCCCATATACCCACCCTCTGCGTTGATGAACAAGTGAGAGGGTACAGGTTGCAGGGAAATGTCTAGGGCAATGGAACTGATGAGAGTGGTCTGACAGCTCGTATAGTCTAGATGCACCACATAGCTTCCTTCCATGCTGTAAGAAGTTTAAACTATTAGGTTAAGCGCTGAGAATGATGTGATTGACCTATAGGAAAAAGCCACAATCACATGATCATCCAGTCTAGGGAAGCAATACTTTGGTGCATCAGATCATTGAACTTTTTCACTTGCCCACTCTAGTTACATATTATTGTTAACATGTTAAGGGTGAGGCATGATTCACACGCACAAATTACCATGAACACATTAATACTCCATTACCATTAATACTCCATTACTGTTAACCATTCTTGATTAGTACGGGTGTCAGAGGTTATGGGGAAAAGGCAGGAGAATGGGGTTCGGAGGGAGAGATAGATCAGCCATGATTGAATGGCGGAGTAGACTTGATGGGCTGAATGGCCTAATTCTGCTCCAATCACTTATGATGTTATAACCTTATGAACACTATCTTGACAGCTACACACCACTCAGTCAAAAAAAAAGCATCCCCATACAACAGGCGTGAAGCAATTCAAGACAATTAGCAGATTTTCAAGTTAGTTCAATGAAAAATATGTTCTTCGTACTCTATCTTAATAATATTTTATAACCGCCCAAAATACAAAATTCATAATGACTTGCGCACAAAATATACATCAGTGATTGGGCTCACATTTTAGCTTTTCAATTTTGCAGAACTCCAAGTCTTCCTTTGGGTGGGTGTCCTCCACATGTTGGAAAAACGACAACGTGGTCAGGAAGTTTTCAAATGTGATTTCATCAACATTTTCTTTTGACTCTAAGCCCAGGTTTCTGGGGAAATGCACAAAGGAATTAGGGTGAAATGATTGCACCACAAGGGATTCAAAGTGTTTTGAATGTTACCATCTTGTTTTAATGTTGTGTGACTTCTACTCTCGGGATTGGAGCATTTTCCCCACTTTAAGCACCCCTTATTCTCACTCTCAATCCCAATCTACAAAACCGCTCCCTGTTGTGTCCTACACTGCCTCCATGCTTCATATGAGCCACTTCTGTGGTCAATCTAGGATCTCCAGTTTTAAAAAGCTGGAGTAACTCAGCGGGTCAGGCAGCATCTCTGGAGAAAAGGAATAGGTGCTGTTTTGGGTCGAGACCCTTCAGACAGTCCGAAAAAGGGTTTCGACCCAAAACATCACCTATTCCTTTTCTCAGGAGATGTTGCCTGACCCGCTGAGTTACCCCTGCATTTTATGCCTATCTTCAATGTAAACCAGCATCTGCACTTCCTTCCTACATATCTCCAGTTTTATTCTGCTTACGCATGCCTTTGTAGATTTTGCTTGAAAGTATCAGGAGAGGTTACAGAGATTTCTATTTCATTGATCTGAGTTAGATTTGCAACGTAATAAAGGTTAACCCATCAAGTACATTAATAATCATATAAATATAAATAGCACAGCAGCAGGCCCTTCGGCCCACCGGATCTATGCTGATCATGATGCCGATCTAATCTCAACCCATCTGTCTGCACTTAGTACGTATCCCTCTATTATCATGTATCATAACCTAATAGGTATACTAGTTCAATTACGCAGCAATATACAAGCAACATTCTTTTAAAATGCTGATCACTCACCTCCCGTCAAAAAAAGCATTTACGATTCTTGATTTAATGGGATTAGTGTCCAAATTTGAAATGTTGTCAAAGCTGTCCCTGCTGTAAAGGAAAAGTGGAGAGGCATTTTATGTCATTGCGTGGCTGTTCCAATTTCTAATACAAAAAAAAACCCAACTGTTCTAAGATACTACTGTTGCAGAAGAAAATGTTACCTCATTGTAGTCTTCCCGTCAGTTAGATGTAGGAATCTTCTGTGCAGGATTTCAATTTGCTCTGAAGAAACTGGGAAGAATGAAATTATGCACACGTGAGATGTTACAGCCATGGAAACACTTCCACACCCTCAACACCTCGTGAGGTTTCTACCTGGTAGAACCCAGCGTTCAGACTGGGTATCGCGGTAGCAGATTGGGCTCCACAAGTATGCGTTCTCAGTCCCCTTCTTTACTCATTGTACACCCATGGCTGTGAGTCAAATCCACAGCACAAATCCAACTCAATTTACAAATTCGCAGACGACACCAAGGCGGCACGGTGGCGCAGCGGTAGAGTTGCTGCCTTACAGCGAATGCAGCGCCGGAGACTCAGGTTCGATCCTGACTACGGATGCTGTACTGTACGGAGTTTGTACGTTCTCCCCGTGACCTGCGTGGGTTTTCTCCGAGATCTTCGGTTTCCTCCCACACTCCAAAGACGTGCAGGTTTGTAGGTTAATTGACTGGGTAAATGTAAAAATTGTCCCTAGTGGGTGCAGGTTAGTGTTAATGTGCGGCGATCGCTGGGCGGCGCGGACCCGGTGGGCCGAAGGGCCTGTTTCCGCGCTGTATCTCTAAAAAATCTAAAAAACCATCGCCATTAAATAATGACGAGATAGAGCACAGGAAGGAGATTGAGAACCTGGCATCAAGACAGCAACCTTTCAATGTCGGCACGACCAAGGAGATAATGATCGACCTCAGGAAGTGAAGTGGTACATATATATTGGCAGCGCTGAAGATGGTTGAAAGCTTCAAGTTCCTTGGAGTAAGCATCACCTGTGATTTGTCCTGCACTCACCACATTGAAGCACTGGCCAAGAAAGCACATCAATGCCTCTACTTCCTTAGAAGGCTTAGGTTTGGCATGCCCCCAACAACTCTCACCAACTTCTACAGATGCGCTGCAGAAAGCATTTATCGGGATGCATCACGGCATGATTTGGGAACAGCTGCATCCAAGACCGCGAGACATTGCAGAGAATTGTGGATGCAGCCAGGGCCAGCACACAAACCAACCTCCCTTACACCTCACGCTGCCTCGGCAAGGCCACCAGCATAATCAAGGGCGAGTCTCACCCCAGACACTCCCACTTCTCTCCTCTCCCACCAGGCAAGAGGTACAGAAGCGTGAAAACGCACACCTCCAGATTCAGGGACAGTTTCTTCCCAGCTGTTATCGGCAACTGAACTATCCCATCAATAACTGGAGCGTGGTCCTGTGCTACTATCTATCTCACTGGAGACCATCAGACTATCTTTTATCGGCTTTCTGGACTTTATTTTGCAGTAAACGTAACTCCCTTTATCCTGTATCCGTTCACTGTGGACGGCTCGATTGTAATCGTGTATAGTCTTTACCGACTGCATTGTCAGGCCAGGGCGACCCCTACATCACCCACACAGGGCCACCATCAGGACAACGGACCTTTAAGGCCAGGATAAGACTTGATATTTTTAAGAACTTGATATTTGAGCGCTACAAATTGGTGCCGGCAATATGGCAATTCTTTGCATAATGCCTCAGAAGAAATGTACTTTTTAACATTGCAATGATTGCATTCTTTTACTTGGGTATGATCGTGCTTATGCATAGTATGATGTAATTGGGTTGTATGCAACACAAAGCATTTCATTGCATCTTCGTGCACAGATAGACTCATACAGCCTGGAAACAGGCCCAACTTGCCCACTCTGACCAACATGTCCCATCTACACTAGTCTCACCTGCCTGTGTTTGGCCCTTATCCCTCTAAATCTGTCCTATCCATGTACCTGTCAAAATGTTTCTTAAACATTGTGATAGTACCTACTCTTCTGGAAAAATTGTTCCATACACCCACCAACCTTTGTCTGAACATGTTACCCCTTAGATTCCCATTAAGTCTTCCCCCCCCCCCCCCCCCCCCTCACCTTAAACCTATTGCTCTGGTTTTTGATTCCCCTACTCTGGGCAAGTGACTCTGTGCATCTACCCAATTTATTCCTCCCATGGTTTTGTCCATTCAGAGGATGAGACAACATAATAATGTCTTTGCCGTGAAGGAGTTTGAGACAGGCAATGGGGCGACGAATGGGTCATCGTTGAGGTGAACACTGCAGTAAGACATCAGGTCAGATCATGCCTTCAACACCTTCGTTCTGCCCAGACAAAGCTTTGACATGTGACAACAAAGTAACCACCACAATTGTGTAGGAGGAAACTGCAGATGCTGTTTACACCAAGGATAGACACAAAGTGCTGGAGTAACTCAGTGCGACAGGCAGCATCTCTGGATAGAAGGAATGGGTGACATTTCGGGTCGAGACCTTTCTCAGCCTGAAGAAGGGCCTCGACCCGAAACGTCACCCGTTCCTTCTATCCAGAGATGCTGCCTGTCCTGCTGAGTTACTCCAGCATTTTGTGTCTGACTACTACAGTTGTTGACGCACAACTATCATTAACCTCAACCTATTATTTCAAATATCAACTTAAGGAACTAAGAGAACATTTTCAAAGAAAGATTCCCCGCAGCATAACTTTAATTCACATAAATTAAAATGAAAACTAGACGATCATGAAAGTCCCCAGTGCTTTAGGGGCTGCCTGTTGCTGTATCAGGCTGTAATCTAATGCTGCCAACACCCCAGTTTTTGATACAGAGTGCAGTATATAATTATCCTGTTAATTACAGGGAAGGTTTTCTCTTCCAAGTTATGGTTATTTGTTGTGCGGCAGTAATTTGGATTTGAATGAAAAGGCAAGGTTGGGATTTGTGTGTCAGCAATTAAATAATCAGACTTAAAATTCGGCTTGGAACAGCTATGGTACTTTGGAAGATTTTGGTGCAATATATATCACATTGCCTTGTTCCTTTGAGTGTGGACAGGGTCAGTATAATTCAGAAAACGTAAAGCCACAGTTTTGTTAAGTCCAGATGAAGAACAGACTTTATAATAGAATCACACAATGGAGGTAGAGAAGGAACTGCAGATGCTGGAATCTTGAGCAAAACACAATGTGTTGGAGGAACTCTGCGGGTAGGGGTGACATCCATGGTGGGAATGGACAAGCTTGCCCTGTGGGAAGGTGCAAGGAGGAGGATGTAAAGGAGGGTGATCGGGAGGGGGCAAAGAGGAGGCAGGTTATGGAATGGGAGGCAGCAGACAGTGAAGGCCGGAGATTAAGCGGGTCAGGCAGCCTTTATTGGAGAACATGGGTAGGTGACATTTCCAGGTCGGAACAGGTCACTCCGAAGAAGGGCCACGACCCAAAATGCCACCTATCCATGTTCTCCAGAGATGCTTTATTCACAAAATGCTGAAGTAACTCAGCAGGTCAGGCAGCATCTCGGGAGAGAAGGAATGGGTGACGTTTCGGGTCGAGACCCTTCTTCAGCCACTCCTCCTCTCCAGAGAGAGACGCTGCCTGTCCCGCTGAGTTACTCCAGCATTTTATCTTCGGTTTTCAACCTGCATCTACAGCTCCTTCTTACTTACACACACACACACAACAGTCTACAGCCGCCGGGCATCAACCCCCGGCTCTACTGGCCTGTTGTTAACAGTCCCACGCACCTGAAGAATATCCTGGGCCCAGCTATTTCTCACCGATGTTACGCCGACGCGCTTTTGAATGTTGCGCTTTAAAGCAACAATCCCTGGCAACACTCGTCAGGTCGGGCAGCGTCGGGGGAGAGGGGAGTGGGCTTAACGTTTCAAGCTGCTGACCCTTTCATCACCGGCTGATCTCACCTCCTCGGGTAGAAGGACGAGAGGGGATCTTATCGAAACGTATAAGATTATTAAGGGGTTGGACACGTTAGAGGCAGGAAACATGTTCCCAATGTTGGGGGGAGTCCAGAACAAGGGGCCACACAGTTTAAGAATAAGGGGTAGGCCATTAGGAACTGAGATGAGGAAAAACTTTTTCAGTCAGAGAGTTGTGAATCTGTGGAATTCTCTGCCTCAGAAGGCAGTGGAGGCCAATTCTCTCAATGTATTCAAGAGACAGCTAGATAGAGCTCTTAAGGATGGCGGAGTCAGGGGGTATGGGGAGAAGGCAGGAATGGGGTACTGATTGAGAATGATCAGCCATGATCACATTGAATGGCGGTGCTGGCTCGAAGGGCCGAATGGCCTACTCCTGCACCTATTATCTATTGTCTATGTGGGATCTCACTTCTCGCATTTGGGTAATAGACCATCCGCCCACTCACACAACCTGTCCAAGTCACCCTGCAACCTCATAGCATCTTCCTCACAGTTCACACTACCACCCAGCTTTGTATCATCTGCAAATTTTCTAATGGTACTTTTAATCCCTTCATCCAAGTCATTAATGTATATCCATGTTCTCCAGAGATGCTGCCTGACCTGCTGAATTACTCCAGCACTTTGTGCCTTTTTTTAAGGAAGCAGCATCTGTAGTTTTTTCTTGTAGCTGGTGAAGAGTGACCATTAAAGGAAATGATACCCAGGCAGCCTCACCCACCGAATGAAGGTCGGGACCTGGACTTAGGGCAGCCCAACAGTAACAGACTCTGAAGACCTTGTGAAAGAGGCTCTGACCGCCTCCCCTGTGTATCTACATTGACGTGACATTTCAGGCTGGGTCATATAATCCCCTAAAACAGTAAACAGAACCGAGCACCCCCGTCCCCCTGTTCCCCAGCAGAATTATTTACAGGTGAGTAGGAAAGAACTGCAGATGCAGCTTTAAGTTAAGTCTGAAGAAGGGTCTCGACCCGAAATGTCACCCAATCCTTCTCTCCAGCAATGCTGCCTGTGCCGCTGAGTTACTCCAGCATTTTGTGTCTATCTTAGAATCATTTACAATCACATTTCTGGGAACCAATTAATGAGGCACTGCGGTCAATCTGCCCGGCTCTCTGCTATGGAATGGCAGGCAGTAACTAGTGGGGCACCGCAAGGCTCGGTGCTGGGACCGCAGCTATTTACAATATACATTAATGACTTGGATGAAGGGATTAAAAGTACCATTAGAAAATTTGCAGATGATACAAAGCTGGGTGGTAGTGTGAACTGTGAGGAAGATGCTATGAGGTTGCAGGGTGACTTGGACAGGTTGTGTGAGTGGGCGGATGGTCTATTACCCAAATGCGAGAAGTGAGATCCCACATAGACAATAGATAATAGGTGCAGGAGTAGGCCATTCGGCCCTTCGAGCCAGCACCGCCATTCAATGTGATCATGGCTGATCATTCTCAATCAGTACCCCATTCCTGCCTTCTCCCCATACCCCCTGACTCCGCCATCCTTAAGAGCTCTATCTAGCTGTCTCTTGAATACATTGAGAGAATTGGCCTCCACTGCCTTCTGAGGCAGAGAATTCCACAGATTCACAACTCTGACTGAAAACGTTTTTCCTCATCTCAGTTTCTAATGGCCTACCCCTTATTCTTAAACTGTGTGGCCCCTTGTTCTGGACTCCCCCCAACATTGGGAACATGTTTCCCGCCTCTAACGTGTCCAACCCCTTAATAATCTTATACGTTTCGATAAGATCCCCTCTCGTCCTTCTACCCGAGGAGGTGAGATCAGCCGGTGATGAAAGGGTCAGCAGCTTGAAACGTTAAGCCCACTCCCCTCTCCCCCGACGCTGCCCGACCTGACGAGTGTTGCCAGGGATTGTTGCTTTAAAGCGCAACATTCAAAAGCTCGTCGGCGTAACATCGGTGAGAAATAGCTGGGCCCAGGATATTCTTCAGGTGCGTGGGACTGTTAACAACAGGCCAGTAGAGCCGGGGGTTGATGCCCGGCGGCTGTAGACTGTTGTGTGTGTGTGTGTAAGTAAGAAGGAGCTGTAGATGCAGGTTGAAAACCGAAGATAAAATGCTGGAGTAACTCAGCGGGACAGGCAGCGTCTCTCTCTGGAGAGGAGGAGTGGCTGATGTTTGGGGTGGAGACCCTTCTTCAGGCTGTGTTGGCTGTACGGACTTGTGTGTGTGTGTGTGTGTGTGTGTGTGTGTGTAAATGCGGCCAGATTTCCCGGTGATGTAGGGAGTGTCGGTTAAACCAGTGGGTGCGAACCTCGCGTGTGGGGCAACGGCCAAGCAAGAAGAACACCTTGCACGTTTGAAAACGCCCGACACAATAACCCTCTCTCCCCAGGCGACTGGAGGCGGGGTGGGAGTTGTCAAGGGGCACAGACACTCGGAAACTGCGAGCCCATCAGACCCAGGTTACACGGGTTGTCAGCGACTGTGTTTACAATCACAAGCCCCAAGCCCCAAGCCCCATCACAAGCCCCAAGCCCCAAGCCCCATCACAAGCCCCAAGCCCCAAGCCCCATCACAAGCCCCAAGCCCCAAGCCCCATCACAAGCCCCAAGCCCCATCACAAGCCCCAAGCCCCATCACAAGCCCCATCACAAGCCCCAAGCCCCAAGCCCCATCACAAGCCCCAAGCCCCATCACAAGCCCCATCACAAGCCCCAAGCCCCAAGCCCAAGCCCCAAGCCCCATCACAAGCCCCAAGCCCCAAGCCCCATCACAAGCCCCAAGCCCCATCACAAGCCCCAAGCCCCAAGCCCCATCACAAGCCCCAAGCCCCAAGCCCCATCACAAGCCCCAAGCCCCATCACAAGCCCCAAGCCCCATCACAAGCCCCAAGCCCCATCACAAGCCCCAAGCCCCATCACAAGCCCCAAGCCCCATCACAAGCCCCAAGCCCCATCACAAGCCCCAAGCCCCAAGCCCCATCACAAGCCCCAAGCCCCATCACAAGCCCCAAGCCCCAAGCCCCATCACAAGCCCCAAGCCCCATCACAAGCCCCAAGCCCCAAGCCCCATCACAAGCCCCAAGCCCCAAGCCCCATCACAAGCCCCAAGCCCCATCACAAGCCCCAAGCCCCATCACAAGCCCCAAGCCCCATCACAAGCCCCAAGCCCCATCACAAGCCCCAAGCCCCATCACAAGCCCCAAGCCCCATCACAAGCCCCAAGCCCCATCACAAGCCCCAAGCCCCATCACAAGCCCCAAGCCCCAAGCACTTACAGCTGGTGGAGTCGACGAGGTTGCGGATCTCCCTGGCTGACAGCGACGGCGAGGATCCCATGTCCTCACCCTCCGACCCTTCCCCCGGGTACCGGCGGCTTCTCTCCTCTGGAAGCTGACCACGTTGGACCAGAGCAGGCACTGGTGATGTCCTGTCACACCAACACCAACACTTGCTCTCTCAGCTTCGAGATCCGCCCCCGTGCCGAGGATTCTTCCGGGTCCTCCTGCTCAGTCTGTGACGCTCACCGGCTCCAGCCCAGTTGTTTACTCTTCAATCTTGGCAGCTCACTGTTCCACACACAGTCAGACTGACAGCCGGCAAACAGGCCGTTCGGCCCAGCTGGCCCGTGCCGGCCCAAGATTGTCCCACCCACACCAGTCCCGCCTGCCCGCGTTTGGCCCATGTCCCATTAAACCTGTCCTTTCCTGTCGCAGTGTACTACTGCCCTACCCTTGTGCTGTATCTGAGATGTTTATCAAAGATGTATCTAAATGCCTATATATAGTGATACCCGTACTCAACTGTATACAAAAATGAATTTCACTCTACCTCGGTACGTGACAACTAAAGTGCTATTGAAGTACCATATCCATGTACCCGTCCAAATGTCTTTTAAATGTTATTATAGTATCTGCCTCAACTACGTCATTTGACAGCTCATTCCATACACCCAACACCACCTGTGTGGAAAAAGTTACCTCTCAGATTCCTATTAATTCCTTCCTTCCTCACTTGAAACCTGTACTCTGGTTCTTGATTCTCTCTGTGCATCTGCCCTATTCTCAAGCAACTTGGTTGCTTCCTGACCCCTCCACTACCCTTTCTTTCTCCCCCCCCCCCCATACCTTCCCCCCATACCTTCCCCCCATACCTTCTCCCCCCCCTCCCCTGTCCCCCATCTGGACTCACACCTTTTTCTCCCTTTTCCCTCCCACCCTCCCAAAAATTTTCCTCTGGCTTCACAATGTGCAACTCTTCAATCCTCCTGTCTCACACCTTGTTTTAATCTCTGGCCTTTCTTCTGGCAACCAGCTGCCTATCAACCCCCCCCCCCCCCCCTGCCTGCACCCACCTACTACCTGCCATCCTTTGCTCTGCCCCTCCTCTCTCCCAGCTTCCTCCCCCCCCCCCCACTCCCTCATTATCAGTCTAAAGACAAGTCCTGGCCCAAGTCGTCATCTATCCATGTTCTCCAAAAATGCTGCCTGCCTTGCTGAGTTACTCCAGCACTTCTGCTTGCTGCCCTGTTTGCCCTTCGGCCCACCGTCCACCCGCCCTCAATCGTTCTATGTTGTCTCACTTTTGCATTAATTCTCCACACACCAGGGGCAATTTTACAGAGGCCAATTAACTTACAAACCCAGAAGTCTTTGGGATGTGGGAGGAAACAGGAGCCCCCGAAGATAATCCATGCGGTCACACAGCGTGCTTGCAAACTCCACACGGACAGCACCCGAAGTCAGGATCAAACCCAGGGGCTGTGAGGCGGCAGTTCTACAAGCCGCGCCACTGTGCGCGCCCTTTGTGACTGAGCAGATTGTGTCTCCACTTTGCTTTTGAACATCAGGATTATCCTCGGTGATGGCGTCCTTACCCTGAATCTTACTGACTCCAACTCATTGAGGTGGAAGCTTTCTGTCCAGGGGCAGGAGGAGCGACTGGACACTGTGTTAGTCGGACCTCATGGAGGTGCTCTCTGGTTGTTGAGAGCATGGTTCAGTTGCCCGATGACAGCTGGGAAGAAACTGCCCCATCAACATTGAGCGTGGTCCTCAGCTGATGTTTACAACACTGAGAAGTGCAACAGCCCTCTGTTGCTACATCAGCGCAGCTGGCCTGGATCTATTGAACATTGTGCTTGCTATTGATGAAAACGCAGCAAGACATTGTGGTAAGTGACAGGCTGGGAGATCCAACCCGTTAGAGTAAATTGAACTGATATATTTACAGATAAGTTAATGATCAACATGAAGTACCTGTATCGTAATTATCTGAGCAAACAAGCTAGGTGGGGAGAGTACATTGGGCTTGGTGAGAGATGTTAATCACAAAATCAATACAGATGAGGAAAGTTCCTTATTCCATCATTGCTCATTTATTTAGAACACACACTCTCCCTCCTGAACTGATTTGGAAGTGCAATCGTTTTATCACTGAAGATAGACACAGAATGCTGGAGTAACTCAACGGGACTGGCAGCATCTCTGGAGTGAAGGAATGGGTGACGTTTCTGAAGAAGGGTCTCAACCTGAAACGTCACTCATTCCTTCTCTCCAGAGATGCTGCCTGTCCCGCTGAGTTACTCCAGCACTTTGTGTTTATCTTCGGTGCAAACCAGCATCTGCAGTTCCTTCCTACACAGTTTTATCACTGAGTCAGTTACGCTGAGGCAGAGACTAATCACGTACCACAGGAGTTGAAAACAGTTTAAATATTTGAACTGGAAATGAAAAGCTGGTATCAGTAAAAGTGATTGCGAACCTAAGGATCGTCGTAATAATAACAAATGACTGCAGCAGCAGCAGCAACAACAACTTTCATTTTCATAGCACCATTAATGAGGTCAAATATCCTAAAGTACCTAGAAGTACTTCAAAGGAATTGCAACAGGTACAATTTGGCACTGAGCATCATGAGGATATGTTCAGATTATTGATTAATGTTTGATGACAGGGGAAGGTTTTAAGGAGGCGTTTGAAGGATGAGAGAGGGGCAGAGTAGCTGATGAAGACTAGGCTGCCTGTCTTAAACTGTTGGTGATGAAATATTTTGGAAAGATAAATTGATGCCACGTTGATCTAATGTAAATATTATAATGATATGTAAGGTCATTGAGTGATAGAGTTATACAGTATAAAAACTGGCCCTTCGGCCCAACTTGTCCATGCTGACCAAGTTGCTTAACCAAGCTAGTCCAACTTGCCTGTGCCTACCCCACACCCTTCTAATCATTTTCACTCCATGTATCTATTCAAGAGAGATCTGAATGCATTCAAGAGAGAGCTGGATAGAGCTCTTAAGGATAGCGGAATCAGGGGGTATGGGGAGAAGGCAGGAACGGGGTACTGATTGAGAATGATCAGCCATGATCACGTTGAATGGCGGTGCTGGCTCGAAGGGCCGAATGGCCTCCTCCTGCACCTATTGTCTGTTGTCTATTGTCTATTGTCTATTGTCAAGTGTCTTTCAAATGTTGTAATTGTATCCACCTCTTTATTTTCCAAAAATAAACTTTATTCTGAATAAATATATATATATATATATATATATATGTACAGTTCCTTCCGACAAATAGTTCTCAGCATTGTTGTGCAACAAGTCCTGAGACAAAGTCCAATGTCTGAAATGAGGTAGAGGTGATTCAGACTGTACCTAGCGCCTAGTGTGACCATTTTACAAACGTTCCCCTTTTGTTAACGGTTGCTGTAGATCTGTCTTCACAATGTATTGTCAACCAGCATTGCGAATAAAGAGGTGACATTTTGCAATCGGACCATCAGGTGGCAATACCTATCGGTATCAATGCAAACTGATCCAAAAGTGTATACTCGGTGATCGTTTCTCTGAACATGTGCGTTCGGTCCGTCAAGGCTTACTGGATCTCCCAGTTGCTAACCATTTTAACTCCCCTTCTCATTCACACACTGACCTTTCCATCCTGAGCCTTCTCTAATGCCAGAGTGAGGTCACATACAAATTGGGGAACAGCACCCCATATTTCGCTTGGGTATCAGTGATATGAACGTTGAATTTGCTAATTTTAGGTAAGTTCTTCAAACACTTTCCTCCCCCCCACCCCCCCCCCCTTCCCCTCTTGCTCCCTTTGTCCACAAATAGTCGGTCAAATGCTTCTACAGTTCTCAACGATGTATCCCTCTTGGGATCACACCGACCCGAGCCAACAATCAGACTATCAGGGAACCTCACTGCCCGAGGTCATCTGTTGCTGGCCCTGGTTTTTCATGGTCTTTTCTTGTTTCAAGTTCTTCACCTGTCCCGCTCTACATTCAGTCTGAAGAAGAGTCCTGACCAGAAATGTCACCTATCTATTTTTTCCAGAGACGCTGCCAGACCTGTTGAGCTACTCCAGCACTTTTTGTCTACCTTCGGTGCAAGTATACTTGGAATATTCTGAATATAGACACAAAATGCTGGAGTAACTCAGCGGGACAAGCAGCATCTCTGGAGAGACCCTTCTTCAGACTGAGAGTCAGGGGAGGGGGGAGACACAGAAATATGGAAGGGTAAGGTGTGAAAATGACAGATCAAAGGTGACAAAGCACAAGGAAAATGTAGAATAGATCGTTGTTAGCTAGGGGATGATGACAACGAGGTATACAAAGATAAAAGTTTAATCAGGGGGACAGTCAGGCTGGTCGGGGAATTATGATGGGGGAGGGATGGAGAGAGAGAAAGCAGAAGTTACGTGAAGTTAGAGAAATCAGTATTCAAACGGACAATGAAGGAGGCCATGCATCTGTTCCTTTCCTCTAGAGATGCTGCCTGACCCATTGAGTTGTTCCAACACTTTGTGTCTATCTTCAATATAAACCAGCATCTGCAGTTCCTTCCTACACATAGTTCTCAGCATTGTAGTGCAACAGCTCTAGAGACAACGTCCAATGTCTGTAAAGGGGTAGAGGTGATTAGGACTGTACCATCTTGCAAACGTTCCTCTTTTGTTAATGATTGCTGAAGATCTGTCTTCACAGTGTATTGACAGCCAGTATTGCGAATAAAGAGGTGACATTTTGCAATCAGACCATCAGGTGGCAATGCCTGTCAGTATAAATGCAAACAGATCGACAATAGGAGAGTAGTTTTGAAACCAGAGGCTCAAGAAATAGTCTATTGTGTGTTTCACAGTCATGACTGAGAAAGAATAAGGTGGGTGTGGGGGAGGCGGGTGAAGGGCAGCTATCCCAGTCAGACAGAGTACATGGGCAAGGACCTTTACTGATCTGATCGCTCAGAATCTATGTCATGAAAGGTCCCCACCCGAAACGTCACCCATCCTTTACCCCCAGTAATTCTGTCTGACCCGCTGAGTTACTCCAGCACCTTGTGTCTACACCAGATTCATCTGCAGTGTCTCGGTCCGTGGGAGGTGAAGCCACAGTCCGCTCACAGGCACCGATCCTCTCCTGTATCCGACGCTGCCATTCAGCGGACTGGAGAAGTCTCTGATGATGGGAATTGCAGTCTCTGGGGAATTAAACCTCCACGATTTTGACTCCCGCAGGTACTATCACAACGTTGAAGAAAACATTTGGACAGGTGCGTGGGTCGGACAGGTTTAGGGGGACATGGGACAAACGCAGGCAGGTGGGACTAGTGTAGATGGGACATGTTGGTCAGTGTGAGCAAGTTTTGCCAAAAAAGGCTTGACCCACTCTGTAAGACTCTATGACCATGATATTGTATCTTCGCTCAAAATAAACAGCTTGCATGTAGCCTCACTTGATCAGGTGAGTGGGTTTGCATGTTTTGATGTTAAAGGCCTAACCTATGTGTTTGGTTGATGAGAGACAATGTGGTAGCAGGAGTGGTGGTGTGGTGGGAATGTGTGGTGATCGGGGGGGGGGGGGGGGGGGGGGTGGGGGGGGGGGGGGGGGGGGGGGGGGGGGGGGGGGGGGGGGGGGGGGGGGGGGGGGGGGGGTGGGGTGTGGGGGGAGGGGGTGGGTGGTGGTTTAGGTAGAGTAAATAGCTTTGTTTTGCATATTGCTAATTTATGTGAGATCCAGAAACAGTAGGGAGATGTCAGAGATGGTCCAAGTACATTTAAGAGGCAGGATGGAAATTAGTGGTGAAAGTCTGAAGAAGGGGTCTCGACCCGAAACGTCACCTATTCCTTCTCTCCAGAGATGCTGCCTGATTTACTCCAGCATTTTGTGTCTACCTTCGCTTTGTTTTGCATGCTACCCAAACAGATCAGATAATACTGCACATAAATACAGACGCTCCACGACTTATGTAAGGGCTACTGCACGTGCAAATTAACTATTCCACACCGAGACTAGGGGAAGTTCCGATGCGGAGACCAGAGGGTCTCCAACACAGAGACCACATGGGTGTCATTGGGCTTCAAGAATTGCTTACGTAAGTACAAGCTTAGGTAAGTATGAGCTTAGATAATTTGCCTATTATGTAAGTCGGGGAGTGCCAGTACAATAGACAATAGACAATAGGTGCTGGAGGAGGCCATTCGGCCCTTCGAGCCAGCACCGCCATTCAATGTGATCATGGCTGATTATTCTCAATCAGTACCCCCCGTTCCTGCCTTCTCCCCATACCCCATGACTCCGCTATCCTTAAGAGCTCTATCTAGCTCTCTCTTGAATGCATTCAGAGAATTGGCCTCCACTGCCCTCTGAGGCAGAAAATTCCACAGATTCACAACTCTCTGACTGAAAAAGTTTTTCCTCATCTCAGTTCTAAATGGTACCCCTTATTCTTAAACTGTGGCCCCTTGTTCTGGACTCCCCCAACATTGGGAACATGTTTCCTGCCTCTAACGTGTCCAACCCCTTAATAATCTTATATGTTTCTAGCAGAACTTAAGTATGTTAGGTGGAGCAAAGGAGCATAGCTTTATAGTTTGCCCATCATCATGACGCACAGAGTCTCTTGCCAGAGTAGGGGAATCACGAACCAGAGGGCACAGGTTTAAGGTGAAGGAGAAAAGATTTAATAGGAATCTGAGGGGTAACATTTTTACACACAGGGTGGTGGGTGTATGGAACGAGCTGCCAGAGGAGGTAGTTGAGGCAGGGGACCATCGCTACATTTAAGAAGCAATTGTACAGGTACATGGATAGGACAGGTTTTAGAGGGATATGGCTAAACTAAGTGGGACTAGTGTAGATGGGACATGTTGGTTGGCATGGGCAAGTTGGATCGAAGGCCCTCCTTCCACACTGTATGACTCTATAACTGTATGATTCTATTTTTGGATGCTAAAGGCATGCTCAACTGGCAGTCAACCGTGCATCATGGCCCTGATACAGAGACAGATGCATTTTGAATTGACATAAATGGATGAAATGATTAATGTCAACTACATGTGTTTGAACAGGGACAGGCTTTAAAGTGACCTGTCTTCTGTTGAAGTAATACTGAAATCAAGAACTTCATTAGTGGGTCAAATAATTAGCTAGTGTCACATTGTCTTAGTTGTAGAAAGACACTGAACAGAAACAGGCCCTTTGACCAATTGAATTCTTGCCAACTGTCAAGCACCCATTCCCATTGATCCTATAATGTACTAATCCCATTTTACTTTCCCATTAATCCCATCGATTCTCCTTAATCACTATCAATCATCTGCGCACCTCGCAGTGAATGATGCAGCATTACTATCAATCATCTGCGCACCTCGCAGTGATGATGCAGCATTTGTTTTGTTCAGTGAGAGTGTATGTAGGAATGGTGTCCTGGTGATTCAGGGTTGGGACAAGGGGATATCTCCCTTCCCTGGAGGGCTGCAGAGGCTCAGTTGCTGTATATCCTTTAAGCGTATCCGCAGCACCAACAGAAAGTGTGTCTGGCTAGAGTGGACAGTTGGGGTCGAGACCCTTCTTCAGAGAAATCAATGAATCAATGTTGGAACAATCCAACAATTTTACCTGCATTAAAGCGAAGACTTTACTGATTCTTTTAGCTGGAGGATGGATTTTTTAAACTGATCAGCAAATGTCCCATCACGTTACTTGTGCAATAAAGGAGGGTTTTATCCATTCCCTCCACAGATGCTGACTGATCTGCTGAGTTACTGCAGCGCTTTGTGTTATACTCATGATTCCAGCATCTGCAGTTCCTTGTGTCTCCAGGGTTTTATTGTTGTAAGGGGTGATTATGGCCATTGGTTGTGTGTACTCTCTGTGTAATGGTTCAGGTGCTGGTACAACATAACCTCTTGCACCAAGAAGAATTTCCAGACCCATCGAGTCAGTCTGGACTCAGTCGCAGTAAAACCCTGGTCAGTAGTCACACAGCAGCCAGCAGTTGTTGCACACGCTGTGTGTTTAGTTTAGTTTAGAGATACAGTGCGGAAACAAGGCCCACCGAGTCCGCGCCGACCAGCGATCCCCGCACACTAACACTTTCCTACACCAGGGACAATTTTACAATGTTACCGAAGCCAATTAACCTACAAACCTGTACGTCTTTGGAATGTGGGAGGAAACCGGAGCAGCTGGAAAAAACCTACGCAGGACACGGGGAGATGTACAATCTCTGTCCAGACAGCACTGTGGTCTGGATCGATCGCAGGTCTCTGGGGCTGTGAGGCAGCAACTCTACCGTTGCGCCACCATTGCCGCCCTCGTGTGTGTTGTGTTTTAAACCTGTGGGCAAATTGACAGAGGTGGACCCACCCCTTTCTGCCTTCCACAGAGACTGCTTCCTCCACAACTCCCTGGTGCACTCATACCTTCCCACTCAAACCACCCCCTCCTTGGCTGCTTTCCCCTGCAACTGCAGGAGATGCAACACCTGTCCCTATACCTCCTCCCTCACCTCCGTCCAGGTACCCTAGCTTTCCTTCCAGGTGAGACAGAGGTTCACATGCACCTCCTCTAACCTCATCTCCTGCATCCGATGTTAAGATGCGGCCAGTCCAACTGTAGACGGTGACCGTTTTGCAGAGCATTTGTGCTCGCTCCGCCAAGGCCTGCTGGATCTCCTGGTTGCTTGCTATTTTAACACCACTTTCCATTCCCTTACTGACCATTTGGCTGGGCCTTCTCCATTTCCAGAATGATGCCACACGCAAACATGAGAAGAGCACTTCGTATTGCGTTAGGGTAGCTTACAACCCAACGGTATGAACTCAATTCTCCAATTCTCCAATACATAACCTTCTCCCTCTCCGTTCTTCTCCATACAACCCTTCATCCCAACCCTCTTTGCTGTGCCCCACCTGGGCTCACACCTATTCTCCCCCCTCCCCCCTCCCCCTCCCCCTCCCCTCCCTCCCTTCCATGTACGTTCTTCCTCTAGCTTCACAATTTGCAACTCTTCAATCCTTTTGCCACACCCATTCAGCCTTTTCACCTCTGGCCTTTGTCCAAACATCTGCCCTTCAACCTCCTCCCCCCCCCCCCCCCCCCCCCCCACACTGTATCTACCTTCTTCTTGCGTTTGAGGCAGCAGAAGTTATGTAACGCCCTCCAGGCGCTGTAGCCAGTGCAATGTGCAGTGTCGAGGTCTACCCCTCCTCCAGGGGACGGAGGACAGTGCAGTCGAAAATGCCGTGCTGCGCTGTTTGCTGGTCTGCTCCACACACGCAGGCTGCTGATGAACGCAACCCCCAACGACCCCTGTGCGGAGCCGGTTCAGGGCGACCCTCTCTTTGCGGGGCGTGTCCGAGCTGGGTGGGGCTGTGGTGTTTGGTGCGACAATGAATTGAAGAGGTGGCGATGTCTGTTCCAGCTGGGTCTCCATGCTCCTAGTATGTTGAAACCGGAGCCACAGAGGGTCGCTGCATGACGGGAGAAAGGGTGACGAGATGACAGGCGTTGAGGTCCCAGTTGCTGTGAATCCTGGGCGAGGTGGTGCAAAGGATGTTTGGCGTCCGATGGGGCCTTGCACACCAGCCTATGAGTGAAGAACTCTCTGCGAAGCTTGGCCGGGTACGATACCTGAGAGCACCGGCAGGAGATCCGTCGGAGTAGGGCGTAGGCAGCCAGTGATGATCCGCATGGTGTCATTGAGGGTGGCGTCTAGCTTGCTGGTATGAGCGCTGCGGCACCATGCTGGGGCGGCGTACTCAGCGGCGCTGTACACGAGTGCAAGAGCACTGGTTCGAAGAGTAGATGTCCTAGTGCCCCATGACGATCCGGCCAGCAACGCAGGAGGGTGTCCGTGCCGCGAATTTAGCACGGAGAGCTTCAAGGTGTTGCTTGTAGGTCAGCTGCCCATTATCTACCCATTATCTGCCAGGCTTTGTCTGCCCCATCTCTCTTCTAGCTTTCTCCGCTTCCCCTCCCCCCCTAAAATCAGTCTGAAGTAGGGTCCCTCCCCGAATGGTCACCGATCCATGCTCTCCAGCGATGCTGCCTGACCCACTGAGTTACTCCAGCACGTTGTGTCTTCTTCTGGAGGTCAAACACTGCTGTTTCCTACCTCGGTTCTGTTTCCGTCGATACTGTACCTTGACTTTGTTTGCTGTACAAGCATCTACTTGTTCTGAGCCCAAAGACAATGTTGTCAATATACTGATGAAAGACCCTTTGAACTTAAAAAAAAATGACACAATGTGCTGGCGTGACTCAGCGGGACAGGCAGCATCGCTGGGGAAGGTGGATAGGTGATGTTTCGGGTCAGGGCGTTTGGGTCACCTATCCACATTCTCCAGAGATGCTGCCTGACCCGCTGAGTTGTAGGCTTGTATACACTGGAATTTAGAAGGATGAGAGGAGATCTTATCGAAACGTATAAGATTATTAAGGGGTTGGACACGTTAGAGGCAGGAAACATGTTCCCAATGTTGGGGGAGTCCAGAACAAGGGGCCACAGTTTAAGAATATGGGGTAGGCCATTTAGAACTGAGATGAGGAAAAACTTTTTCAGTCAGAGAGTTGTGAATCTGTGGAATTCTCTGCCTCAGAAGGCAGTGGAGGCCAATTCTCTGAATGCATTCAAGAGAGAGCTAGATAGAGCTCTTAAGGATAGCGGAGTCAGGGGGTATGGGGAGAAGGCAGGAACGGGGTACTGATTGAGAATGATCAGCCATGATCACATTGAATGGCGGTGCTGGCTCGAAGGGCCGAATGGGCCTTGTCTATTGTCTATTGAGTTACTCCAGCACTTTGTGTCTTTTTTTTTCTCGTAAACAAGCATTTGCAGTTCCTTGTGTCTGCCCTTCAAAGGTAAAGATAATCACCCCCACCCAATCCCCATCCTTAAATACACTTGGACTCCATTGAAAGCACAACAGGAGCGCACTGATCATGTAATCACATTACATTGACAATTGGAGAGGGGGGTTCAGTGCTGTGGAGTTGCTTAACAAAATCCAAACACAGAGGGTGCTAGCAATCTGTCACACCGCCTGGAGTGCTGGCATTGGGGCCCGGGCAGGGCAGGGCAGGGCTGGGCTGGGCTTGAGACACACTGTTTGCAAGCAAGGTTGCAACGCGATCTGCTGCAAACCCCCTCCTCAAGAGCGAAAGCAGTGAAAAGTTTCGGGGGGAGGCTGTCTGTCCGCAGAGAGACGCCGGCCAAGCGGCCAACGCGGCAGGGGCTGATTCGCAATGCCATTGCTTTTCGATCCGGAAGAATAACTGAGAGGTGTCGCCCTGAATTGCGGAACTGTTTATTTACGGTAAGAGCCAGATATGAATGAACCAGATTGTATCTCCAGGAAAGGAGCAGCGTTCTGTTGTCTGCAGCGGCTGGCGTTAATGTTGTCTAACTTGCCCTAAGTCACTGTGACACTGTGGAGCACACGGTAATGTTTTAATAGCGGACTAGTGATAAGTCCTTACTGTAACTTGAGCAAAATCGTCTTCACGACGATAATCAGGTGAACTCACAGCAAATGTACATGATGATATAAGAAAATAACTGCAGATGCTGGTACAAATTCCTTCTCTCCCGAGATGCTGCCTGACCTGCTGAGTTACTCCAGCATTTTGTGAATAAATCGAAATGCACTTGATGACTTGTGTGTAAATGACATTGGATATTTAGTGGGGTGCAGGAGGATGAGGGGTGATCTGACAGAGGTGTATAAGATCACGAGGGGGGAAAGATAGGGTAAATGCACAGTAAAAACCCAGAGTAGGGGAATCAAGAGGTCAGGTGAGAGGGGAAAGATTGAATAGGGAGCTGGAGGGGGGCAACTTTTGCACACAGAGGGTGGTGGGTGTATTGAACAGAGGAGGTAGTTTAAGCAGGCACCACAACAACATTTAAAAGGCATTTGGACAGGTACAAGGATGGGAAGGTTTAGAGGGATATGGGCTAAATGCGGGCAGGTGGGTCTAGCGTAGAAGGGGCATCTTGGTCGGTAAGGGCAAGTTGGTCCGAGGGACCTGTTTCCGTGCTGTAGATAGGAATCAGACCAGTTAATAAACAACCATAACCAGCAGTCCTCGCGGTATCAGAGTAAAATACCATGTGACTTGTATTTCAGTTCACACAGACACACTGCAGAACAACTCAAGGTTTTGATTAGCTATTTGAAAAGCTTCATTGTTTGTGGACCATCAAACACAAGGCCACATTTATGGATGATTATAAATCGTCTTTTCATGTAGATGTTGCACGAGTGTTGAATAATGAAACTTACATTTTATACGTGTTGCCATGTAAATGACTTAGGATATACTGAAAGATTCCCTCACACATGTTCCCTCTCGAACAGGCAAATATGATAGTAAATAGGGACCAAAACAACAAGATTTATGCAGTAATAGTAAATAAGAATTAAAAATAAGATTCATGCAGTGCTACTAAATACAAACTAAAATAATAAGATTCAGTCATTTTTAAACCATATTTCAAAGTACATCTTCGCAACAGCACAGTGGCGCAGGGGTAGAGTTGCTGCCTTACAGCGCCAGAGACCCAGGTTTGATCCTGACTACGGATGCTATCTGTACGTAGTTTGAACGTTCTCCCCATGATCGCATGGGTTTTTCTCCGGGTACTCCAGTTTGCTCCAGTGCTCCAAAGACATACAGATTTGTAGGTTAATTGGCTTCAGTAAAATTGTACATTGTCCCTAGTGTGTAGGATAGTGCTACGCGATCGTGTTGGTGCAGACTCGGTGGGCCGAAGGGCCTGTTTCCGCTCTGTATAGAAACATAGAAAATAGGTGCTGGAGGAGGCCATTTGGCCCTTTGAGCCAGCACCGCCATTCATTGTGATCATGGCTGATCATCCACAATCAGTAACCCGTGCCTGCCTTCTCCCCATATCCTTTGATTCCGCTAGCCCCTAGAGCTCTATCTAACTCTCTTTTAAATTCATCCAATGAATTGGCCTCCACTGCCTTCTGTGGCAGAGAATTCCACAAATTCATAACTCTCGATGAAAACGTTTTTTCTCATCTCAGTTTTAAATGGCCTCCCCTTTATTCTAAGACTGTGGCCCCTGGTTCTGGACTCCCCCAACATTGGGAACATTTTTCCTGCATCTAGCTTGTCCAGTCCTTTTATAATTTTATATGTTTTTATAAGATCCCCTCTCATCTTTCTAAATTCCAGTGAATACAAGCCCAGTCTTTCTAATCTTTCCTCATATGACAGTCCCGCCATCCCGGGGATTAACCTCGTGAACCTACGCTACACTGCCTCAATAGCAAGGAAGCACTTCCTCAAATTAGAAGACTAAAACTGCACACAATACTCCAGATGTTGTCTCACCAGGGCCCTATACAACTGCAGAAGGACCTCTTTACTCCTAAACTCAAATCCTCTCATCATGAAGGCCAACAGGCCATTAGCTTTCTTCACTGCCTGCTGTACCTGCATGTTTACTTTCAGTGACTGGTGTACAAGGACACCCAGGTCTTGTTTCACTTCTCTTTTTCCTAGTCTGACACCATTGAGATAATAATCTGCCTCCTTGTTCTTGCCACCAAAGTGGATAACCTCACATTTATCTACATTATACTGCATCTGCCATGCATCTGCCCACTCACTCAACCTGTTCAAGTCACCCTGCAACCTCCTAGCATCCTCTTTGCAGTTCACACTCACCCAGCTTTGGGTCATCTGCAAATTTGCTAGTGTTCCTTTTAACTCCATCATCTAAATCATGAATATATATTGTAAATAGTTGTGGCCCCAGCACCGAGCCTTGCGGCACTCCACTCACCACTGCCTGCCATTCTGACAGGGACCCATTTATTCCTACTCATTGTTTCCTGTCTGCCAACCAATTCTCTATCCATGTCAATACCCTCCAATACCATGTGCTCTAATTTTGCCCACTAATCTCCTGGGTGGGACCTTATCAAAGGCTTTCTGCAAGTCCAGATACACTACATCCACTGGCTCTCCTTCATCCATTT
Organism: Rhinoraja longicauda; assembly: GCF_053455715.1. Lineage (NCBI taxonomy): Eukaryota > Metazoa > Chordata > Chondrichthyes > Rajiformes > Arhynchobatidae > Rhinoraja > Rhinoraja longicauda. The sequence goes on from NC_135977.1 coordinate 26,669,584, forward strand.
TACTTGTCACATCCTCAAAAAAGTCCAGAAGATTAGTCAAGCAGAATTTCCCCTTCATAAATTCGTTCTGACTTTTACTGCTATCCAAATGTGCCATTATTACTTCTTTAATAATGGACTCCAGCATCTTCCCTATCCCTAACTGGTCTATTTTTTAGATTTTTTTCGTTTTTTTTTAGATTTAGATTCTACAGCACGGAAACAGGCCCTTTCGGCCCACCAAGTCCGCGCCGCCCAGCGATCCCCGCACATTAACACCATCCTATACACACCAGGGACAATTTTTTAAAAACATTTACCCAGTCAATTAGCCTACAAACCTGCACGTCTTTGGAGTGTGGGAGGAAACCGAAGATCTCGGAGAAAACCCACGCAGGTCACGGGGAGAACGTACAAACTCCATACAGACGGCGCCCGTAGTCAGGATCGAACCTGAGTCTCCGGCGCTGCATTCGCTGTAAGGCAGCAACTCTACCGCTGCGCCACCGTGCCGCCTATAATTCCCCTTTTTCTCTCTCGCTCCTTTCTTGAAAAGTGGGATAACATTAGCTACCCTCCAATCCACAGGATCTTGAATCTATAGAACATTGGAAAATGATCACCAATGCATCCACGATTTCTAGAGCCACCTCCTTGAGTACCCTGGGATGCAGACCATCAGGCCCTGTGGATTTATCAGCCTTCAGTCTACCCAATACTATTTCTCGCCCAATGCAAATTTCTTTCAGTTCCTCTGTCTCCCTAGATCCTCTGCCCTCTAGTACATCTGGGAGATTGTGTCTTCCTTAGTGAAGACAGAACCAAAGTACCTGTTCAACTCTTCTGCCATTTCCTTGTTCCCCATAATAATTTCACCTGTTTCTGCCTTCAAGGGACCTACTAATCTTTTTCTCTTAACATACCTAAAGAAACTTTTACTATCCTTCTTTATATTCTTGGCCAGCTCACCCTCGTACTTCATCTTTTCACCCCGTATTGCCCTTTTTGTTACCTTCTGTTGTCCTTTGAAAATTTCCCAATCCTCTGGCTTCCCGCTACTCTTTGCTATGTTAGACACCTTTTCTTTTAGTTTTATTCCATTCCTAACTTCCCTTGTCAGCCACGGTTGCCTCTTACTCCCCTTAGAATCTTTCTTCCTCTTTGGAATGAAATGATCCAGCATCTTCTGGATTATGCCCAGAAATTCCTGCCATTGCTGTTCCCCCATCATTCTTGCCAGGATCCTTTTCCAGTCGACCTTGGCCAGCTCCTCTCTCATGCCTTCATAGTCCACTTTGTTCAACTGCAACACTGACACTTCTGATTTAACCTTCTCCCTCTCAAATTGCAAATCTCTAAGAAGCAGCAGTTGCAATGGTGGCAATGTTACCAGTGTTACCAAAAATAAAAATGTTTTTAAAAACTACTATTGGAATGTAGCTCTGATGTGAAAATATTCTCTTCAGAACGGACACGTGTCAAAGGACAGCTGTTATGTGGTAACAAAGGGGATGTAGGTAGCAAAACAAGAGCTTAGCTCCTGCACACCAAGCAAATAATAAGCTGACCCATGAGGTCTCTTTCCAGAGAATGCAGTGTGATCTGTTGTAAACTTCCCAATAGCCTATATTCCAATCTGAGCAAAGCCTTTCTAGTTTGAATTGACTTCCGAAAATCAATGATGCAGTCACAGCTTTGGAAGTGCCAAGTTGCCCGTGTAATATTTGGCTTGGTGTCAGCCTCTTTAAGGGAAATAAACAGCTTCAGTCTCCTTAATCTAATCTGTTTAAAGCTGATTTTGGGACAAGTTCCAACTGTCTAACACTCTTGTTTAATATACAATTAAACAGATTGAAACTGTGAAGTCTAGCAACGCATTAATGTTCGGAAATATTGTTTGAGGTGTTCAAACATAAGCTGACTGTTGGTACCGTAAAATTGCATTGTTTTAACTGTGAACAGCAACATTTATTCTGCAGGGTTACTGCGTCATTATGTAGTTATGGGCACCTGTTGGAGATGTGGTAAAACTGTAAATCATGGTAACATTGTGCTGGATAGCACAGCAGTCAGAAACTGCCGTTCAGTGCTGATAAGTAAGCTGTTACACTCAATGAGACTTCTGCCATTCTGCTTGGCATGCATAAGAAGAAGGAAAGTTCAAGGTGTATTGTGGTTTGTACTCTGCTGGTGAATCACAAGGTGATGGGACCAAACTGCAGGCCAGGATTTAATAGATAACCTCAGTTGACAAATGGTTGACTATCCTACTGAAAAGGCACTCTCTTATTAATGGGAAATTAAACTGACACTCCATCCACTCTGAAGTTATAAGGTGTACAAAATCACGAGAGGAATAGATCGGGCACATAGTCACATAGGGGAATCGAGAACCAGAGGACAAAGGTTCAAGGTGAAGGAGATTAATAGGAATCTGAGGTGTAACTTTTTTCACACGAAGGGTGGTGGGTGTATGTAATGAGCTGCAAGAGGAGGTAGTTGAGGCAGGGACTATCGCAATATTTAACAAACATTCAGGCAGGTATGGAAAGGACAGGTTTTAGAGGGATATGGGCCGAACACTTGGCAAGTGGGACTGGTGTGGATGGGAAATGTGAGTCAGTGTGGGCAAGTTGGGCCGAAGGGCCTGTTTTCATGCTGTATGATTCTATAACTACTAGTGTAGGTGGATGTAAAAGGTAAGATAGAAAACCTTAGGTTTAGGTTTGTTATGGTCATTTGTACCGAGGTGCAGTGAAAAGCTATATCAGATCAGATAATACAATCATTAATACAATCAAGCCAAACTCAAGTACCACAGGTAGTGCAAAGGGGAAGATATAGAGTGTGGAATATAATTCTCAGCATTATCGTGCACTGGTTCCATTTCAAAGTCCAACATTGGCAATGGGGAAGAGGTGAATCAGACAGTATCCTAGCTTCTTCTTCGGCCCCCTCGGTCATGACTGACCATGGGTGATGCATCCTAGTTGGCTGCTTGCTCCACACCTCGGCTAGAGCAGCGTCGCTTGTGGCTGAAGAGACCAATGCGGGAGTGACAGTCTCTGACGCAAAGGTCACATTTGTGTGTGGTCTCTGGTCTGTTCAAGTTGCTGCGCTCCTTTCTGCGTGCCCGTTTGTCTGCCGCTGCGTTCATCAGTGTCTCTTCCCCCGTTTTGAGATGTTGGTTCAGGGTACCTGTCCACCTCGTGCGGTCAGCTGCAAGGCTCTCCCAGGACTCCACATCGATGTCGAGCGCCTTCACATCTCTCTTGCAGACATCCTTGTAACGTAGCTGGGGGTGGCCGATGGATGGATGTCCATTTATGGATGTCCTAGCTTATGGATGTCCATTTCAGAAGCCTGATAACAGAGGGGCAGAAGCTGTTCCTGAGTCTGGTGGTGCGCGCCTTCAAGCTTCTGTATCTACTGCCTGACAGGAGTGGGGAGAAGAAGGAATGACCGGGTCCTTAGTAAAGTTCTCTACTTGTCCTGGCCAATATTTATTGTTGAATCTACATCACCAGAGCCAGGCTACCAGTCTGAAGAAGGGTCTCGACCCGAAACTTCACCCATTCCTTCCCTCCAGAGATAATGCTTGTCCCGCTGAGTTACTCCAGCTTTTTGTGTCTATCTAATCAGTTCTGTCAGTGCTGCACACCATTCCAGTGGGGAGGATGGGATTCACGATCCAAACCATCTCTGGCAGCCACTTGCCGGATACACCTTGTGATTCAAAGATATAAATGCGCTGGTTACTGTGTCTCTGACAGTCCGGCTGTACCCTTGCAACTACACTCACCACCTTTAGTTTAGTTTAGTTTAAGATACAGTGTGGAAACAGGTCCTTCGGCCCAGTGAGTCTGTGCCGACCAGCATTATCCTACACACACTGGCACTATCTTACACACTCGAGGGACAATTTACATTTTTAATGAAGCCAATTAGCCTACGAACCTGTACGTCTTTGGAGTGTGGGGAAAAAGCAGGAGCACCCAGAGAAACCCCATGCAGGTCATGGGGAGAACGTACAAACTCCGTTCAGACAGCACCGGTAGTTGGGATTGAACCCGGGTGTCTGGCCGCTGTAAGGCAGCAACTCTACCGCTGCACCACCCTGCTGACCACCTCTCACAGCCCCTCTAGTCATTTCCTCTCTGCTCCACTTATAATCCTCTCACTGTCCCACAATACCCTCTGCTGCTCTTGTTGGTCAGATTCTCCTTGTTAATCCACCTGCCACATCTGTGTTGTCCTTTTCCTCATTGCCAATGACATAAAAATTGCCATTATAAGCAAAAATGCTGGCAATAGTCAAGTCTAGTCAAGTCAATTTTATTTGTATAGCACATTTAAACACAACCCACATTGACCAAAGTGCTGTACATCAGTGCAGGTACTAAAAAAGAACATACAATGGCATACAAACCTAACAACACATAGATAAACAGTTTACAGTTCACAGCGCCCCTTCAGAGGGCCTCAAACGCTAGGGAATAGAAGTAGGTTTTGAGCCTGAGTTGATGGAGGGGGCAGTTCTGATGGGGAGTGGGATGCTGTTCCAATCACTGAGTCAGGCAACCGCTATGAAAAGAGAAAAAGAGTTAATCTATCAGAGCTGTATTTTGGGTGGCACAGCTGGTAGTCGCTGGCACACAGCGCCAGAGACCCGGGTACAATCCTGACCTTTAGCGCTGTCTGTGTGGAGTTCGCCACTTCTCCCTGTGACCGTGTGGGTTTTCCCCGAGTGCTCCAGTTTTCTCCCACATCAACAAAGATACGCAGGTTTGTAGGTCAATTGGCTTCTGTAAGTTGCCCCCTAGTTTGTAGGGAATGGTGTAACAGGGAACTCGTGTGAACAGGCGATCTCTGGTCAGAGTGGACGTGGTGGGGCAAAGTGCCTGTTTCCGTGCTGAATCTCTTAAACTAAACTGATATCTATCACAGATCGATAGATCGGCCCCTGTAAATTGCCCCTAGTGTGCAGGGAGTGGAGGCAAAAGTGTGATGACATAGAACTAGTGTGAGCGGGTCGGTGTGGACTCAGTGGGCTGAAAGGCCCGTTTCCACGCTGTATCTCTAATCTAAACTGAACTGCACAAATTATTTTTTCTTCCTTTGAACTAAACGGGCGACTCTTTATTTCTAAACAAAGATCCTCCAGTTCTTAAATAAACACTAGTACTCTGAAGAAGAAGGGTCTCGACCTGAAACGTCACCCATTCCTTCTCTCCAGAGATGCTGCCTGTCCCGCAGAGTTACTCCAGCAACCACAAGGATTATCCTCATATTTTCTTATGAGACAGGGTCAATGGGCCATAATGGCTTTGAGCTGCAAGGTCAATCATGTTCTCCCACTTATTTTCCAGTGAACTCTCTCTCTCATTAACTGCCCATGATTCTCCTAACATTCATCTCCTCCAGAGGTACTTTCTTCTTCTTAAGCCCATGGCTTCTCTAAGGAGCATAGGCCATTGACAAATGTCCTCCAACTCACTCAGTTGTTGGCGGTTCTTTCGAGATCTCCCCAGTTGAGCCCCACTCCCAGACGTTTCTGCCTGGACCCCTCTTCTCCAGCTGTTCCTGGGGCGACCTCTTTTCCTTTTTCCTTGGGGGTTCCATTTCAGGGCTTGCCGGGTGATGTTTGGGGCAGGTTTTCTGAGGGTGTGTCCAATCCAACTCCATTTTCACCTTCGCATGTCCGGAGTAGATAATGGACTGCCCGCTGGCCAATTTGATCTCCCCTGACTGTGTCCATCTTGTTTCTGCCAAGCCGAGGACTGAGAGATTGTCGCGCACCATTTTGTTGGCAACAGTGGCAGCCTTGCCAGCCTGGAACATGGTTCGGATGTTCCATGTCTCCACAAGGATGGATTTCTTTGGCATCAGAAGGTGTGCCAGCTTCCCAGCGCCCTTGCGGCTTTGGCTGGGAAGCGTCGTGTTCCCCGTCGCTGGGGCACCTTCTTCAACCAGGTGTGTCATTTGGTTTTCATTCGTCAAAGTTTCTGTAACTCCCACTTTTTTCCAGGGTGGGGTAGTGAACCCCACGCCCAACCCCCAACCTGGAGGACCAGGGACTGCTTCATCTGCCTCCTCACCCATGGCCTATCCGGTTTGGTTGAACCTGCCAAGGATATAAAACCCCATCCGGCCTAGCTCACAGGATCACTGGAGCACGCAAGCCTCTCCACCACGTCACGGTTGCAGTCCAGGAGAAGTAGGGGTACTTCACAGGAGCCAACAAGCTAAACAGCCAGAGTGTCTTTGTGAGGTGGGAAAAACCAGAGCATCTGGAGGCCTCAGGGAGACCCTAGTCCACATCAGAGTTAGAGCACAGAACTGAAGTTGGGTTGTGAGAGCTCTGACAGGTACATTACCAGGAGTGTCTCTAAGCCATCCATGATATTAATTGCACATATACCATTACATAAAGTATTCCTGAAGCTATTTTATTCATTCATTTAATTAATTCAGAAGAAAGTTCTCGACCCGAAACGTCACCTATTCCTTTTCTCTAGAGATGCTGCCTGATCCGCTGAGTTACTCCAGCTTTTTGTGGCAATTATATTGTCCCATTCAGGAAGTGGGATGAGCAGGAAGTGTATCGGGACTTAACCGTGTGAGAGTACAGCTTGTATTGGTCCCGGGATATCGTCCAGCTTTATCTATAGCTGTACATATATCTCCGCTGGGCCTGGAAGCCCGTAGAGCTGAGTTCACAATACAGTCGCCCGGAATCAACGAGTTTACTCCAGTCTGACATCGTTTGTGTGCATTGAGTTGGCGATGATGAAAGTGAAAATGAAGGCAAGCGTTGATTTACGTCGAGTCTAATCAGAGTTGAACTGAAAGCACCATGTTAACCAGACAATCTACTTAGGTTGGCAATCATATCTTCTCATGGAGTGCATTTGCTTCTTTGCCAAGCTAATCATTTACAGCAGATGGGTTGCAAAGTGGAAGCAAGCCAGCATCGCTTTTCAGTTGCAAATTTAATGATTACTGTTACTTCCAGCAAGTAAGCCAAGTGGTTGCTCTTGGGCCACCGTTTAAGGGTTAACTGAGCGTTGCTTAAGGGTTTTTGAGGCTTGCGGTGAAGGCCTTGAACCTCCCAGATTGCTGGTTATTTTGGGTCCTGCAATGGGTCAAGCAGCAGGCTGACCAACAGAGCGCTGCCTCCAGTAATGAGGGCCAGAAGCTGTCAGCGGCGCTAATAAGTCATCTGCGTCCCAGCGGTAGCGCCGAGTGTTTTGATATTGCAAGCTCTGCCACAGGGCACTGGACGCTCCAAGGCTGAGAGACTGTGGGATTGATGATCAGGTAGTTGGGCTGTTCCTACAGGGAGCAGGAGAAAGGATTTGTGTCGGAAATTGGCCGCAGTTGCTGGAAGTGAGGCAGTTGGAATGAGAAGAGATGGCAGGTGGGAGCAAACGGTGTTCCGAGGATCTAGAGAGTGGTCGGGGAGGTGACTGGCCTGAAGAAGCTGAAGAATAGAAAATCATGAGAGGAATGGAGTCAAGGTAGACGCACGGAGCCACTTGCCCAGAGTTGGGGAATCGAGAACCAGAGGTTCAACATAGGTTTAAGATTTACCAGGAATCTAAGGGGGAACTTTTTCACGCAGAGGGTGGTGGGTGTATGGAACGAGCTGCCGGAGAAGGTAGTTGAGAGAGGAACTATGGCAACATTTAAGAAACAATTAGACAGGCGCATGAATAGGACAGGTTTGGAGGGATATGGGCCAAATGCCGACAGGTGGGACTAGTGTAGATAGGACATGTTGGTATGGACAAGTTGGGCTGAAGGGCCTGTTTCCATGGTGTACGACTTTATGACTCTATGACTCTAAATTAATCAAGTCAAAAGAACCGTTTTGAAGGCCAAGCTCTGATTACGAGTGAGCATGTTAGGAAATCTGCTTTGAAGGGGTCTAAATTTGGAGGAGAATATAGGTGGCGTGGGCAGTAAGTCTGCAGATGACATCCAAATAGTGGGGAGTGAAGAAGTTTGTCGCCGTTTACAACAGGATTTAGATCATCTGGGAAATTGGGCAAGGGACTGGTAGATGGAATTTTATTCGGACAAGTGTGAAGTGATGCATTTTGCGAATAAGTAAGGACATAAGCAGTGTTGGCAGGGCCCTCAAAGTGTGTTTGAGGCATGTACCAGGGGTTGAAGTACATAGTTCTCTGAAACGTGCAACACAGAGCAGCAAGGAAGTTGTATAGCATGCTTGCCTTCATTGATTGAGGCAATGAGTCCCCAAATTATGATGTAATGTCGCAAAACTTTGATTAGGCCGTACTTGCAGTATTGAACTAATTCTGGTCGCCCCACTGGATGTCAGTAAGTTAAATGGGGTACAGAAAAGATTCAGGATGCTCTTGTGGTTTGCAGGCCTTGAGGTATCAGGAGAGATTAAGTAGGCGAGGTCTATCTTCTCTGGAGCAAAGGAGGTTGAGAGATGACATGATAGAATGGTTCAATGGTGGTTCAATGGTCCCTCATTGTCACATGTGCAAAGTGCAAACGCACAGTGAAATTATTTTCTTACAAGCATTCCAGTAGATATTCACCACACCACCCCGGATTAGTACTGGTAATGAGGCATAAATAGGATAGATAACTGGTGTTTGTTAACTGGTGTTTGTTTCTCACGGAAGGGTTGTATGAAGCTAGAGGGCAGAGGTTTAAGGTGAGAAGGAGAAGTCTTATGGAGGATCTGAGGGGTAGGTTTTTCCACACACAGAGTAGTTGGTATCTGGAATGAGCTGACGGAAGAGGTGGTGAAGGCAGGAACAGGAACAATGTTCACGAGGCTTCTGGACAGGCACTTGAATGAGTAGGCCTGAGAGGGATATGGAATTAATACAGGCGTGTGGCATTAGAAAGATAGACCGAGCTGAAAGATGGACACGTTGGCTGAAGAGCATGTTTCTATGCTGCACAGCTCTATGGCTCCATAACTCAAATATTCTACTTGATCATTTTAATCTGTACATTCTGCATCCACCCCAAATCTATGTGATCTCCTGGCAATATGGAAGACGATTAACAACCCAGGACAAGTTACAGGGGGTTTGGGGACAGTTGACAAATGTAGGAGTTTCAGTTTTGACCTCAAATTTTGGGCAGGTTGGGACCCAATTCCTTGAAGTGCAGGAGGAAGAGGGGTGATCTTACAGAGGTGTACACAATCATGAGAGGGATAGATTGGGTAGATGCACAGTCTCTGGGCCAGAATAGTGGAACCAAGAACCAGAGAACGCAGTTTTAAGCTGAGGGGGGGGAAATATTTAGTAGGAACCTGAGGGGTACCTTTTTCACACAAAGGGTGGTGGGTGTGTGGATTGAATAGCCAGAGGAGGTGGTGGAGGCAGGTACTATCGCAATGTGTAAGAAATATTTAGACAGGTACATGGATAGGACAGGTTTAGGGATACTACTCCAAGTGGACCCGTTGGGCCCAAACTTCTCCTGCATTGGTGCAGCACCCTCATCTGCCCCCTCCCCTCGCCCCCTCCTCCTCTCCCCCTCTCCCCTCCCCCTCCCTCCCCCTCCCTCCCCCTCCCTCCTTCCCTCCCTTCCCCCTCCCTCCACCCCTCCCTCCACCCCTCCCCCTCCCTCCACCCCTCCCCCTCCCTCCCTCCTCCCCTCCACCCCCCTTCCCCTCCCCCTTCCCTCCCCATTCCCCTTCCCCTCTCCCCCACTCCATCCCCCTTAACCCCCCTTACCCTCCCCCTCCCCTCTCCCCATCCCCTCCCCCTCCCCCACTTCCCTTCCTCCCTTCCCCTCTCCCATTCCCACCCCCCCTTCCCCTCCCCCCATTCCCCTTCCCCATTCCCCTCCCCCATTCCCCTTCCCCTCCCCCCTTCCCATCACCCCTTCCCCTCCCCCCCAACCCATCCCCCTTTATGAACAAACTAGAATACGGTTCTCTCCCTTCTTCATCCCATTAACATCAATCTAATCAATCTAATCACCATTCAGGTGGACCTTCGGTGTCCAGGGCAAGGCTTGCACGCCATCACCAAGGGGAAACCAAGTAGCTCAAGTGACAGCGACACATCCCTCCTCACTGATCCCAATTATGTCTCGGCTCACTCGGAAAGAGAGAACTTCGATGCACTTTCTCAGGTCCCCACAAGTCCATTGTGTTGTCCGTGGTTTCTATCTTCTCCCAGAGACCACGCGGGTTTTCTCCCAGCATGCTCGGGGTTTCCTCCCACATTCCAAAGACGTGCAGGTTTGTAGGTTAATCGCCTTCCGTAAATTGCCTCTGGCGTGCAGGGAGTGAGAGTGTAGGACGGGAAAGTGAGGTAACATAGAACTCTACGAACTGAACTCGTAGAGTTGCCGCCTGACAGGGCCGGAGACCCGTGTTCCATCCTGGCTCGGGATGCTGTCTGTACGGAGTTTGCACGTTCTCCCCGTGACCGTGTGGTTTTTCTCCGGGTGCTGCGGTCCCCTCCCATGCTCCAAAGACGGACAAGTTTGTAGGTTAATTTGCTTTGGTGAATTTTCCTTGGTGTGCAGGATAGTGTTAGTATTTGAGGATCACTGGTGGGCTTGGATCTAAAATAAGGGTCTCGACGAAACGAAACTATTGTGAACGGGTGATCGATGGTCGGTGTGGACTTGGTGGGTTAAAGAGCCTGTTTCCACGCTGCCTCTCTAAACTAAACTAAATTAAGTGCTTTGAGAGGTTGATTATGACACATATTAACTCCTGCCTTAGTAAGGACTGCAATTCATCTATCGCTACGATAGATCAATAGCAGATGCGATCTCGCTGGCTCACCATTCTGCGTTGGAAAGCTTGGACAATAGGGCGGCACGGTAGTGCAGCGGTAGAGTTGCTGCTTTACAGCGAATGCAGCGCCGGAGACTCAGGTTCGATCCTGACTACGGGTGCTGCACTGTAAGGAGTTTGCACGTTCTCCCCGTGACCTGCGTGGGTTTTCTCTGAGATCTTCGGTTTCCTCCCACACTCCAAAAGACGTACAGGTATGTAGGTTAATTGGCTGGGTAAATGTTTAAAAAAAATTGTCCCTAGTGGGTGTAGGATAGTGTTAATGTACGGGGATCACTGGGCGGCACGGACTTGGTGGGCCGAAAAAGGCCTGTTTCCGGCTGTATTGATATGATATGATATGATATGAATAAGAAAACTGCGGTTCATCAGCTACAGCTTGGCATTCAACACCATTACCCCCTCAAAACTCATCGTCAAACCCTCCTCATCAGCAGACCTCAACTAGTGGGAGTGGCACCAACACTTCCTCCTCAATCACCATTAGCATGGGGGCACCTCAAGGCTGTGTGCTCAACCCCCTGCTTTACTCTCTCTATACCCATGACGGCATAGCTGGAGACAGCTCCCTGCCCGCCTTTAAAGTTGCCGATGTTACCCACCATCGTTGGATGGTGGTTTCAACTTGAGGTCATCTCTGCTCCTCTGGCGAATGCAAAAAAAAATAAAAAATCAATCTTCCTCGACATTCTTCGCACGAAGGTCAGGAGAGCTTTTGCCAGTCTGCCGGCTAGCAATGTTTCTTCAGTCATCGTTGAAAACAAATGATCTGACCATTTTCACACAGCTTCTTGTCAGATCTTGGCAGATGACTGCTGCTTTTTCCAATAGTAGCAACATTTAGTAGCCACATTTAGTGCTTAACTGACTGACTACACTGTGCTCAGTGAGTGTATTATTTCTTTGTTTTGATAAGATGTTTTGTAAAACTTTGTCAGAGGAGGGACGGACATAGAGAGATGGCAGTTTTCCAGGTTCAAAAGATCATAAGTGATCGGAGCAGAATTAGGCCATTCGGCCCATCAAGTCTACTCCGCCATTCAATCATAATTCAATCATGGCGGATCTATCTCTCCCTCCGAGCCCCATTTTTCTGCCTTCTCCCCATAACCTCTGACACCTGTACCAATCACGAATCTATCTATCTCTGCCTTAAATATATCCATTGACTTGGCCTCCAAAGAAATCCACAGATTCACTACCCTCTGATTAAAGGAATTCCTCCTCCTCCTGTTTCCTAAAAGATTGTCCTATAATTCTGAGGCTATGACCCCCTAGACTCCCACTGGTGGAAACATCCTCTCCACATCTACTCTGTCCAAGCCTTCCAAGATTTATGTTGCCATGGACAACGTCCACGAGTGCTCCCAAAGACAAACGATCTGGTCTTTAGGACAGTAAATGGTATTTGTTCTATTTTTTTTTTAATGATTGTGCATAAATGGCTTTTACATTAGTCCCAAGGGAAAGAAAATAGGATGTTTAGTTTAGTCTTAGTTTGAGTTCAGTTTATTATTGTCACGTGTACCGAGGTACAGTGAAAAGCTTTTGTTGCGTGCGAAAGCTGTCAGCAGAAATACAATACACGATTACAATCGAGCCATTTACAGTGTAGATACATGATAAGGGAATAACGTTTAGTGCAAGGTTAAGCCGGCAAAGACGATCAAGGATAGTCTGAGAGTCACGAAAGAGGTAGATAGTAGTTCAGCACTGCTCTCTAGTTGTGGTACGATGATTTAGTTGCCTGATAACAGCTGGGAAGAATCTGTCCCTGAATCTGGTGGTGTGCTTTTTCACACTTCTATACCTTTTGCCTGATGGGAGAGGGGAGAAGATGGAGTGGCCAGGGTGCGACTTGTCCTCGATTATGCTGCTGGCCTTGCCGATGTAATTCATTGCTAATGCCTGAGTTGCAATCTCCATTCTTCAGGGTAGCTTTCACGATTTGAACTGCGAAGAGGATGCTAGGAGGTTGCAGGGTGACTTGACAGGTTGAGTAAGTGGGCAGATGCGTGGCAGATGCAGTATAATGTAGATAAATGTGAGGTTATTCACTTTGGCAGCAATAACAAGGAGGCAGATTATTATCTCATTGGTGTCAGATTAGGAAAAAGGGAAGTGTGACGAGACCTGGGTGTCCTTGTACACCAGTCACTGAAAGTAAACATGCAGGTACAGCAGGCAGTGAAGAAAGCTAATGGCATGTTGGCCTTCATAACAAGAGGATTTGAGTATAGGAGTAAAAAAGTCCTTCTGCAGTTGTACAGGGCCCTGGTGAGACGTTTGTGTGCCGTTTTGGTCTCCTAATTTGAGGAAAGGCATCCTTGCTATTGAGGCAGTGCAGTGTAGGTTCACGAGGTTAATCCCCGGGATGGCGGGACTGTCATATGAAGAAAGATTGGAAAGACTGGGCTTGTATTCACTGGAATTTAGAAGAATGAGAGGGGATCTTGTAGAAACGTATAAAATTATAAATGGACTGGACAAGCTAGATGCAGGAAAAATGTTCCCAAATGGCCTCCTCCTGCACCTATTTTCTATGTTTCTATGTTTACACTTTGGTACAACAATTGACACCATGCTATTCAATATTGTTAAGCATTTGATAATTGCCAATGGTTCACTTCTGTATGTCTTTATCTGTATTTTGCACGAATGTAATCATTCACACAACACCGAGAACACAGTGAAATGAAGGAATGCTAGAGCACTTTGTATTTAACTTCGAATGTTTTTAACTGAGAAAGACACATTTACTTTCTTTGTTTGGTAAACCAGCATCTACAGTTCCTTGTTATTACAAATTATTTTAAACTTTTTGTTTTACTTTAATCACTTCCTTTTGGTGATGTTTTCTCCAAAGATTTGCAGTCGTTTGGAACGATGTTGTCTTTCTGATCAGTTATTGGTTTACTGGGACTTTTAAATAAGGGGAATTGGTTATTGAACTGGCGCAGAAGATATGGCCAACACCAGGTTGTGCTCAGTCCAATTACACTATTTGGGGAAGGATGCATGAGACTTTCTCTTGCCCTGATAGCTGCAATAACGTATGAAAAACAAAGAGTATATTGGTTCATAAGTTCATAAGTCATAGGAGCAGAATTAGGTCATTCAGCTCATCGAGTCTACTCCACCATTCAATCTTGGCTGATCTATCTTTCCCTCTCAACTCCATTCTCCAGCCTTCTCCCCATAACCCCAGACACCCTTACTAATCAAGTACCTGCCATTTTCCGCTTTAAAAATACCCGTTGACGGCCTCCACAGCCGTCTGTGGCAATGAATTCCACAGATTCATCACTCGCTGACTAAAGACATTCCTCTTCATCGCCTTTCAAAAGGTATATCTTTATTCTGAGGCTGTGCCCTCTGGTCCTAGACTCTCCCTCGAGTGAAAACATCTTCTCCACGTCCACTCTATCCAGGCCTTTCATTATACATGAAGTTTCTATGGGATCCTCCTCATCCTTCTAAACTCCAGCAAGTACCAGCCCAGAGTCATCAAACATGGTACGTTAACCCAATCATCCCTGGAATAATTCCCGTAAACCTCCTCTGGACCCTTAAGAGGTGAAAGATTTAAAATAAAGACAAACAAGTTGCAGTTCTGTTTATAGAAAAAAATTAAGCAAATTCATTGATTTTCATAGGAAGACAGAGCGCTGGAGTAGCTCGGCGGGTCAGGCAGCATCTCAGGAGAACATGGATATGTTGAAGAAGGTTCCCACCCAAAACGTCACCTGTCCATGTTCTCCTGAGACGCTGGACACAAAGTACTGGAGTATCTCAGCGGATCAGGCAGCAACCCTGGAGAAAAAGGACGGGTGATGTTTTGGGTCGGGAACCTGGTTCGGACCCTTCTTCTCCTGAGATGCTGCGAGATGCTCCAACGTTCCTGTGTCTTCTTCTGTAAACTGGCATCTGCAGTTCCTTGCTTCCTCATAGATTTTCGTGTTCACTTGGCAGGTGATGGCATCGACAGAGCAGAAAAGCTTTCACATCTGCACACCACTGCATAAAAGTCTGGCTCTCTCAAAGGAGGCAGGGACCACAATCTACATTAAACTTGATAATGCGCAACCAACTGGCTCCTTTAAGATAAGAGGAGTGGGACATTTGTGTCAGAAGGTAAGCAGTGAGCAAGTTGGCAGGATTATTTCTGTTTCATGTTAAAAGGCACTTGGAATTTATTTTGATGTCTTGGTTGTAAATAAAACTGTATCTCCCTTTTACAGGCAGCAGAGAAAAACTGCAAGCATTTTGTATGTTCTTCAGGTAGGCAATAGTTTGCTGGTACAGTATTTCATTGCTGGTAATTGTATTGGTGTATGTTTAGATAAACAAATCTATATTAGA
This sequence comes from Rhinoraja longicauda, assembly GCF_053455715.1. Taxonomy (NCBI): domain Eukaryota; kingdom Metazoa; phylum Chordata; class Chondrichthyes; order Rajiformes; family Arhynchobatidae; genus Rhinoraja; species Rhinoraja longicauda. Next base: position 26,684,738 of record NC_135977.1, read on the forward strand.
TTCAATGTGAATTAACAATTTCCTTAAAATGAGTTGCGTATAAATCTTGGATTCAGCCTGAGGGGAGAAAACAGTCCAAAACAAAAGCAGTCTGAAGACAGGTCCTGACCCGAAACGTCACCCATCCTTTTTCTCCAGAGATGCTGCCTGACCAGCTGAGTTACTCCAACACTTTGGGTCTATCTAAAACCAAAGCTGTTTCCACATCCTATTGTGACTCAGGTGATGTCTAATTAAATGCTCAAAGCAGAAAGGAACTGGAATCCACATCAATTGAACGTCATACTGTAAGCAGTAGTGGGCAGGACATAAGACTTAAACGAGTTAGTTCAAAGTCCAATTGACTAGTGACCTCTGAACTGAAGCTCAAGAGAGTCAAGAGTGTTTTATTGTCATATGTCCCAGATCGAACAATGAAATTCTCACTTGCAGCAGCACAACAGAAGATGTAAACATTACACATTGTAAACAATAAACGAGAAAAAAAGTTCAGTGTGTGTATATATACACATACTCACAAATACACACAGCTATATACATATATATATATATATACACACACACACGCACACACATACAAAAAAAACCCAAACAATAATAGTCTATGTAGTTCAGAGATTATTTGTTTAAGTTAATTGTTAATTGGTGGTGAAGTGGACTATAACAGCAGAATCACATTCCTGTGGTTACTCATGGCTATGAGGGGATATTTATTCATACAAAGCTCTCTTCAGACAAGAAAGGTCTTGACCCGAAACGGCACCCATTCCTTCTCTCCAGAGCTGCTGACTGTCCTGCTGAGTTACTCCAGCATTTTGTGCCTATCTTCGGTATAAACCGTTGTAAACCAGCATCTGCAGTTCCTTCATATATAAATATATGTTTACATATTCTGTTGTGCTGCTGCAAGTAAGAATTTCCTTGTTCTATCTGGGACATATGACAATAAGACACTCTTGACTCTTGTGTCCTTCATTGTGAAGGAGGTGTTGCTGCAACCATATTACTAACAAGCAGAGGGTGGTGGAGGTGCAGTGAGGGGTGGGATGAGTGAACTATGTTAGCAGTTTGTCCCAATCCCACGCTGAACAATTAGGTTATCAGGGAAGCCAGTCTTTGATCAAACGATCGCTGACCTGTTGACAATTAACTTGCAATTGAAAAGCTTTGTTGAATTCAATAGTGCTTTTATTGTCACATGTGCGAAATGCTAACACAGTGAAATTCTTTATCTTACAAACAGTCCAGTAGAGTATTGCCATACCCCCGATCCTCAATTAGCAAGTTTAGTTTAGTTTAGAGACACAGAGCGGAAACAAGCCCTTTGGCCCACCGAGTCCGCGCCGACGAGCGATCCCTGTACTAAGGACTAGTAATTAGGGACAATTTACAATTTTACTGAAGCCAATTAGCCTACAAACCTACCCCATTTTGGGATGTGGGAGGAAAGTGGAGCTCCCGGAGAAAACCCATGGGAGAATGTACAAATTGGGTGACGTTTCGGTGCCTCTTTGCAGGAGATGCCTAAATCTGCTTACTAGGTGAAAGCGATCAGTGGTCAACGTTGTTCTAACGCCTGTGGGTGTTTTGAATCACAAGGAGGAAACGCTGGTTTAGCTGCTGCCTATGCTGCCCAGAAGCTCCAGATTCCGGCCACTATACTGGTGCCCAGTAGCACACCGCAATTTACCATTCAGAGGTTGGAAGAATATGGAGCTCTCGTCGAAGTGGTTGGCAAGGTAAGTCCTAGTTAAACGCCCTACAGAACTAAGGTGATGGGACGGTTTAGGATGTAAAGTTGGTGAGGTGAACCAATGAGCCGAAATTCTAAATCCAAACGAAGATTTGCTAAGATCATCCATTTCAGTCCAAGTTTTTCTATTTTAACATATTGGAATCAGTGTGTGAATGGCTGAAGGGATTTTCTATATAAGCACTGACTGGTATATGCACAGGCGAGTTATGTAAACTCGCACTTAATTCTTTTGGCACGGTGGCGTGGCGGTAGAGTTGCTGCCTTACAGCGAATGCAGCGCCAGAGGCTCGGGTTCGATCCTGACTACGGGCGCCGTCTGTACGGAGTTTGTACGTTCTCCCCGTGACCTGCGTGGGTTTTCTGCGAGATCTTCGGTTTCCTCCCACACTCCAAAGACGTACAGGTATGTAGGTTAATTGGCTGGGCAAATGTAAAAATTGTCCCTAGTGGGTGTAGGATAGTGTTAGTGTGCGGGGATCGCTGGGCAGCGCGAACTCGGTGGGCCGAAGGGCCTGTTTCTGCGCTGTATCTCTAAATCTAAAAATCTAAAAAAAATTAAACCCACTGACGCGCATGGTCTCCACATTGCAGTTTCCCCGTGGTCTGTGCGTTGGAGCTCTCACCTGGTATCTGCATCAAACAGTAAATTTACACCTGTGCAGTAGCACTTCCACTTCCAACTTACGTTGCATGTGTTCGCCTAAGGTCATAAGTCACAGGAGCAGAATTAGACCATTCGGTCCATCGAGTCTACTCCGCCATTCGATCATGGCGGATTTGTCTTTCCCTCTCAATTCCATTCTCCTGCCTTCTCCCCGTAATCCTTTGACACCCTTACTAATAAAGAACCTGCTGTAAAAATACCCAAAGACTTGGCCTCCACAGCAAAGAATTCCACAGATGCACCACGGTGGGACGTAACCCTTACGTACGTTGCAGAGCATCGGTATTGCAAGAGCAGAAAATTCTGAAGTGTTCAGCTTGTTGGTTAAATAAAATACTTATGTGGGTTATACGCCACCGATTTTCCGGCACCCGTGGTTCCAGCGCTGCTCCGGATTATCCGTTTTGCCGGACCAACAGAGGTCACGGCCTTGGGCGGGGGGGTCGAGATACCGGCCCGCAAAGTGGGCCGCAAACTGGGTGAACCGGGCGGCACGGTGGCGCAGCGGTAGTGTTGCTGCCTTACAGCGAATGCAGCGCCGGAGACTCGGGTTCGATCCTGACTACGGGTGCTGTCTGTACGGAGTTTGTACGTTCTCCCCGTGACCTGCGTGGGTTTTCTCCGAGATCTTCGGTTTCCTCCCACACTCCAAAGACGTACAGGTATGTAGGTTAATTGGCTGGGCAAATGTGAAAAAAAAATTGTCCCTAGTGGGGTGTAGGATAGTGTTAGTGTGCGGGGATCACTGGGCGGCACGGACCCGGTGGGCCGAAGGGCCTGTTTCTGCGCTGTATCTCTAAATCTAAAAAAATCTTTTTAAAAAAGTCACTCTTGGACGTTGTCGATGGGAGCGGATCTGCTGGCTCCGGCTGGGCCAGAGTTCCAGAGGCCTGGCCGCTGGGGACAGGTTCAACCTGCCAGCGCAGGTTGTCGGTATGGGAACGGATCTGCTGGCTCCGGCTGGGCCATGGCTCCACAGTCTTGGCCGCTGGGGGCACATTTCGTCGGCCGTGAACGTCGTGAGGAGGTTGAGAACGGCCGCCTCACCCAGCCAAGGCGCCACATTTTCAGGGGGGGTGGGGTTCAGGGGGGGGATTTCAAGTGCTTTCTCATAATTTTGTCCGGATTAATGGAGGATTTGCCGGAAAATCAGTGGTGGACATAATAATAATAATAATAATCCATTTATTTTATATAGCGCCTTATCACATGCTCAAAGCGCTTTACAAAAACAATTAACATAGAAACAAACAGACAAACTATCCTGACGGAAAAGCGGCGAATACACAACGCCAGCGTCCTCTCACGTCAGGGTCCGGCAGTAGACATTAAAAAGCACAAGACACACAGATATAATTTTTTACACAAAACAGCCATCACAGTGATTGCTCTAGGCATACCCTCACTGTGATGGAAGGCAAAGTCTTATCTCCTCCTCATTCTTCTCCCGTGGTGCCACGAGGTGATCGAGGCTCCCAACTTTTTGAAGCCCCCACCGGGCGATGGAAAGTCCCAGGGCCGAGCCGAGCAGGCCGATGAAAGTCCTGAGCCCCCACCGGGCGATGGAAAGTGCTGCGGCCGAGCCACGCAGGGCGATGAAAGTCCTGAGCCCCCACCGGGCGATGGAAAGTGCTGCGGCCGGGCCACGCAGGGCGATGAAGGGCCTGCGGGCGGGTTGATCGAGCTCCCAAAAGCCGGTCGCCAGCCAGGGACCTGCGAACTCCCGATGTTGCGGTCTGCAGGGCCCACGGCCGAAGCCTCCGAGATGGTAAGTCCAGGCCCTGCGACCGGAGTCTTTGAGGTCGATCCCAGCTGGAGGCCGCCGACTCCACGATGTTAGGCCGTAGCGCGAACGGAGATACGACACGGTAAAGGTCGCATCTCCGTTGAGGAGGAGATTTGAAAAAAGGTTTCCCCCAACCCCCCCACCACCCCCCTACATGCACAGAATTAAAATGTACTGAATCTAGGAAAACAACCTCTCAAAACTGCAATAATCTGGGAACAGTCTTGCCCGGGGGATAAAGACGTCCCTCCACCTTTTTTACTGGCAATTGTTTGAATGAAGATTGGCGGTGTATTGGTGAATAAATCATCCTGGTGCAGCTCTGTACTTTTGCTTTTACTTCAAGATATTGGCGGGTGAAAATAATTTGCTGGAATATGAAAGGAATGAATAAGTAATTTGATAATTCTCTGCAGATGTTGGAACAGACAGCTCTGTGTTTTCTCGTTCTGTACATTGCATTCGGTAGTTTAGTTCAACAGCTGTGCCTGTATTCAGAGGCATTTCAAAGACATTGTGAAGTTAGTGGTTTGAGACAGTCAGTTCAGATTCAATGAGTCTGCTGTTAAACCTGCTGAGTCCTGCTGTTAGCCACTATTCCAATTCCGATTAATCTCGGCGTTGGTGCATGGGATCCACACCCACTGCATTCATTGGGTTTCGCTTCTCTCGCCTCTCCATTTGGTTCACTTTGAATTTTCTGGCTCATTGAACTGAACAAACCTTGCATGCCACTCAACATCTTGCCCAGTTGGCCAGATCTTAACCATGTCACCTTCTGTTCACTGGCCATCGTACAAAAAAAACCCCATTGTGCACGTAAAGTTCATTACAACGGCAGAACAGACAACATTTTTAACTGGAGATTAGTTCGGTTTCAGTTTCGTGATATAGCGCGGAAACCAGCTCTTCGGCCCGCCGCGTCCGTGCCGACCGGTGATCCCCGTGCACTAGCTCTATCCTACACACCAGTGACAACTTACAATTTTTACCGAAGCCAAACTAACCTACAAACCTGTACGTGTTGGGAGCTTGCGAGGAAACCAGAGCACCCGGAGAAACGTCACGGGGAGAACGCACAAACTCCGTACAGACTGCACCCCGTGGTCAGGATTGAACCCGGGTCTCTGGCGCTGTGAGGCAGCAACTCTACCGCTGCGCCAGCCGCCCTTGGAGCTATGGAAGGTGTTGACAACAGTTTGCTAAAAAAGTAATAAGAATGTATTAATAGTCTTTGATGTATTTTTAGTAAAGCCTACAAGGTATTAATGCTGAGCCCTCCCTGTCCATCTGTTTGTCAATGTGTTTGAAATAGGTTCAAGTATCTTGCATATTTAGCAAAGTGTTGGGCTGGGTGGGGAATGCATAATTGATGTCTGTCCTACATTTGTCCGCTCTCTGTGCTGATAGTGGCTGAGGACTGTCTCTGTCTTGTCCCATGGCTGGCTGGGTTAATGAGCTGACCAGCAGGTCACCAGCATTGCCCCACTTGAGGGGCACAGACGAGGACAAGGGGGGGGGGGGGGGGTAAGAACATCGTCTGGAGCAAATCTGTTCAATTAGAAGTAGACGGCCTGCATTTTGAAATGCCCCCCCCCCTCTAAATTTGGAAGAGCTAGACTAGAAGGAACCAAATGTGTCTGTGGCAAAACAAAGACCTAATATGTTGTGTATCGGCATGGCAAAGTACATTGCACACTTCAGATGCAATGTGCAAAACCCTGGTGCGTTTACACAAGATCAGAAGCTGCGCTCTTAAGCTCCACTTTTGCTTGCTCCTGCACTGGAGGTCAGTCTGGCTCTGCATGGTTCCCCCACTGCACACCCTGCCAGTGCAGGTTGCAGCTCCTGTGCAGGAGGCCCATGGATGTCAGGCACCCCCGCAGCCAGACAGGTCATCAGCAGATAATGGCAAAACATTGGACCCTGCCTGGTGAGTTGAGTTTAGAGATACAGCACGGAAACAGGCCCATCGGCCCACAAAGAGTCCACGTCGACCATTGATCACCCGTTCACAGGCAGTCCTGTGCTATCCCACTTTGCCATCCACTCCCTACACATCCACTCAGGCCACTCACCTACACACCCATGTTTGGGATGTGGGAGGAAACTGGAGCAAACCCACGTGGTCACAGGGAGAACGTGCAAACTCCACACAGACAGCACCCGAGGTCAGAATCGAACGCGAGTCTCTGGCACTGCGAGGCAGCAGCTCGACCAGCAGTGCCACTACATCGCCCTTCAGGCACACGAGCCCGGAATGAAAGAATCTCAGTCCTGAGATCCGAGATCTCATGCTGGTCTCTTGCTACTTGTCAGTGGCATTCAGTGACACTCTCATAATCCACAGACAGGTGGGGCATCCTTGCCCTCCTGGGCTCAGCGCTGTGCTCCTGCAATTATGGGGAGCATTGCAACCTAGCTGCCAATAAAAGAGTAATATGAACGTGAATTCATAGCAAAATTTAGTTTAGTTTAGCTTAGCTTAGTTTAGTATAGTTTAGTTCACTTTCGAGATACAGCCTGGAAACGGGCCCTTCGGCCTACCGAGTCTGGGCCGACCAACAATCACACTGGACACTAGTTCTATCCTACACAAGAGGGACAATTTACAAAAGCCAATTAACCTACTAACCCCAGAGAATTCCACAGATTCACAACTCTCTGACTGAAAATGTTTTTCCTCATCTCTGTTCTAAATGGCCGACCCCTTATATATTGGAGATATTCCAGCTTCACAGCATTGAACTCCATCAGGACTATATCAATCTCCTATTTCTCACACAGAAAGAAAATCTGCCCTCAGAACTCAGCATTTGTGGAGGGAAATGCACAGATGATGATTTTAGACTTTCTCATCATTTTTTATGCCATGGAAGGAGAACAATCATCCTGGCCTCTTCACGTCCGGGTATCCAAAAGGATCTCAATGGTCAAACTATGTAGGGAAATAACTGCAGATGCTGGTACAAATCGAAGATCTCACAATATGCTGGAGTAACTTAGCGGGTCAGGCAGCATCTTAGGGGAGCAGGAATGGATGACGTTTCGGGTTGAGTCTGAAGAAGGGTCTCGACCCGAAACATCACCCACTCCTTCTCTCCTGAGCTGCTGCCTGACCCGCTGAGTTACTCCAGCATCAATGGTCAAACTATACTTGTTCTGAAGTTCTTGGTCCTGCCATGATGGCACATGGAGTGTTAATGGCCTAAGTAAAAGTTTCTTTACCACATGATACCATACCAGCCATGTTTGAATGGCGGAGTAGACTTGATGGGCTGAATGGCTTAATTCTGCACCTTTGTCTTATGGTTTCATTCCGTTGTTACCCATTGAGCCACCTCTTAACGTGGCACTCCACCCCACTGAGGTTTCCTAGTTGCTTCCCCTCCCATTCCCTACACACTAAACCAGACTAGCAAGTCACTCTGCTTCTGTTAAACTCCAGTACTTTTGTTGGGGGAGTAACTGCAGATGCCGGTTTGTACCGAAGATCGACACAAGGTTTTGTTGAGTATGGTCGTGAAATAGAAGCATCAGCACCTTTTGACGAAATAAGTGAAGCGATAAGTTCAAGATCAAGGTCAAGTTTTAACCCTTTCACTGCATTCATCTTGCGTGCAAAACCATCTGTTGCATTTCTCTATGCCACAGTCGGGTTACTGCCATGAACATTTAGATGAACAAAGCAGACTTCTCATTTGCATTACAGTGAACCTTATTTCCATGATGATGAATCTTATTTACATAACCGACCTCTTGGTTTTTTTTTGTGAACGGGTACATTAATTCGGCAGTGAATTGTGTCTTGAGCTACAGGCAGCATTAAATCATGGATTAAATCTAATTTTGATTCTATATCTCTCCCCCCGCAGGTGGGATATTTTTCTGTGAGTGTTTAACGTTGCCTTCAAACGGTCATTTTAGTTAGACAATTTCACTGATAATATGGTGGTTCCTAAGCCTGTCATCTGCGGCAGTCTTCACAGGATAAAAGTGTGACACAGTGAGGAACAAAGCCAAAATGTGGCAACAAAGAACTGCAGATGCTGGGTTTTCTACCGAAGGTCGACGCAAAGTGCTGGCGCAACTCAACGGGTCAGGCAGCATCTCTGGAGAAAAAGGATTGAGTTGAGACCCTAAAAACGTCACCTATTCCTTTTCTCCTGAGATGCTGCCTGACCCGCTGAGTTACTCCAGCATGTAGTGTCTTTTCAGTTCTACGTTCTGTAGGAAGGACTTAAGGCAGATTGTGAGAAACGGGAATGCTGCAGTCTGAAGAAGTGTCCCGACCCGAAACATCAACCATCCTTTTCCTCCAGAGATGCTGCGTTTCTCCAGCACTTTGTGTGTGTATCTGAGCAACAAATGTGTTGAGCGATGTTTATCCACAGCAGACTAATGTTTGGAAACGGATGAAGAATACTGTTGACTTAGCGCTGCAGTCTCCCAGCCAGGTATCCACTTCCAGCATTATTTTAATGCCAAAGGGTCCGCCGTGAAACTGATGATTTGTTGATGCTCAGCTGGAATCTGACAGTGTGTGCAAGGCACTCCAGTCTCAATTTGGGCAGCACAGCCCAGGGGGCGAGCTATGCCTGCTTGGCAGCAGCCCAGCAGAATGTGGATAATTCTGCCCGTCGGGATTTGCTAGTTACTGTAAAAACTGAATGGTCGGCAGAAGGTTAAAAGGGCTGTCCGTGTTCATGTAGTGGTCTAGTTACGTATCGTGCTCCACACATATGTTGCAAGATCATCACCATAAGACAGGAGCAGAATTAGGCCATTCGGCCCAACGGGTCAACTCTGCCATTTGATCATGGCTGATCTATTTTTCCCTCTCAACTCCATTCTCCTGCCTTCTCCCTGCAATCTTTGATGCCGTATTAATCTAGAACCTCTTTGCTTTAAAAACACCCAATGACGGCCTCAATCGACGTGTGTGCCAATGAATTCCACAGATTTAACACACTCCGGCTGTAGAAAATCCTTCTCATTTCCATTCTAAAGGTATGTCCTTTTACACTGAGGCTTTTTTGAAGGAGTCTTCAGTTGGATTGCAGTTGCTCATGCACTGGTGGTTCAGTTTCCTTACACCACCAGATAGGTTTTCATGCATGGCTCTAACAAGTGTGCAGCTTTGGACTGAGCGTCAATGGGGACAAAGTGACCGAGCCTGTTTGCTATGCCTCCATTTGAGATTACAGTAAAGTGTGTTGTCAGTAAAACTATTTTACCTGCAAGCACTCCCATCTAAAGAAGTGTCCCGACCCAAAATTATCGCTTATCCTTCCCCTCCACAGATGCTGCCTGACCTGCTGTTACTCCAGCACTTTGTGTTTTACTCAAGATTGCAGCATCTGCAGTTCCTCATGAACCCATTCTGAATCCGTGTTGTGACCTTGCATTAATATGGCGATTAGCTGTTTTACTTAAAGTGGATTGCTGACACTCCCAACGTACGTAATAGGCGACCTACATAAATTGGCCCGTACGTAAACAACTCTGTATTCAGTCCCTGGTGCAATCAAGGCAGTTTGTAATTTCCACAACACTGTACATCATTCAAGTTTACGTCAGAAATAAGCCGGCAATGGTGGCCGTGCTTACCCAGAATGCTGTGCGCCGCAGAAAGTGCCCTGGACTCAGTCAGACGTTGCTGAGACAGCTAACACTCTCAGTGAAGGAAAGAAAACTGCAGATGCTGCTTTAAATCGAAGGTAGACACAAAATGCTGGAGTAACTCAGCGGGGCAGGCAGCATCGCTGGAGAGAAGGAATGGGTGACGTTTCAGGTCGAGACCCTTCTTCAGACTGATGTCAGGGGAAGGAGCTGGACAAAGATAGGATGTAGTGGGAGACAGGAAGACTGGTGGGAGAACTGGGAAGTGGGAGGGTAGAGAGGGAGAAAGCAGGGACTATCTGAAGTTAGAGGTCAATGCTCATACCGCTGGGGTGTAAACTGCCCAAGCGAAATATGAGGTGGTGTTCCTCCAATTTGGGCTGGGCCTCAAACACTCTCAGTGAGTTATTTTAGGCAGGGGACGGGGTTGGTGATCGTGACTTGTGTTAAATCTGACTTATGTAAGGGTTCACGGAACATAACGTCTGTGTTAGTCGGGGAGTGTCTGTACTTGAACTATACTCACCACCTGATGCAGCGTGGAAAGAGGCCCTTCAGCCCAGCGAGTCCGCGCCGACCAGCGATCTCCGCACCCTAGCACTATCCTACACACACCAGGGACAATTCACAATTTTACTGAAGCCAATTAGCCTACAAACCTGTACGCCTTTGGAGTGTGGGAGGAAACTGGCGCACCTGGAGAAAACCCACGTAGGTCATGGGGAGAACGTACAAACTCCGTGCAGACAGCACCCATCGTCAGGATTGAACTCGGGACTCTGGCGCTGTCAAGCAGCAACTCTACCACTGCGCCACCGTGCCGGCCTGTGCGCACCGGTCTCTTGTAGATCGTAAACTATTGCCCTGACTCAGCCCGAGAATGAGCCAAGACTTCCATCTTAAACTCATCACAGAACACAGTCATTAAAAAAAAACATGAAGTAAATATTTGTTTCCTAGAACATATGTGTGGAAATAATATTTGTTGTGTTAATTGCATGATCGCTTTACTCAGTCTGTAGTTCTCGAACCTTGCAGTATATTAAACCCTAAACACGTGACTAAGTGTATCTCACTTACACCCCAAATCCTGCCAATCTCCGGAGCAGTGAATAGAAGTGCCAGTAAAAGCAGTCCCCACATTGGCACACCCACTTATTTTAAAACTAGCCGTGATGAAAATCTTTTTATAACTTGAATCTCGAGAAGTTTTCTTTGGAGGAATCTTTTGAAGACCGCTCTTTAAGTTAGTTGCTGTCAATATATGGGTGTCGTGTAGCTAAAGCTGTTAGAATTAAACAAACACACCCATGACCACACAAACCATCAGCTCTCATGATCAATCTTGCCCTTTATTTTAAGCACAATCATGTAATGTCCAGCACAGGTTAAAAAAACACACAAAATGCAAAATGCTGGAGTAACTCAGTGAGTCAGGCAGCATCTCTGGAGAACATGGACAAGTGACGTTTCTGCTTGGGACGTTTCTTCAGATAGACTCATCAGTCCACAGAAGGGTCCCAACCTGAAACGTAAATTTGGAGATGCTGCCTGACTCGCTGAGTTACTCCGGCACTTTGTGAGTTTTTTTGTAAACTGATATCTGTGGTTCCTATTCACAAAATGCTGGAGTAACTCAGCAGGTCAGGCAGCATCTCAGGAGAGAAGGAATGGGTGACGTTTCGGGTCGAGACCCTTCTTGAACGTGACCCTTCTTGACCCTTCTCCACTCACTCTGCAACAACCCTGACATGCCTGTGCCTCTGTGGTTTCTTGTGCCCACAGAAACCGGTCATTTGGCCCAGAACATACCTCGCCTGATCCTGTCGTTAATCTTATTGGCATGTCATCATGTTCCTATCTCCTTGTGTGTTATCGAGTGTCACTTTAAATGCATCTGCCATTTGCAGCAACTACTTGTGTTCGTGAGTTCCACATCCTAGCACTTCTGCGTAAAGAGGCTTCTCCTGAATTCTCTATTGGATTTATTAATGATAATAATATATTTTTGGCCTCCTAGTGTTGGCATTCCCCTTGCTTTCTTTTTGATCGTGGAAACCAAGGTCAGAGGATACAATTATATCAACCAACCTTCGCTAGTGGCTTTGAATTCCTATATTGGTTCATTTCTTCGATTGCATGAAAGAAGCTGCTTTATCTTGAGATTTCTTAGGGTTGAATTGATAGAATGACTGCTTTTTAAAAAAACGCTGATTGGGTGCTATCTACCTTAACAGCAGGAAAGATGCCACTTTAATTCAAAAGTCACTCATTTTGCAAGGTAATAATTTGAGATAATGCTATGAGGAGTAATCGAAAGTTCAAAATGCACAGTTAGTTGCTAACCACTTGGGGGGAAAAATAGAATATTATTTCTTTGCTTGCCTTTATGCTGACACGTAGAGGACAAAGCTGATTGTAAATCCACAAACCTGGAAGTTGTAAAGAATGCAGTGAATGATGAACATTGTGCCACGCTTGCAGGCAAAGCTGTATTTAGCAGACAAATATGCTGCTTATTTGACAAAAGGATATTTGAACAATGGTTTCTGAATTATTAAGGCCCTACTCCTCCACCTTTCTTTATCTTTTACTAGGTTTGGGATGATGCTAACGACCAAGCATTGAAACTATCTGAAAAAGACGGCTGGGTTTACGTACCTCCATTTGATCACCCCTTGATCTGGTAAGGTTTCTGCAAAGGATCTGTCAGTTCAGCTGGTTCAGTTACCTCAAGAGTACAAATCCTCCACAGCTTACGGACGGCTGACTAAAGTGCAGCCTTGCATGCGAGCGAATGTTTGGGAGACAGGCGGCGATGCGCTTGCTGCGGGGCTGCAGGTATCGTCCGCCGTGCGGGAACTTGGCACACGGACGCATTTTCCGACTTGCGACCTGTTTGGGTTACGGACAGTTCACAGGAACAGAACCCTGCCAAAGCCTGGGGACGATCTGCATCCGTTATCGGCCGTGCCAAAACATGGGTAGAATAGCGCTTTTTAAAAAAAAATTAGAGTGGCACAGTGGTGCAGCGGTAGAGTTGCTACCTTAGAGATCCGGGTTGGATCCTGACTACGGGTGCTGTCTGTACGGAGTTTGTACACTCTCCCTGTGACTGCATGGGATTTCTCCAGGTACTCTGTTTTCCTCCCAACCTTCAAAGACGCGCAGGTTTGCAGGTTAATTGGCTTCTTGTCCCAAGAGAGTAGTATAGAACTAGTCCACAGGTCTGGATAGGCCAAAGGGTCTGTTTCCGCGCTGTATCTCTGAACTGTACTGATGATTGCTGTCCACCAGAGCAACATGAAACTTGTAAGTAATTTATTTTTCATATTTCCTTCTTAAATGACCTATTACGATCAAGATCATCCGTATGCTATTGAAGAAGAGGTTTTGCGGTTGTGGGAATGTTTTATTTTGGAAGTATTTTTCAAATCACGAACCAAATAATTTTTTGTTTAAAACTCTTGTTGTAAAACTTTGGGAAAAGGTTCTGAGAGTGACGGGTCGTGAATCATTACCACCCATGGCACATTTCGGACCTGGTAGCAGGGGTTCACGTGCAATGAATCACCTGGCAAGAAACCCTAACAGGGAGGGGACAAGAGTCGATAAATGAAAGTGACACACTGTCACATATGGTGTGATGCAGTCAAGAATCAGTACTATTGAGGTGGCACAGCTGGTAGAGCTGCTGCCTCGCACAGACAGAGACCCAAGTTCAGTACTGACTTTAGTGCTGAGTTTGCATATTCTCCCTGTGACCGTGTGCGTGGGTTTTCTCCGGGTGCTCCGGTCTCCTCCCACACTCCAAAGACGTGCAGGTTTGTCGGTTAATTGGCTTGGGTTTTTTAAAAAAAAGTAAATTGTCCCGTGTGTGTATGTGTGTGTGTATGTGTGTGGGTGGTAGTGCTAGTGTACAGGGTGGTCGCTGGCTGACATGGACTCGTTGGGCAGAAGGGCCTGTTTCTGCGCTGTATCTCCAATGTTTAAAGTCTAAAGACTGCGTAGGTTTCCTCCGGGTGTTCCTGTTTCCTCCCACATCTTGATGGTGTCTCGGTTTGTAGGTTAATTGGCTTCTGTGAAATTGCCCCAAGTGCGTGGGGGATGGATGAGCAAGTGGGATCACATTGAACCAGTGTGAATGGGTGATTGATAGTCAGCATAAACTCAATGGGCCTGAGGTCCTGTTTCCATGCTGTATCTCTCTAAACTAAACTAAGTGGTACTATACATGGTAAGGAAATATTCATTCCGAAAAATGCACAATAAGGAATCACTTACCACAACTGGTAGATGTACTGTCAAATCCTGCCCGCCCGCCCTCATAGAAATCCAGCTCTTCAACCCCAACCGGGCAATTTGGGTGATTAGGAATGAACCGTGTTGTCCTTTTCTGGGCCTTGTGCAAAGCCTCAATGACTCCCACCTTGTGCAGAGACTGATATCGGACTGATTTCCCAGGCCTAAATAAAGTCTTGGGCAAGGGGACTGTTATTGCCAGAATCATAGAGAGTTGGGCCGAAGGGCCTGTTTCCACACTGCATGACTCTATGACTCTTGTATTTCTGACCTGAACTGTCACCTCTGTTTCTCTTTCCAAGGGTCTTGCTGATCTCCCAGCGTCCCCACCATTGCCTGTTTGTTGTGCCTTTGGAAACTAGTCAGAGCACCGAGTAGTTTTAAGTCCCCTTTTGAAGTGCCCATTCTGAAGGGTCAGTGAGTGCCCCTTTCCCAAAGTAAGTTTCCAGCTTTGCAAAGTGCTGTTTCACCTTTTCAAAAGAGCAGTGCTGAGAAAGGTGAGTCGATTGACCATTTCATGCCGTGCAGGAAAATAACTGCAGATGCTGGTACAAATCGAAGGTATCACAAAAATGCTGGAGTGACTCAGCAGGTCAGGCAGCATCTCTGGAGAGAAGGAATGGGTGACGTTTCGGATCGAGACCCGAAGAGGACTCGAAGAGACTCCCGATGAAGGGTCGAGACCCGAAACGTCACCCATTCCTTCTCTCCAAAGATGCTGCCTGACCCGCTGAGTTACTCCAGCATTTTGTGATATCGACCATTTCATGCCAGTTACCGCTGATTCAGCAGAATAAATCATGACGTTTCTTTTTTTCGCGGTTGCCTGCTAAGTGACACGGCTGGATTTCCTTTTTTTTGAGAATGGACGATTTACAACCAGCGGCCGTTTTGCAATATTTCTCACAATGCTTTATTGCTGCATGAGGTATCCTGCTCCCAAGGTCTGCTGTTTGATGTAATCAATCATTTACTTGGCATGTCTTGGTCTCCAGTATTTGCTTACTCACCCAGTTAAAACAAACACTGTTGGTGATCGATGGAGGTACGCAAACTACTGCAGTCCATTAACTTCTCTTCGCGTTCTTGGTTTGATCAATTACAAGCCTGGACTCCTTTGCTGTTGTATTGTAGTCATGTAGATTACTAAGCAAACATGACAAATTTAACCTAATTGAGACCCCTCCTTCCCTAATTATTCTCATACCCAGCATGACAGGCACCTCACCTGATTTACTGCTTGTTATTACTGATCTTTCTTTAGGAAACCTACTGGGGAGAACATCTGTGCATTTGGCACCTGCACCTGTTATTATTGATAAGCTTGGTTTTACCTTTTCATTGTGCTTTAAAAATGTCTTTAGCTTCTCCGATGTGTGCATTAATTTTGTGACCCCCCCCCCCCCCATCCCACCTAAAAAAATCATTGAAGCCTTCAACAAATGTGAAGTTATTAAATTAAATTAAAATAGAAATCGAATCGCACTGAAAAATGTTAAATGTAGTTTATTTTGGAGATACAACGTGGAAACAGGCCAACCATCGATCACCCCGTACACTAACGCTATCCTACACACCACACACCAGGGACGATTTACAATTTTTACCAAAGCCAATTAGCGTACAACCGTGTAGGTCTTTGGAGTGTGGGAGGAAGCCGGAGCACCCGGAGAAAACCCACGCGGTCACGAGGAGAATGTACAAACTCCATACAGACAGTGCCTGTTGTCAGGATCGAACCTGGGTCTCCAGCGCTGCAAGGCAGCAACTCTACCGCTGCGCCACCGTGCCACCCCAATATTGTTGGAAACAGTAACATTGCAACTCTGATATACCAGGATTTTACCAAGTGTTTTGTTAAAGAATCTTTGTTAAACCTCACCATCCCCATTGCAAACTGACGGTAGAATATAATTTAGGTCAGATCATTTTTATTATCCACTTCATCACAGAATTTTTCTTTTGATGTCTCTACATCTTGATTTATCTTTCGATGTTTGCAGCTCTGATGAAAGTGGGCGTTTGTCCTGAAATGTTAAACCTGTTTCTCTCTCCATAGATACTGCCTGACCTGCCGAGTTACCCCAGCATTTTATGTTTTATATATTTCAGCTCTATCCAGGACAGATGGATAGGAAAAACCTTCGATCTTTTAGCAACAAAGTTTTGAGGGGTTTGAGTTCGATAGTTCCAATTAACCAAATTAGAGGGCAAAAGTTTTAAAAGACCTGTTGGGTGATTCACATATTTTCTAATGTTTGAGCACACAAAGGGATTTTAAAAGTCATGTACAAAATGTGAAGGAAGAGAATGTGCAAGTTGTGGACAGGACCTGAAGGTAGCTGATGGAGTAGCTTGGCACTGGACGTGTTTTATGGCACAGCGGGTGAAGTGAAGTTGATGGGGTATGCGCTGATAGCAAATGTGGTACCACACTGTGCCACGTGTCTGGATGCATGGCTAAACAACTAAATACCACATTTGACATAGAATCAGGAGATGTTGAATCAGTATGGATAGAAATGAGAAATTGTAAGGGTAAAAAGACCCTAATGGGAGTTATCTATAGGCCCCCAAACAGTAGCCTCGACTTAGGGTGCAAGTTAAATCAGGAGATAAAATTGGCGTGTCAAAAATGTAATGCTACGGTGGTTATGGGAGATTTCAACATGCAGGTAGACTGGGAAAATCAGGTTGGAAATGGACCCCAGGAAAGAGAGTTTGTAGAGTGCCTTCGAGATGGATTCTTAGAACAGCTTGTACTGGAGCCTACCAGGGAGAAGGCAATTCTGGATTTAGTGTTGTGTAATGATCCTGATCTGGTAAGGGGACTAGAGGTAAAAGAGCCATTAGGAGGCAGTGATCACAACATGATAAGTTTTACTCTGCAAATGGAAAGGCAGAAGGGAAAATCGGAAGTGTCGGTATTGCAGTATAGCAAAGGGGATTACAGAGGCATGAGGCGGGAGCTGGCCAAAATTGATTGGAAGGAGGCCCTAGCAGGGAAGACGGTAGAACAGCAATGGCAGGTATTCCTGGGAATAATGCAGAGGTTGCAGGATCAATTTATTCCAAAGAGGTGGAAAGACTCTAAGGGGAGTAAGAGACACCTGTGGCTGACAAGGGAAGTCAGGGACAGCATAAAAATTAAGGAGAGGAAGTATAACATAGCAAAGAAGAGTGGGAAGACAGAGGATTGGGACTCTTTTAAAGAGCAACAAAAGTTAACTAAAAAGGCAATACGAGGAGAAAAGATGAGGTACGAGGGTAAACTAGCCAATAATATAAAGGAGGATAGCAAAAGTTTTTTTAGGTACGTGAAGAGGAAAAAAATAGTCAAGGCAAATGTGGGTCCCTTGAAGACAGAAGCAGGGGAGTTTATTATGGGGAACAAAGAAATGGCAGACGAGTTAAACCGTTACTTTGGATCTGTCTTCACTGAGGAAGATACACACAATCTCCCAAATGTTCTAGGGGCTGGAGAACCTAGGGTGATGGAGGAACTGAAGGAAATCCACATTAGGCAGGAAATGGTTTTGGGTAGACTGATGGGACTGAAGGCTGATAAATCCCCAGGGCCTGATGGTCTGCATCCCAGAGTACTTAAGGAGGTGGCTCTAGAAATAGTGGAAGCATTGGAGATCATTTTTCAATGTTCTATAGATTCAGGATCAGTTCCTGTGGATTGGAGAATAGCAAATGTTATCCCACTTTTTAAGAAAGGAGGGAGAGAGAAAACGGGTAATTATAGACCAGTTAGTCTGACATCAGTGGTGGGGAAAATGCTGGAGTCAATTATAAAAGACGAAATTGCTGAGCATTTGGATAGCAGTAACGGGATCGTTCCGAGTCAGCATGGATTTACGAAGGGGAAATCATGCTTGACAAATCTACTGGAATTTTTTGAGGATGTAACTAGGAAAATTGACAAGGGAGAGTCAGTGGATGTGGTGTACCTCGACTTTCAGAAAGCCTTCGACAAGGTCCCACATAGGAGATTAGTGGGCAAAATTAGGGCACATGGTATTGGGGGTAGGGTACTGACATGGATAGAAAATTGGTTAACAGACAGAAAGCAAAGAGTGGGGATAAATGGGTCCCTTTCGGAATGGCAGGCAGTGACCAGTGGGGTACCGCAAGGTTCGGTGCTGGGACCCCAGCTATTTCCGATATACATTAATGACTTAGACGAAGGGATTAAAAGTACCATTAGCAAATTTGCAGATGATACTAAGTTGGGGGGTAGTGTGAATTGTGAGGAAGATGCAATAAGGCTGCAGGGTGACCTGGACAGGTTGTGTGAGTGGGCGGATACATGGCAGATGCAGTTTAATGTAGATAAGTGTGAGGTTATTCACTTTGGAAGTAAGAATAGAAAGGCAGATTATTATCTGAATGGTGTCAAGTTAGGAGGAGGGGGAGTTCAACGAGATCTGGGTGTCCTAGTGCATCAGTCAATGAAAGGAAGCATGCAGGTTCAGCAGGCAGTGAAGAAAGCCAATGGAATGTTGGCCTTCGTAACAAGAGGAGTTGAGTATAGGAGCAAAGAGGTCCTTCTACAGTTGTACCGGGCCCTGGTGAGACCGCACCTGGAGTACTGTGTGCAGTTTTGGTCTCCAAATTTGAGGAAGGATATTCTTGCTATGGAGGGCGTGCAGCGTAGGTTCACTAGATTAATTCCCGGAATGGCGGGACTGTCGTATGTTGAAAGGCTGGAGCGATTGGGCTTGTATACACTGGAATTTAGAAGGATGAGGGGGGATCTTATTGAAACATATAAGATAATTAGGGGATTGGACACATTAGAGGCAGATAACATGTTCCCAATGTTGGGGGAGTCCAGAACAAGGGGCCACAGTTTGAGAATAAGGGGTAGGCCATTTAGAACGGAGATGAGGAAGAACTTTTTCAGTCAGAGGGTGGTGAAGGTGTGGAATTCTCTGCCTCAGAAGGCAGTGGAGGCCAGTTCGTTGGATGCTTTCAAGAGAGAGCTGGATAGAGCTCTTAAGGATAGCGGAGTGAGGGGGTATGGGGAGAAGGCAGGAACGGGGTACTGATTGATAGTGATCAGCCATGATCGCATTGAATGGCGGTGCTGGCTCGAAGGGCTGAATGGCCTACTCCTGCACCTATTGTCTATTGTCTATTGTCTATTGTCTATTGTGAGCTTGTTAAATTGGGCAGCCATCATTAATAGATGGTCGAGACACAAGAGACTGCTGATGCCAGAATCTTGAGCATAAAACTAATATCTTGCTCTCCGACCGAGGGTCATGAGTGTTTAATTGTCATATGGACCGACAACGGAAAGATTCACTTCGTACTTGTAGCTGCATTCAGACATGCAAGCACAAGTCATAGAAACATGTGGAAACATAGAAAATAGGTGCAGGAAGAGGCCATTCGGCCCTTTGAGCCAGCACCACCATTCATTGTGATCATCCACAATCAGTAACCTGTGCCCAACTTCTCCCCATATCCCTTGATTCCACTAGCCCCTATAGCTCTATCTTACATACAGTGATAATTTATAGTAAACAAAAATTAAATACATTAATAACCACATTACTCGTGCATTCCCCCCCCCCCCCCCCAGAGTCCTTAGTGCAACCAAAGACAATCCATGGAGGTTCATAGTTGAGGTTAGTCGTTGTGTTGAGTTGTGTTCAAGAGCCTGATGGTTGTGTTCAAGAGCCTGATGGTTGTGTTCAAGAGCCTGATGGTTGTGTTCAAGAGCCTGATGGTTGTGTTCAAGAGCCTGATGGTTGTGTTCAAGAGCCTGATGGTTGTGTTCAAGAGCCTGATGGTTGTGTTCAAGAGCCTGATGGTTGTGTTCAAGAGCCTGATGGTTGTTGGGGAAAAAGCTCTTCCTGAATTGGGTTGCCATGGTTTTCAGACTCCTAGTGTCAGACAGCATG
The DNA here is from genome assembly GCF_053455715.1 of Rhinoraja longicauda. Lineage (NCBI taxonomy): Eukaryota > Metazoa > Chordata > Chondrichthyes > Rajiformes > Arhynchobatidae > Rhinoraja > Rhinoraja longicauda. Next base: position 26,704,786 of record NC_135977.1, read on the forward strand.
GAAACAGGCCCTTTGGCCCAACTTATCCATGCTGACCAACATGCCACATCTACGCTAGTTCTTTCTGCATGTTTGGCCCACATCCCTCTAAATCTTTCCTACTCATGCATCTGTCCAAATGTCTTTTTTTTTTCCTGCCTCAAACTACCTCCTCTGGCAGCTCGGTCCATACACCCACCACCCTCTGAATGAAATATTTGCCACTCAGATTCCTATTAAATCTTTCTTTCTCACCTTTAATCTATGTTTGTTTCTTGTTTCCCCTACTCTGAGTAAAAGACTCTGGTGCATTCATCCAATCTATTCCCCTTATGATTTGATGCCAGGCTCCTGCGCTCCAAGGAATAGCCTGCCCAACCTCTCCCTACAACTCTGGCCTTCGAGTCTTGGAACATCCTCGTAAATCTTCTCTGTACACTTTCTAACGCCTGTACCTTCTTCCCGATAGTGAGAGTGAAATGACCGAGACTCACTATCTTAACCACTGACGAATGGTCTTGGTCTGAAACATCGAGTGTCCATTTCCTTCCACAGATGTTGTCTGGCCTGCTGAGTTCCTCCAGCAGCTTGCTTTTTGTTATTAACAGACAGTAATTAGGCTCATGCCTTACAATTTACTCAAGGGAATAATTAGCCTTTGAGCTCGCTTCTGACTGTCAGATCCATCACAGGTCACTTGCTTTCAGAAAGGACACAGGAGTAAGCAGTGCACAGATTCATTGGCAACGGTGGCAGCCATGACTTTCACCTCACATACCCTTCAATAAATCCAAAATCTTTGTCCGTTAGATTCAATTTGACTCAATTTGTTAAATAAAACCCAGGATAGACACAAAGTAGTGGAGTAAATCAGCAGGTCAGGCAGCATCCCTAGAGAAAAAGGAAAAGTGACCTGTAAAACTACTTGACTCGAACGAAAAGTGATTAAAAATGATTCCTGACATTTTTTGGAAAAAGGAACAGGGTTTGCTTTTTTTTCTTTACAAAGCAGTTATTTACTAGGACTCAGAAAAAGGCCATTCATCCCCATCAAATTCATTGCCTCCCTGTTTTGTTGTAGCTCTCTAACTTATTTTTTTGTTGTAGCTCTCTTAACTTATTTTTTCTCATCTGTCCATTAATTTTTCCGCTAGTTATTCACAATGAGGGATAATTTTAGCAGCTAATCATTTTTGCTCCCTGTCCAGTTCCATACGTTGTTTAACAATGGCATTGTGTTCATCTCCAGTCCTCAAGGTCCTTTGGCCCTTGTGTGCTTTGAATCAGAAAGCTCCGAATCTGGTCCGAAGCCACCAACTGACATTAAGTAGAAATCTTAAATCAGGGGAAATGAATTATTCTGTTTGCGTAAAATGAATGTCTCCAGCGTACAACTGAGTATGGCGTTCTGATTTTGCAAGGCTTTACCAGTTTATAAGCTTATGTGTGTCGTACACTGGGAGAGTTGCTAATGCAAGGTCCATTAATGTATCAATGATTAGTAAGGGTGGAAAAGCTTACAGGGATAAGGCATGAGAATAGGGTTGAGAGGGAAAAATATATCAGTCATGATCGAATGGCAGAGTAGACTCGATGGGCCGAATGGTCTCATTCTGCTCCCATGTCATGATTCTCCCTCTCCCTCTCCCTCTCCCTCTCCCTCTCCCTCTCCCTCTCCCTCTCCCTCTCCCTCTCCCTCTCCCTCTCCCTCTCCCTCTCCCTCTCCCTCTCCCTCTCCCTCTCCCTCTCCCTCTCCCTCTCCCTCTCCCTCTCCCTCTCCCTCTCCCTCTCCCTCTCCCTCTCCCTCTCCCTCTCCCTCTCCCTCCCCCTCTCCCTCCCCCTCTCCCCCTCTCCCCCTCTCCCCCTCTCCCCCTCTCCCCCTCTCCCCCTCCCCCTCCCCCTCCCCCCCACCTCTCCCCCTCTCCTTCTCTTTCCCTCTCTCCCTCTCTCCTTCTCTTTCCCTCTCCTCTCTCTTTCTTTCCCTCTCCACCACCAAAGTCAATTTTCTGAACTTGGAAGGCTGTTGGATGCTAACACGTGAGTGAAGAATCAAGTGAGACTGCTACTTTGAATGTTCGCTGCTCGGCATGGCAATAGTGTAATGGAGCTTTGGGAGAATCGCCTCGTAAACCTAGGTCTATAATTCCCTCGGTTTGAGGTAGGTGCCTGTGTTCGATGAAAAGTAATTGATGATGGCATGCAATAGAATATCAAAGTTCCATTTAGGAACACTGATATTTATTGGACTGTTACACCTAGGCTCCCTGCCTTAGTTGAAGAATCCAATAAAACACATTTTGCGTGCACATTGGTATTAAGTCCATCTTTGAATCTGAAAATCTCAAATGGCCTGCTGTTGGGCATATAGAATATCCACTTTTCCCAAGGTACATTGATAGCCATTACCACAACTGTGACTTCTGCCAAATGTAATCGTAACATTTAATTCAGACTGTTGTCAAATAACATGTAGTTGAAATGTCTTGCTTGATGTGATTTGGTCAGTCAAAATTCCTTGCGGTGTACAAGCAAATTACGTAGGCAGTCATTTTCCAAAGCTGAATTCCTTTGTTGGTGCCATTTCCATATCTTCAGATTTCATCTTCATTGCTCCGCCCATGAATGATATTAAGGGGAAATAAATCGTTCTACGCAGCCTTCTCTCCGAGACATGGTTCTAGCACCAAAGTCACGTTTAAGAACGTGGAAAGCTGGTGGATGCTGACTCTTGCATATACATTTCAGGGAAGGGCATGCCGGTATTGTGGTGGAACTTTGGGAGGCACTGCCGTGTAAGCCAGGGGCTATCATTCTCTCCGTTGGCGGTGGAGGCCTCTTTTGTGGAGTGGTGGAAGGCCTGAAGAAAGTGGGTTGGCGTGACGTGCCGATAATCGCCATGGAGACCAAAGGTGCCGATAGTCTGAATGCGGCTGTGAAGGCCGGGAAGTTGGTTACACTCCCTGACATCACAAGGTATGCTGCCTCGACCTCTCAAACACAGATAGTTTTGCTAAGAGATATAGAGATATAATAATGGAAAGCCTTGCAGATGCTGAGTTACCCCAGCATTTTGTGTCTATCTTCAGTATTTTACATTCTTTGTGAGGAAACTGAGTGTGCCAACATCAAACAGCTTCATTAAAAAGGCAGTCCTTTTAAGTTCTTGACGTCATTGGGTTGTCGGTGACTTCTGATGTGATGGGCGTTTTCGTTTTTTAGAGATACAGCATTGAAGCAGGCCCTTTGAGTCCACCTTGACCAACAATCACCCGCTCACTCCAGTTCTATCTTATCCCACTTTGTCTTCCCCTCCCTACTTACTAGGGGCAATTTACGGTGGCCAATTAGCCTGCAACCCTGCACACCTTTGGGACATGGGAGGAAAGTGAAGCACCCGGAGAAAGCCCCACGCAATCACTGGGGGAACGTGCAAACACCACAAGGACAGCACCCGAGGTCAGGATTGAACCGGGGGTCTCTGGCGTTGTGAGGCAGCAGCTCTACCAGCTGTGCCGTTGTGCCGGCCAAAGGGAGATTGAATAGCTTCAGGGTATCAATGTTGAAGTGACGGGCTAATAATCCTTCAGCTCGGAATGCTTTGTCACTCCTTGGTGATACTGGATATGAAATTTCAATTCTTCACCTACCATGGGATTTAAACTCATACCCCTGGTTCCATCTCCCGTTAGTTAGTTTTATTGGCCTTTTTATTTTTGCTTTTGATCTATTATCCAAATTTAAATTCCCCACCTATCGGTGGGATTTGAACTGGTAGTACTAGTTCACTAGACTGGTGACTTTACCACTGTGCTGCTGTTTCTCTCTTATAGAATCATAAAGTCTTACAGCATGGAAACAGGCATCCCAACTTGCCCACACCGGCCAACATGTCCCATCTACACTAGTCCCACCTGCCTGCGTTTGGCCCATATCCCTCTAAACCTGTCCTATCCATGTACCTGTCCAAATGTTCCTTAAATGTTACAATAGTACCTGCCACAACTACTTTCTCCGGCAGCTCATTGCATTAACCCACCACACTTTGTGTGAAAAAATTACCCCTCAGGTTCCTATTAAATCTCTCCCCCCCCCCACCTTAAACCTATGTCATATGTTCACAAGTACTAGGAGTAGAATTAGGCCATTCGGCCCATTGAGTCTACTCCGCCATTCAATCAAGGCTGATCTCTGCCTCCTAATCCCATTTTCCTGCCTTCTCGCCTCTGGTTCTCGATTCCCCTTCTCTGGGCAAG